>NC_137334.1:21826954-22426954 GCF_965287045.1 Carcharhinus amblyrhynchos | reverse complement strand
CAGTCCAAAGAAGTGCTGGTTAGGGTGCACTGGCCATGTTAAATTCTCCCTCAGTGTACCCGAACGGGTGTCAGAATGTGGCAACTAGGGGATTTTCACAGTAACTTCACTGCAGTGTTAACGTAAGTCGATTTGTGACACTAATAAATAAACTTCTTAAAACCTTTTTTGAAAACATCTATGGAGCGAGAAAGAGAACATTTCAAGTCGAAAACTTTTCATCAGAACTGATTCTCATTCACCTGAGTTCTTCTCTCTCCCTCGCCCTCTCGGTGCAGTAAGAAATCTCATAGTACCAGGTTAAAGTCCATTCAGCTGGTGACTCAACTGATGAAGGAGCGACACTCCGAAAGCTCATGATACCAAATAAACCTGTCGGACTTTAACCTCGCGCTGTGAGACTTCGTACTGTGCCCACTCCAGCCCAACACCAGCATCTCCCTCTTTGGGCAGCACGGTGGTTAGCACTGCTGCCTCACAGCGCCAGAGACCTGGGTTCGATTCCCAGCTTGGGTCACTGTCTGTGTAGAGTCTGCACATTCTCCTCGTGCCTGCACGGGTTTTTTCTCTGTGAGCTCCGGTTTCTTCTCAAAGACATGCTGGTTAGGCGCGTTGACCCGAACGGGCACCGGAGTGTAGCGACGAGGGGATTTTCACAGTAACTTCATTGCAGTGTTAATGTAAGCCCACTTGTGACTAATAAATCAACTATAAACATTTTCCCTCTCTGCTTGCCGTGCACCCACAGAACTTTCTGTTTTGGTTTCTCCAGTAGTTAAATAAGCAGTAAGACTTTGCGAATCCCTTCCTCTCTGCTTTGCCATGTTTTCCATCTCATTGGAGATCAGGCAAGTACTAAGTGCACCAGACGCATTACTGTATCAGAACTGGAGTCAGCGATCTCAGGAGCCAACACTAATTGTATTTTTTTTTATAATGCACGTTGTTGCAGACAGTTCTTACTGTCTGTGGCAAGGGTGTTTCTTTTATCAGTTAACACAGCAATGTGACTGGTAAAAGCAGCAATGAAATTCAGCAAGGACCTCTAATTCCCCTTCAGCGAGGTGGGAAATAAAACACCCACCGCATTTCCCTTGACTGTGGTTCGCCGACTCGCTCATCAAGGGGAAAAAATACAGCAAAGTTTCAAAGCAGCCAGACAAAGCAGAATTGTGGAATAATTGATTTGCGCTCCCTGGAATATACACCAATCTGAGTTTGGATGGAGTTTGTCATTCAATGGCTCACTTTTTCAACCCTCTGAATGGTTCAAACAAGTTCATTCATTCATGGGACATGAGCATCGCTGGCTGGCCAGCATTTATTGCCCATCCCTTGTTGTAAAATCCTTACACTGCAGAAGGAGGCCATTCAGCCCTTTGAGGCTGCACTGACAACAATCCCAATCCAGCCCCTATCCCCAGAAGCCCACATATTTTACCCACTAATCCCTCTGACCTATGCATTCTGGAACACTAAGGAGCAATTTTAGCATGGCCAATCAACCTAACCCGCACATCTTTGGACTGTGGGAAGAAACTGGAGCACCCGGAGGAAACCCGCGCAGACACGGGGAGAACGTGCAAACTCCACACAGACAGTGACCCAAACCAGGAATTGAGCTCGGGTCCCTGGAGCTGTGAGGCAGCAGTGCTAACCACTGTGCCACCGTGCCATGCATAGTTGTCCTTGTTCAGAGGGTAGTTGAGAGTCAACCACAATGCTGTGGCCCTGGAGTCATATGTCGGCCAGACCAGGTAAGGGCTGCAGATTTCCTTCCCTAAAGGACATTAGTGAATCAGATGGGTTTTTCCGACAATCGACAATGTTTCATGCTCACCAGTAGATTCTTAATTCCAGATATTCTTTCTGGTTGTAGCACAGCTTGGCGTGGCTCCTGTTCTACCTAAGACCATAAGAAACTACAAAGGGTTGTGAATGTAGCCCAGTCCATCATGCAAACCAGTCTCCCATCCATTGACTCTGTCCACACTTCCCACTGCCTCGGAAAAGCAGCCAGCATAATTAAGGACCTCACGCACCCCGGACATTCTCCCTTCCACCTTCCGTCAGGAGAAAGATACAAAAGCCTGAGGACACATACCAACTAACTCAAGAACAGCTTCTTCCCTGCTGCCATCAGACCTTTGAATGGACCTACCTTGCATTAAGTTGATTTTTCTCTACACCTTAGCTATGATTGTAATACATTCTGCACTCTCTCCTTTCTTTCTCTATGAATGGTATGCTTTGTATAGTACACGAGAAAAATTACTTTTCACTGTATCCCAATACCAATGATAATAATAAATCAAATCAAATATATTTTATTGAATTCAAATCTCCCATCTGCTATGGTGGGTTTGAACCTTGGTCCCCGGAACATTAACTGTGTTTGGGGATGGAAATCGTAGAACATATAGCGCAGGAGAGAATTTTGCCCATCGAGTCTGCACCGTCAACAATCCCACCCAGGCCGTATCCCCGTAACGCCCAGCTAGTCCCTCTGACACTAAGGAGCAATCTAGAACAGCCAATCAACCTAACCCGCACATCTTTGGAGCGTGGGAGGAAACCGGAGCGCCCGGAGGAAACCCACGCAGACACGGGGAGAACGTGCAAACTCCACACAGACAGTGACCCAAGACGGGAATTGAACCTGGGTACCGGTGAGGCAGCAGTGCTAACCACTGTGTCACCCTGGCACCCTCTAGAGGCACCGTGGCACAGTGTGACTCCACAGCCAAAGCAATGCGGTTGACACTCAACTGCCCTCAGGCGATTAGGGATGGGCAAGAAATGTTGGCCAGCCAGCCACGCCCAGGACCCACGGGTGAATGAAAACAATTTCCCTCCCTACCGGATCTTGGCTTCCTTCCCTCATTTCAGAACCCTCCTTAACGCCCACTCAGTGGTGAGATGACGCTAATCTTATCCTTCTTTGAACAGCCTCCTGCTGGGGTTGAAAGGTGCTTTTGAGTTATTGTAGCGAGAGTAAGGCTCCTGGTAACGATCAGAGAATTCACAGTCAGGCTCCCCGGTCAGTCCAGAACGCCACATTCCATTCAGGCGCATACCAAATTGTTGAGTTTCCCGAGGCAGGCAAGGGGCATTCAGAGAATGCAAACCAGGCCGAAAAGAAAAGCTTTAATGACACCTCCCCGACGTGCCAACCTTCCCATACAGTACAGAGCTGATGTTTGCCTTGCCATTGGTATTCTTGTGGTCGCCCAGGGCAGCGCGAGATGAAAAGCTTTGACAATACCCTTTTCTCAGCAATACTCAGAGCATGCCATTCAGCCCATCGAGTCCGCACCAGCTCTCCAACAGGGTGTCCCACCCAGGCCCCATCGCTATTACCCCACATATTTCCCCTTGGGACACTAAAGGGCAATTTAATTCAGACTGGAGTTGGAGACTCGGTCTAGGAGCTAGGATGCAGAGTGGTTAACACACACTGTGTCCATCATGCGGATGGTTTTTGATATGGTCTGGGTGTTAGCTGTGGTGGACGCAGCAATAACAGGGTTTGGAGATTGTATCCCTGGTACTGTGGGCCAGAGGAACACAGAACAGCTCCCTCCTCCCATTCCCTCCTCCCGGTTACAAAGGACCCAGGGTTTCCCAGCCAGCCAATGCTTCCTCAGCACACCAGTCTCATTTCTGGTTCCCATAGCACTGGGCTCAGCAGAACAACTGCACTATCATTGTGTCCCCCACATTCCAACAGGCCAGCTCACGTTGCACACTGCCCTACATTCCCCCAAGCCAACAGAGAGAGAGAGAGGGAGAGAGCAAGGGAGAGACAGAGAGAAGGAAAGAGAGACAGAGAGAAGGAAAGAGAGACAGAGAGAAGGAAAGAGAGACAGAGAGAAGGAAAGAGAGACAGAGAGAAGGAAAGAGAGACAGAGAGAAGGAAAGAGAGACAGAGAGAAGGAAAGAGAGACAGAGAGAAGGAGAGACAGAGAGAAGGAAAGAGAGAGAGAGAGAGAGAGAGACAAGAGACAGAGAGAGGGAGAGAGCGACAGAGAGAGACACACACAGAGAGAGAGAGACAGAGACAGAGACAGAGTGAGACAGAGACAGAGAGGGAGAGAGACAGAGAGGGAGAGAGACAGAGAGGGAGAGAGACAGAGAGGGAGAGAGAGAGAGAGACACACACAGAGAGAGACACAGAGAGAGACACAGAGAGAGACACAGAGAGAGACACAGAGAGAGACACAGAGAGAGACACAGAGAGAGACACAGAGAGAGACACAGAGGCAGAGAAAGAGAGGCAGAGAAAGAGAGGCAGAGAAAGAGAGGCAGAGAAGGAGAGGCAGAGAAGGAGAGGCAGAGAAGGAGAGGCAGAGAAGGAGGCAGGGGTGGGGACTGGGCAGGGAGAGAGAGAGACAAGGAGAGAGAGACACACACAAGGAGAAAGATAGACACAAGGAGAGAGATAGAGAGAGAGACACAAGGAGAGAGAGACAGAGACGGACAGAGGGACAGAGAGAGAGACATACAGAGAAAAAGAGAGCTTTCATCTCCAACAGGCCAGGGGCCCCAAATCTGTTACAAAAGCAACAGAAAGTGAACATTTCCAGTAAGATTGGGTGTGTAGCTCACCGCACTTACAGTGCAGAAAAGTTTAGGGTCTTTGCCTCTACCACCAAACTCAGGCAGTGAATTCCAGACACCCACCATCCTCTGCGTAAAAAAAAACTCTTCCTCATGTCCCCTCTACACCTACTGCCAGTTATCTTGAATCTATGTCCCTGATTCTGGAATTCTCCCCCAAGGGAAACAGTTTTATCCTGTCCACTCTCTCTTCCCCTCCTTATCAAATCCATAGAATCCCTAAAATGCAGAAGGAGGCGATTCAACACATTTAATCTGCATTGGCTTTCTGAAAGCCCTATCCCTGTAATCCTGTGCATTTAACATGGAAAATCCCCCAACCCTACACATCTTTGGAGTGAGAGGGGAAGCAGGAGCACCCAGAGGAAACCCACGCATACACGGGGAGAATGTGCAGACTCCATACAGATAGTGACCTGAGCCGGGAATCGAACCCGGGTCCCTGGCGCTGTGAGGTAGCAGTGCTAACCACCGTGCCACCCAGGTCTCACGTGAAAGCTACAAACTCCGTTACCTCTCCATTCCCCAGAGGGACATGAACCCACGGCCTCACAGCTCAGAGGGAGTTGAGCAAGCTTCCACCCTGAAAGTGACCTCTCCACCCCTTTGCCCATTTCAGTGTGGACTGGAACTTAGAGGCTGGATCCTCGCTGCTGTAAATCACCCCCTCAGCCCCACTGTAAAATGACGTGACCTCAAGTGTTACCACAGATGGAGTGTGAAGTGCAATGGGACACGAGGGTCAAGGGGGTCGAGGGTCAAGGGGGGTCAAGGGTCAAGGATGGCAGGGGTCGAGAGGGGTGCGAGGACCGAGGAAATGTTCTGCCTAGCCTGCCTATTGCAAGGAAACTCTTAAGGTGGTACCTGTCATAGAATCAAAGAGGTTTACAGCATGGAAACAGGCCCTTTGGCCCAACTTGTCCACACCGCCCTTCTTTTAAATCCTTAAGCTAGTCCCAATTGCCCGCATTTGGCCCATATCCCTCTATACCCATGTAACTGTCTAAATGTTTTTCAAAAGAAAATATTGTACCCGCGTCTACTACTAACTCTGGCAGCTTCTTCCAGACACTCATCAGCCTCTGTGGGGAAAAAACTGCCCCTCTGAACCCTTTTGTATATCTCCCCTCTCACTTCAAACCTTTGCCCTCTAGTTTGAGACTCCCCTACCTTTGGGAGTCCTGTCACCATTAGATCAACGCACAGCACTGAACGTAAACAGCACAAATTAAACCATTCACAACAGGCTGAAATTCTTGGAATTTTCTGTCAAACCTTTGGCTCTGATTTGCAGTTGGCAGGAACCTTTCATATTCCCAAACAAATTGAAACTTAACTTTGGTTCTGCGTTTCATTCCCGTACACTGGAAAACTGTCAAGCTCATTACACAACTAATAACCTCACACACAACCCGAACTCTGAGGCCAATTTCCCTCACCCTCTCTGTCCAAGTGTCTTTTATATTTGCTGATGGGACGAGTCAGTCACTGGCTGGACTGGCATTTGTTGACCATCCCTAATTGCCCCTTGAATTGCGTCTCTCTCTGGGCCATTTCAGAGGGCAGTTGAGAGTTGACCACATTGCTGTGGTTCTGGAGTCACATACAGGCCAGGCCAGCTAAGGACGACACTGATACCTCACAGCGCCAGGGACCCAGGTTCAATTCTGACCTTGGGCGACTGTGTGGAATCATAGAATCCCTACAGGGCAGAAGGAGGCCATTCGGCCCATCAAGCCTGCACTGACAACACACCCACCCAGGTCCTATCCGCACACATTTACCCTGTACCCGCCCTGCCAGTAAGGAGCAATTTAGCACGGCCAATCCTCTAACCAGCACATCTTTGGACTGAGAGGGGAAACCCACGCAGACATGAAGAGAATGTGCAAACTCCATACAGACAGTGACCAAGCCGGGATTCGAATCTGGGTCCCTGGTGCTGTGAGGCAGCAGTGTTAACCACTGTAACGGCACGGTAGCACAGTGGTTAGCGTTGCTGCTTCACAGCTCCAGGGTCCTGGGTTCGATTCTCGGCTCGGGTCACTGTCTGTGTGGAGTTTGTACATTCTCCTCGTGTCTGCGTGGGTTTCCTCCGTGTACTCCGGTTTCCTCCCACAGTCCAAAGATTAGGTTAGGTTGATTGGCCATGCTAAGAATTTGCCCCTTAGTGTCCAGGGTAGCTGAGGTTAAAGGGATTAGTGGGTATAATATGTAGGGATATGGGGGTAGGGCCCGGGTTGGATTGTGTTTGGTGCAGACTTGATGGGCCGAAGGGCCTCTTTCTGCACTGTAGGGTTCTATGGTTCACTGCGCCACTACATCATCTGTGGAGCCTGCACATTCTCATATCCGCATGGGTTTCCTCCAGATGCTTCAGTTTCCTCTCACAGTCCAAAAATGTGTAGGTTAGGTGGATTGGCCATGCTAAATTGCCCCTTAGTACCCAAATATGTGTAGATTAGATGGATTGGCCATGCTAAATTGCCCCTTAGTACCCAAATATGTGTAGATTAGATGGATTGGCCATGCTAAATTGCCCCTTAGTACCCAAATATGTGTAGATTAGATGGATTGGCCATGCTAAATTGCCCCATAGTACCCAAATATGTGTAGATTAGATGGATTGGCCATGCTAAATTGCCCCTTTGTGTCCAAAGAAGTATAAATTAGGGAGATTGACCATGCTAAATTGCCCCTTTGTGTCCAAAGAAGTATAAATTAGGGAGATTGACCATGCTAAATTGCTCCTTCTTGTCCAAAGATGTGTAAATTAGGTGGATTAGCCATGTTAAATTGCCTCTTAGTATCAGGGGGATTAGCAGGGTAAAGACATGTGGTTATGGGGATATGGTCAGGGAGGAGAAAGCGGGGGTGAACTGTGTTGCTCTTACACAGAGCTAACAATCCAAATGGGTTCCTCCTGTGATGTGGCCATTCTCCGATTCCCTACATGTTGCCAACCATAGTTCCTGTAACCAGTTGTCTGGGTCCCAAGGTCCCAAAAGCACCATCCTTCAACTCCCCCTTCTCACTCTTAAAGACATCTGCCAAAACCTACCTCTCACCCAAAAACATCCCCAAGTGTTTAGGGGTCATGTTTTGCTCTGGAACAATGCTCCTGAGTTGGGCCATTTCTCCTGCTTTAAAGTTGCCCATATGAATACAAGTTGTTGTTGGAACAGACACAGGGGCCCCAGCTGATTTTCTCCTCAAAACAGCAAGAGTTTCCATTTCTATAATCAATGTTTTTATTCTCCTGAAGCACTCAACACTCAATGAAGTATTTTCAAAGACCCATCAGTGTGAACTGCAGCCAATCCACACGCAACAACATGGCAGCATGTGGTGGCACACTGGTTAGCGCTGCTGCCTTACAGTGCCAGGGATCCGGGTTCAATTCCCGGCTTGGGTCACTATCTGAGTGGAGTCTGCATGGCCTCCCCGTGTCTGCGTGGGTTTCCTCCGGGTGCTCTAGTTTCCTCCCACAGTCTGAAAGATGTGCAGATTAGGTGCTAAATTCTCTCTGCGTACCCAAACAGGCGCTGGAGTGTGGCGACCAGGGGATTTTCACAGTAACTTCATTGCAGTGTTAATATAAGCCCGCTGATGACACTAATAAATAAATGAATAAAATTTTAACTGCAACTTCGAGTGAGAGGGCTAAATAAACTTTCTTCATTTATTGGTCAAGAGATTGGCCACGACTCTGGAGAATGTATTTATTTCTCTTCAGAACCAGTGGGATCACTGGTATCACCAGCCAGCTGGCACCACCCAAACACAACAGAGCAGTTAATGAGTTGGGCTTTCCAGCTCAGAGCATGGTAGTCCCCTATGCTTCCTTCCAACAAAACCATCGCAAGACCTGGACACTTGCCCAGCGAGGAGAAGGCGCCTTGCCTTGGAGATTCAGTTCCTTGTATTCCTCACTGGAAGGAGACTCCACCAGGGAGACCACCAAGAGTAGCATCCTCCTCCCCAACTTACCCAGATCCCTCCCTGCGTTTTAGCAAATGCCAAGCACTGGGTGGCAGAGCCAGCTGTTGCAGGAAGGCTTGGGTCTAAAGCACCCAACCTCTTCCCCCCCAGGGCTCTGCTGCACTTGTTGAGTTGACCCATGGTGCCTCTACCCATTGGCTTCCCGGTGAGTGCCACTTGCCACGTGGGCCCCCCTGGGTGAAGACAGAATTGCACTCGATTGCCACAAACCCCTACGTCCAAATCATGAACTGGTTTGGTTTGGTTCACAAATGAAATTGAACTATGAGGTATCATAGAGTCATAGAGGTTTACAGCATGGAAACAGGCCCTTTGGCCCAACTTGTCCATGCCTCCCTTTATTTTTTAAAACCCCCTAAGCTAATCCCAATTGCCCACATTTGGCCCATATCCCTCTATACCCATCATATTCATGTAACTGTCTAAACGCTTTCTGAAAGATAAAGTTGTACCCGCCTCTACTACTACCTCTGGCAGCTTGTTCCAGTCACTCACCACCCTCTGTGTGAAAAAATTGCCCCTCTGGACACTTTTGTATTTCTCCCCTCTCATCTTAAACCTATGCCCTCCAGTTTTAGACTCCCCTACCTTTGGGAAAAGATATTGACTATCTACGCCCCTTCGTTATTTTATAGACCTCTATAAGGCCCTCCCTCAGCCTCCTACGCTCCAGAGGAAAACAGTCCCAGTCTATCCAGCCTCTCCTTATAACTCAATCCATCAAGACCCAGTAGCATCCCAGTAAATCTTGTCTGCACTCTTTCTAGTTTAATAATATCCTTTCTATAATAGGGTGACCAGAATTGCACACAGTAAGTGTGGCCTTACCAATGTCTTGTACAGCTTCAACAAGACATCCCAACTCCTGTATTCAATGTTCTGACCAATGAAACCAAGCATGCCGAATGCCTTCTTCACTACTCTGTCCACCTGTGACTCCACTTTCAAGGAGCTACGAACATGTACCCCGAGATCTCTTTGTTCTGTAACTCTCCCCAACGCCCTACCATTAACTGAGTGAGTCCTGCCCTGGTTCAATCTACCAAAATGCATCACATTTGTCTAAATTAAACTCCATCTGCCATTCGTCAGCCCACTGGCCCAAGTGGGTGTGCTGTTGCTGACTCTGGTGTGACCACAACCCCAGCATAAGGCATCGTCCTTCGGGGAAGAACGGACAATTATTTTTGACTATTTGCTCTGAAACTTCTAAATAATTCCCACCATTTCTTAAGAAAGCCCACCAACACCTCCACTTTCTCAGAAGACTAAAATTTCCGCTACAACTCTCACCAACTTTCACAGATGCACCTTAGAAAGCATTCTTTCTAGTTGTATCACAGCTCCTGCTCTGCCCAAGACCACAAGAAACTACAAAGGGTTGTGAATGTAGCCTAATCCATCACGTGAAGCAGTCTCCCACCCCTTGTCTCTGTCTATACTTCCCGCTGCCTCGGCAAAGCAGCCAGCATAATTAAGGATCCCACTCACCCCAGACATTCTCTCTTCCACCTTCTTCCACCGGGAAAAAGATACAAAAGTCTGAGGTCACATACCAACCAACTCAAAAACAACTTCTTCCCTGCTGCTGTCAGACTTTTGAGTGGACCTACCTCGCACTAAGTTGATCTTTCTCTACACCCTAGCTGTGACTGTAACACTACATTCTGCACTCTCTCCTTTCCTTCTCTATGAAGGGTATGCTTTGTCTGCATAACATGGAAGAAACAATACTTTTCACTGTATACTAATACATATGATAATAATAAATCAAATCTAATCACCCCCTCTCATGCCACATTAACTGATCCACATTAAAAACTAATTATCAGATTCATGCTCAGAAAAACTAAACAGTTGACTCAACACTTTTGTGTCACCAATCATATTAGGGGCAAGTCAGCCCACAGCCAAAACCTGCATCGTAACAATCGGTAGCCCCAGTGGGCAATGGAAGGCATCTGAGAGCTTTGCTTGCCAGCCTGTTGTAAAAGTGGCCGCCACATTTATCGCTGATGGCTTTGAGCTGTTTGTGCGGGATGATTTCACCTGCGGCCCAGCCCTCTGCCCACCAACTTTGTTTTCGTTTACAGTCAGTGCTCGAGGAATCCTCGGGGAGCGTGCATGGAAAGGTTGACAGCTCCAAACCAGTCCCAGGGAGACTGCTTACTGCCACATGGTTGGAGGGAGAGCAAAATAAACTTAGCAACTTTCGCCCCGGGAAGGTCTTATCAACATATCAGGTTCAGCCTTGGGTCCGATTCCCTTTTCCTGATGACCATAGAGGGACCCTGCTCATTGGAGAGAGTTTGCCTATTTGATTGACCACTTAACTTTCCAAGTTTCCTGAAACCTTAACATATGATTGAGGGTATGGAGGGATCCCACTGTGGTTACCGTATCTTTCATAAGTAACCCCCTCGATCTTCAGCATGGCTTGGCACAAAGTTCCAAAACTGGAGAGGCCATGCTCAGTCTCCTCCAGAGCATCTTGTTCCAACATTATCCATCAGGATAGAGTCAACTTCCCTACACATGCTCTTGACAATCTCCTTCAGCCCTCTGCCACTGCTCCTGCCCATCACTGCCTACCAAATACCTCCTCCGACTTAACACCAGCAAGACTAAGGCTGGAATTTTACTGGCACGCTCACCCCCGATTCGGGTGGGTAAGATTCGGAGAACGGCTCCATTGGCCTCGGGCGGGGTTGTACAAACCACGGGTGGACGCACTGGAAAAATCCTACCAAGTAGCATTCTGGGTCCTCACCAGAATCTCAGCTCCAACCAAAAGAAACACCAACTCGTAGCAGGTCAGGCAGCATTCATTGTGAGAGAAACGAGCACTGACCTTTCCCAACAGGACTAAGGAAAGACGGAAATACGCAACAGGTTTCGGGAGAATGAAGTGGGGGAGAGAGGAGGAGGAGGAAGAGGGAAAGGGGCAGGTTTGCAATTGGATGGAGAACAGGAGAGATTAACAGACCAAAATAGATGCACGTAGGACAAGGGGCCATGGACTCAAGGTGAGGGGGGAGCGGTACAACACAGATATTAGAGGGAGGTTTTTCACACAGAGGGTAGTGGGGGTATGGAATGCTCTGCCAAGTAAGGTGGTGGAGGCAAACACGCTAGAGTCATTTAAGAGTAACTTAGACAGGCACATGAGTGGGTTGGAGATGGGTGGATATAGAAGAACCTTTTAAATAAGGGTCATTAGCATTGGGGTGCCCCTGGTAATGTAAATGGGTATGGTATGATAATAATGTTTTTTTTTCCTCTTTCATTCACAGGTTTTAAGTCGGTCCAGCTCGTGTCCAACGAGGGGCATACACGCGATGGGTCGTACTGGGGCTGCTCTTGGTTGTTCGAGATTGGCCTAGTGCTTCATGTCGTTAGTGTGTGCTTAAACTGGACCAGATACTGGGCAAGACGACAGCTCAGTGACTACCGCTGATTGCTGTGCAGACACATGGATTTGGGCCAGTGTCTGTGGGAGTTTGCGCATTCTCCCCATGCTTGCGTGGGTTTTCTCCGGGTGCTCCGGTTTCCTCCCACACCCCAAAGATGTGCTGTTAGGCTGATTGGCAGGAATAAATTGTCCCTAAATCAGTTTCCCTCAATCTGGATGGCCATAAAACATTAGATAGGGGTCATGGGTGGAGAGGGGGACTGGTGGTGTTGAGATGGCGGCGCGGGCTCATTGGGCCGAAGGGCCTGTTTCCCGGGCTGATTTTGTTCTTTGTTCTTTTCAAAAGGTTTCAGTCAGTCAAAGGGAGTGGGAATGGGTGCGATAAAGCGACAAATGATGCATCCAGAAGTGGTGTGACTGGCAGGGTTGAAAGTCCTGCCTCAGATTCTGGTCCCAGTGTGTACCCTATCCTCCTGTTTGACGCCGAGGTTAGAATCATAGAATCCCTACAGTGCAGGAGGAAGTCATTAGGCCCATTGGGTCTGTTCTGACCACAATCCCACCCAGGCTCTATTCCTCTCACCTACCCTCATTTACCCTGCTAATCCCCCGACACTAGGGTTAACTTAACATGGCCAATCCACCTAACCCGCACATCTTTGGGGTGTGGGAGGAAACCGGAGCACCCGGAGGAAACCCACGCAAACACGGGGAGAATGTGCAAGCTCCACACAGACAGTGACCCAAGGCCGGGAATCGAACCTGGGTCCCTGGTGCTGTGAGGCAGCAGTGCTAACCACTGTGCCATCGTGCTGCTGCCCTTTCAGGCAGTGAGTTCCAGCTTCCCACCACTCCCTGGGTAGAAAAGTTCTTCCCCAAATCCCCTCAAAACCTCCTGTCCTTTTCCTTAAACGCATGCCCCTGATTATTGATCTGCTAAGGGGGGACGTTCCTTCCTTTTCAGCCTATTTATGCCCCTCACAATCATGTACACACCTCAGTCAAGTCTCCCCTCGGCCTTCTCTGCTCCAAGGGGAACAACCGCAACCAAAGCAGCTTCTCTGGCTGGTATATCTCAGAGGTGGGAGGCTCATGGTCCCTCAGGATTGAAGGTGACTCGAGGCTGATCCAGCCCGAGGGCTTTTCGTTTTGATGAGTGGGAGTTGTGGTGCATGGGGAGGGGGGGGCGTGAGGGGTTACCATAGCCTCCGCAGAGCAGGGGCACACACCAATGGCGAGGGGACCCCGAGGTGATTGGAATCTGGAATTAAGAAATTACTGACCCAAACAGGAACCAGTGCCATCAAGGGCCATACCCAATCAGGAGTCAGTGATGGTGTACCCAATCGGGAGCCAATGTCAGCAAGGGCATATCCAATCAGGAATTAGTGCCAGTGACGGTGTACCCAATCG
This sequence comes from Carcharhinus amblyrhynchos, assembly GCF_965287045.1. Lineage (NCBI taxonomy): Eukaryota > Metazoa > Chordata > Chondrichthyes > Carcharhiniformes > Carcharhinidae > Carcharhinus > Carcharhinus amblyrhynchos. The sequence goes on along the minus strand of NC_137334.1, from coordinate 22,413,507 downwards.
GGAGCCAGTGTCAGCAAGGGCATATCCAATCAGGAGTCAGTGCCAGTGACGGTGTACCCAATCAGGAGCCAGTGTCAGCAAGGGCGTAGCCAATCAGGAGTCAGTGCCTGCAAGGGGCATAGCCAATCGGGAGCCAGTGTTAGCAAGGGCATATCCAATCAGGAGTCAGTGCCAGTGACGGTGTACCCAATCGGAAGCCAGTGTCAGCAAGGGCGGAGCCAATCAGGAGTCAGTGCCTGAAAGGGGCATAGCCAATCGGGAGCCAGTGTCAGCGAGGGGCATAGCCAATCAGGGGCCAACTGTTGAGACGGGGACAGATAGATATTTCATTTAAAAACTGTCTGATTTGACAAATACTCCCTGGGAAAAACATATTCTGAAATTATAAGTAGCATTGTAAACATTTGTGGATCATTTTGTTTTCCTATATATATATATATACACACACATACACACAGCACTTTAAATAGCCAGAGAGAGACGCTGGGGCAAAAGCGTGCAGACTAAAACGATATCTGATCATTAGCAAATTGGGCCTTGGCTGCACTAGGCCACACTTCGCCATGACGACACTTTCCTTGGGCAAGGCTGATTAAACTCTGCCTCCAGCTGCATCTGATCCTGCCATCTCGGCCTCTCGGAAGGACCGGTGTGGCATGCGATGCAAAGCTAATCCCTATTCAGGCCGCCCTCAGTCGGTTAACACAGGTCAAACACGGTTCCTAATGAAAGCAGAGGCAACCGGGCCCACCTGGCAGCGTCTGCAGAGAACCTGCAGCCAACTGTGTCAGTGTAAGGATGCTCGCTTTAAGTGGTATTGTCACTGGGCTAGCAATCCAGAGACCCGCGGAAAAACACAATATATTGCCGATCCTGGAAATCTGAAACAAAAGCAGAAAATGCTGGAAAACCTCAGCAGGTCTGACAGCATGTGTGGAGAGAGAATAGAACCAATGTTTTTAGTCTGGATGACCCTTTGTCAGATTTTCCAGCATTCTCTGTTGTCCTGAGTACTCTGCATTTGATCCAGGTTCGAATCCCGCCATGGCACCTGGTGGAATTTGATTTCAATAAACATCTGGAATTGCAAGTGTGAGGATGACCACGGAAGTGTTATCGATTGTCAGAAAAACTCATCTGATTCACTCATGTCCTTTAGGGAAGGAAGTCTGCTGTCCTTACACAGTCTGGCCTACATGTGACTCCAGAGCCACTGCAATGTGGTTGACTCTGAACTGTCCCCTGAATTGGCCGAGTGAGATACTTGCTGCAAGAGGCAATTAGGGATGGGCCATGAACAGAGTAACAAAATGAGAAAAACCCTTCCATGGGACATGGAGAGGGGCTTCGAACCCTGTTTGTCAACCTATAGCATTAAGCATAGGTTAAAGAGAAGTGTATTGCCTCCAGACAGGACAGTAAGTGAGATGTTGCAAGCCCAGGAAATATGGGCAGCACGGTAGCACAGTGGTTAGCACTGCTGCTTCACAGCTCCAGGGACCTGGGTTCGATTCCCGGCTTGGGTCATTTTCTGTGTGGAGTTTGCACATTCTCCTCGTGTCTGCGTGGGTTTCCTCCGGGTGCTCTGGTTTCCTCCCACAGTCCAAAGATGTGCAGGTTAGGTTGATTGGCCATGCTAAAATTGCCTCTTAGCGTACTAGGATGTTTAGGTTAGAGGGATTAGCGGGTAAAATATGTAGGGATACAGAGATAGGGTCTGGATGGGATTGTGGTCGGTGCAGACTCGATGGGCCGAAGGGCCTCTTTCTGCAGTGTAGGGTTCTACGATTCTATGAAAGTCATGGGGGGGTTACAAATAGTGTGACATGAACCCAAGATCCCGGTTGAGGCCACCCTCATGTGTGCGGAACTTGGCTGTCTCTGCTCAGCGACTCCGCGTGTCCTCAACGCGTCAGGGGTGGGGCAGGACCACAGGAAAATTCCTGTCAGCCTCTAAAACTAGGCCTCAGTAGGGCATTAGCCTCTCAACAATGGACCTACAATCCTTCAGGGGCTAGCACAGACATGATGGGCCAAAGGGCCTCTTTCTGTGCCGTTAAAAAGTCTGTGACTTTATGGCCTTCATTGTGGTCCCAGGGCTGAGGAGCCACGACGGAGCGGGTCTCAGAGGAGATGTCAGGGGTAAGTTTTTCACTCGGAGGGTGGTGAGTGAGTGGAATCGGCTGCCGTCGGTGGGGGTGGAGGCGAACTCGCTGGGGTCTTTTAAGAGACTTCTGGATGAGTACATGGGGTTTAACAGGATTGAGAGTTAATGATAGGCCTAGTAGGTAGGGATATGATTGGCGCAACTTGTGGGCCGAAGGGCCTGTTTGTGCTGTAATGTTCTATGTTCCTGCCCACCTCCTCGGGGTGAAGAGCTAGCCCGGGCTGACATGGAATTGTTGCTGCTATTTTCCTGGTTCAGGACTCACTCAACTTGAAGCAGAGTGGAAAAAAAATAAATCAATCCTCCTACTCCTTCATCGCAACAGCCTACCAATGAGGTCTGCGCAGCACCCAGCCAATCAGGAGCCTTCTTCGAGGTCAAAATAAACAAGATTCCCCCATGTTGTGCAGTGGGACGGCGAGGGAGGGTCAGAGAGAGGCAGAGATCATTGCAGAGTCTAAACAAGTCATGCCAGCAGGTGGGGTGTTCAACAGGAATAACACCAGGATTACAGCTGCAACCCCAAACATTCTCTCTGCGACCGTTGTTTATTTCTCTCTGATCCTAACCTTCTGATCGCACACCCCTCCCACCCTCTCCTCAGGAGGGAGCTCATCCCACAGTCAGGAAAATGGCAATCAATCTCCAGGCACGCAGGAGCAAGGCAGCGACACACAGCTCCCCCGGGGTGGATTAACACGGCTGCATTACTGATGCTCCTCCGACTAACCTGATGAATTCAGGAATAGATTTCTCCGAGGCAGAAAAAACCCCGGAGCTTTGGCAACACTGCTTCTTTTTTACCCCCCCCACCCCCCAAACCCAGGCCAGTTGGGGCGGCGCAGTGGCACAGAGGCACCTCAGCGCCAGGCAGTCGGGTTCGATTCCAGCCTTCAGTGACTGCGCGTTCTCCCTGTGTCTGCATGGGTTTCCTCCCACAGTCCAAAGACATGCAGGTTAGGAGGACTGGCCATGCCAAGTTGTCCCTTAGTGTCTGAAGATAGAGCGGCATGGTGTTTAGAACTGCTGCCTCACAGTGCCAGGGACGCAGGTTCAATTCCTGGCTTGGGTCACTGTCTGTGCAGAGCCTCCCCGTGTCTGCGTGGGTTTCCTCCAGGTGCTCTGGTTTCCTTCCACAGTCTGAAAGACATGCTGGCTAGCTGCTAAATTCTCCCTCAGTGTACCCAAACAGGCGCCGGAGTGTGGCGACTAGGGGAATTACACAGTAACTTCATTGCAGTGTTAATGCAAGCCTACTTGTGACTCTAATAAATAAACCTACTTACTTACGTGTAATTTAGGGGGGTCAGCAGGATAAATACGTACGGTTACGGGGTAGGACTTGGGTGAGATGGTCTGTCAGAGAATGCATTTTGAAAAAGCTTTGACAAGGGGTCACCTAGACTCAAAACGTCAGTTCTTTTCTCTCCTTACAGATGCTGCCAGATCTGCTGAGATTTTCCAGCATTTTCTCTTTTGGCTTCAGATTCCAGCGTCCGCAGGAATTTGCTCTCATTTCTTAATTTCACTCCTGTAAGGTTTGGCTCCGAAATTCAGACTTTGCCCAGAAGCTCTGGACTCCCAGACCAGTGAGAATAACCTCTCTCCAAAGCATGCATATCCTTCTGGTAGCATGGTGACCAGAACTGCAGTAATATTCCAAATGTGACCTAGCTGAAGTTTTACATAGCTGTAACATGGCTTGCCAATCTTTAAACTCAATGTCCCGGCCAATGAAGGCAAGCATGCCGTATGCCTTCTTGACCAACTTATCCACCTGTTGCCACTCGCAGGGAACTGTAGATCTGTACGCCCAGATCCCTCTGCATGTCAACTCTCCTCAAGGTTCTGTCATTTCCAGTATAATTCACACCTGAATTTGATCTTCTAAAATGCATCAACCCACATGTCCTGGTGTCTCGCTGAAACATGAGGTAATGCATTTTGGAAGGTCTAATACAAATGGGAAATATACAGTAAATTGCAGAGCTCTTGAAGAGTACTGATAGGCAGAGGGATCTGGGTGTACAGATATACAGGTACAGTGGCAACGCAGGTGGAGAAGGCTGTCAAGAAGGCATACGGCATGCTTGCCTTCATCGACCGGGGCATTGAGTTTAAAAATTGGCAAGTCATGTTGCAGCTTTATAGAACCTTAGTTAGGCCGCACGTGGAATATAGTGTTCAATTGTGGTTGCCACACTACCAGAAGGATGTGGAGGCTTTGGAGAGGGTACAGAAAAGATTTACCAGGATGCTGCCTGGTATGGAGGGGTTGGAGAAACTTGGTTTGTTCTCACTGGAACGATGGAGATTGAGGGGAGACCTGATAGAAGTCTACAAGATTATGAGGGGCATGGACAGAGTGGATAGTCGGAAGCTTTTGCCCAGGGTGGAAGAGTCAATTACTAGGGGGCATAGGTTTAAGGTGCATGGGGCAAGGGGTAAAGGAGATGTACGAGGCAGGTTTTTTACACAGAGGGTAGTGGGTGCCTGGGACTCACTGCCAGGGCAGGTAGTGAAAACTCACGATCGTGTCCGTTTCAAGGGGCATCTGAAGAAATGCATGAATAGGATGGGAATAGAGGGATACGGTCCCTGGAAGGATAGGAGTTTTAATTCAGTCGGGCAGAATGGTCGGTATAGGCTTGGAGGGCCGAAGGGCCTGTTCCTGTGCGAAATGTTTGGTGGGGGGAGGGGGGTCAGCCAGAATGAGCTATCATTGGGACGAGCAAGGCCATGAAAATTAAATATGAGCAAACAAGGAAGAAAACCCCATCAGACCAGGGGGAAAAAAAAGTCAAACGTAAAAAGATCTGATGTCCACATTTCGAAACAGGAGGAGGATCTGTACCGTTCCACACACAGCTAGCTCGCAAACATGGAGATTAATGTAATCCAATACTTTTGCCTCCTTCCTACACTCCTTCCCCCAGCTTTGAAGCTCTGTGCCAAAATTCAAGTTTACATGCTCCCAGACATGCAAGCAAACATCAATCAACCTGGTTACACTCTCTCTCTCTCTGCGCCACTGTAGCCTAATGAACTGAACACATTGCGCTGGTGAGCTGTCCCCATACTCAAGTGGCCCATTGATTCAGAGCTGGCAAAGCCTCTCGTTGCTCTCCCCCCTCTGACCTGGGAAGTGTCAGTGGCCTGACAAGTTTGTGCGTTGAGATTCAAAGAAAAAGAATCCCCAACAGAATCCAAAACAAAAAGCTCCACTTTGTCAATGCCTTTTTTTTTTAATTTGCCTGCCCAACCCGTGGGGAATCTTGTAAACAAATCGCTCAGTCCAAGAGGTAACCCCCCCCCCCAACTCCCCACACCTCCCCTGCCAAACGGAAACTCTCGCCCCAGACTACCAAGCCCCTCCCTACAAATTACTGAATTATCAGAGCAGATTTACATAGCTTGCATAATTCCATGCACGCACGCATGCATGAGGCTGTGCACTTTAAACAACTCCTCGCAACTTTCATGGTGAGGCTTCAGCTGTTAACACCGGGCCTCCGGAACGACTATGAAATGCCTGTTCTCGCTGTGTAAACAGATTGCTATCTAAGAGGGGAACCGGTCTTGGACTGGAGTCTCTCTCTCCATTCTGTTTAGCTGGGGGTTAAGGGGAGAGGGTGCAGAAAGCAAGGGAAGGGGGGGGGGGAATTAACGGAAGAGGGTCCACGCAGAGGCACAGTAACGCCAACCAGGCCTGCATGCTTCATGGTCAAAAACTGCAAACAACCTATTTCTTAATAAAGTCTTCACACGCGATGCACTGGCAGGGCGCGCAGTTCCTGGCCACATCTGTCAAGTCCCGTCAGCCAAGGCTTTCACGCAGCAGCAGACTTCTCCGAAACCCAGAGAGGCAGACGCTTTTGTTTTGTTTAGAAGCACTTTTTTTGTGTTGGAGTTTTAACCCAGAAGTGCCAGACAGAGACACGCACGCACGCACACAGACACACACACACACACACACACACACACAGCGTAAAGGGGGCAACAAGTCAAGAAGATAACAGAATCGATGACAGGCAAGCAATCAGAAAACAGCGTTGTAAAGCCCAAGTGTTGGTGAACAGTCACCCCCTGAAATTGGCACAATTCTCTCCAGCGACACGAGATAAAAAGACTTCCTCTCCAAATCATTCCCCCGCACTCAGAAACCAAACAGGTTTGCACTCGAATGGCTTCACTGACAGAGCGAAACAGAGCTTACGTTGCGAGAATTTCGCGTTGCCTGTCAACAGCTCGGGGAACACGCCGAGATCAAAGGCATTCTCGCCTCCGCAGCCTTTGGGTTCAAGTCCTACTCCACTCAGGAGCCCACATTTCTTGAATTCCCACTTCACTCCCCCCAACCTGCACATCTTCAGACGCTTAGGGGCAATTTCCCATGGCCAAGCCCCCTAACCTGCACATCTTTGGATACGAAGGGGTAACTTAGCAGGGCCAATGCTCCCAAGTTTTTCAGACTGTGGGAGAAAACCGGAGGAAATCCACAGAGGCTTGATTTCGATTTGATTGGATTGGATTCATTATTGTCACATGTATTAGTGTACAGTGAAAAGTATTGTTTCTTGTGCGCTTCATAGAGAAGGAAACGAGGGAGCGCAGAATGTAGTGCTACATTCATCGGAGAACGTGCAAACTCCGCACAAACAGTGACCCCAGCCGGGAAATCGAATCCGGGTCCCTGGCGCCGTGAGGCAGCAGTGCTGACCACCGTGACACCTTTCCTCTCTCTCTCGTCCCAAACACGAGGAAGTAACCTGTCCTTCCCCAGATTCTCAGCCTTGCTCAGTTGGTGTTGTCCGTGGAGAAGTGGTGATATTTTCTTTCCGAGGGGGAAGTGTCTGTCCTTCCACTAGTTCCTCTACAGCAGGACCAGACCCACCCTTGCTGCAGCAACAAGAGGGGACTGCAACATTCCTGGCCTCCATTAAAAGGAGCTCTAAGCCACGCAACGTGAAGATCACAAATAGACCACCCCAATCATGCCACTGCCACATGACACCAGAAAATGGACCTTCTTCCTACCCTCAAACAAAAGGCATCTTAGACCTTGTTACAGAAACTGGAGAAATCATCAAGTGTGAATGATCACAGGATACGGTGCATTTGTTAACCCTGACAGTCTTTATAGCCAAACCACACCTCCCTGTAAATGTGCTTCATGTTCCACAGAATCACATGGGGAAGTGGTGGACTGCTATTCCCCCCCTTGTTACCTGACAGGGGCCTCCTCGCTGCACAGTCCCGGGTCCCTTCAGTTACCTCTTCCTCGACACTATTTTTAGTGAGGCCCACCACATCCCCTTCAGTGTTTCAACGAGTCCCCCCCCCCACACCCGACAGCTCCAAGCTGAAGGTGAAATCATCAGATAACTACCTAAGCAGCGTCCCCAATCACGATCATCTCTGCCTGCCTGTCAGCCCTGCAAGATCTCTGCGCTCTTCGAATTCTGGGCTGTCCGAACATAGAAATCCTACAGTGCAGAAAGAGGCCATTCAGCCCATCAAGCCTGCACTGACTCTCCGATAGATTATCTTACCCAAGCCTGCTCTCCTGCTCTATCCCTATAAACCCACACATTTATCATGGCTAATCCATCTAACCTATACATCTTTGGGCATTCAGGGGTTATTTAACATGGCCAATCCACCTAATTTGCACATCTTCAGTCACTAAGGGGCAATTTCCCACGGCCAATCCACCTAACCTATACATCTTTGGTCACTAAGGGGCAAATTAGCATGGCCAATCCACCTAATCTGCACATCTTTGGTCACTAAGGGGCAATTTAGCATAGCCAATCCACCTAACGTACACATCTTTGGACTCTACAGGGCAATTTAGCATGGTCAATCCACCTAACCTGCGCATCTTTGGAGCGTGGGAGGAAACCTGAGCACCCGGAGGGAACCCACGCAGACACGGGGAGAAGATGCATACTCCACATAGACAGTGACCCGAGCCGGGAATCGAAACTGGGTCCTTTAGAAGCAAAGACAAGTTCCAAGATTTTGAACTGTTCGTAGATGTAGGGTTGATGAGTGTGCCAATTGGGTGTTTCTGTAGGTCTCAGCAATGCCCCCACCCCATTACCTTTCTGTTGAATGCAAGCCCCTTGCAAATAATACCCGTGTGAAAGTCGAACTTACTGCCTCAAAAATGTGAATTTTTACATGAGCTCTTAACGTAAATAAAATGTTCTGGGATCTAGATGTCGATTGGCTTTTCCCACTCCTGCTCTTGCAAGTGCGAAACTTAGGAAAGATCCAAAAATTCCCTCTCTCTCTAACTTCACCAGCAATTCTCGATTTCAGGCAAACAGGAGTGTGTGGACAAATCAATCATCTCAGTTCCAACAGCACACAGGAACCCAACCTACCTCCGGTAACTAGCAGCAAAATGTAACCCTCAGGCTCAAGAAATAAGTCACTACCAGATTGCTGAGGGATGCCTTTGTTAGACACAGCGCGAGGGTGAGAAAAGCTGCATCAAAAGCTTTTGATATGAGCATCCTGTCCATCAAGTCTTCCTCACTCCCAACCTGCAAGATGTTGTGCCCAGTATTTAGATGACTCATCACAGGATGTAGTTCTGCAGGAACTAGTTGACCCATTAACACAGAGGCTGGGAATACTGTGGCGAATAAAACTCACCACCCAATCCCCAGACCTTGTCCATCTACAAGGCATAAGTCAGGAGTGTGATGGAATACTCCCCACTTGCCTGGATGGGTGCAGTTCCAACAACAGAACCAATGGGATGAACGAGTACACTATCAAGGGCAGGAGTCTTAGTAGTGTTGAAGAGCAGAAGGATCTTGGGGTCCGGGTCCACAGGACTCTTAAATCGGCCTCGCAGGTGGAGGATGTGGTCAAGAAGGCGTATGGTGTACTGGCCTTCATTAATCGAGGGATTGAGTTTAGGAATCGGGAGGTAATGCTGCAACTTTATAAGACCCTTGTCAGGCCTCATTTGGAGTACTGTGCGCAGTTCTGGTCGCCTCACTATAGGAAAGACGTAGAAGCTATTGAAAGGGTACAGAGGAGATTTACAAGGATGTTGCCTGGACTGGGAGGCATGCCTTATGAAGTTAGGTTGAGGGAGCTGGGACTCTTTTCCCTGGAGAGACGAAGGCTGAGAGGCGACCTGATAGAAGTTTATAAAATGTTGAGAGGAATAGATAGGGTGGATTCTCAGAGGCTATTTCCCAGGGCTGAAATGGTCGCTACAAGAGGACACAGATTGAAGGTGCAGGGAGGAAAGCACAGAAGTGATGTTAGGGGTAAGTTTTTCACTCAGAGGGTGGTGAGTGAATGGAATCGGCTGCCGTCAGTGGTGGTGGAGGCGAACTCGCTGGGGTCTTTTAAAAGACTTCTGGATGAGTATATGGGGTTTAATGGGATTGGGGGTTATGGATAGGTCTATAGATTGGTAGGTGTTGATGTGATCGGCGCAACTCGTGGGCCGAAGGGCCTGTTTGTGCTGTAGTGTTCTATGTTCTAACACTCAAGAAACTCAAAACCATCCAGGACGCTTGATTGATACATTATTCACAAACACCCACTCCCTCCACCAGCAATGCTCAGTCGCAGCTGTGTGTACTATCTACAGTGCAGCAACTCACCAAAGATCCTTAGACAGCACCTTCCAATCCCACAATCACTTCCCTCTAGAAGGACAAGGGCAGCAGATAAATGGGAACACTTCCACCTGCAAGTTCCCCTCCAAGCCACTCGCCATCCCGATCTATCGGCCGTTCCTTCCCAGTCGCTGGGTCAAATTCCTGGAATTCCCTCCCTAACGGCATGTAGGTCAACATGGACTGCAGCGATCCAAGGCGGCAGCTCAACACCACTTTCTCAAAGACAACGAGGGGTGGACAATAAATGATGGCCTAGCCAGCAATGCCCAAGTTCCCTGAATGAACATAGCTCGGTTGGCTGGACGGCTGGCCCGCGATGCAGAGCAACATCGACAGCGCAGGTTCAATTCCCACACCGGCTGAGGTTATTCACGAAGGCCCCGTCTCCTCAACAACCTCGCCCGAGGTGACGGGGGCCCTCAGGTTAAATCTCCAACAGTCAGCTTTTCCCTTCTGAGGCCTACGGCCATCTGGAACTATGGTGTCTTTATCTTTATTAAACGTCTTAGCTGAGCAGAGAGGAGGAGGGAGTAGGGAGGGCCGAGAGAAAGAGGGACAGAGGTGAGTCGATACGGCTCTTAAGGTTGGTATGAACATTTCGTGGGCGGAATCCAGACACCAGACAAGATAGAAAGTGATCGAAAGAACAAGGCGGATTAAACGATAAGAATGAATGAAGGGGAGTCAAAAAATCAAATCAGATTCCAGACAGACAATGAGAGAACGCAGTCATTTAGACAATATCACTGAGGGCCGCAGCCATCTCGTTCTGCATTCCTGTCATGCCTCACAAACCTCCATTCACTCTTTCGCAGCTTCTGGAATCACAGACCGGTTTGTGCAGTCACAAAGATTGTACAACACCCAGCTCCAGCACTCAGCCAAACCCACGGCCTACTATCCCAGTATTCAGGCGGTGCACTGGTCCAGAGGCCTGCGGAGTTTTACCATCCAAGCTCTCTCTCCTGGGGCAGGTTGCTCACGGTAACAGTGCGTCGCGACAGGAGGGGAAAGAGAGCACTGAATGATTGGCTCGCCAATCACCCTGGCGGTAGTGAGAGAGAGGCAAGTAAAGCCTGTATCTTCCAATCATCATGGGGAAAAAGGCACCTTAGTGTTGTCGGAAATACAACTTGATTCATGACTGTGGCTCATATGTTAGAGTGGTATAAACGCAGAAGATTATGGTAACCTGTGACTTATATACAAGAAATTATGGCAACATGTCTTATATAAAAGAAATTATGGTGACATGATGAATACATGAGATATTATGGTAACATTTGGCTTATTTACAGAAGACATTATGGTAATATGTGTCTTATACACGAGAGATTATGGTACCATGTGTCTTAAACACGAGAGATTATGGTACCATGTGTCTTATACACGAGAGATTATGGTACCATGTGTCTTAAACACAAGAGATTATGGTAACATGTGTCTTATACACGGGAGATTATGGTACCATGTGTCTTATATGCAAGAGATTATGGTAATGTGGATATTTTTCACCCTACTGAATCTATCTACTTGTTGCTGGGGCAGGTTGCCATGGGAACCAGCTATCCTCTGGCATCATGTGTCCATTCTCTGTATGTCCATCTTACTCATGCCAGCAAGATATTCAACTGTGCTAGGCATCACAGTTATCCTGCCCCACCTCAAAGTTAACACAGGTACACTTTCCATCATAAAACATACATTTCGTTGGTCAGTCGGGGGGGTGTGGGCGTCACTGGCTGGGCCAGCATTTATTGTCCGTCCCTAATTGCCTCGAGAAGGTGGTGGTGAGCTGCCTTTGTGGTGTAGGAATACCCTCAGTGTTGTTAGGAAAGGCATTCCAGTTTTTGACCAAGCAACAGTGAAGGAAGAGCCAATATATTTCCAAGACAGTATGGTGTTGTGGCACAGTGGTCAGCACTGCTGCCTCACGGCACAAGGCAAGCGGGTTCAATTCCCGGCTTGGGTCACTATCTGCGCGGAGTTTGCACATTCTCCCCGTGTCTGCGTGGGTTTCCTCCGGGTGCTCCCGTTCCCTCCCACAGTCTGAAAGACGTGCTGGTTAGAGTGCATTGGCCGTGCTAAATCCTCCCTCAGCGTACCCAAACAGGCGCCGGAGTGTGACGACTAGGGGATTTCCACAGTAACTTCATTCCAGTGTTAATGTAAGCCTACTTGTGACAATAGTAAATAAATAAATGTGTGGGGTTATAGGGATGGGGGGGGTGAGATTTGGTACTGGATAATATACTCTGCTGGGGAGTGAGTACAGACTCAAGGGGCTGAATGGCCTTCCTCTGAAGCATAGGGATTCTGTGATTCGAAGTCCGGTTGGAGTTGGGAGGGGGAAACTTGCGGGCAGTGTTCCCACAATGTTGCTTTTGTCTGGTGGGAGGTGGGGAGGAATGGGGGGTGAGGGGTGGGGGAAGAGGGTGAGGGTGATGGGTGTGAGGGTGGGAGTGGAGGGTGGGGGGGGGGGGTGGGAGTGGAGGGAGAGAGAGAGAGGTCGGGGTGTCACAGGTTTGGGGACAAGAGTCCGTTTGCCTTTCCTGAACGCAGACACATCGACAAGCCATTGGCAGGGCGGCAGCAGGACTCGGATGATGTGTTGCAAAGTGGTTAAGTCAGTCCGGTTGAGAAGATTCGAGGCAAAGCTGCCTCACACGCACTTTGTCGGCAAACTGGTGATTGAGACCAACACGAGGAGCATAGCAGAGCAGAATGTACTGGAAAAAAGCAGCAATATCATATTACCCTGACTAGAACATCAGCTTGTAAATACACATTCCTCTCCATTCAAACTGTACGGCTCAGTTTCAGAGCACCACAGGGCTCTCAGCATCATTTTAAACAGTCCAGAAAATTATCAAAAGGAGATTGGATTACATTCCTAATCTTTAATCCTCGCTTCATAAACCACTTTATTCATTATTTTTCCTCCTCTTGCTGTTTTTTTTTAAATCTTCCTCGCCAGTACTTTTGTAAACCTTACTTTCTTGCCCCCCCGCCACACCCGTGAAGTTTCCCCATAGATCCAACCCCACCCCCCCATCACCGCCCCTTCCTCGCTCAGCTAACAGGATAATCACACACACTGCTTTTTCAGCCAATTCCCCTTGGCAGCTGGTCACCTGAGCAGTTGCGAAGTTTGCCAATTGTACAACTTAGTAGAATTCTAGAGTCCCTGCAGTGCAGGAGGCCATTCAGCCCATCGAGCCTGCACTGACCACAATCCCACCACCCAGGCCCTATCCCCATAACCCCATGCATTTACCCTGCTAATCCTCCTGACACTAAGGGGCAATTTAGTCTGGCCAATCCACCTAACCTGCGCATCTTTGGAGTGTGGGAGGAAACTGGAGCACTCGGAGGAAACCCACGCAGACATGGGGAGAATGTGCAAACTCCACACAGGCAGTAACGCAAGCTGGGAATTGAAGCTTGGCACTGTGACGCAGCAGTGTTAACCAGTATGCCACCTTGCCATCCAGAAACATAGTCGCAGCATCTAATGTCACAAGTAGGCTTACACTAACACCGCAATGAAAATCCCCTTGTTGCCAAAGGGGATTGAAATGTGCAAAGGGTCAGAGTGAATTGCAATTTCACATTGCTAACTAACTGGTGTGTTTTATGTGTGATCTCATAGAATCCCCACAGTGCAGAAGGGGCCATTCAGCCCATCGAGTATACACTGACTCTGACAGAGTATCTTACCCAGGCCCTCTCCCTTGCCCTATCCATGTAACCCTGTGCACTTACCATGGCCAATCCACCTAACCCGCACATCTATGGAGTGTGGGAGGAAACCGGAGCACCCGGAGGAAACCCACGCAGACATGGGGAGAATGTGCAAACTTCACACAGACAGTGACCCAAGCTGGGAATTGAACCTGGGTCCCTGGAGCTGTGAGGCAGCAGTGCCAACCACTCTGCCACCAGTTTCGGGAAAATCAATGCCAATCTTATTTACAGGGAAAAGCTACACAGTGGCTTCCAGCCATGTGGCTACAGTCAGCTCTGGAGAAGATTCTGGCTCAGGAGCCCCCTGCTTGCCAGGGTGATCCCACATCCTGCTTCCTGTTTGGTTCCCGGGTCATATGAGCTTTACTCTGCAGACTGAGCTTTAAAGGTTCAGTCACCACATTCGGGCAAGGAGGGTTACGACTATCAGTGACTGGCCATTACTCCATTCCATTGACTGGTGAATGGTACCAGGTATACGGGGGGGGGGGGGGGGGGGGGGGGGGATCATGTGGGGGAAACAGGACATTTCTTACAAATCTCCACAGCAATTATTCACCACTTTTCATCAAGTGAAGCTGTGCACAGAGGGATGGAAGGTACCCTCGCAGGAATATCCAGTCGGATGCTGCAGTGTGTTCTGGGTGCCACATCCTTAGGAATGTCTCGGAAGGGACTTCACCAGAATGAGATTAAATAGGTTAAGTGACGCTAACTGGTTGGTACACTTTGGAACACCAACTTTCTCAGGAAGCTAAGGAAATTTTGCGTGTCAGCTACGACTCTCATCAACTTTTACAGATGCACCATTGAAAGCATTCTTCCTGGTCGTATCACAGCTTGGTATGGGCTCCTGCTCTGCCCAAGACCGCAAGGAACTACAAAGGGTTGTGAACAAAGCACAGTTCATCACGCAAACCAGCCTCCCATCCATTGATTCTGTCTACACTTCCAACTGCCTCGGAAAAGCAGCCAGCTCAATCAAGGACCTCACGCACCCCAGAAATTCTCTCTTCCAACTTCTTCCATCGGGAAAAAGATACAGAAGTCCGAGGTCACGTACCAACCGATGCAAGAACAGCTTCTTCCCTGTTGTCATCAGAATTTTGAGTGGATCTACCTCATATTAAGTTGATTTTTCTCTGCACCCTAGCTGTGACTGTAACATTACATTCCACACTCTCTCCTTTCCTTCTCTATGAATGGTATGCTTTGTCTGTACAGCGCATAAGAAACAATACTTCTCACTGTATACTAATACACGTGACAATAGTAAATCAAATCAAAAGTTTGATGGGGGGGGAAGAGTCCAGAACAAGTGGCCATAAAACTTAAAAACAGGCGGCTCCATGGGTGATGTCGGGAGGCACAAGACGGAGTTGAAATCTGGAACATTCTCTCCCACAGAAAGCTGGGTGCGGCGATGGGGGGGATGTCATTTGCAATTTGACGAACTGAGACCAATGTGTGTTGAGGAAGGAAATTGTGGGTTGCACAGCCAAGGCAGGGGAAACAGAACCAGAGTGGGGACTGACCACGAGAGAGGACCTGATCCAGGTACGTAAAATACTAAAAGGAACTGATAAGATAAACGTAGGCCAAATGTTTTCTCTCGTGGGGCAATCTGGAACAAGAGGCCACTGGTATAGGTTGAGAGGCGGTAGATTTAGAACTAAAATGAGGAGGAACTACTTCTCACAGAGAGTGGTGAACTTGTAGAACTCGCTGCCCCATAGCGCTGGGGACTCTGAATCATTGAATGGTTTCAAGGTGGAGAGAGATATATTTCTAATAAAAAAAGGGATAAGTGGATATGGGGAAGAGGTGGAGAGATGGATTTGAGACCCGGGAGAGATCAGCCACGATCTGATTGAATGGCGGAACAGGCTGGAAGGGCTGAATTGGCCAATTTCTGCTCCTAATCCCTATGTTCTGATATTCCCTAAACAGATGGTGCAACAGGCACCAGCTTCTGTGTCTCTCAGTGTTACCGCGTACCCTCCATTTACACAGGCACACACAAACCTCTTCATTTCTAATGTGCAGAGCAGTTTATCTGAAAGTTAAAATGCATCTGCTGGTTCAGATGATGGTTATTAGCAATGGGGCTTTAGTGTAACTGTTTTATACCACTGCAACCCCTCAATTAGATTCCAGCAAATCACTTATTCCAGGGTAACCATTATTCTATATATAAACCATCAGAATCCCTTGATAAGATGCCAGGTTATAGCTGGTTACAAGGTAGCTATTAGAATTGGAAGCAAATGACTTTAAGGGCTTAGGGCAGTGAAGCTTCAGCCACCTGACTGAGTTCTACTGACTGTTTGACGGAACGCAGAAAGCTGCGAGTTCATGTTCAGTTACTGGAGACTCAGCCTGGAAGAGTTGCTGCATTCTTGACACTGATCCAGCAACTCTGAAGTGAAGTATTTGCTGCATTCACCACTGGTAGTTCCAGGTCAGGCGCGGGGCACAGTTCGGCGAGGGAAAGACTGCGACACAGAAACCAATGAGATTACGTCCTGCACTTGAACTAAAAGGAGAGACTGCTGAAAGGGCACTAGGAGTATAGCCAGGAACTGTACCCATCTCCTCCCATTCCTTCCTCGCCAACACCACCCCGCACTGCTCCACCCTTCACAACGGAGCTGCACACAGACCACTTGTTAGATTTGCAAAGCAGGCACCGAGGATGCAGTTAAGCCTTTGCGGAGTGATTTAGTTGCCCACAGGTGGGCCAACAAGCGGCAAACACAATTTAACATAGACAAATGTAAAATATCACATGCTGGAAAAAAGATCGGCCAAATCAAATAAACAATAAAGAGAAAGGTGGCTGCAAATTGGGAGAGGGGAGCGTGCGGAGGGACCTGTCGCTGAAGGTAAGCATGAGGGTGCAGCAGGCAGTAAAGGCGGCAAATGGCATGTTGACCTTCATTGCAAGAGGTTTTGAGTACAGGCGCAGGAATGTATTGTTGCAATTATACAGGGCCTTGGTGAGGCCACACCTAGTGTATTGTGTGCAGTTTTGGTCTCCTGTTCTGAGGAAGGATGTTCTTGCTCTCGAGGGAGTGCAGCAAAGGTTTACCAGGCTGATTCCACAGATGGCAGGACTGATGTATGAGGTAGGATTGTTTTCGCTGGAGTTCAGATGAATGAGGGGGGGATCTCATAGAGATTTATAAAATTCTAACAGGACTCAATAGGGTAGATACAGGGGGGGATGTTCCCCATGGTGGGGAGTCCAGAACCAGGGATCACAGTCTGAGGATTCAGGGTAGACCATTTAGGATGGAGGTGAGGAGACATTTCTTCACCCAAAGAGTGGTGAGTCTGTAGAATTCATTACCACAGGAAGTAGTTAATGCCAAAACATTGAATGTATTCAAGAGGTGGCTGGCACTTGGGGCAAATGGGATCAAAGGTTATGGGGAAAAAACAGGATTAGGCTATTGAGTTGGACAATCAGCCATGATTGTAATGAATGGCAGAGCAGGCTCGAAGGGCCAAATGGCCTCCTCTTGCTCCTAACTTCTATGTTCCTCTGTAAAAGGGGGACTTCCAACAAATTCAGTAGCTTAAATCACCCATCAACGCAAAAGCATGTACTCCCTACTCCGAGCTAAACCAGGAACCAATTCAAGTCCTTTAAGTCAATATTTATTTGACTTGGGGCCCAGGACTGCTCGACGTAAAAAGTTACTGCTCAAGCTTATCGCAAGCGTGATTGTTACTTAACAACATCTTTTTGTGTTTGTATCAAGCCACTGACATTCTGCCCAGAGAGGCACAGCAGCGAGCGTGACGAAATGTTTACTTCATCGAAAGCCAATACATTCAAGAACGTTCCCAAAAACAAACATTGTTGAATTTCGGCGGGATTGCGGAGACTGGTAATCCTCACTATAAAACTCAGCCAACGTGCTGGTAAAGTTACACAAGAACTAGGAGCTGGAGGAGGCCAGTCAGCCCCTCCGCCACTCATTTCGATCATAGCTGATCCCCACCTCTTCCCCCCCATGTCCCTTGATCCCATCATCCACAAGAGCTAGATTTAATTTCTTCTTGAAATTACACAATGTTCTGTGGGAGTGAATTCCACACATCAGGAGAAAAGTTTCACCCGTTCTTTTTGGTCCTTGCCACCCTCTGGGTGAAGCAATTTCTCTTCACCTCAGTTCTAAAAGGTTTCCCCCTTATCTTCAAACTATGCCTCCTAGTTCTGGACTTCTCCCACCATTGGGAACATTCTTTCTGAATCTACCCTGTCTAATCCTGTTAGAATTTTATAAGTTTCTATGAGGTCCCCTCTCACTCTTCAAAACTCCAGTGAGTATAATCTTAACCGATTTAGTCTCTCCTCATATGACAGACCTGCCATCCCAGGAATCAGCCTGGTAAACCTTCGCTGTACTCCCTCTATAGCAAGGACATCCTTCCTCAGATAAGGACATTAAAGCTGCACACAATACTCCAGGTGTGGCCTCACCAATGTCCTATATTATTGCAGCAAAACATCCTTATTCCTACACTCAAATCCTCTCATTATAAAGGGCAACGTACCATTGCCATTTTTACTCCTGCTGTACTGCGTGCTTACTTTGAGCGACTGATGCACGAGAACTCCAAAGTCTCACTGAGAATCCACTTCTCTTAATTTACACCCATTCAAATAATAATGTCTTCCTGTTGTTGCGACCAAAGTGGATAATCTCACATTTATCCACATTATACTGCATCTGCCATGCAGATACCCACACACTCAGCCTGTCCAAATCACACTGAAGCATCTCTGCATTCTTCTCACAGCTCACCCTCCTACCCAACTTTACATCATCTGCAAAGCTGGAGACAATACATTCAGTTCCCTCTTTCAACTCATTGTGTGGACAATTGGGGTCCCAGCACAGATCCCTGCAGTACCCCATTAGTCACTGACTGCCAATTAGAAAGAAACCTATTTATACCAACCCTTTGCTTCCTGTCTGCTTTCTATCCTTCTCAAGGCATTACCCGCAATCCCATGCGTTTTCACTTTACGTAGTAATCTGCTATGTAAGACCTTGTCAAAAGCCTCCTGAAAGTCTAAATAAATCACGTCCACCAGTTCTCCCTGGTCAACTCTACTTGTTACATCCTGAAAGAATCCCAGTCGATTTGTCAAGTGTGATTTCCCTTTTGTAAATCCATGCTGACTTTGTCTGATTAGACCACTACCGTCCAAACGCTGAGGTATGAAATCCTTGATAATGAACTCTAGTAACTTCCCCAGTACCGACGTTAGGCTCACTGGTCTATAGTTCCCTGTTTCCTATCTACCTCCCTCAACAGAAAAGGTTTCGCCTGATGTTCTTAATGGTCCTCGCCCCGCTAATTAATGTAAGGCACAGAAATTGAGTAAAAGAAATGAAAGAGATTAAATTTTATTTGTCCTAAAAAGAGAAAAGGTGACCAATATCTCTGAGGGAGAAGCCTGGCTGTATCTGTCTGAATCCCACCTCCCATTGCCACTAACCTTTGCCACAACTACTAAGTGTGTGACAGGATTGAGAAAAGGGAGCATTCCACAAATCAGGGTATCGTGATTATGAAATAGTCCAATCCCACATTTCATAAAACTCATGAATGCTATGTAAACAATTGAGAATTTAACAAACTGGCAACATGATCTCTGCTCTTTAATACACAATGCATTCAACATTTCATTTATTCATACAATGGATGTAATGGTGTTACCACGGGAACATATCACAGGTGACAATGAGGTCACCGTGGAAATGGGCCGTGGGGGCAACGGGGTCACCGTGGAAATGGGCCGTGGGGGCAACGGGGTCACCGTGGAAACGGGCCGTGGGATCACCGTGGAAACGGGCCATGGGGACAGTGGGGTCACCGTGGAAACGTGCCGTGGGGGCAATAGGGTCACTACGGAAACATACTGTGGGGGGTGATGGCGTTACCACAGAAACGTGCCATGGGGTTGCCACAGAAACGTGCAGTGGGGGCAATAGGGTTACCCTGGAAACATACTATGAGAGTAACAGAGTTACCGTGGAAACATACACAGGTACATTCAGCCTCTCAGGACTGTTCCCAGCATTCAACTTGACCACAGCTGATCTGACCCTTCACCCCAGTGACCTGGCTTTGACCCTTGCACTTCCTCCCAGAACACACTTCCTTTAGAATGGCTGGAGATTGTCTCCCTCTCCGGTCGAGCTCTCGCCCCTTGACCCCAGCACCGTGACTGCGCTTTTGTCCTTCCGCAAAAAGATTAATTTCAATTTGTCCCCAGTGCTCAGCTAGTTTCCCGTCACTCTCTGCCCCCCCCCCATGTGATCTGCGGTCACGTCTTGCTACTGCCTCCAGCCACGCAGTTCTTCTCTTTATCTTTGATTACAAAGTGGCAGAGCTTCATGTGGGGAGAGGCAGAAAGATTAAAATGCCTCGCAGATAAGGCGGGTTAAAAGGTTTCACTGGAAGAGCCTCCCCTTGATGTGGTGTTACCAGCTAACCTCCGTCGTTAAGCAACTAAGTGAATGTGAGTAGGGCACATGTGGTTCTGGTCTGGCTTCAATTACGAGTTGAGGCAAAGATACTTAAGCAGCTGATTGTTCAACTTCAGATATAAACACGCTGGAGAGGCTATAAATTTCCAGAGATGGAATGGATCCTTGCAAAACTCCCTCTATGGCTGCAGACAATATGGTTCCAGTCAATCCATCGCTGCTCCTGGGCTGTCCTGACCAAAGGAGAGGTGCTAACTTGGCCTCAGTGTCCCGGGGCTCCAATGCTTAGATTCTCGCTCATCTCCACCCTCCAGCAGGAGGGCGGGTCAGAAATCGGGACTCCCGCCTTCCACGCAACGCATGGAGGTTGCCCCAGTAAATCGCAAGCGTAGCCCGCCCCCACAGCCACGGGAGTGTCGGACCACCCTCAGTTTCCTCAGGAACGAGTCCATGGTCTTTGCTCGACTGCGATGTCAAATCGAACCAGTCAAAGATTTTGCTTTGATTGCCCTCAAACAGCATCAAGCCAGGAGGTCAGCTTCACACTGCAGTTCCATTGGGCAGACGGTGCCTAGTATTCACCTATTAGTGCGGCTTTCCGACAGGAGATGCTACCCTTCTCACCAAACTCAACAACCAAAGAAGCCAGACATAGGCGTAGAGTTCAGGGCAGCACAAGCCAAATGGACATGAACTACACAGTGGCACAGTGGTTAGCACAGTTGCCTCACAGCACCAGGGACCCAGATTCAATTCTAGCCTTGGGTCACTGACTGTACGGAGCTTGCACGTTCTCCCCATGTCTGTGTGGGTTTCCTCCAGGTGCTCCGGTTTCCTCCCAGAGTCCAAAGATGTGCAGGTTTAGGGGATTAGCCACATTAAATTGCCCCTTAGTATCCATAGATGTGTAGGTTAAGTGGATTGGCCATGCTAAATTACCTCTTACTGTCCAAAGATGTTCCGGTTAGGTGGATTGACCATGCTAAATTGCCCCTTAGTATCCACAGATGTGCAGGTTAGGTGGACTGGCCATGCTAAATTGCCCCTTAATGTCCAAAGATGTGTAGGTTAGGTGGATTGGCCATGCTAAATTGCCCCTTAGTGTTCAAAGATGTGTAGGTTAGGTGGATTGGCCATGCTAAATTGCCCCTTAATGTCCAAAGATGTGCAGATTAGGGGGATTGGCCATGCTAAATTGTCTGTAAGTCACCTGAAGCTTAGTTGGATTGGCCATGGGAAATCTGTGGGGTCATGGGGATAGGGCAGGGGAATGGGCCTGGGTGACATGCTCTGAGAGTCAGTAC
Organism: Carcharhinus amblyrhynchos; assembly: GCF_965287045.1. Classification (NCBI taxonomy): domain Eukaryota; kingdom Metazoa; phylum Chordata; class Chondrichthyes; order Carcharhiniformes; family Carcharhinidae; genus Carcharhinus; species Carcharhinus amblyrhynchos. The sequence goes on along the minus strand of NC_137334.1, from coordinate 22,392,122 downwards.
AGAATCTGTTGGGCTGAATGGCCTCCCTCTGCACTGTAGGGATTCAGTGATTCTTCCAGGCCTTTGACAAAGTTGCACTCAAAGAACGACTGGTTAAACTCAAAGCTGTCCAATTCAAAGCTAACGGAGTGATTGGATAAATGTGTGAAGAGGAACGGATAACTTTAGCACTCGCGAAAGAGATGTCAACATCGGAAGGGGGATGGGTGGAGAAATCCGTTGCGGGGGGGTGGGGGGGGAGGGTGTGCTCCAGAGATCAGTGTTGGGACCCTGTTGCTAGTTGACGCCACTGACCTGGGATCATAAACTGAACACGAAGCGGTCAAACAGATCATGCTGCCATCACAGACATCTCCGCAATAGATCAGCGAGCTCACGGAATTGAGGGCAAGCTATTCCGCAATGTGAGGCAGCACAGAAATTGCCCCTTAGTGTCCAGGGATGTGTAGGTTAGAGGGATTAGTGGGTATAATATGTAGGGATATGGGGGTAGGGCCTGGGTGGGATTGTGTTCGGTGCAGACTCGATGGGCCGAAGGGCCTCTTTCTGCACTGTAGGGCTGTAATGTTCACACAGGCAAAAAAAAGCAAAGCACACATCACACCGACTGCAGCGGGTTCAAGAGACAGCTCACCAAAAGGGCAATTAGGGACGGGCGATAAATGCTGGCCTAGCCAGCAACAGCCATACCCCAAGAAAAATTTAAAAAGCTCACAAATCCTGAATGCTGCTGGGAGAGTTATAACTGGAGCTGAAAGAAAACTCGAGCGTCAGCAGATCAGTGGATTAAACCATCCACCACTGACGCTCAGTAGTAGCAGTCTGCACTGTCTACAAGATGCACTGCAGCAACTCACTAAGGCTCCTTAGGCAGCGCTCTCCAAACCCTCGATCACTACCATTTAGGGTGGCATGGTGTTAGCACTGCTGTCCCACAGCGCCAGTGACCCGGGCTCAATTCCAGCCTTGGGTGACTGTCCGTGTTGGAGTTTGCACATTCTCCCCGTGTCTGCGTGGGTTTCCTCCGGGCGCTCCGGTTTCCACCCACACTCCAAAGATGTGTGGGTTAGGTAGATTGGCTGTGCTAAGTTGACCTTTAGTGTCAGGGGGATTAGCAGGGTAAATGTGTGGAGCCTGGGTGGGATAGTGATCGGTGCAGACTCGACGGGCCAAATGGCCTCCTGCTACACTGTAGGGATTCAGTGATTCCATGAGAAGGACAAGGGTAGCAGATACCTGGGGACACCACCACCTGCAAATTCCACTCTGAGCCACTCACTATCTTGACTCAGACTGTTCCTTCACTGTCGCCGGGTCAAAATCCTGGCACTCCCTCCCTAACAGCACTGTGGGTGCACCTACGCCTCAGGGGCTGCGAGACAGTGAAGAAAACCAGAAGAGAAATCAGGAATACATTCCTGAAATTAAACTGGAAAATCGGGTAAGAGATAAACAGCTGCAAGTTCCATTTTAGGATTGAGATCAGGTTGGAGAGAGAGCAAGCGAAACCTTTGAAATGTTTTACGAAATGACTGACTGCCAAGTTTCAGACCCTTCAGGCGAGTGAAAAAAATGGGGTGAATAGTCCGAAAATTTCCATAGGGTTGCCTGGAATCTTGACTTGGAGAGTACGTTAGGCTTTGCAGCTGCCAGCTTGCCAACACGTCTCCAAGAAAATTCCTGTCCAAGTTAGCACCTTTCTATGTAGAGTTGGCTTTACGAAAGAGCCCACTCACTGGACAGAAAATTCCAACCCTTGTGGGATTTCGAGCGGCATGGTGGCACAGCGGTTAGCACTGCTGCCTCACAGCGCCAGGGACACGGGTTCGATTCCCGGCTTGGGTCACTGTCTGTGTGGAGTTTGCATGTTCTCCCCGTGTCTGCGTGGGTTTCCTCCGGGTGCGCCAGTTTCCTCCCACAGTCCAAAGATGTGCGGGTTAGGTTGATTGGCCATGCTAAATTGTCTATTAGTGTCAGGGGGATTAGCAGGGTGAACATATGGGGTTACAGAGAGAAGGCCTGGGTGGGATTGTGGTCAGTGCAGACTCATTGGGCCGAGTGGCCTCCTTCTGCACTGTAGGGATTCTATGATCCAATCTCCAAAAGGTGGGGAAAAAAATTCCAGAGTACCAAGCAATAACAAATTAAATTTTCCTTCATCCCCATACGATAAGTCTTTAACCTGACGCAATGCCCCATTCATCAGCACAAATACTGCCAATGAGAACAGCACTCCAGAAACTCAGCTCCGTTCATCGATAGAACAAGATATACGGCAAATCAACGTGGAGAAAGTGAGGAAACAGAAATCAAGAGCGCGAGGGAATGTCAAACATTTCTTTCACCAAAGCTCCATCGCAGATTGGAGATTCTCCACATCTACAGAAGGGGCAAGCCGGGACTTGTTTGGGAATAAACACACGGAAGGATTGGATCTGGATCACGTTTTGAAGAGGAAAGGAAAAAGCCTGATCGATTCCACGATGCTAAAGTTCACCGATCACCGTGCCTACAGCTCCATCACCAAACTGGCAGTCCGTCATTCTCAACTACAGGTGAAGCCACGAGGCACAGGCCCAGAAAATCAACCCTGAACATTCACACAGAGTGTCCAGCCGGTTTAAGTTTATTTATTAGTGTCACAAGTAAGGCTTACATTAACACTGGGGTATAGATCAGCTAGATAGTCAATACCTTTTCCCAAAGATAGGGGAGCCTAAAACTAGAGGGCTTAGGTTTAAGGTGAGAGGGGAGAGATACAAAAGGGTCCAGAGAGGCAATTTTTTCACACAGAGGGTGGTGAGTGTCTGGAACAAGCTGCCAGAGGTAGTAGTAGAGGTGGGTACAATATTGTCTCTTATAAAGCATTTAGATGTTACATGGGTACGATGGGTATAGAGGGATATGGGCCAAATGCGGGCAATTGGGATTGGCTTAGGGGTTTTAAAAAAAAGGGCAGCATGGACAAGTTGGGCCGAAGGGCCTGTTTCCATGCTGTAAACCTCCATGATTCTATAACACTGCAAGGAAGTTACTGTGAAAATCTCCTAGTCGCCACACTCCAGTGCCTGTTCGGGGACACTGAGGGGGAATTTAGCACGGCCAATGCACCTAACCAGCAGGTCATTTGGACTATGGGAGGAAACCGGAGCACCCAGAGGAAACCCATGCAGACACGGGGAGAAGGTGCAGTCTCCGCACAGCCACGATGTGAAGATGCTGGCGTTGGACTGCGTCACCTGGTAAAGGGGCAGTGCTCCAAAAGCTCGTGCTACCAAAAATACTCCTGGACTTTAACCTGGTGTTGTGAGACTTCTTACTGCGCTCACCGCAGTATCTTCACATCATCATTCCCAATACTTCATCACACTTGATGCTAATATTCAAAGTTGAACGTAAATCGGAGATGTAGACAGGGGCAGCCTGTAAAGAAATTGGCACAGGAGCGGGTGCAATGCACTGCGGTTCTGAGCTCAGTCACCCAATAGCATGAGTAAAAAATGATATTCATCAGCGCGTGTGGGCAACCTACCAAAATAAAGAAATTATTTAAACAAAAACACAGCTTTGGGAGACAAAAGGCAGACAGGGCTTAAAAAGCAACAATAAGCAGGGATTGCATAATAGGGATCGGTCAAACATACGAAACAAAAGGTGTTTATATAGTGTCTTGGAATGAAATTACTCTTACATCGTCACTGTTACTTGGCAAACCAGAGCACTGTACGGTCATGTCCCACACCAAGAGAAAATGGCCAGTTTATCAAGCTTACTTGTCCTCACTCTCAAAACTGGGAGAATGCGTCTTTGGAAAACGAAGAACCTGGGACGACTTCTTCCCCTACAGGCAGCATTTCCAACACCACCTCAGAGCACAGTCCAGACGACGCCAAAATTCACAGGCATGTTCAGCCCACAAGCGTTCGGGCCCAGAGGCTGACGGACAAAGAACTGCACAGTTCAGGAGCAGGCCCTTTGGCCCTCCAAGCCCGTGTCGATCATGATGCCCTGACTAAGCTAAAACCTTCTGCCCTTACTCAGTCCGTCTATTCATGTATCCATCCAGACGCCTTTTAAATGTTGCCTGCTTCTACCACCTCCTCTGGCAACACGTTGCAGGCACCCCCCACACTCTGCATGAAAAACATCCCCCGCACATCTCCCTTAAACTTTCCCCCTCTCACCCTGAACCCTGTGCCCTCTTGTAATTGACACTTCCATCCTGGGAAAAAGCCTCTGACTATCCACGCCTCTCATCACTTTGTAGACCTCTATCAGGTCCCCCCCCCTCAACCTCCGTCTTTCCAGTGGAAACAATACGAGTTTAATCCACTTCTCCTCTTGGCCAACACCCTCGAGACCAGACAACACCCTGGTGAGCCTTCTTTGCACTCTCTCCAAAACTTCCAATATCCCCTCAGAATGTTAAGTTGTCGCACAAGTAGCCAGTTTCTATTCTCACCCCCACTGAAGAGAACAACATTTGCTTAGCCTCAGCTGTCTGGCTGTACATAGTGACACCAGTGTTCCCGGTCAGGGTTGCAGTGGCCTCTGAAACATTCACGGGACCTCATACTGCTTCAAGTGACGGGCATCGATCTTGAGTAGATACTTTGTAAGTGACAATCCTCTACTCACTGCTTGGCAGGAGAAATCACCCTACATTTGTCGAGAGATGTTGCTGTAGTTTTGCCATGAGTTCCATTGTTTAAAGTAGATTCTGTAGACTGTTTGATTTAATTGACTTCTTTTCCCATTGAACGGATAGTATTGCCAACATTGTTGTAAGTTCCTCCCTGCCTGTTGTTGTGAAGTTAGTTAGTAGAACTATTTAAAAAAATGTAAAATGCTAAGAGCTGTAAAATTGCATGGCTCTGTTGAAAAGAAAGGGTTTTTTTCTGTATTGAAGAGATGCAGGTACACGTAGAGTACACAGAATGAAACAATTGTATTGCAGGACTAGGGAGTGGTGCTGCCAAGACAACAAGTTGTTTTTGAGTTTTAATCAATCAGTTTAAGCCAGACATTTGAATAGCAGCAGCCTGTCATATTTGAATTTGATGTTTTTGTAACCTGTACACCAATCTGATTGTGGGGATTTTGGTATATCATCTAGGGGTTTAAAAGCCAGCTCCAGTTCCAGAGAGACAGACAGCAACTGCCACAGCTCCCAGCTTCAAAGACACAGCCAGCAACTGTCTCTGCCAGTGTAACAGCCACATCTATGTCTTAAAGGAAAGCCTCATCTCAATAGTGAAGACAGAAGAAATCAGCAAAGAGACAGAAGACAACAAACCTGGTTGTAATTTACAGAGTGATTAAAAATTCTATATTTATTTTGTTAATGAGTGGGAATTGTATTTATCTGAACAACAATCCATTAGAATTGTGTTTTATTTGGTTTGTTAATAGTTTAGTTAATGTGTTCACTGTTAGATAAATAAAGTGTAACTTGTTGCTTTTACAGAGAGACTCAGAGTTATTTTGATTAAACCACAAAAGAGCAGATTGTCCACTTCACACTTAGAGTCACAGAAGTTTACAGCATGGAAACAGGCTTTTCAGTCCAACTTGTCCATACCGCCCTTTTCTTTAACTCCCAAGCTAGTCCCAATTGTCTGTATTTGGCCCATATCCCTCTATACCCATCTTACCCATGTAACTGGTTAGGGTAGGTGCATGGGGTTATGGGGATATGGCCTGGGTGGGACTGTGGTCGGTGCAGACTCGATGGGCCAAATGGCCTCCTGCTGCACTGTAGCATTGTATAATTCAGGGATAATACACTGGATCTCTGCAGTGCTGGTGAACTTCACTGTAATATGGGTGGCACGGTAGCACAGTGGATGGCGCTGCTGCTTCACAGATCCAGAGCTCTGGGTTTGATTCCCAGCTCAGGTCACTGTCTGTGTGGAGTTTGCGCATTCTCCTCATGTCTGCATGGATTTCCTCTGGGTGCTCCAGTTTCCTCCCACAGTCCAAAGATTTGTGGGTTAGGTTGATTGGCCATGCTAAAATTGCCACACAGTGCCCCAAGATGGGTAGGTTAGAGGGGTTAGCGGGTAAATGTGTGGGGTTATGGGGATAGTGCCTGGGTGGCATTGTGGTCGGTGCAGACTCGAAGGGCCAAATGGCCTCTTTCTGCACTGTAGGGTTTCTATGATTTCTATGTTAACTATCTAAATGCTTTTTAAAAGACAACATTGTACCCACCTCTATTACTATCTCTGGCAGTTTGTTCCAGACATTCTGTGTGAAAAATTTCCCCTCTGGATCCTTTTGTATCTCTCCCCTCTATCTTAAACCTATGCTGTCTAGTTTTAGAATCCCCTATCTTTGGGGAAAAGATATTGACTATCTAGCTGATCTGTGCCCCTCATTATTTTATAGACCTCTATAAGATCACCCCTCAGCCTCCTACACTCCAGAGAAAAGAGTCCCAGTCTATCCAGCCTCTCCTTACAACTCAAGCCATCAAGTCTCAGTAGCATCGCAGTAAATCTTTTCTGCACTCTTTCTAGTTTAATAATATCCTTTCTACAATATAACAGATGATGAAGGTAGGTGGTTGAGTGGTTGAGTGTTTGTTTTCAGAGAGGGGTTAAACTTGTCTATTAAACCTGACAGACTTGTACCCAGTCCCAATCACAGCAGCTTAATCAGTACGAATCAGCTTCTGTCATGAGTTTCCAGTTGTGCAGCTCAATATTTTGCTCACCAATCTCCTGTGCGTGTCTGTAAATTATTACAGCTTTATTACCATTCTGCCATTCACTCCCTTGGTAAGGTGGAACTGTTCTTGCCTCGTTGTGCCCCCATCACTTTCCCAAAGGAAAGCTGACTCCATCACAATTTTGCATGTTTCGAACACTGAACCAAGCGCTCTCATTACAGGTCGCGCAGGGGCGAAGCCCGGGGTGAAATCTGAAGCCCGTTTCAGATTGTCAGAGTCAGTGAGTTTGTCAACACAAAGATAAAGGCCCATCATGTCTGTCCTGGACAATCAAGCATCTATCCATACCAATCCCACTGGGGCGACATGGTGGTTGGCACTGCTGCCCTCACAGTGGCAGGGACCTGGGTTCGATTCCCAGCTTGGGTCACTGTCAGTGTGGAGTTTGCACATTCTTCCCGTGTCTGCGTGGGCTTCCTCTGGGTGGTCCGATTTCCTCCCACACTCCAAAGATGTGCAGATAAGGTGGACTGGCCACATGTAGGCCAGACCGGTAAGGAAGGCAGATTTCCTTCCCTAAAGGACATTAATGACCCAGATCGGTTTTTCCAACACTAGATAGTGGTTTCATGGTCATCAGTAGATTCTTAATTCCAGTTATTTTTTATTGAATTCAAATTCCACCATCTGCCCTGGCGGGATTCGAATCGGGGCCACCAGGACATTAAAGTTAAACTTTATGTATTAGTCACAAGTCAAGCTTACATTAAGGCTAGGAATGAAGTTACTGTGAAATTCCCCACAGCCAGCACACGTTTGGGTCAATGCACCTAACCAGCACGTCTTTCAGAATGTGGGAGGAAACCAGAGCACCAGGAGGAAACCCGCACAGGCATGGGGAGAATGCGCAAACTCCACACAGACAGTGGCCCAAGGTGGGAATCGAACCCAGGTCCTTGGCACTGTGAGGCAGCAGTGCTAACCACTGTGCCACCATGCCGTCCACTCAGTTTAACTTAGCCGGGAATCGAACCCAGGTCCTTGGCACTGTGAGGCAGCAGTGCTAACCACTGTGCCACCATGCCGTCCACTCAGTTTAACTTAGCCGAGTTTCTGGATTAATAGCGTAGCGATAATAACACTGGGCCATCTCCTCCCCCATTCCTTCGCAGTCACTGGGTCAAAATACTGGAATTCCCTCCCTAACGGTGGGTCACAGCATGTGGACCGCAGCGACTTAAGAAGGCAGCTCACCACCACCTTCTCGAGGGTGACTAGGGGAGGGCAATAAATGCTGGCCAGCCCGTGAGCCACGAAAGATTAAGAGACAGCGTGCCGCTTTTAGCCACTCAGCCAGCACGTGACACATGTTTTTCCAGTCTCAGCTACTGTTTACACGACCCAATCAGATGGAAAGCTGTTGACATAGCTCCCAGAGCGTGTGTTTTTTTTGCTCGCTGACATCAAAGAGCGTGAAGGGCTGTGGTACCCATGTCTGAACGTGCTGCGCTCGCTACCGCCTCAAACGCCAATCCGTCAGGAAGTACTGAGGGCAGATTTCACACACAAAAAAAACACAAGCCTCGAAAATCACTCCTGGCTCTTTATAAAACAGCTCCAAGGGGATGCTTCTGGCATTGTCATAGCTGCGAAACACCTCCCGTGTCAAAGCTAGCTTATCTGTAAACCCTGTCCTGTTTGGCAGCAAACATCAGACTACAATCAGCTGTAGCTACGAAAGGTGCAATCCCCACCAGCTCGGACCCAAACCTCGCGGGGAATGTTTCTGTTCTCTTTTCAGGAAAGCGTACGGCTGGATATTTCTCAGTTCTTTCTCTCAATGTATCTGGCAAAGTTCCCTCAGGGAGCGGTTCGTAGAGTCATAGAATCTCCACAGTGCAGGAGGCCATTCAGCCCATCAAACCAGCACCAACAACACTGCCACCCAGACCCTATCCCTGTAACTCTCGCACATTTACCCTGCTAATCCCCCTGACACTAAGAGGCAATTTGGCATGGCCAATCTAACTAACCCGCACAGTTCTGGAGTACGAGGGGAAACTGGAGCACGCGGAGAACATAAGAACATGAGAAATAGGAGCAGGAGTCGGCCATCTAGCCCTTCGAGCCTGCCCCGCCATTCAATAAGATCATGGCTGATCTGTCGTGGCTCAGTTCCACTTTCCCGCCCTCTCCCCATAACCCTTAATCCCCTCTCTTATCAAAAACCCATCAACCCGCGTCTTAAAAATATTTAGCGAGGCAGCCTCCACCACTTCAACGGGCAGAGAATTCCAGAGATTCACCACCCTTTGAGTGAAGAAGTTCCTCCTCAACTCCGTTCTAAACCGCCCCCACTTTATCTTGAGGCTGTGCCCCCTAGTCCTACTGTCCTTTGAGCGGGAAGAGTCTCTCCACCTCTATCCTATCCATCCCATTCATCATCTTATACGTCTCAATGAGATCTCCCCTCATTCTTCTAAACTCTAACGAGTACAAGCCTAGTTTATTCAGCCTCTCCTCATAGCTCAACGCCCTCAACTCTGGTATCAGCCTAGTAAACCTCCTCTGCACTCCCTCCAAGGCCAAAATATCCTTGCATAAGTACAGCGACCAAAACTGCACACAGTACTCCAGCTGCGGCCTCACCAATGCCCTATACAGCCGCAGCAAGACCTCCTTACTTTTATATTCAATCCCCCTCGCGATGAAGGCCAGCATCCCATTTGCCTTCCTGACCACCTGCTGCACCTGCAAGCTGGGTTTTTGCGACTCATGCACAAGGACCCCGAGGTCCCTCTGCACTGTCGCCTGCTGCAGTTTTTCGCCACGTAAGTAATAGTCCTTCCTACCATTATTCCTACCAAAGTGGACGAAACCCATGCAGACACGGGGAGAATGTGCAAGCTCCACACAGGCAGTGGCTGAAGGCTGGAATTGAACCTGGGTCCATGTTGCTGCGAGGCAGCAGCATGTTTCACGAGATATAGGTGCAGGATGGAATTAGCTCGAAAGATGCTCCCTAACCCTCCGCAACACTGATGTGGCTTTAGATGGGAAGGGGGCAGTTCAGAGCACAAACAGGGGTGGTGAGGGGTATCTGTTGGAAAAATCAAGCCTTTAACTTTCCAGTGAGGCTGCACTACTGAAGGCGAGTCCTCCCCAATGCTCCCTCAACGTGGATTCAAGGCCCACTTCCCCCCCTAACGGCCTGCTTTGGACCTATACATCATCACCACACCAGCATTTCGCCAATCACTTGGTCTCAGGTTGGTAGGCACTAGTGGGGTCGGCGCCTCAGAAGCAACAGATTTAGCATGGCCTCCAGTGACAAGTTATTGACACTCCAGTGTTGCGCTGAGGGAGGGCTGCACTGTCAGAGGACCTGAGGCGTCCAACTGCAGGCTCTGGCTGCTTTCTCAGGTCAACGTTAAATATCACTTCGAAGAGAGGCAGGCGGGTTCACCCCAGCACCCAGGCCACAGGGTCCTGGGTTCGATTCTCAGCTCGGGTCACTGTCACTGCGGAGTTTGCACATTCTCCTCGTGTCTGTGTGGGTTTCCTCCGGGTGCTCCGGTTTCCCCCCACAGTCCAAAGATTTGCGTGCTAGGTTGATTGGCCATGCTAAGAAATTGCCCCTTAGTGTCCAGGGGTGCGTAGTTTAGAGGGATTAGTGGGTATAATATGTAGGGATATTGGGGTAAGGCCTGGGTGGGATTGTGTTCGGTGCAGACTCGATGGGCCGAAGGGCCTCTTTCTGCACTGTAGGGTTTCTATGTAACATTTATCCCTTAGTCAACATACAAAACAGATGAAAGCAAAATGCACGGATGCTGGAAATCCAAAATCAAGAGAGAAAATGCAGGAAGTACTCAGCAGATCTGGCAACATCCTTGAAAAAGATACAAAAACCTGAGGTCACGTACCAACCAACTCAAGAACAGCTTCTTCCCTGCTGCTGTCAGACTTTTGAATGGACCTACCTCACATTAAGTTGATCTTTCTCTGCACCCTAGCTATGTCTGTAACACTACATTCCGCACTCTCTCCTTTCCTTCTCTATGAACGGTATGCTTTGTCTGTATAGCGTACAAGAAGCAATACTTTTCACTGTATGCTAATACACGTGACAATAATAAATCAAATCAAAAGTTTGGGGTGGGGGGCGGTGGTTGCAGAGTCCAGAACAAGTGGCCATAAAACTTAAAAACAGGCGGCTCCAGGGATGATGTTGGGAGGCACAAGGCGGAGTGGAGATCTGGAACATTCTCTCCCACAGAAAGGTGGGTTGGGGGGGGGGGGGGGGGGGGCGGTAGAATTCATTTGCAATTTGACAAACTGAGACCGATGTGTGTTAGGGAAGGAAATTGTGGATCGCAAGGCAGGGGAAACAGAGTGGGGATTGGCCATGAAGGGGGACCTGGTCCAGGTATATAAAATACTAAAAGGAACTGATCAGATAAATGTAGACCAAATGTTTCCTCTTATGGGGCAATCTGGAACAAGAGGTCACAGGTATAGGCTGAGATTCGGTAGATTTAGAACTAAAATGAGGGGGAACTTCTTCCCACAGAGGGTGGTGAATTAGTGGAACTCGCTGCCCCATAGCGCGGGCGAGTCTGAATCATTGAACGGTTTCAAGAAGGAGAGAGATATATTTCTAATTAAAAAAAGGGGTAAGGGGATATGGGGAAGAGGTGGGGAGGTGGATTTGAGACCCGGGAGAGATCAGCCCCGATCCGATTGAATGGCGGTGCAGGCTGGAAGGGCTGAATTTGCCAATTTCTGCTCCTAATTCCGATGTTGCTGCACTTCCTGTTTTTATTTCAGGCCTCCAGCGGACACAGTATTTCACTGGTACGCTGCGTCAGCCATTCGTTCCCATTCATCTGTAATTGTTGCCAGAAACACCCCCAGAGTAACGGCCAAATATTTTCACTTCATCAATCTGGCACGTTCACCCTCATTTCCCGTTTGACTCCAAGGCAACAAAACCGTTAGTGATATACGAGCAAAGCACTTGTGTGGATGATTCCGGGGATAGAGGGATTGTCTAACGCGGAAAAGGTTCAACAGCCGGAGACTCTACTCATTGGAGTTTAGAAGAATGAAAGGTAATCTCGCATTGAAACGTACAGGATTCTTGAGCAGTTTGACAGGGTCAATGCTGAGAGGATGTTTCCTCTCATGGGAGAGTCTAGGACCAGAGGGCAGAGTCCCAGAATAAAGGGGCACCAATTTGAAATTGGGATGAGGGGGGATTTCTTCTCTCAGAGTCTTTGGAACTCCTTGCTGAGGGGGCAGAGGGGGCAGAGTCTTCGTGTATACTTAAGGCCGAGATACAGAGATGTGTGATCAGCAAGGGAATCAAGGCTTATAGGGAAGAGCAGGAAAGTGGACTTGAGTCGTGAGGATCAGCCATGATCCTATGGAATGGCGGAGCAGGCTCTAGAGGCTGAATGGCCTACTCCCGTTCCTGTTTTTTGTGGTCTTGTGGTGCCTTCTACAATGTCCCCATCACAAATTCCTACGTCCATATTTCTAACAGGAGCTGCCAAAATGCTGGAGTGCGGGCACGGTGGTTAGCGCTGCTGGCTCTCAGCGCCAGGGACCCGGGTTCGATTCCCGGCTTGGGTCACTGTCTGCGTGGAGTTTGCATGTTCTCCCCGCGTCTGCGAGGGTTCCCTCCGGATGCTCCGGTTTCCTCCCACAGTCCGAAAGACGTGCTGGTTAGAGTGCGTTGGCCGTGCCAAATTCTCCCTCGGTGTACCTGAACAGGTGCCAGAGTGTGGCGACTGGGGGATTTTCACAGTAACTTCATTGCAGTGTTAACGCAAGCCGACTTGTGACGCATAAATAAACTTCAAGTGCGGAGTCTCTGGTGGGGTCAAATAGGCATGAGTAGGCCATTCAGCCCCTCAACTCTACACTGCTGGTGTTCAGTTGACAAAAACTTCCCGCCCCATTTCTCCACAAAGACCTGAAAACCGCCACGGTGAGGAGGCACTGATCCCTCCCTCCTGGTACACGGATGAACGGTGTTGCCATAGTAACCTTGGCTGACGTGGAGCAGCAGGAACAGTGCACGGCGAGAACTGGTCTGGTGGGGGGGGCGGGGGAGGGCTTTGCAGGTGAGATGTCAAAGACCACAAACGTAAGCTAACTGTTTGTCTCCCAGTCGCAGCAAGCAGCTCCGCGAGATGCTATCACCGGGACGTGTCTGTTTCAGACTGGGGAGAGTCAAACGAGACAAAGAATGCGAAAGATGTTATCCAAGCTCAAAAACATCTTGTCGCGGCAGATCAAACGCAGCGTTTCAGCTCACGTGCGGTGCCCGGAGTCGCAGAGAAGGTTCACTGGGTTGATCCAGGGTACGGAGGGATTTTTTTTGACGAGGAGAGAGCGAGTAAGGTTGGGTCCGTACTCATTGGAGTTTAGGAGAAAGAGAGGTGCCCTAATTGAGGCATATCGGATTCTCAGGGGGGTTGACAGGGTCGATGCTGAGAGGCAGTTTCCCCTTGCGGGAGAGTCTGGGGGTGGGGGTCACCCATTGAAGGCAGAGATGAGGAGGAATTCCTTCTCTCAGAGAGGGAGGAAGGAATCTGTGGAATTCTTCACCACAGAGGGCTGTAGAGGCTGGGTCATTAAGGGGGAGTACGGTGGCACCGTGGTTAGCATTGCTGCCTCAATGCGCCAGGGACCCGGGTTCAATTCCCAGATTGAGCCATTGTGGAGTCTGCACATTCTCCCCATGTCTGCGTGGGTTTCCTCCCGGTGCTCCGGTTTCCTCCCACGGTCCAAAGACGTGTGGGTTAGGTGGATTGGCCGACGCCAAATTGCCCCTTAGCATCAGGAGGACTAGATTGGGTAAATACATGGGGTTATAGGGATAGGGGCTGGGAGGGATTGTGTTTAGTGCAGACACGATGGACTGAATGGCCTCCTTCTGCACTGTAAACATTCTATATTCAAGGCCGAGGCAGACAGATTTTTAGTCAGTAAGGGAATCGAGGGTTATGGGGATAAGGCAGGAAAGCAGAGTTCAGCATTATCACATCAGATCAGTCTGACACTCGATGGGCCGACTGGCCTATTTCTACCTCTGTTTTATGGTCCCATACCAAACCATTTGCAGTCCCAGTATTGGCACACTGACTCCCACCTTCCACCCCCGGAAGCTCACCCCTGCACCGGATGCGTCAAGATAATGAGTAAGAAGGTTTAGTGTTTATATTGTAACTTTCACCGCCAGGGGGGAGAATAACCCAGGATTCCCGCTCCTCTCAGTCACTCTCCCGGATCCCTGCTTGGGATGGTCACGTACTGACGTCAGACTCCTGTCATCATCACCCAGACAGCCTTGCCCCAATCCCCCATGCAGTCAGGGCTGGCAGTCTGAGTGAAGAGGGGCATTGACAAAGACTCAGAGGGGGCATTACCAGAGGGGGGAGAGAAAACAGCCTTCAAGTGCGGACTCTGGACTTTGCTCCTTGTTACTTAATTAGACTTGGCGGCTCCTGAATGCTTTCAGCGTTCAGTCCATGCATCACTTTCTCAGAGGAGCACTCCTGAAGGGGTGAGGAGGATGTGATGGAGACAGTTACCCCTCTGAGAAAGCCCAGAGAGGGTAAGAACGATAACTGCCTGTGTTCAGCGGGTGGGAGAAGTTCTACCGCGTTACTGCTCTTTCATCTCTGAGACCAGGTACAATCCAACACAGGCTGATCCAATAAGGAATGTATTCTTGGATGGGGTTACAGGGGTAGGGCCTGGGTGGGATTGTGGTGGCTGCAGACTCGATGGGCTGAATGGCCTCCTTCTGCACTGTAGGGATTCTATGATTCTCCCTCTGTCAGTCCTCCTCTCTGTCTCGGGCGGGAGTTTCCAGTCGCACTTGCCCCAAGACCACAAAATCCCACTTGAAGCTGACGGGAAGTTGAGAATCAACCACACCGTCGTGCGTCTTAAGTCAGGCGTAGGCCAGTCCAGGTAAGGACGGCAGATTTCCTTCCCTAAAAGGACAAGATGGGTTTTTTCCAGCAATGGGTCATCCATCAGTTCATTCCAGATTTCTTTTACCGAGTTCAAATTCTATCAGCTGCTCTGGGCAGGATTCGAACCCAGGATCCCCAGAGCATTACCCTGGGTCTCTGGATTACTAGCCCATTGACAATACCACGACACCACCGGCTCCCCTAGTAACCGATATTTCTACCTTCTTTATAAGTTGCTCTTTAAAACACGCCATTGAACTTATGGTCACCTGTCCCAGTTAACCCTAAGCAGCTGAGTGGCAAATATTGTTCGGTGATATCCCTGTGAAATACTTCGGGCTATTTTGTGACAACAAAGGTGCTATATAAATGTAAGCTGTTGCTATTTTAATTGAGGACAATTGATACAACGTGGAACACTTGACAGATACGGCAAACAAATTCCCAACGTTTTTTTTCCTGGTTTCGAAAGCAAGTTCGACTCAGCATTCATTACAGGATACAAACGCCTTGCAGAGAGACTTCCCAACAGCTGGAATCATCTCGGACAGGACTGAAAACAATCACTAATGCGCATTTCTAAACTCAGTGACCTCCCCCAAAATAAGGTTCAGTTTATTCTCAACCAATGCTTTACAACAACAGTCTTATCTGCATCAGCCCAAGGCATGCAATATCCTGTCTTAAGGAAAGAATTATTGTGCACGTATCTTATCTACGATCCCTCCCTTCCCACCCTCATCCTTCTAGTGAACCCTGCCACCAGGCATCTCGTGAGTGGATCCCATTAATCCTAACACCTAACTATCCCAAATTCCTCACACGCAGATCAATGCCGGCAATGGCTCAGATCAAAATGACTATCTTTCCCCAGTTCCAGAGTTCCTTCCATTGCCGTCACAAAAACAGGCAGCCCACTCGCTGAGTGAGCTTCCTGTGTAGAAATTGGTCAATGTGTTTCCCATGCTACAAGTGCTTTGGAAAGTCCCAAGCTCATGAAAAGGTGCTATGGAAATGCAAGTCTTTCTTTAACCCATGTTCTCCCTTCTCTGCACCCACCCCGCTTCCCCTCAATATTTAAATTATTGCTACTGTTTCATGGATATCAACACCCTTCTGGGTGGCACTGTTCCTCACAGTGCCAGGGACCTAGCTTGGGTTACTGTCTGTGTGGAGTCTGCGCATGTCTGTGTGGGTTTCCTCCCACAGTCTGAAAGACGTGTTGGTTAAGTGCATTGGCCATGCTAAATTCTCCCTCAGTGTACCCGAACAGGCGCCGGAGTGTGGTGACTACGGGATTTTCACAGCAACTACATTGCAGTGTACACCGGCTTTACGGATGCACCATAGAAAGCATTCTTCCTGCTTGTATCACAGCTTGCAAGAAACTGCAAAGGGTCATGAATGTAGCCCAATCCATCGCGCAAACCAGCATCCCATCCATTGACTCTGTCTACACTTCCCGCTGCCTCGGCAAAGCAGCCAGCACAATTAAGGATCTCATGCACCCCAGACATTCTCTCTTCCATTGGGAAAAAAAGATACAAAAGTCTGAGGTCACGTACCAACCAACTCAAGAACAGCTTCTTCCCTGCTGCTGTCAGACTTCTGAATGGGCCTACCTCGCATTAAGTTGATCTTTCTCTACACTCTAGCTATGTCTGTAACACTACATTCTGCACTCTCTCCGTTCCTTCTCTATGAACGGTATGCTTTGTCTGTATACTGTGCAAGAAACAATACTTTTCACTGTATGCTAATGCATGTGACAATAATAAATCAAATCCAATCAGAGATAGGGGGAAGTGTGGAGAAAAACAAACAAAAAGCTGGGAGCAATGTTACTCAGCAGAAACCAGGAATTGGCAGGGATACACAACCTAACCCTCGATGGAAGGCAAATATTAAACTGGAGTGAGGTTTACTGAGTGGCATCGCAACTACTGACACCGTGTTTGCCTGAATTCTTGGTGAGCTATCGGTGGGGGAAGGGAACTTAAACACGAACATTCATCTGATCAAAAGTGGGCACAACATCTACATAAATAGTCATTAGACAAAAATCACATCGCACAGAGCAGACTGGCAGGAGACAAGAGTCTGAACAAGGCAGAGCTGTTCTGAAGTATAATTTAGTGACTCCAGTTCCACGGCATACACCAAGATGCTCACAGCCCATTTAAAACACAAGCCTCAGAGCCCAGCCCCCCACCAAATTGCGATATTATTCACTGGTGAATCGAAACAATGAGGCGGGTACCAGGAAAGGGCAGGGGAGAGGCATTCGGTCACAGGGTTCCTTTAGGGAGCCAAGGTGCCCACAACGGGCCGAATGGCCTCCTTCTGCTCCGTAACAATTCTGCGATTAACTCCGCCTCCCCAGCGTGCTTACGCAACTCAAAACTGCCGCTGGTCGCAAAGGCAGGACCACACCTCGGGACGGGTCTCCAGTCAAGCTCCAGCTGGGATTTGGGCCAGCGTATGGAATGACGACAAGCGAGGGTGAATGCGGCCTGCTCCTCTTGTTCTCCCTGCCCTCTTCCAGCACCGTCAAACCAGGCCTGGTCACGGGCACTGGAAGCAACGCCCACCACAGGTGACCACTGCCACTTCACCCCAGGAAATCGCTCTCCCTGGCCAGCTCCATCCCTCTTTCCCCTTTTGGGAAAAGGTAACATCTTCCCCAGCCAGCTGGGAACAATCCAGAAAAAGACCATGAGACATAGGAACAGAATTAGGCCACTCAGCCCATCGAGTCTGCTCTGCCATTCAGTCATGGTTAATACTTCTCTTATTCCCATTCTCCTGTCTTTTCCCCATAACCCCTGATCCCGTAGAAGAAATCATAGAAACACTACAGCACAGAAAAAGGTCATTTGGCCCATCAAGTTCGCACTGACCACAATCCCACCCAGGCCCTACCCCCATATCCCTACATATTTACCCGCTAATCCCTCGAACCTATGTGTCTCAGGGCAATTTTAGCATGGCCAATCAACCTAACCCACACATCTTTGGCCTGTGGGAGGAAACCAGAGCACCCGGAGGAAACCCACACAGACATGAGGAGAATGTGCAAACTCCACACAGACAGTGACCCAAGCTGGGAATCGAACCCAGTTCCCTGGAGTTGTGAGACAGCAGTGCTAACCATTGTGCTACTGTGCCGCCCAAACCCTTATTAATCAAGAACCTATCTCTGTCTTAAGACACTCAATGACCTGGCCTCCACAGCCTTCTGTGGCCAAGAATTCCACAGATTTACCACTCTCTGGCTGAAGAAATTCCTCCTCATCTCTGTTTTGAAGGATCATCCCTTTAGCCTGAGGTTGTGCCCTCTGGTTCTAGTTTTTTCTACTAGTGGAAACATCCTCTCCATGTCCACTCTATCCAGGCCTCGCAGTATCCTGTAAGTTTCAATAAGTTCCTCCCTCATCCTTCTAAACGCCAACGAGTACACACCCACAATCCTCAAACATTCTTCATTCCAGGGATCATTCTTGTGAACTTTCTCTGGATCCTTTCAAGACCAGCACATCGTTCCTTAGATATGGGGCCCAAAACTGCTCACAATATTCCAACTGGGGTCTGACCAGAGCATTATACAGCCTCAGAAGTACATCTCTGCTCTTGTATTCTAGCCCTCTCAACATTAACGTCAACATTGAAATTGCCTTCCTAACTGCCAACTGAATCTGCACGTTAACCATAAGAGAATCTTGAACAATGATTCCCAAAGTCCCTTTGTCTTTCTGATTTCCTAAGCATTTCCCCATTTAGTAAATAGTCTATGCCTCCAATCCTCCTTCCAAAGTGCATAACCTCATACTTTTCCACACTGTATTCCATCTGTCACTTCTTTGCCCACTCTCCTCACCTGTCTAAGTCCTTCTCTAGCCCCCCGTGCTTCCCCAACATTACCTGTCCCTCTACATATCTTTGTATCAGCCACAAATTTAGCAAACATGCCCTCAGTTCTATCTTCCAGATCATTAGTATGTATAGCGAAAAGTTGTGGTCCCAGCACCAACCCCTGTGGAACACCACTAGTCACCGGTTACCATCCTGAAAAGGACTCCTTTATCCCCACTCTCTGCCTTCTGTCTGTCGACCAGTCTTCTAGCGCCAGGTTAGAGTCCAACCGGTTTATTTGATAGTAATCTTACAAGATTTCGGAAACCATGTTCCTTCGTCAGGTGTGTGCTAAGTTCTGAACCTGGTGTTGTGAGACTTCTTATTGTGTTTACCCCAGTCCAACACCAGCATCTCTACATCATGTCAACCAATCTTCTATCCATGCCAACATCTGGCCTCCAACACCATTTGGTCATAGCTTATTTAGCAGCGGCCTATAAGACATCTTGTCAAAGGCTTTCTGGAAATCCAAATAAGTCAACAAATCTAAATAATTCCTCTGGGCAGAGGCCGCGACAGGACAGCGTACAATCTCCCCAAGAGAGTAACCCAATCTGCCCATACGTCACCCACCATCTCACTGTCCAGAGAATAGCCCAGCACAGCAGGCTATTCAGCCCAAAAAAACCTATGCTAGCTCCTACAAAGAGCAACCCATTCTCACTGCTCTGTTCTTTCCATACAACGCCGCAATTAGTTTCCTCCTCCAAGTAGTCAACCAATCCCCTTTTCAATGGGGCTATTGAACCTGTATCCATCAGCCAATCAGTTGGCACATTCCAAATACTAACCATACATTGCATTTTAAATAGAAAAACTTCCCTTATGTTATATCTCTGCCCCCTGGGCTTGCTATATCTAAATGGGATCAAGGGATATGGGAGGGGGAGAATGTGGAATCAGGATATTAGATTTGATGATCCACTGTGATCTTAATGAATGACAGAGAAGACTCAAAGGGCTGAATGGCCTCCTCCTGGTCTGATTTATTATTGTCATGCATATTAGTATACAGTGAAAAGTATTATTTCTTGCGCACTACACAGAAAGCAAAGTGGGCTGACAAATGGCAGATGGAGTTTAATTTAGACAAATGCAAGGTGATGCATTTTGGTAGATTGAATCAGGGCAGGACTTACTCAGTTAATGGTAGGACATTGGGGAGAGTTACAGAACAAAGAGATCTAGGGGTACATGTTCATAGCTCCTTGAAAGTGGTGGTAAAGAAAGCATTCGGCATGCTTGGTTTCATTGGTCAGAACATTGAATACAAGAATTGGGACGTCTTGTTGAAGTTGTACAAGACATTGGTAAGGCCACACTTGGAACACTGTACAATCTGGTCACCCTATTATAGAAAGGATATTATTGAACTAGAAAGAGTGCAGAAAAGACTGACTAGGATGCTATGAGGACTTAGTGGATTGAGTTATAAGGAGAGACTGGATAAACTAGGACTTCTTTTCTCCACAGCATTGGGGGCTGAGGGGTGATCTTTTAGAGGTCTATAAAATAATGAGGGCATAGACAAGGTAGATAGTCAATTTCTTTTCCCAAAGGTAGGGGAGTCTAAAACTAGAGGGCATAGATTTAAGGTGAGAGGGGAGAGGTACGTAAGTGTCCAGAGGGACAATTTTTTCACACAGAGGGTAGAGAGTGTGTGGAACAAGCTGCCAGAGGTAGTAGTAGAGGCGGGTACAATTTTGTCTTTTAAAAAGCATTTAGACAGTTACACGGATAAGGTGGCTATCGAGGGATATGGGCCAAATGCGGGCAATTGGGACTAGCTTAGGAGTTTAAAAAGAAAGGGCAGCATGGACAAGTTGGGCTGAAGGATGTCTTTCCATGCTGCAAACCTTTATGACTCTATACCGTTCATAGAGAAGGAAAGGAGAGAATGTAGAATGTAGTGTTACAGTCATAGCTAGGGTGTAGATAAAGACCAACTTAATGTGAGGTAGGCCCATTCAAGTCTGTTGGCAGCAGGGAAGAAGCTGTTCTTGAGTTGGGTGGTACGCGTCCTCTGACTTTTGTATTTTTTTCCTGCCGGAAGAAGGTGGAAGAGAGAATGTCCGGGATGCGTGGGGTCCTTAATGATGCTGGCTGCTTTGCCAAGGCAGCGGGAGGTGTAGACAGAATCAATGGATGGGAGACTGGTTTGCGTGATGGATTAGGTTTCGTTCATGACTCTTTGTAGTTCCTTGCGGTCTTGGGCAGAGCAGGAGCCATACCAAGTTGGGATACCACCAGAAAGAATGTTTTCTATGCAGTTTCCAGCTTTTAGTTTCTACGTTTCGGAAACCTTCCTCCAATCCAACCTTCCTTACTCCGGGTACAACCCAGCTTTTCATGACTCCCGTGTGACTATAGGCCTTATCCAGCCAAACATTACCCTTTATCTCTAAAGTTTTCAGCTCCTAATGCAGCACCCAGAAACAGACATGTCCCTCAGGCTGGGAGCGAGCTAGAAAGCAATTGGTATGGGCTGTACACAACTTCCTGGCGTCTGCTTCCCAGTGTTCCTATTTATAGAAACTTTACCAAACACTAAACCAGAAACAGATCCCGATTGAAAACAAAAATCCCAGGACAGGACAGGGAGAGTGGGAAAGATGTTCAAATACAATCATCGCACCAGCGGGTGACTGGGGCAAGTGGGGTGCACTTGTGCACAAGTGGGCCTGAACCCAAATCCCTGGCCCCTCCCCAGAGAGGAAAAGGGCAGCATTTCATTGCCGCAATACTTTTTTGTTAAGAATTTGCTCTAGTTTACATTAAGGCAACACAGGGCACAATGGTTAGCGCTGCTGCCTCGCAGCGCCAGAGACCCAGGTTCGATTCTCGGCTTGGGTCACCGCCTGTGCGGAATTTGCACATTCTCCCCATGTCTGCATGGGTTTCCTCCGGATGCTCCAGTTTCCTCCCACAGTCCAAAAGATATGCTAAATTCTCCCTCAGTGTATCCGAACAGATCCCGGAGTGTGGCGACTAGGAGATTTCCACAGTGACTTCATTGCAGTGTTAATGTAAGCCTACTTGTGACTCGAATAAATACAACTTTTTAAACTTAAAATGTTCCTCCTTGCTTTCAAATCCCTCCGTTATCTCTACCTTCTTACAATCTCCTCCAGCCTCCGCAACCCGCCGAGATATCCCCCACTCCTCTGATCCCAGCCTTGCAAACATCCTGAATTTGAATCACTCCACCGTCAGTGGCCATGTCTTCAGTTGCCGGCAGGGCCCCCACAGACTCCAGAATTTCCTCCCTGAACCTCTCCGCTTCCATCTCCTCCACTCAGACACTCCGTAAAAACCTACCTCTCGGATTGGAATCCTGACCCAACGTGTGGTTTAGTACCAAAGCTCAGTTCAATATCAGGAGTGCCTTGGGGCATTATTCCACTTCATAGAACCCCTTCAGTATGGAAGCAGGAGATTCGGCCCATTCAGTCTGTACTGACCGCAATCCCAGCCAAGACCTATCCCCATAACCCCACACATTTGCCCTGCTAATCCCCCTGAAACTCGGGAGAATTTATCATGGCCAATCAACCTAACCAGCGCATCTTTCAGACCGTGGGAGGAAACCCACGCAGACACGGGGAGAATGTGCAGCCTCCACACAGAGTGATCCGAGCTAGGAATTGAACCCGGGTTCTTGGCACTGAGAGGCAGCAGTGCTAACCACTGTGCTACCGTGTCTCCCGTGTAGTTCTAGATGATACGTACATCCAAGCTGCTCAGTCAGTCAATGTGCAACAAGCTAGCTTTAAGGATATTTCTCTTCAACCTTTCCCCCTCAAGTTCCTGCAGCTCCTGTTTCTGAGCAGGTTAAGCTGAGCGAACTTCTTCAGCCTCTGTCTGGGTCAGTTGACACCCCTGTGGACAGAGTTCCAGACCTTCAGGGGCAGGCAACTGGAGACAAAGCCACTGATGGTGCAGCAGTTAATATCAGGGGTGTTTAAGAGGTGGTAATTGGAGGAGTGTGGGGATCCCATGGGGGTGGAAGAGATTGCAGAAATAGCGAGGGAAAGACCCCGGAAGGTTGAAACAGGATGAGAATTTCATGAGGAGTCAACAGAGGACAGCAAACAAAGTGGGGGTGAGTGGGGTGTGATAATTCTGTGCTTTTAAGAACAGGATTTTTCATCATGTGTATTGCAAGGGGTATGTATAAAATTCAACTCTGTTTTACACGGTGCCAATTTGTCCGCACCAGGCAGCTCATAGGCTGAGAATACAGACTAATGACTGATTTTAGCTGGAAATATGTTTGTTTTAATCTTAGTTTGTGCATTTTTTTTATTTGTTTTGGTTTTCCCCCTGGGTTTTGATGAGGTTGATTGACAGAGGCAGAGTCATATGAATGGGTGGAGCTAAGCTTACAAGAAAAAAACAGACAGCTTCTGTCCGGCCCTGAAAACAGCAAGAGGAATCTTTCTCTCGCTCTCTGGAGGTTTTAGGCTGTCAGAAGACAGGTGTCGTTTTGTAGCTCTCTCTCCAGAGGTATTCAAAAGGATCTAGGACTGTTAACAATCACATAAACCTACGTGCTGCTAACTAATTTTGACAAGGAGTTTAAGTCTATGAGGAATATTGCTTAAATTGGAACTAGTGGAGATAGATTACGGTTAAGAATTGTATCTTCTCATGTTTAATATTTCAATTGGTAAACGTTAAGCTAATTCATTTGTTATTGTTAAACCATATTGTTAAAATAAAGTTTGGTTTGATAAAAGCTTCCTAGTGGGTTAATAGAGTCACAGCTAGAGTGAAACACCTTATCCTCACACAAATGCCAAAATAGAAAATCTGTGGGAGTCGAGTTGGGGTTTGGGGTTTCTGCTCTGGGACCTTACAAGGGGCAACAGGTGAATGGGGCTCGATAGAATGAAACTGCAGAGAATTAAACCCAGCTTTGCAACAAAATAGACAAATTCTCCTCTGTAAAGAGGAAGCACGCGAAAGCTGCCAAAATCTAAATCCAATTCCTACTATTCCTGTGCCAAAAGAGGGCAGGGTTGGGGAAACTGCAGTGAAACTAATGAAGAGAAGGAAACAGCCTGCATATTGTCTGCAGAATAGAGAGCTGATGATTTATGGGATCTGTACTGTCCTTACGCAAAGGCTGCAATTATACCTTTAATTCCCATGCTCCACACAGCCACTGCACTAGTGAGAAGATAAAAATACATGGGATGGGTTCTCTGAAGGAAACACAACATTTTTCACAGACAAGTAAAAAGTTTCACAACACCAGGTTAAAGTCCAACAGGTTTATGTGGAATCATGAGCTTTTGGAGTGCTGCTCCTTGACCAGGTAAGTCTGAAGGAGCAGTGCTCCGAAAGCTGGTGATTCCAAATAAACCTGTTGGAATTTAACTTGGTGATGTGAGACTTTTAACTGTGCCCACTCCAGTCCAGGATCTCCACCTTATTCCTTAGGCAAGACCTTCCATAAGACATAGAAGCAGAATTAGACCACTCGGCCCATCGCGTCTGCTCCGCCATTCAATCACGGCTGATTTTTTTTTCTCATCCCCATTCTCCTGCCTTTTCCTCCTCCCAGGGACCATTGTCACTGCTCCCAGTGTACTCGGGGCTAATTTTCACACGCACTCCAGCTCCATCCTATCCACCACTTTTATTCACCATCGCAAAATGTACTTATCCACTTATCCTGACATCCAGCACTAGTGGAGTAAGAATTTCCTCCATCGGAAAGACTGAATCCACTGGTCCCTGCTCCGAATCCATCCCACTCTGTCTACACTTCCCGCTGTCTCGGGAAAAGCAGCCAGCATAATTAAGGACCCCACGCATTCTCTCCTCCACCTTCTTCCGTTGGGAAAAAGATACAAAAATCTGAGGGGATGTATCAACCGACTCAAGAACAGCTTGTTCCCTGTTGCCATCAAACTTTTGAATGGACCTACCTCGCATTAAGTCGATCTTTCTCTACGCGCTAGCTATGACTGTAACGCTACATTCTGCACTCTCTCCTTCCAATGCAGAGGCATCATTTGAAGAGAATTGAGAGATTTGTAACAAGTTAAGCTAATTCATTTGTTATTGTTAAACCGTATTGTTAAAATCTCTGGTGAGGAATGGCGATGAATTGCAGTGTTTTGTAAAAGCACGGAATAATGGACTGAATGTGGAGATGCCGGCGTTGGACTGGGGTAAACACATAAGAAGTCTGACAACACCAGGTTTAAGTCCAACCAATTTATTTGATAGTAAACTCGCAAGCTTTTGGGGTTTGCCCTGACGAAGGGCAAATGTGGAATGCGTGATTATCAAATAAATTCGTTGGACTTAAACCTGGTGTTGTCAGATTTCTTACTAAGGGACTGAATCCAGCAATGTGTCAATTCCTGAGGCCAGCAGTGAACGTTTTAATTGGGGCAGCAGGATTACCAAAGCAGAGACCGCTTCTGTGCCAAGAATGGGATCAAACAAAATAATTAGCAGGGCTCTCCGGCTTGACAGCAGTCAGTGTAAATTGGCTGAGAAAGCAGCTATTGTGCAGGATCGCTGAGGCTTCCTCCCCAGTGCTATATCGCTCTGCTGGGGAAGACAGCACCTCCCGGGGAGTTGCCAGTGACCGACAGGCTGGGGAAGAATAGGCTCTGTTGTGGAATGTGTGATTGCACTGAAGGAGTGTTAGTCAGCACATGCTGAGCATCCAGCCCTTTGTTCCTCGTTCCTGTACACAGTCAGAGTTCACCAGCGCAACACAACAGTACTTCTCTCCGCTGCTTTAACAGTGAGCTTTCTGTCGTCTGATCCAAAGGCTTTCTTGAATGATCCGCGGTAACGCTGAACTAACCTGTGCACGTCAGCAAGACCACCAAGCTGTTGTACAGAGGCCTCCACTGATGATCCAATCCTCACCAGAGATCCACACATCCCCCACCAAACACCCACCGACCCACCCATCCCCATACCCACGCGCACAGACACACACACATCCATCCCCATACCCATACCCACCCACAGGCACACACACACACCCATACCCACCCACAGGCACACACACACACCCATCCCCATCCCCGCACACACACACACCCATACCCACCCACAGGCACACACACACACCCATCCCCATCCCCGCACACACACACACCCATCCCCATCCCCGCACACACACACACCCATCCCCATCCCCGCACACACACACACCCATCCCCATCCCCGCACACACACACACCCATCCCCATCCCCGCACACACACACACCCATCCCCATCCCCGCACACACACACACCCATCCCCATCCCCGCACACACACACACCCATCCCCATCCCCGCACACACACACACCCATCCCCATCCCCGCACACACACACACCCATCCCCATCCCCGCACACACACACACCCATCCCCATCCCCGCACACACACACACCCATCCCCATCCCCGCACACACACACACCCATCCCCATCCCCGCACACACACACACCCATCCCCATCCCCGCACACACACACACCCATCCCCATCCCCGCACACACACACACCCATCCCCATCCCCGCACACACACACACCCATCCCCATCCCCGCACACACACACACCCATCCCCATCCCCGCACACACACACACCCATCCCCATCCCCGCACACACACACACCCATCCCCATCCCCGCACACACACACACCCATCCCCATCCCCGCACACACACACACCCATCCCCATCCCCGCACACACACACACCCATCCCCATCCCCGCACACACACACACCCATCCCCATCCCCGCACACACACACACCCATCCCCATCCCCGCACACACACACACCCATCCCCATCCCCGCACACACACACACCCATCCCCATCCCCGCACACACACACACCCATCCCCATCCCCGCACACACACACACCCATCCCCATCCCCGCACACACACACACCCATCCCCATCCCCGCACACACACACACCCATCCCCATCCCCGCACACACACACACCCATCCCCATCCCCGCACACACACACACCCATCCCCATCCCCGCACACACACACACCCATCCCCATCCCCGCACACACACACACCCATCCCCATCCCCGCACACACACACACCCATCCCCATCCCCGCACACACACACACCCATCCCCATCCCCGCACACACACACACCCATCCCCATCCCCGCACACACACACACCCATCCCCATCCCCGCACACACACACACCCATCCCCATCCCCGCACACACACACACCCATCCCCATCCCCGCACACACACACACCCATCCCCATCCCCGCACACACACACACCCATCCCCATCCCCGCACACACACACACCCATCCCCATCCCCGCACACACACACACCCATCCCCATCCCCGCACACACACACACCCATCCCCATCCCCGCACACACACACACCCATCCCCATCCCCGCACACACACACACCCATCCCCATCCCCGCACACACACACACCCATCCCCATCCCCGCACACACACACACCCATCCCCATCCCCGCACACACACACACCCATCCCCATCCCCGCACACACACACACCCATCCCCATCCCCGCACACACACACACCCATCCCCATCCCCGCACACACACACACCCATCCCCATCCCCGCACACACACACACCCATCCCCATCCCCGCACACACACACACCCATCCCCATCCCCGCACACACACACACCCATCCCCATCCCCGCACACACACACACCCATCCCCATCCCCGCACACACACACACCCATCCCCATCCCCGCACACACACACACCCATCCCCATCCCCGCACACACACACACCCATCCCCATCCCCGCACACACACACACCCATCCCCATCCCCGCACACACACACACCCATCCCCATCCCCGCACACACACACACCCATCCCCATACCCACACACACACACACCCATCCCCATACCCACACACACACACACCCATCCCCATACCCACACACACACACACCCATCCCCATACCCACACACACACACACACACACACCCATCCCCATACCCACACACACACACACACACCCATCCCCATACCCACACACACACACACACACCCATCCCCATACCCACACACACACACACACACACACCCATCCCCATACCCACACACACACACACACACACCCATCCCCATACCCACACACACACACACCCATCCCCATACCCACACACACACACACCACTGCCATAGTCCAAGGCTGTGGTCGATTGGCCATGGCAAATGCACAGGGTTAGGGGGATAAGGCAGACGGGAGGACCTGGCTGAAATGCTCTTTTGGTGCAATGAGCCAAATGGCCTCTTTCTGCATTGTAGGGACCCCGTCAGTCAGTCATTGGGAAGCTCTGAGTCACAAGATTGTGGGTTCAGTTCCACTCCAGAGACCCAAGCACTGCAATGCGTGTATGTGTGAATGAATGATGGGGGCTGCACTGTGGAGGGTGCTGTTCATTTGGGTGCGCCCCCCCCACCCCCCCAGTGCTTGAATGGGCAGAGAGAATCACCTGGCATGATTTGAATAGCGGAGGTGTTCAACCCCCAATATTCTGGCCGATATTCACCCAGTCTCAGCAGCACTGAGAAACATGCTGTCTGATAATTGGCCACACTG
Source organism: Carcharhinus amblyrhynchos (assembly GCF_965287045.1). Taxonomy (NCBI): domain Eukaryota; kingdom Metazoa; phylum Chordata; class Chondrichthyes; order Carcharhiniformes; family Carcharhinidae; genus Carcharhinus; species Carcharhinus amblyrhynchos. The sequence continues at coordinate 22,363,933 of NC_137334.1, read as the reverse complement.
TGGGAGCTCGCTAGACACAGATTCACTGTCCATATTGCAACAGGAACACTTTGCACATACTTGGCTGCAAAGCCCTCTGAACACCGAGCTTGCGAACAGAGTGATAGAAAAGCAAGGTTTCCTTTGTAAGGAGACAAATGGCAGGTAAAAGAAACTATAAAGTAATAACTTGTTTTATTAACGCAGCTATCAAAACTCTCTCCAATTTGCTCACCCTCTTTTGGGGCAGGGGGGTGGGGTGAGGCCTAATACTTCACATTGTCAACTTAAAGCTTCTGGGTCCTCCAAGTTCCTCTGGGACCTCCAAATCTATCATTTTCAGCGGATCGTTGTGAAGTTGAGTTTGTGAAGTGTGGGCCCTTGGTTTTGCATCAGTGGTTGGAAGTTTAAGACGCATGTACACAGGATACACAAACTGCAACATTTGTAATGAGACCCAAGCATCAGGATTGCCTTGGTAACAGACTTTGCAAACTTTTGCATTTTGATAGCCTATCCGTTTAAAGAAGACACTCTGCTATCAGGAACCTATCAAATTTGAACTTGTCGTTGGTGACACCATCAGACCAACCCTGGTGGAGGAAAATCAACTGGTCAGAGATACAAAAATAGGAACTCAACTGCCTGCCTTCAGTTCAGTGGAGTGGAACTGAAAAGCTGCCATCTCTCAATGCAACACGTAGAAAGGACAAGAACAGCTCCCGCAAAGCCGTAAGAGTAGGCTTGACAAATGGTCATCTGGGCTCAAAACATCAGCTCATTTCTCTCCTTACAGATGCTGCCAGGCCTGCTGAGATTTTCCTACATTTTCTCTTTTGGTTTCAGATCCAGCATCCGCTTTAATTTGCTTTGAACAAGAGCAGCACCCCGCCAGCTTAAAATATCTCTTAAGAACTCCCCACCTATCTATCAGAGGGGTACCAAAATCAACAAGAGCTTACAGACAGTGACATTGACGAAACAATTCCAAAAGATTTTTTTCCAAAGCCACAAAACCTGTTTATTTGTTTTGTAAGAGTGACTAAGTTAATACTATTATATCTTGGTAATGAATAGACCTTGTCTTTATTTGAACAGCGTCCCAGTCAAGCCTTACTTTAATTGAGATATTCCTTGTTTAAACTAACTGGTTGGCTAAATAAATAACTTGTTAATTATTCACTCAAAGTGAGTGTCAGGGCTTTATATTAACGAGCCTCTAAATGTTAATGTGGAGCAGTTCACACCTTCCCAAACACCAGATTACGAAGCAAGGGAAAGGGAATTAACTTCTGCGTTGTAACAATTTGCCTATATTGAAATCCACTTGCCGCACTTTTGCCCACTGACTTAATCGCTCAATATCCCGTTGTCGCATCCACCCACACTGCTTACAATGGCCGTGCAGATGTGGCTTTCTATTGCATTATCTAAATTGTTGATAATTTGGTAAATGGGATTAGGTGGGAGGTCAGGTGTTTCTCACGTGTGCCCTGACCTTCTGGTTGCTTGCCATTTTAACACACGGTCCTGCTCCCGTAGCCACATGTCTGTCCTTGTCCTGCTGCAATGTTCCAGTGAAGCTCAACACAAACTGGAGGAATAGCATCTCATCTTCCAGCTTGGCATTTTACAACCTTCCACTCTCAAATCAACAACTTCAGATGAATTGCTGTACCCCACCTCCACCCCTTTGTTCTCATTCTATTTTGTTTAATTTTTTACTACCTTTTATTGTCTTTCATCATTTTTCTTCCCTCCCTCTACTTCACCCCCCTTTCCCTTACCTTTTCTCCCCCCCAACCCCGCTTCACCTTTTCTACATTCTCCCTCTGTCCCATCCCTTCCCCGCCCCCACAACATCGGTAACACGGTGGTTAGCACTGCTGCTTCACGGGTCTTGGGTTCGATTCTCGGCTCGGGTCACTGTCTGTGTGGAGTTTGCACATTCTCCTCGTGTCTGCGTGGGTTTCCTCTGGGTGCTCCGGTTTCCTCCCACAGTCCAAAGCTGCGCGGGTTAGGTTGATTGGCCATCCTAAGAAATTGCCCCTTAGTGTCCATGGTAGCGGAGGTTAGAGGGATTAGTGGATACGATATGGGGGTAGGGCCTGAGTGGGATTGTGCTCGGTGCAGACTCAATGGGCCGAAAGGCCTCTTCTGCACCCTATGATTCTGTGGTGAATATTGGAGGCCCCCAACACAAATTCTTGTGGGACGCCAGTCACATCTCACGATCAGAGCTCCGTCCCATTCTAATTTTGTTTCAAAGTCACGAAGGGTTTAGATAATGGGCGGGATTTTCCACCCACCACAAAACCGGAAAATCCCACGGGAGGTTAACGGATCTTTGCACGGTCTGCCTTCCGCCCGCTACGAGTCCTGTAGCGGGCGGGATGGGAAAGTCTCCCCGCTCCACCACCCCCTTCCCGAGCATTGTTCTGAAAACATGCGGTATAAGTTATTAATCGATAATGGCATTAGCTATAATACAACACGCACATTGAACTTTCTTCAAAGGAACTTCTTAAGCGAGGGAACAACAGCTGCAATGATGTCCTCGCAGAGAACATTTTTAACGGAGACAGGAAGTCTATGCTGCTCCGAGGGACGGGTTGCACATGAAGAATATTCTGGAAATAGACAGCAAGAGACAGAACGAGGGAGAGGGAGAGAGAGAGACAGCCACAGGGACAGCAGCCTGACCGCATCTTTGTACCAAAACCACTCTCAAAGGCAAGCTACTGGTGATTTGAATAGGTCCCAGAGCGCATGGGATGGGAGGAAATATATTGGCACGGATTTAAAACTGGTTAATGGACAGAAAACAGAGTAGGAATAGAACATTACAGCGCAGTACAGGCCCTTCAGCCCTCGATGTTGTGCCGACCAGTGGAACCAATCTAATGACCCTCTAACCTAAACTATTCCAATGTTATCCATGTGCCTGTCCACTGACCATTTGAACGCCCTTAAAGTTGGCAAGTCCACAACTGCTACAGGCAGCACGCCCTTACTACCCTCCAAGTAAAGAACCTACCTCTGACATCCGTCCTATAATTACCACCCCTCAATTTAAAGCTACGTCCCCTCGTGTTAGCCGTCACCATCTGACGAAAAAGGCTCTCACTGTCCACCCTACCTAATCCTCTGATCATCTTGTATGCCTCAATTAGGTCACCTTCTTCTCTCTAACTATAAATTATTTATCTTCAGGTTGACAGGCTGTGACTGATGGCACACCACAAGGATCAATGTTTGGGCCCCAGCTATTCACACTTAATTAATCCCTCAAGTCTTGGGTCACATGGTAGCGTGGTTCAGGGTTAACCAGTGAGGCACCCTAGTTGAAACCCGTTGAGTTTTGGAGCAGGTAAAGGTCGGGCCATTGACACCATTTTAGGGGAGGACATTAGGAAATTTAGTTACCTTTGACCCTAGCTGGCTGGGACAGATACAGCAGGTGGGGTTTTACAGGCTCGCTGGGCCCGGGAATGGAAATTGCCACTTGGCGTCAACCAGCCTTCCTGTTGTCCGCCCCCTCGCCCGCTCCGATTCCGTGGTGGGCGGGAGGGAAGAATCCTGACTTAGAAATGCAAAAGGGTTGATGTACTTCAATGGCCAAGGCATGGTAGGGAATGGACCAAGTGGTGGTAAATGGGATTAATATAAATTGGTGGTCGGCATAGACATGGTGGGCTGAAGGGTCTGTTTCTGTGCTGTATAATCCATCTCACTGATTTGGGGATTAAATGCAATTTTCCAGGACTGTGGATGACACAAAGCTTGGTGGAAGTGGGAGTTAGTCGCGAGGAGAATGCGACGATGCTTCAAGGGGATTTGGAAAGACTCAGTGAGAGGGTAACATAAAAACAGGAGTTTTCTGGTCATTCATGAAAGATTCCAGGTCTTCCAACGGTGAACACCCACTTCGGGAAACCCCATTGACAGCAGCAGGACAAGATCCTGGCAAGAGGCATGGAAAATCCTGCCCAGTGTATCCCTTAAATGGTGAGGTGCTGGAAAGCGATGAAATTCAAACAGATCTGAGGGCCCTTGTTCAAAAGTCTCTGAAAGCTAATATGCAGGTACAACAAGCAAGTCCAGGACTGCAAGAAAATACAAAAGGTCATGAAAGTAGCCCAGTACATCACTCAAACCATGCTCCCATCCATTGACTCTGTCCACACTTTCTGCTGCCTCGGCAAAGCAGCCAGCATTATTAAGGACCCCACACACCCCGGACATTCTCTCTTCCACCTTCATCCATCGGGAAAAAGATACAAAAGTCTGAGGTCACCAACTCAAGAATAGCTTCTTCCCTGTATAGCGCGCAAGAAACAATATTTTTCATTGATTTATTATTGTCACATGTATTAACATACAGTGAAAAGCATTGTTTCTTGCGCGCTATACAAAGCATACCATTCGTAGAGAAAGAAACGAGAGAGTGCAGAATGTAATGTTGCAGTTATAGTTAGAGCGTAGAGAAAGATCAACTTAATCCAGGTAAGTCCATTCAAAAGTCTGACAGCAGCAGGGAAGAAGCTGTTCTCGAATCGGTTGGCACGTGATCCCAGACTTTCGTATCTTTTTCCCCGACAGAAGGTGGAAGAGAGAATGTTCGGGGTGCGTGGGGTACTCAATTATACCAGCCACTTTGCCGAGACAATGGGAAGTGTAGACAGAGTCAATGGATAGGAGACTGGTTTGGGTGATGGATTGGACTACGTTAACAACCTTTTGCAGTTCCTTGTGGCCTTGGGCAGAGCAGGAGCCATACCAAGCTGTGATACAACCAGAAAGAATGCTTTTTATGGTGCATCTGTAAAGTTGGTGAGAGTTGTAGCTGACATGCCAAATTTCCTTAGTCTTCTGAGAAAGTAGAGGCGTTGGTGGGCTTTCTTAACTATAGTGTCAGCATGGAGGGAGCAGGACAGGTTATTGGTGATCTGGACACCTAAAAACTTGAAGCTCTCGACCCTTTCTGCTTCATCCCCATTGATGTAGACAGGGGCATGTTCTCCTTTACGCTTCCTGAAGACAATGACTATCCCCTTCGTTTTGTTGACATTGAGGGAGAGATTATTGTTGCCGCACCAGTTCACCAGTTTAATCTATCTCATTCCTGTACTCTGTCTGGACATTGTTTGAGATCCGACCCACTACGGTGGTGTCGTCAGCAAACTTGAAAATCGAATTGGAGGGGAATTTGGCCACACAGTCATAGGTGTATAAGGAGTATAGTAGGGGGCTGAGAACACAGCCTTGTGGGACACCGGTGTTGAGGATGATCGTGGAGGAGGTGTTGTTGCCTATCCTTACTGATTGTGGTCTGTGGGTTAGGAAGTTCAGGATCCAGTCACAGAGGGAGGTGCCAGTTCATAGGAATAATAGTGTTAAAGGCTGAGCTGTAGTCAGTAAATAGGAGTCTGACATAGGTGTCCTTGTTATCTAGGTGTTCCAGGGTTGAGTGCAGGGCCAGGGAAATGGCGTCTGCTGTGGACCTGTTGCCGCGGTGGGTGAACTGTAGTGGACCCAGATAGTCTGGGAAGCTGGAACTGATTCGTGCCGTGACTAACCTTTCGAAGCACTTCATAATGATGGATGTCAGAGCCACTGGACAGTAGCCACTGAGGTAATGATGGATTACCACAGCTAATCTACCCAACCTACACATTCATTGGAGTGTGGGAGGAAACTGAAGCACCTGAGGAAACCAGACATGGGGAGAATGTGCAGACTCCACACAGTGACCCAAGGCCAGAATTGAACCCAGATCCCTGGCGGTGTGAGGCAGCAGTATTAACCACTGTGCCACCTTTTAAGAATGAGGTGAGGAATTTCTTCACTCAGAGGGTGATGAATCTTTGGAACTCTGTACCCCAGAGGGCTGTGGAGGGTCGGTCATTAAGCACATTCAAGAAGGGGTGTGGCAGACTTCTACATATTGAGAATACCAAGTGATATGGGGATAGTAGTGTTGGAAGTGAAAGATCAGCCACTAAATGGGCTGAATGGCCTGTTCCTGCTCCTATTTATGAAAAACCCATTGGAAGATCTCATTGCTGCAAACCACGAGTGCTTCAAGGAGAATTCAGAATGAACCCCTCCATCTCCAGCGAGAAACCTTAAGAACCAGCAGCAACAGTAGACCTCCAGCTGTAAACAAACATCTGTACGCTTGGCAATCTCTTTGCTCTGACGGGACTAGTTACTTGGCCAACTTTTTAATAGTAGCTGCACTTATCTGTACATCTTAAAAACCTCTTGTTCATAATTTCAGCATCTTGGACAGTGTGACTTTTATCAATAAAACTCCCTCTTTGACTTGTTAACCTGGCTTATTTCTTGTACCAAGCGATACCCGGTTAGACATATATTAAATTGGCAAAAATGACCTCCACTTTAAACTCAAATTCTGTTCTAAGCAACTCAGGAGTGGGACAAGAGGGTTCAACTCTCTGAATCTGTACTCAAAGAGGAAGTGTCGCTCGTGACTGGAGTACCAGTAACCCACGGGCACAGATTTCAGTGATTAACAAGAGAGTTAGAGGTGACACGAGGGAAATGATAATGAGTGGTTAGGATCTGGAATGCAGTACCTGACTGGGTCCAAAAGGAAGAGAGATGCAGAGACAGATTGAACTGTCGTACAATTCTATATTAAGTAGCCTTGAGGAGAGAGCTGGATAAACACTTGAAGACAGCTGTGGCCTCAATATCGGAACTACATTGTAGAAGAACATCATGAGCTTGCGCCCATCTCCGTCCAGCTCCTACGAGAGGGAACCCCTTAGAACACACAGTGAAAAAGAGGCCTTTCAGCCCATCGGGTCTGCCCCTACACCCAAGAAACACTTAAATTCCCACCCAATCCCATTTGCCAGCACTTGACTCATAGTCCCAAATATTGCGCATTAAGTGCTCATCCAGGTACTTCTTAAAGGATGCGAGGCATCTCCCTTCCACCACCCTCCCAGGCAGTGCATTCCAGCCCCTCACCACCCTCCGGGGAAAAGAGTTTTTCCTCAATTCCCCCCTTAAACCTCCTGTCCCTCACCTTGAGCATACATCCTCTCGTGACGGACCCTTCAATTAAGGGGAACAGCTTGTTACACTGTGGAGATTGTCCACCTCAAATCAGGCTGGGGACGGTAGCAATCCAGGTTTTCCAAATGATAAAGGGTTCGCCTTGGTCAAAGCTTGGCACATTTCAGTGCAGCCTGAACCCTGTTAACCAAACCATGCTGGATATGGCAACAGTGGCAAACTATAAGAAGATTGATACAACCCATGTAGACTACATATCTGTGAGCACTGTCCTCCGAGGTGGGGGGGGCCAGCGTAGATTTGACAGTAGTCTGAACAGGTCATTAACTTCGGTAACACAGTGCCTCACACCACCAGGGATCTGGGTTCGATTCCCGGCTTGGGTCACTGCCTGTGCAGAGTTTGCACATTCTCCCCGTGTCTGCATGGGTTTCCTCCGGGAGTTCTGGTTTCCTCCTACGGTCTGAAAAACGTGCTGGTTAGATGTATTGGCCGTGCTAAATTGCCCCTCAGTGTAACCGAACGGGTGCCAGAGTGTGGCGTCTAGGGGATTTTCGTAGTGACTTCATTGCAGGAATGTAAGCCAATAAATAAACTTGAAACTAAATTAAAAAAACTTAACAAAAGCAGCTATTAGAAAATGGAAGAGCTGAACGAACTGGCGATGTTTGTATCACTGAATAACTGAAGGATTTCCCCTTAAGGCAGCGACGTGGGATAACCAGTTTAAACCGCAAGTAAACATCTTTGCGAAAGGGGATTGTGCAGATGGTAAGCGGATTTCACAGGATGAGTCAGCCAGACTCAACTGGCAAAGCACGAGGGAGAGAAAACAAAACACCTTCCGATCTGGACCCAACTTGTCTGCCCCTCGCAGTCCACTTGCAGCTCACCAGAGGCACACAGACGCCAACTCTCCCACATCTCAGTCTCAGCAGCACCCTCCCCAATCCATCTAAGCTGTCCGGTAACAGCGACTGAAACTGGTGACTCATGCAAACCCACCACTCTTCACACAACCCTGGGCAGTCACCATCAGTCATGAGTGTACAAGAGTGTGCTGCCCTGCTGAAGGCACTTAGATACACCATTACTCCCCCATTCTTACCCCACCATTACCCGTCCCGTCCCCCCCGCAGCCTTCTCAGATGAGTGGAATCGACCCCACGGCACTTTTCGAAACAGAGGTGGGGAGCTACCCCCAGTGTCCTGGCCAATAATTTACCCCTCATTCAAAAATCATTAAAACCAGATAGTTGGGCTTTGGAACTCTGTGCCAATCTGCTGTGCCAAACAGCATCATAGATTCCCTACAGTGCAGAAAGAGGCCTTTCGGCCCATCGAGGCTACATTAACAACAATCCCACCCAGACACTATCCCCTACATATTTATCCTATTAGTTCCACTGACACTAAGGGGCAATTTAGCATGGTCAATCCACCAAACCTACACATCTTTGGAATGGGCTATAGTGTTTCCTATATTACCAGATGACCATAAGATATCATAGAAATCATTGAAATCCTACAGTACACAAAGAGGCCATTCTGCCCATCAGGTCTGCGCCGACCACAAACCCACCCATGTCCTACTCCCATATCCCTACACATTTACCCACTGATCCCTCTAACCTACAAATCCCTGGACACTAAGAGGCATTTTTAGCATGGCCAATCAACCTAACCCACACATCTTTGGACTGCGGGAGGAAACCGGAGTACCCAGAGGAAACCCACACAGACACGAGGAGAATTTGCAAACTCCACACAGACAGTGACCCAAGCTGGGAATCGAACTGGGGCAGAATTAGGCCATTCAGCCCATTGAGTCTGTTCCACCATTCAATCATGGCTGATAAGTTTCTCAGCCCCAGTCTCCAACCTTATCCCCATAATCTTTGATCTCCTTACCAATCAAGAACCTATCTATTGCTGTCTTAAATATACGCAATGACCCAGCCTCCTCTGTTACAATGAATTCCACAGATTCACCACACTCTGGCTAAAGAAATTCCTCCTCATCTTAGTTCTAAAGGATTGTCCCTTTACTCTGAGGCTGTGCCCTCAGATCCTAGTTTCTCCCACTAATGGAGACACCAGAAGACATGATGGGTTAGCTAAAAATGGACTGCATTCCTAACTGGTACACAATGCAAGCAAACACCTGTTTCCCATAGCTGCAGCTGCGAGGATTATTTTTCTAGGCGGAGACAGCCTGTGAAAAACACGTCCAATAATGAGATAAGGATTGAAATACACTTTGGTTTTAGAGAGTTCAATTCAGTTCAGATCAGTTCCTGGCTGACAAGCCAGTCTCCAACTTTGCTTTCTGCTTCTGCCATGTTAAATTCTCTAAGATTATTTCCATAAAAGAAAAACATGTGAAAACTCATAGCTGTGCTGTCCTCTCACCTCTTCAAACAAATGCATGGACCCGTAAGACATAGGAGCAGAATTAGGCCACTTGGCCCATCGAGTCCGCTCCACCATTCAGTCATGGCTGATATTTTTCTCGTCCCCATTCTCCTGCCTTTTCCCCATAATCCCTGATCCCCTTATTAATCAAGAACCTATCTATCTCTGTCTTAAAGACACTCAATAACCTGGCCGCCACAACCTTCTGCGGCAAAAGAGTTCCACGGATGGGTGACACAGTAGCACAGTGGTTAGCACTGCTGCTTCACAGCTCCAGGGATCTGGGTTCGATTCCCGGCTTGGCTCACTGTCTGTGTGGAGTTTGCACATTCTCCTCATGTCTATGTGGGTTTCTTCCAGGTGCTCCAGTTTCCTCCCTCTGTCCAAAGATGTGTGGGTTAGCTTAATTGTCCATGCTAAAATTGCCCCTTAGTGTCCTGAGATGTGTAGGTTAGAGGGATTAGTAGGTAAATATGGGGGGATAAATATGGCCGCACTTGGAGTACTGTGTGCAGTTCTGGTCCCCGCATTACAAGAAGGATGTGGAGGCGTTGGAGAGGGTGCAGAGGAGGTTTACTAGGATGTTGCCTGGTATGGTGGGGAGGTCCTATGAGGAGAGACTGAGGGATTTAGGGTTGTTTTCGTTGGAAAGAAGGCGGCTAAGAGGGGATCTTATTGAAACATATAAGATGATTAGAGGTTTAGATAGGGTGGATAGTGATAGCCTTTTTCCTCGGATGGAGAAAGCTAGCACGAGGGGGCATGGCTTTAAATTAAGGGGGGGTAGCTACAGGACGGATGTCAGGGGTAGGTTCTTTACCCAGCGGGTGGTGAGGGATTGGAATGCCCTGCCTGCTGCAGTTGTAAATGCGTCTAGTTTGGGGGCGTTTAAGAGATCTCTGGATAGGTTTATGGACGAAAAGGGATTGGTATAGGCTAGTGGGTCATTGTTTTTGTAACTGGTCGGCGCAACATCGTGGGCCGAAGGGCCTGTTCTGCGCTGTAATGTTCTATGTTCTATGTTCTATGAATGTGAGGGATTGTGGTCAGTGTGGACTCGATGGGCCAAATGGCCTCTGTCTGTACTGTACAGTTTCTATGATAAAGATTCTCCACTCTCTGGCTGAAGAAATTCCTCCTCATCTCTGTTTTAAAGGATCGTCCCTTTAGCCTGAGATTGTGCCCCCTGGTTCTAGTTTTTCCTACTAGCGGAAACATCCTCTCCACGTCCACTCTATCCAGGCCTCGCAGCATCCTGTAAGTTTCAATAAGATCCCTCCTCATCCTTCTAAACTCCAACAAGTACAGACCCAGAGTCCTCAACCGCTCCTCATATGACAAGCTCTTCATTCCGGGGAACATTCTTGTGAACCCCCTCTGGACCCTTTCCAAGGCCAGCACAGAGAGGGAATAGTGGTTGCCGAAGGGTTCGACTGGAACTAGCTTAGTGGTGAAAAAAAGAAAGGGTGACTATTTCAAGGTGGAAGCTCCTCAAGGAACACACCTCTTCTTTGCGCGCTGAACTGGAGCAGGCAATACTCCTCATGCACAGCGTCACAGGGATAGAACATCAAACTCGCCTCTTTTTAACTGAACAGTACGAATTATCTTCCTTTTGAACATTGTACCTCGGAAAGCCAGAGGAACGGAATCTCAGTAAAATATATTGTACATTCCTTTTGACCAGTAATTGCCCCCCAGGAGTTAATTTGATGGCTAAATCTACTAGGAGGCAGAGTTCCTTTTCTGCTCCTAACTGGCAGTACGCTTCTCCTTTCATACTTTTGCCCAGAGTATTAAATTCCCTTCAGAGGAGCTGGGACTCTGAACAAAATTAAATCCACCTCGCTAGCCTTCAGCTAGGATTAGCAGGAGTCATGGAGAACACGATAGATTTGAACCGTGCAAGATCTGACGACTGCCTGGAGCACTGCACTCTCTTTCAGACCCAATGCTCAGACACAAAGGCATCTTGGATGCCATTAAGACAATTGTCAAATTTCAATTCCCCGGCAGGAGTCGGATAATGGTCTCCGCTTTCTCAAGCCGCTGTATCCAGTTTTCAAACATCCCACCCAAAACATGCTGAGCGCAAACATCAAATGCTCAGATATAGAGACCACCACAGCCCCAAGGGATGTCCATGATCCGAAACAGCAAATACCCCCCCTCCCCACCCACATGATAGAAACATAGAAAAACTACAGCACAAACAGGCCCTCCAGCCCACAAGTTGCGCCAAAATCTTTGTCCCTTCGCTGGACACAGGTGAGGTCCCAGAGGATAGCGAATGTGGTCCCATTATATAAGAAGGGTAGCAAGGATATCTCGGGTAATTATAGGCTGGTGAGCTTGACGTCCATGGTAGGGAAATTGTTGGAGAAGATTCTTAGACATAGGATGTATGCACATTTAGAACGGAATAATCTCATTAGCAATAGACAACATGGTTTTGTACGAGGGAGTTCATGCCTCACAAATTTGGTGGAGTTTTTTGAGAGGGTGACAAAAATGATTGACGAGGGAAAGGCCGTGGATGTCGTCTGTATGGATTTTAGTAAAGCATTTGACAAGGTCCCTCATGGCAGGCTGGTGTAAAAGGTTAAATCTCACAGGATAAAAGGTGAACTAGCTAGATGGGTGGAGAACTGGCTTGGCCGTAGAGGGTAGCAGTGGAGGGGTCTTTTTCCAGTTGGAGGTCTGTGACTAGTGGTGTTCCACAGGGTTCTGTACTGGGACCTCTGCTGTTTGTGATATATATAAATGATTTGGAAGAAGATGTAGCTGGTCTGAATAGTAAGTTTGCAGACGACACAAAGATTGCTGGAGTTGCGGATAGTAATGAGCATTGTCAGAGAATACAGCAGGATATAGATAGGCTGGAAAATTGGGCGGAGAAATGGCAGATGGAATTTAATCCAGATAAATGCAAATTGATGCATTTTGGTAGATCTAATGCAGGGGGGAGCTATACAATAAACGGCAGAACCATCAGGAGTATAGACACACAGAGGGACCTGGGGGTGCAAGTCCACAGATCCTTAAAGGTGGCAGCACAGGTGGAGGGGGTGGTGAAGAAGGTATATGCATGCTTGCCTTTATTGGATGGGGCATAGAGTATAAAAGGTGGCTTATGATATTGCAGCTATATAGAACATTGGTTAGGGCACATTTGGAATACTGCGTCCAGTTCTGGTCGCCACACTGTTCGGGTACACTGAAGGAGAATTTAGCAAGGCCAACGCACCTAACCAGCACCCCTTTCAGACTGTGAGAAGAAACCAGAGGAAACCCATGCAGACATGGGGAGAAAGTGCAGACTCCGTAGAGATAGTGACCCAAGCCGGGATTCGAACCCGGCTCCCTGGCACTGTGAGGCAGCGATGCTAACCACTTGCCACCCTGCTGTACCATCCAATATTCTCTTTGCACAGTTCAGTAATGAGAATATATGTTACCAATTCACAAGATCAGAGGCTTGGGGTACAATTTTCCAGCTGCACACGCCCCAGGCTGTAAACTCCCACCCCAGCTCAACGGACATTTAAATAGTCCACCAAAAATCCCCGCCTTGCCCGTACGATTCCCGCAGCAGGCAAGACAGGGAATTTCCAACCTCGATTCACAGTTTGTGCAGGGATAGATGATTGGTACTGGGGCAGCATTGGGGCTGGTAGAACGAGGTATCCCTAGGCCAGAGTCTAAAGGTGGATTTAAAAAAAAAACTTAACCAGCTCCTGGTCTCTATTGCAGGAAAGCGTAATCTCCTAAATAATCCGAATCTCTGACGCCAAGTAACTCCCAACTCGGAGTTCCAGTTTGACTGCAGCCAGCAAGTTCTCAGTTGTGGAATGTCATTTATCAAGGATGAGTGAAGCGGGCTATGATTTTCCCCCAGTATCCTGGCTTTTTTGTTTGAATGCTTCCTGTGCAGGTGCTATAGGTTGTTAACTGTCCTCGCGAGGCATCAGTGAGTTACGGAAGGGGCCAAGACCAAACAAGCTGAGGCTCATCCACTGGAACCCCAGGTCAAAATGCTGTTTGTTTTCCTTAACTGTATGCGGTGATTGTTCATTTCCCTCTCTGGGAAGGCCACTCTTTTTGAGCATTTTAATCCTACCGGCTGCATAACCCGTCTGTAATGAAAAGCCAGCCCCGTTTCTCACTGCCGCCAAAAGGAAATCGAGACCATGAGACATAGAAGCAGAATTAGGCCACTCGGCCCATCGAGTCTGCTCTGCCATTCAATCACGGCTGATATGTTTCTCATCCCCATTCTCCTGCCTTTTCCTCATAACCCCGAATCCCCTTATTAATCAGGAACCTATCTCCGTCTTAAAGACACTCAATGACCTGGTCTCCTTCTGTGGAGTGAAGAAATTTCTTGCAGAAGGACAGATCATGTCCCACCAAATGGAAGGGCGGGGAGGGGGTTGATCCTGGCCACCAGATACCGTAAGAAGTCTCACAACACCAGGTTACCTGCCAAAGTATAAAACTGGGTGCATCGCATCCGTCTGGGATTTACTTGTCCGTCCTGGGAGTAACGTCTGTGCTCTTTTAATAAAACACACAATTTTCTGATCTGAATGGTGATGATTGCCCCTGTACTGAGGCTGCGAGTGTTAGAGACCACCTGAGCATGAATCTACTCCCCCTCAACCTCCAATCACACAGTTATCATCAGTTAAAAATTCCCTCCCTCGTGTTCAGGACCCTGCCACAGCCTCATCCCTCCAGTCCTACAGCCCCAGCCACAGTTCAGCCTTGCTGTATCGCCCCGTCAACCTGCACTTGGAGGTTGCCAGGCCTCGAGGCCTCAAGCTGTGGAATCTCCTTTCTAAAGTGGGGAAAAAGAGGCAGTGAGAGGTTTAAGACTCTCTGTACGCCGCCATCAGCTCAGGCGACTTGTGGCTTGGTCAATGTCACTATCTTTGGTTCCATGTTAATTTTTTTAAGCAACGAGAGAGTTCACTGTAACGTGGAAATTTGAGAGAAGGCTTCACAGAGGCGAAGAGCTGTTTTTCTCCCCTGACTCCCCAGTTGAGGAATCAAGAACACAGGGTTCCAGTCTCATGATAAGGGATACATAAGAACATAAGAAATAGGAGCAGGAGTAGGCCATCTAGCCCTTCGAGCCTGCCCCGCCATTCAATAAGATCATGGCTGATCTGTCGTGGCTCAGTTCCACTTTCCCGCCCTCTCCCCATAACCCTTAATCCCCTCGCTTATCAAAAACCCATCAACCCGCGTCTTAAAAATATTTAGCGAGGCAGCCTCCACCACTTCAACGGGCAGAGAGTTCCAGAGATTCACCACCCTTTGAGTGGATCAACCAGTTGGACTGAGAAGAAAAAATGTCTTCACTCAAGAGTTTTAACTGCCCTCCTATTTTGGAGGGCATTCGAGAGTCAACCACATTGCTGTTGCCCTGGAGTCTGCGGTCTTCCCTGCTGCTGCCATCAGGCTTTTGAATGGATCTACTTCATATTAAGTTGATCTTTTTCCACACCCTAGCTATGACTGTAACACTACATTCTGCACTCTCTCCTTTCCTTCTAATTTGATGAGGAAATTTGGCATGTCTGCTACAGCTCTCACCAACTTTTACAGGTACACTATAGAAAGCATTCTTTCTGGTTGTATCACAGCTTGGTATGGGCTCCTGCTCTGCCCAAGACCGCAAGGAACTACAAAAGGTCGTGAATGTAGCCCAATCCATCACACAAACCAGCCTCCCATCCATTGACTCTGTCTACACTTCCCACTGCCTGAGAAAAGCAACCAGCATATTTAAGGACCCCACGCACCCCGGACATTCTCTTTTCCACCTTCTCCCGTCAGGGAAAAGATACAAAAGTCTGAGGTCACATACCAACCGACTCAAGAATAGCTTCTTCCCTGCTGCCATCAGACTTTTGAATGGACCTACCTCGTATTAAGTTGACCTTTCTCTATACCCTAACTATGACTGTAACACTACATTCTACACCCTCTCCTTTTCTTCTCTATGAACAGTATGCTTTGTGTGTATAGCGCACAAGAAACAATACTTTTCGATGTATACTAACACGTGACAATAATAAATCAAATCAAAGTCACACGTAGGCCAGACCAGGTAAGGATGACAGATTTCCTTCCCGAGAAGGGCATTGGTGAACCAGATGGGTTTTTCCGACAATGGTTTCATGGTCATCAGTAGATTCTTAATTCCAGATATTTGTTATTGAATTCAAATTTCACCATCTGCCGTGGTGGGATTCGAACCCGGGTCCCCAGAGCTTTACCCTGGGTCTCTGGGTTAGTAGTCCAGTGGCAATACCACTGACGGTACCCCATCTCCGCCACCACCACCCCCTCCCAACCTCCTCAAATGGCAGACAAATCACCTTAAACTGAACAAATGAGGCCATCACTGGGCTTGCATTTGCTGAATAAATCACACACTAGGTAGTGGCCAAAGGAAGAAAATTAGCAACAGATTCAAGAGCTGGTTGCCAGGACTTCAAAGCAATGTTTCTTTCCTCGCAATTGCAAAATAAACAGCTTCCTTTCCCCAAAACAGAGTCTGGCATTCCTAGACAGGAAGTGGTGCGTACACAAACGCGCGCGCGCACACACACACACACACACACATATATATATACACAGAGACAGCTCAAAACATGATATAAATAATTACTATCAGAGTAACATAGTTCGCACACACAAGATCTACAGGGATCACAACACAGATGGTGAGTCAAGTGGAAACTATTTGCTTTGGCCCCCACTATGGTAGGCGGTTATCTCCGTAGCTCAGCTGGACAGCAACTGATTTCAGGCTGGTTCCTTTTGACATGGAGCCCATTCCTCGCCCGTCTTAAGCCATTCTTTTGAAGTGAGTTGCAGCCACTCTGCACCAAACCCAGGGACCTAGCTGGCAGGGTGGGGCCCGTCCCAGAGGAAGGATGTGCTGGCCTGGGAGTGGGGGGGGGGGGATCATAGAACATAGAACACTACAGCACAAACAGGCCCTTCGGCCCACAAGTTGCACCGATCATATCTCTACCTACCAGGCCTATCTATAACCCTCAATCCCATTAAATCTCATGTACTCATCCAGAAGTCTTTTAAAAGACCCCAGCAAGTTCGCCTCTACCACCACCAACGGCAGCCGATTCCACTCACTCACCACCCTCTGAGTGAAAAACTTACCCCTAATATCTCCTCTGTACCTGCTCCCCTGCACCTTAAACCAGTGTCCTCTCGTAGCAACCATTTCAGCCCTGGGAAATAGCCTCTGAAAATCCACCCGATCTATACCTCTCAACATTTTATAAACCTCTATCAATCTTATAAGCCTCTCAATCTTCGTCTCTCCAGGGAGAAGAGACCTAGCTCCCTCAACCTATCCTCATAAGGCATGCCTCCCAATCCCCTTGTAAATCTCCTCTGCACCCTCTCAATAGCTTCCACATCCTTCCTGGATGAAACTACAACCTTTTGTAGTTTCTTGTGGTCTTGGGCAGGGCAGGAGCCCATAACAAGCTGTGATACAACCAGGAAGAATGCTTTCTATGGGGCGTAAGTTGGTGAGAGTTATAGCGGGCATGCCAAATTTCCTTAGTCTTCTGAGAAAGTAGAGGCTTTCTTAACTATAGTGTCAGCATGTGGGGAGACCAGGACAGGTTGTTGGTGATCCGGACACCCAAAAACTTGAAGCTCTCAACCCTTTCTACTTCATCCCCATTGATGTAGACAGGGGGCATGTTCTCCTCTACTCTTCCTGAAGTCTGGATTCAGCACAAAACTGATCTCGGAACGATCCGGTTCATCCTGGGATGAATTTGCACACGTGTTGCTGTTTTCCTTTCCCACCGGAACGTCCCTCCGCCTGCAAGCCGGGTGGAAACAAGCCCAGGCTCGCAGCCAGCAGGATCAACATCTGCACACAGCGGCAGTGGGCGTCTCAGCCGCCCCAGCAACACCTGAAGCTTGGGCTAGAACACGATAAATCACTCAAACGTCAAAGAGAGACTATTTCAGCGGGTCAGGTCGCATGTCCCGGGGGAGGGAAGCAGAACCGACAGAGATCGCAGCCGAAAGTCTAATCCAATCCCACGGGTTAGCCAGCAACAAAGTTAATTAAAACTCTTGCCAGTGTTCCAGGTCGATGAGGTTTGCAGCTATCGACACATCCCATTGCTGGCAGCAGTTTACAGAATGGCAGTAAAGCGTGGATGTCAAAGGGCTTTAAAAGATCCACCCAGAAAACACTCAAGAGAGAGCGAGAGGCCTTGTCAAGTCAGAATCAGTCACACCTCCTGTTTGAAGGTGCTCAAGGTGTCGGGCAGGGACAGACAGGCGTCAGGTAAAAGGATAATGAGGTCGATAGTGTCCCAATCCTTTTATACAGGCTGGGAGAGGAATGTCAGATATTTAAACCCACCAGCACAGCCCTGGTCCCTTCACCAGCACCCAGAGCTGCAACGAATACCGGCTGCTTTACAAGCCCAACTGATCGCCTTCATGGTCACCAACCCGTCCTGCAGGGTGGATTCTACCCCTCCTGCAAAACGCCTCCTTCTGCATCTGCCTCTTCGGAGTTGCCAGGAGGCACGGTGCTTAGCACTGCAGCCTCACAGCGCCAGGGACCCAGATTCGATTTTGGCCTCAAGTCACTGTCTGTGTGGAGTTTGCACATTCTCCCCGTGTCTGCGTGGGTTTCCTCCCACACTTCAAAGACGTGCAGTTTAGGTGGATTGGCCATGCTAAATTGCCCCTTAGTGTCCAAAGGTGTGTGGGTTAGGTGGACCGGCCATGCTAAATTACTCCTTACTGTCCCAAGATGTGTGGGTTAGGTAGATTGGCCATGTTAAATTGCCGCTTAGGGTCCAAAGATGTGTAGGTTAGGTGGATTGGCCATGTTAAATTGCCCCTTAGGGTCCAAAGATGTGCAGGTTAGGTGGATTAGCCATGCTAAATTGCCCCTTAGGGTCCAAAGATGTGTAGGTTAGGTGGATTGGCCATGTTAAATTGCCCCTTAGGGTCCAAAGATGTGCAGGTTAGGTGGATTGGCCATATTAAATTGCCCCTTAGGGTCCAAAGATGTGTAGGTTAGGTGGATTGGCCATGTTAAATTGCCCCTTAGGGTCCAAAGATGTGCAGGTTAGGTGGATTGGCCATATTAAATTGCCCCTTAGTGCCCAAAGATGTGCAGGTTAGGTGGATTGACCACACTAAATTGCCCCTTAGTGCCCAAAGATGTGCAGGTTAGGTGGATTGACCATGTTAAATTGCCCCTTAGTGCCCAAAGATGTGCAGGTTAGGTGAATTGACCATACTAAATTGCCCCTTAGTGTCCAAAAATGTGCAGGTTAGGGCGATGGGCCATGTTAAATTGCCCCTTAGTGTCCCAATATTGCAGGTTAGGGGGATTGGCGTGGTAATTACATGGGGTTACAGCTATAGGGCCTAGGTAAGATCGCTGCTGGAGAGTTGGCGCAGATTCAATGGGCCGAATGGCCCTCTCCTGCACTGTCCAATTCAATGATACAACATGAAGGCACAATGGCATTGCAGATGACCAATCACTCACACCCTCACCCCACCAAACCGAGAAAAGGGGAGATAAAAATCCTCACCAGAACAGAACGGCTTGGTTATCACCCTTCTTGCTCACTGGGGGCTGAGCGAGGGATCTTCCGGGACTGGGGCAATGGACAATCTGTGCCCTCAGTGACGCACTCCAGTCCCAGTGTTACTGTGCCTGCTTTCACCCTCCTGCAGAATGGAAAGGTACACCGGCAAAGGACAAGACTGTGAGTAACATGGACACAGTGGATAGTCAAGATGCTCTTTCCTTGGGTAGAAAAGTCAAGTACTAGGGGACCTAGGTTTCAGGTGCGTGGGGAAAAGTTTAGAGATGTGCGGAGCAAGTTTTGTTTTTACGCAGAGGGGATTGTGAATGTCTGGAACACGCTGCCCAGGTAGGTAGTGGGAGCAGGTAGGATCGCGACATTTAAGGGGCGATGAGATGAATGCATGACTAGGACGGGAATGGAAGGGTATAGACTCTGTGGGTGTGTACTGTTTTAGTTTAGGCAAGCATCAGGATCGGAACAGGTTTGGAGGGCCGAAGGGCCTGTTCCTTTGCTGTCCTGTTCTCTGTATCCATCGGAATTGGAAATAATGTTGACTCCAACTACAGCGTCTAGTTCTGTGTCCACCCCATTACAGAGACGCCGGGAGTGGGCAAGAGGAGGAAGCTGGGTGAAAAGTACCCAGAAGACTGACTCCCAACAGCAGCTAAGGGGCTGGATAATGTTAACTGACAGTTTGATGCTCTCACCTGTAACACAGCCCAGTTTGTGTCAAAGCCCAGGAGAAATCTGTGGTCTGACGGCTGCTTTTGTAAGATATTCTGCATAAATGATTCATTGCCATCCCATCAATGTTTTATTCATGTCAACAGACTCACTTTAATAACTCTCACCGAGTGCGAGTTCATGGTGATCCACCCACACGGGGGTACAGAGAGCTCGGGGAGGGCAGCGCGGAGTGGGCTCGGCTCCCACGTTAACGTGGGTATTTAAACACAGTCAGCAACTCATTAACCTGCTTCCAGCAAAAGCACACCACCGCACTCCAAGCTTGTGCCGGCACGTCTGAAAGACAGCAGCTTGATACAAATCCTCTGCCTCTCGCTCGGCTGGCGCTGTTAGACTCGCCGAGCTTTCTGTCTCTCTCCAGCTCAGTGTGTCAAATATATAACACAGCAGCTCTGGTTAACTGCTGTGCCTCAGTAACGCCGCCACAAACTGAGACAGCCCAGCGCCCAACAGGAACATCTTTCAGTACCTATTTTAGTACCCAGCAAGATCCCACAAG
Source organism: Carcharhinus amblyrhynchos (assembly GCF_965287045.1). NCBI lineage: Eukaryota > Metazoa > Chordata > Chondrichthyes > Carcharhiniformes > Carcharhinidae > Carcharhinus > Carcharhinus amblyrhynchos. Next base: position 22,343,617 of record NC_137334.1, on the reverse strand, counting down.
CATAGCATCCCCTACAGTGCGGAAGGACACCATTCGGACCAGCAAGTCCGCACCAACTCTTTGAAAGACCCCTCCACCCTATCCCCGTAACCTGACACATCTAATCCCCCTAACCTACACATCTTGGAACACTAAGGGGCAATTTAGCATGGCCAATCCACGTAACCTACACATCTTGGAACACTAAGGAACAATGTAGCATGGCCAATCCACCTAAGCTACACATCTTTATACACTAAGGGGCAATTTAGCATGGCCAAGCCACCTAACCTACACATCTTTGGACACTAAGGGGCAATTTAGCATGGCCAATCCACCTAACCTACACATCTTTGGGCACCAAGGGGTAATTTAGCATGGCCAATCCACCTAACCTACACATCTTGGGACACTAAAGGTAATCCATCTCCCAGCATTTACCCTGTCAACTCCTCTCAGAATCTTCAATCAGACTGCCTCTCAATAGTCTGAACACTGGAGAATGAAGACCCGTCTATTCAGTCTTGCTCCAGAGGGAATCCTGCTCATCCCGCCTTCCCTGGGACATCACACCCGCTTTTGGGCGTAGTGGCAGAGGGAGGGGGTGACTCCAAAAAGAAGAAAAACAGCAATCCCGTTCCCAATAATTATCTGCTGCCCCGTGTCCTTTGAGGTGGTGGGGATCGAGGGTTTGGAAGGTGCTGCCTACGGAGCCACGACGAGATGCTGCAGTGCATCTTGTAGATGGTACACACGGCTGTCACTGTGTGTCGGTGGTGGAGGGAGTGGATGTATCTGGTGATGGATGGGGTGCGAATCTGGCAGGGCTGTTCGGTCCTTGATAGTGTCGAGCTTTTTGAGTGTTGTTGGTGCTAGTAAGAAATAGGAGCAGGAGTAGGCCATCTAGCCCTTCGAGCCTGCCCCGCCATTCAATAAGATCATGGCTGATCTGTCGTGGCTCAGTTCCACTTTCCCGCCCTCTCCCCATAACCCTTAATCCCCTCTCTTATCAAAAACCCATCAACCCGCGTCTTAAAAATATTGAGCGAGGCAGCCTCCACCACTTCAACGGGCAGAGAATTCCAGAGATTCACCACCCTTTGAGTGAAGAAGTTCCTCCTCAACTCTGATCTAAACTGCCCCCCCATTATCTTGAGGCTGTGCCCTCTAGTTCTGCTATCCTTTCTAAGCGGGAAGATTCTCTCTACCTCCACCCTATCCATCCCCTTCATTATCTTATACGTCTCTGTAAGATCCCCCCTCATCCTTCTAAACTCCAACGAGTACAGACCCAGTCAATTCAATCTCTCCTCATAGGCTAACCCCCTCATCTCCGGTATCAGCCTAGTGAACCTCCTCATCTCCGGTATCAGCCTAGTGAACCTCCTCTGCACTTCCTCCAAGGCCAAAGTATCCTTGCGCAAGTGCGGCGACCAAAACTGCACACAGTACCCCAGCTGCGTCAATAGGTTCCCCATTGTGCTCCACAACCCCCTTGTGCCAACCCGCACCACACCCCCGCTCCCAAAAAGACTCGATATTATTTCTAAATGCCACCCCCTACCCGAAACCTCCCCTCCCATGGCATGATGACATAATGGTTAGTACTGCCAGCTCACAACTCCAAGGTTCGATTCCAGCCTTGGGTCACTGTCTGTGTGGAGTCTGCACATTCTCCCCGTGTCTGCATGGGTTTCCTTCCACAGTCTGAAAGCCATGCTGGTTAGGTGGATTGGCCATGCTAAATTCTCCCTCAGTGTACCTGAACAGGCGCCGGAGTGTGGAGACTAGGGGACTTTCACAGTAATTTTGTTGTAGTGTTAATGTAAGCCTACTTGTGACTAATAAACAAAATAAAGAAAATTACACGTATAACAACAATAATGGGGCCCTGTCGCTGGGAGGGATATCTCTAAAGTTTGATTAGTTAATCAATGATACTCACTGCTCACTCACCAGCACAGGTTTCCAATTCATATATCGTACAGACTCAGCAAACCCAACACAGATGGAGAGACTTGTACATGAGGCTGGGCTAGCAACCTTATAAATGGTTCCAAAGCAATGAACTACCTACACGACGTCACAGAATAATCAGGGTCAAAGGTTGTTGGCCTCAGTTCCGATCTGTGCTTAGCTATAAGGGCCATGTTTATTCACCAACTAAACTGCAATTCAACCTAAAGAGTGCGGCACTCCCTCGGCGCCGAGCCTCCGACAGTGCGGCACTCCCTCAACATAAATTAAACTTTTGAACTTCTGACTACGAGACAAAGAATGAAGCAGAAATCCTAGACAAGTTCCTCCGACTGATTGGAAGAGCCTTGTTCTTGTTGGAATTTCACACAAACAGGAATTCTGGTTTTGTGAAAGATTTAAAGACATGCTAGTAACGAGGTAGCCCACATCATTTATATAATTCAGCACCACACACACACACACACACACACACAGAGAGGGCGAGGGCGACGGGGGCACACGGAGCGAGCGAGAGGGTGGGCGCGCACACACACACACACACACACACACACACACACACACACACACAGACACAGACACAGACACAGAGAGGGAGACACATAGAGGGACACACACACACACACACACACCCCTCTCTATTTCTGAGTCAGTAACACTGGTGCTACGACAGTTATTTAAAATTTAATGCCTCTGTGTCATTTTCATACAGAATAAATTGTAGACGTCCCCATTGATAACGTGCAGCTGGCAAGTTGCAGCATAGCTGGAGGTGGAGCGAAACTCGCTGACACAAAGTCAAAACGGAACAACCTGAATGGGCTCTACCTCACACCATCACTCAGAATGGGGCGGGGAACGGCAAAGCAAGAAAAACAACCTCTGCTCCTGGAGTGCTCTCTCTCTCCATGTCGGAATATCGCTGAGCGCACAAAGCACACAAACCTCTCCCAGACATTGGCCACTCAACTTGGAAACTGTGATCTTTTAATGTCCCCTTAACACTCCCTTCGATCTCATACCCAGGACGCCTCTGTCAATGAAACGCACTGATTTGATTTATTATTATCACGTGTATTAATATACAGTGGAAAGTATTGTTTCTGGCACGCTATACAAAGCGTACCATTCATAGAGAAGGAAAGGAAAGAGTGCGGAATGTAGTGTTACAGTCATAGCGAGGGTGCAGGGAAAGATCAACTCAATGCGAGGTAGGTCCATTCAAAAGTCTGACAGCAGCAGGGAAGAAGCTGTTCTTGAGTCGGTCGGTACGTGACTCAGACTTTTGTATCTTTTTCCCAACGGAAGAAAGTGGAAGGGAGAATGTCCGGGGTGCGTAGGGTCCTTAATTATGCTGGCTGCTTTTCCGAGGCAGTGGGAAGTGTAGACAGAGTCAATGGATGGAAGGCTGGTTTGCGCGATGGATTGGGCTATGTTCTTCCTGGGTAGCAGGGGGTGGCATGCCATCGGCCAGCGGCGGGAACTTCTAGTCCTGACACCATCAGTGGGATTTCTCACCGACTCCACCCTTGGGAAACCCACCGTGGGGGAAGGAAGGAGGGAGGGGGTGTGCTAGCGGCGAAGATCCCCCCCTCTCTCCCCCAACAAATCGAGAGATTTTTGTTTGGCCAGGCTTTCATAGATTAGAACCCTACGGTGTAGAAAGAGGCCCTTCGGCCCATCGAGTCTGCACCGAACACAATCCCACCCAGGCCCTACCCCCATATCCCTACATATTACACCCACTAATCCCTCTAACCTACACATCCCCCGACACTAAGGGGCAATTTCTTAGCATGGCCAATCAACCTAACCCGCACATCTTTGGACTGTGGGAGGAAACCCACGCAGACACGAGGAGAATGTGCAAACTCCACACAGACGGTGACCCGAGCCGGGAATCGAACCCAGGACCCTGGAGCTGTGAAGCAGCAGTGCTAACCACTGTGCTACCATGCCGCCCAATGCTATGGAACCGGAGACCCAATTGATTGATGGCGCAGGCTTGAGGGGCTGAACGGCCTCCTCTCATTCCTAACGTCCCATTAAGAGAGAGGAATGGGAAAGTCTATCCATGCATTTGCCACTGGGTGCAAGATGTCTGGATGGTGAGGTGGTGGGGGGGGTGGAATCTGTTCGCCCTGGGAATGCTGTCTACCGGGGAGATGGGGGACTACCAGATAGAGAGACAGAGACATCATAAACAACTGAATAAAGCCAATGAAAAATAAAATGTCTCATCTGAGAGGGAACCAAGATAACTTCCCTCCCACACTGGGCACAAGATTCACAGAGCAGAGACGCACCGTCGCTCCGCCAATCCACCCTGGGATCCAGCACCAGGATTACTGCCAGAAGGCCTCTGAAGGGAAAGACTTGCTCGCCAGGGCGCTGATATCCCCAGCAATATTTGTACAGAAGCTCGCCGCTGGAACCAGAGGACTTTCCCGAACAACATCAACGTTCCCTGGAGAGGGAATAAGCAGTCGGAATTCCCTCGGCTGAGAGAGTGACTGCAAAAAAAAAACCGGGTGGCAACACTAATCTCATTGGCCAGTTTCCCCCCCTGCCGGCTCGCTGTGTGCTTGGAAGTGAGGGTAAAAAGTTTGACAAGTCAGTCCTGTACGCCACTCGTGGCTGTAAATGACAAGCTGGTTGTTTGTTTAAACCTGGATTAGGCAGCGCCGCTGAGTCATTAAGCCAGAATATTGGGACAGGCGAGATCCAAGTGTATCGTGAAAGGGCAAACCTCACAGCGATAGGCAGGAACCCAGCAAGCTGCAATAATGGGCTGGGGAGGGTCAGAGGCACGTGCGGCCTAGGGCAAAAATGGCCACCCTCAAGAGCCTGAAGAGCTCGGCCAACACCCCATTCCAGTCTCGCCATTCCAATTGGACGCAGGCAAGGAATTGAAATCAAAAACAGAGATAGACATGGGGGGGGCTAGAAAAAACAGCAACAAAAAGCGCATCCAACAGGCTTCCGAGTTCCTTAGTTATGAGTCAGAGGATAAATCAGCAGCTTTTATTTAGCAACAAGGTATGCATTAGAAATGCGTGTAATTAACTGTTAACATTCCAACAGAGCCAACCACAACCCGAAAGATTCGAAAAGTACTAATTTTCCCCGATGTGATTAGTATCATCAGCTCCGAAGCACGTATTGGGCCTGGATCCCAGGATAGGATCTTTGTTCCAGCACTGCGTCTTTAGATCACAAGATGTCTCAAGGCAAGTCCCAGGGTTGTGTGTTTGCCAGCTTGTTGTTTGGTTTGTAAGGTTTGATTGACCGACTGGCAGGCTAACACAGAAATGACACCGGCTCCTAAGCACGCAACAGGTTTTATTTACAACCCTTTCAAAAAAAACTCTCTGCAATCACAAAACGTCCACACCAGGCTCAGCCCAGCTCAGATCCTTCTGTCTCGTTTCACACATCCCCCGTTCTCCCACCCTACTAGGGGCATCTGCCACATTCCTACACTCTGCACCTCTTCTCTGCCACTTGCACATTCCAATCTCTTAATGGACGCTACGGCACCATTCTCAGCCTTTATCACCATTTACATTCGCTTCCAGCCTTGGGTCACTGCCTGTGTGGAGTCTGCATGTTCTCCCCATGTCTGCGTGCGTTTCCTTCAGGTGCTCCGATTTCCTCCCACACTCCAAAGATGTGCAGGTTAGGGGAATTGGCAGTGCTAAATTGCCCCTTGGTATCCAAAGGTGTGCAGGTTAGGTGGATTGGCCATGCTAAATTGCCCCTTAGTATCCAAAGGTGTGCAGGTTAGGTGGATTGGCCATGGTAAATTGCCCCTTAGTGTCCAAAGATGTGCAGTAGGGTGAATTGGCCATACTAAATTGCCCCTTAGTGGCCAAAGATGTGCAGGTTAGGTGGATTGGCTATGCTAAATTGCCCCTTAGTATCCAAATATGTGCAGGTTCGCGGGGTGGGTGGGTGTCGGGGGGGTGGGGGGGGGTGGTCTGTGTGCGCTGGGGGGTGGGATCCATGGGGTGAATACGTGAGATCATGGGGATGGGGTCCGAGTGGGATGCTCCGCTGGAGAGCTGAAGCAGACTCAATGGGCCGAATGGCACTGTAATGATTTGGTAATTCCCTGTCCACACTAGTTGTCTGCGATCATCAAAAGAGCTGCTTAGAATTATCGTGATGTCTGAGCAATGGGAGGGAGCAGGGCATTCGTACAAAGGGCAAAGAACAGGAACAGGCCCTTCAGCCCACCAAGTCTGTGCTGACACAGGAGTCTCTCTCATCTAATATTTTCTTGCCTCTATGTGATCCATATCCCTCTATTCCCTGCCCAGTAGCACAGTGGTTAGCACTGCTGCTTCACAGCACCAGGGTCCTGGGTTCAATTCCCGGCTCAGGTCACTGTCTGTGTGGAGTTTGCACATTCTCCTCGTGTCTGCGTGGGTTTCCTCCGGGTGCTCCGGTTTCCTCCCACAGTCCAAAGATGTGCGGGTTAGGTTGATTGGCCATGCTAAGAAATTGCCCCTTAGTGTCCAGGGATGTGTAGGTTAGAGGGATTAGTGGGTATAATGTGTAGAGATATGGGGGTAGGGCCTGGGTGGTTTTGTGTTCGGTGCAGACTCGATGGGCCGAAGGGCCTCCTTCTGCACTGTAGGGTTCTATGATTTCTATGATTCTATTCATGTATCTATCCAGATACCTCTGGAACGTTGCTATAGAATCTGCTTCCACCACCTCATCCGGCAGCCCGTTCCAGGCATTCACCACCCTCTGTGTGAGAAACTTGCCCTCTCTTTCAAACTCTCCCCCTCTCAATCTGTGCCCCCGAGTAACTGACCCTTCAACCCTGGGAAAAAGACTCTGACTATCCACTCTATCCAAGCCTGTCATAATCTTGTAAACCCTCTATCAGGATCCCCCTCATCCTCTGACGCCCCAGAGAAAACAATCCAAGTTTGTCAAACCTTTCCTCATAGTCCATATCCTCCAAACCAGGCAACATCCTGGTAAATCTCTCCTGCACCCTTTCCAATGCATCAACATCCTTCTGGTAGTGTGATGACCAGAAATGTACACAATACTCCAAATGCAGCCTAACCAAAGTCTTATACAGCTGCAATGTGATTTTCCAATTCCAATACTCAATGCCCCAACTGATGAAGGCCAGCATGTCATACACCTTCTTGTCCACCAGAGTTGCCACCTTCAGGGAACTGTGGATCTGTATGCCTAGATCCCTCTGTATGCTCATATTTCTAAGGGCTCATAAGAACATAAGAAATAGGAGCAGGAGTAGGCAATCTAGCCCGTCGAGCCATTCAATAAGATCATGGCTGATCTGAAATGGATCAGTTCCACTTTCCCGCTTTCTCCCCAAAACCCTTAATTCCCTTGTCTATCAAAAACCCATCTACCCGTGACTTAAATATATTTAGCGAGGTAGCCTCCACCACTTCAATGGGCAGAGAATTCCAGAGATTCACCACCCTTTGAGTGAAGAAGTTCGTCCTCAACTCCGATCTAAACTGCCCCCTCCTTATCTTGAGGCTGTGCCCTCTAGTTCTGGTTTCCTTTCTAAGCGGGAAGAATCTCTCTACTTCTACCCTATCCATCCCTTTCATTATCTTATACGTCTCCATAAGATCCCCCCTCAGCCTTCTAAACTCCAATGAGTACAGACCCAATCTATTAAATCTCTCCGCATAAGCCAACCCCCTCCTCTCCGGCATCAGCCCGGGGACCCCCCTCCTCTCCAGCACCAGCCCGGGGAGGGGAGGGGCATGCTGCAAGAGTGTTTTAACTGTTTTTGTTCTTCCATCTGCATTACTGGAACTCTTTGCTCATGGGATCAGTAGTTGTTTTTCTCATTTAGAATACCAGAAAAAAGGTTGAGACTTTAACCTTTTATCATATTGAACACGAAAATGGTTGTGTGTTGCTTGTGAATGCTAGTTAAAAACAGTCAATGCGAGTCTCAATTGTAACCTCTCTAACAAAAGCAATCAGTGAGACAATCGTTTGCTAGCCTTCATCTAAAGGCAGAAAAGTACCATTGCTTTCTGCAAGGCAACGTTTGGAAAATTTGGCTCTACCAGGGGCGAGCAGTGACCTGATCGAGGTGGACAAGATTATGAGGGGCGTGGACTGAGTGGATAAGTTGAAGGGTCAGTTACGAGGGGGACTCAAGTTAAAAAGGGGTGGGAGGTTTAGGGGAGGATTTGAGGAAAAACGCTTTTCCCCAGAGGGTGGCGAGGATCTGGAATGTGCTGCCTGGGAGGGTGGATGCCTCACATCCTTTAAAAAGTACCTAAATGAGTACTTGGCACATCATAACATTCAGGGCTATAGGCCAAGTGCTGGCAAGTGGAATTAGGTGGACAGATCAGATTCACGTGTCAGTGCAGACTCGATGGGCCGAAGGCCCTCTTCTGCAGTGTAGGATTCTGTGATTTCCTTCTGCAGTCGGCCTTCCAAATCACATCTCCTCACATTTGTCCAGGTTAAATTCCATCTTTCGGCCCAGGTCTCCAGCCCGTTTACATCCTGCTGTATCCTCTGACAGTCCTCCCCACTGGGTAATCCTGTCCGTTGCAAGAATTGTTATTAACGTAACAAACGCTGCTAATTGAGAGTGCACAAGAGGCCAGAACGAGAGGAGCCCGGATACCCACCAAGGGCTGTGGGTCCGGGAGCAGTCATGGAGACAGGGAGTGGAAAGGCCAGAGGCGGAATTTGCAGACAAGGACGAGACTTTTAAAATCTGGACCAGGCACCAACTCAGTTCAGCAAGAACACGGCTGATAGGGCGGCACGGTAGCACAGTGGTTAGCACTGCTGCTTCACAGCTCCAGGGTCCCGGGTTCGATTCCCGGCTCGGGGTCACTGTCTGTGTGAAGTTTGCACATTCTCCTCGTGTCTGCGTGGGTTTCCCCTGGGTACTCCGGTTTCCTCCCACACTTCAAAGATGTGCGGGTTAGGTTGACTGGTCATGCTAAGAAATTGCCCCTTAGTGTCCAGAGTAGCAGAGGTTAGAGGGATTAGTGGGTATAATGTGTAGGCATATGGATTAGTGGGTATAATGTGTAGGCAGATCTTAGGCAGTGTCCCTGCTGGAAACACCACTGTGACGACATCTCTTTGAACGTGATGCCTCTCCAATGCTGGATGGGTCACTAGTGGTGCCCAAGGAGAACTGGCAACTATAGTGATAACCTTTGAACTTTATCTCTAGGCTTTTGAGATCTGACTCCATCTCTCGCCCCCTTTCTGATGCTGGTCTCGGGAACATTGAGAGGTAGGATAGTCTATCTCATGTGGCCAACTCCTTGCCGTCATAGCTGACAGCAGGTTCAGTTAACACTACCCATAACTAATTAGCTCAGAACCACCCGAGTATCAACACTGCTTCGAAACATGGACATGGCGTACCCTTACATTGTACTCTGCTCAATGACCCTGTGGAGTTCCTCAAAGGGGAAACTTTGCTGTCACTAACCCACCTTCAAATAGAGCTTACGGCAATCTAAAATCAAATCTAACATCCACTCTTTTCTATAACATCCAAACTATGTTAGGGCTTGTGAGTTTTGAACAAAAATGTGGTTTGCACGCATAGATTCACGCAACAGATTTTATTAAAGAGGTTTTTTTGGGCGGCACAGTAGCAGAGTGGTTAGCATTGCTGCTTCACAGTGTCAGGGACCCGGGTTCAATTCCCAGCTTGAGTTACTGTGTGGACTCTGCACATTCTCCCCATGTCTGTATGGGTTCCCTCCGGGTGCTCCAATTTCCTCCCACATTCTGAAAGACATGCTGGTTAGGTGCAGTGACCCAAACAGGTGTCGGACTGTGGCGATTAAAGGAATTTCACTAACTTCATTGCAGTGTTAACGTAAGCCTCACTTGTGACTAATAAATAAACTTTACTTTTCTCTACACTGCACAGAGTACAGACTGAAAGCAAAACAGCAGCCTGCGGCAACATCCTAAAGACATCACCATCAAATTATGACATTAAAGCAACCTGCAATCCTTTTAAATATATAGCAAAGATTTCAAAACACAAAATTAAAAATATTGAATTTAGTTACAGAGGGCAAATTGCAGGAATCAGTTTGGAAAGTTAGTCCCAGCGACTGACGTAGTGATGTGAAACACTCATTTTATGCTAAAGTAGTCCTGGCTTGGGCACACTTGCGCCCATACCATGGCCTTGGCATTTTCTACCTTACATCGTTGCTGCACGTAAGTACATTTGCATTTCTATAGCATCTTTTCACAACCTCGGGGACTTCTCAAAGTACTTTTCCAAAGCGTAGTTGCTGCTGTAACTGAGGAAATGTGGCAGCCATTTTGCACACAGCAAGATCCCACCCACACATACACATGACAAGGACCAGATCATCTGCTTTGGTGATGGTGGACAAGGAATAAGCATTGACCCAAAGGACCAGGGAGAACTTTCACCTCTGCTCTTGTCCAAGTAGTAGCTGTGAGATTGTGTTTCTGCTGGAGGGTGGACAGATCCTCACCTGCAAAATAGCACCTCTGACAGTGTAGCACTCCCGTAGGGCTGGACTGAATCCTCAGCCCAGAGTCACCGTTTCAAGTCTCTGGAATGGGTGCTGGGAGAAAGCCGCACAAAATGGAACTTAGGAACAGGAAAGGTTATGGGAAAAAGGCAGGAGAATGGAGTTGAGAAAGTTATCAGCTGTGCTTATGGAATTATCGGATCCCTAGAATCCTACAGTGCAGAAGGAGGCCATTCAGCCCACTGAGTCCACAATCCCACCCAGGCCCTATCCCCATATCCCCATGCATTTACCCTAGCTAGTCCTCCTGACACCAAGGGGCAATTTAGCATAGCCAATGTACCTAACCCGCACATCTTTGGACTGTGGAAGGAAAGCAGAGCAGCCGGAGGAAACACAGACATCTCTCAACCTTCGTCTCTCCAAGGAGAAGAGACCTAGCTCCCTCAACCTATCCTCATAAGGCATGCCACCCAATCCAGGCAACATCCTGGTAAATCTCCTCTGCACCCTCTCAGTAGCTTCCACATCCTTCCTGTAGTGAGGCGACCAGAACTGCGCACAGTATTCCAAGTGGGGTCTGACAACGGGCTTATAAAGGCCTGAATGGACTCCCAAGCCTCTAGGCACCCTTAATCCAATGAATGTCAACCCTATCAATAAAGCACATCTCTCGCAGTACCCTGCGCCCTTGCAAACAGAGTGTTGGGTCTATCCATTCATTTGAAGAGACCGAGGGAACAGCACTGGTACGAGGTTTAAAATGGGTTTCTTTTTACTGAAACAAACATTTAAAAAAATGACAAAACCAAATAATAGCAAACTTGGAGACTGGCTTCACAGCCAGGGCCTTAAACTGTACTGAACCTCTCTAAAATCCAAACTATATCTCAATCCTTATTGGAAACGTTTTCCCCAGGCTCCCTCCATCTAGAAAACCACCCCTTGTAGCTGCTGTTATGGGAAAACTGTTGTTTGTCTGCATTGTGTACCCTTTAGGAATGCAGTCAATTTTTAGCTAACCCATCATGCCTTCTGTTTCTACATATAGTCAAGCTAGCTAATAATTGTCCAGCTTAACAGAGTTAGTTAATCCTTACAGCTTAGCATCTAAATGCAACGGTACATCGACAGAAATATCTTAAAATTCAGTCTTTGTGTAGACTGAAGCAAACAGGGCTACACAGGATCCCTCAGAGAACGTGGGCGGCATGGTAGCACAGTGGTTAGCACTGCTGCTTCACAGCTCCAGGGTCCCGGGTTCGATTCCCGGCTTGGGTCACTGTCTGTGTGGAGTTTGCACATCCTCCTCGTGTCTGCGTGGGTTTCCTCCGGGTGCTGCGATTTCTTCCCGCATTCCAAAGATGTGTAGGTTAGGTTGATTGGCTATGCTAAAATTGCCCTTTAGTGTCCTGAGATGCGTAGGTTAGAGGGATTAGCAGGTGGATGTGAGGGTAAGGCCTGGGTGGGATTGTAGTCGGTGCAGACTTGATGGGCCAAATGGCCTCCTTCTGCACTGTAGGGTTTCTATGAGAACTTGCAATTGATTTCACCAAACTGGGACTGGCCCTGTCTCAGACTCTCTGGTCAAAGTACTAGATGAACGTGAACCATTTCCGAATCTGTAGCAGGTTGGTGCAATAAACAAGCTCTCAATGTGTCACATTCCCCCTTTTCCATTGTGGAAGGAAGTCCTTCCCAGTGCTTGACAATGACACCACGAACCCTACACATCCTTGAGATGACACACCTTGCATGCCAGACAGCAGCAAGACTGCATCCAGCAAAGGTGAGGGGAAACAGGAATTTAAACCCACAGTTATCGTAAACACCAACTAGCTTGCAGAGATCGCCTACTGAAATTGAGGCTGCCTCACTCCTGTTCCCCTGCAGAATCCAGCCTCTGACCTACATCCCCATGCTGGTGACTGCTCAGTGCATGGGCGAACAAGATGGAGATGCAGTCTTGGCCACACGACCACTCAAAACCATCCAGTTTCTGCTAGTGCTGGCACCACCAGTGAGAGGCCACACACACACCCACACACACACACCCCCCGCCCCCCCCCAGGTATCAGGTTACTGTCAAGGTCCTTCAAGCAGGCTTAGCGTGAATAACCGCAGGCTTCCGAGGTGAGAAGAACTGAGGTTTTTTTAACTTTTTGGGGGCCGTCGTCCCCCACCCAAAGCAGAAGTGGACGAAAATAAAATGTTCAAGTGTCAAAGATCCAACAGGAAAAGCAGAAACTGATCACCCAGAAGTGTGGGAAACCTGTTGTTTTTTAGATTTGATTTATTATTGCCACATGTAATCAGCATGCAGTGCAAAGTATTGTTTCTTGCGCACTATACGGACAAAGCATACCATTCATAGAGAAGGAAACAAGAGGAATGTAGTGTTACAGTCGTCGCTAAGGTGTAAAGAAAGATCAACTTAATACAAGGTAGGTCCATTCAAAAGTCTGACAGCAGCAGGGAAAAAGCTGTTCTTGAGTCGGTTGGTACATGACCTCAGACTTTTGTACCTTTTTCCTGGTGGAAGAGAGAATGTCCAGAGTGCATGGGGTCCATAATTATGCTGGCTGCTTTGCCGAGGCAACGGGAAGTGTAGACACAGTCAATGGATGGGAGGCTGGTTTGCATGATGGATTGGGCTACATTCATGACCTTTTATAGTTCCTTGTGGTCTTGGGAACAGCAGGAGCCATACCAAACTGTGATACAACCAGAAAGAATGCTTTCTATGGTGCATCTGTAAAAGTTGGTGAGAGTCGTAGCTGACATGCCAAATTTCCTTCGTCTACTGAGAAAGTAGAGGTGTTGGTGGGCTTTCTTGACTATGGTGTCGGCATGGGGGGGGCCAGGACAGGTTGCCGGTGATATGGACACCAAAAACTGATGTGGAGATGCCACCGTTGGACTGGGATAAACACAGTAAGAAGTCTGACAACACCAGGTTTATCCAACCGATTTATTTGATAGTAAACGCACAAACTTTCAGGGTGTGTCCCTTCGTCGAGCTGTTATATGTTCTGTCCGAGGCCAGAACTCTCCATTCACCTGACGAAGGGACAAACCCCGAAAGCTTGCGAGCTTACTATCAAATAAATCAGTTGGACTTAAACCAGGTGTTGTCACACTTCTAACCACCTAAAAACTGCCATGACAACACCACGGCCAATCAGCAACCCTTTTCTTATGTAGTATAAACTGTGGCTGTTTGAAATTTGTATTCTGGTATTTTGTGCTGATGAGTGCAGGATGAAAAACTTCCGACAACATGCCTTCAGCAGCATTCAAGAAAGCTGCTTCAGACATTCATGGGAAAGCAATGGCCTACTTAATTGTCTATATCATTCCCGTCATTCTCCCTCTCCTCCTGTGTTGCTGATTCATCTTGGAGTACAGTAACACAACACAAAGCAGTCCTTTGTTCCCTCACTCGTGGCAAATCTCTCATACACACCTTTACAGCGAGCAACGGGAGAATGTTCTAGAATGGGCGACACCACAGTCGAGCCCAGTACTGTTTTCAACCAGGGAAACGCGTTCGATCTCTCCAACTCATCGCGGGGATTTTCACACTAACTCCACTGCGGTGTTGTCAGCCTACTGGCAACGCTAATAAAACAAACTTTTCAAACAACTGCTACGACCACACAGCACTGCTGCCTCACAGCACCAAAAACCTGGGTTCGATGATGACACCATGCCTTGGGTCACCGTCTGTGTGGAGTCTGCACATTCTCCCCATGTCTGCGTGAGTTTCCTCCGAGCGCTACGGTTTCCTCCCGCACTACAAATTTTAGATGTTTTAGATGCATTGGCCAGGCTAAATTCTTCCTCAGTGTGCCTGAACAGCCGCCGGAGTGTGGCCACTAGGGGATTTTCACAGTAACTTCATTGCAGTGTCAATGCGAGCCGACTTGTGACACAATAAACAAACTTGAACCGGACGCTACTGCATTAACCAGACTGATTCCGGGGATGGTGGGACTGATCTACGAGGAGAGATTGACTAGGTTAGGATTGTTTTCACTGGAGTTCAGACAAATGAAGGGGGGGATCTCATAGAGGCTTATAAAATTAGAACATAACAGCACAAACAGGCCCTTCAGCCCACAAGTTGCACCGATCATATCCCTACCTACCAGGCCTATCTATAACCCTCAATCCCATTAAATCCCATGTACTCATCCAGAGGTCTCTTAAAAGACCCCAGCGAGTTCGCCTCCATCACCACCGACGGCAGCCGATTCCACTCACTCACCACCCTCTGAGTGAAAAACTTACCCTGACATCTCCTCTGTACCTGCTCCCCAGCACCTTAAACCTGTGTCCTCTCGTAGCGACCATTTCAGCCCTGGGAAATAGCCTCTGAGAATCCACCCTATCTATACCCCTCAACATCTTATAAACCTCTATCAGGTCCCCTCTCATCCTTTGTCTCTCCAGGGAGAAAAGACCGAGCTCCCTCAACCTATCCTCATAAGGCATGCCAAAATCCTAACAGGACTAGACAGGGTAGACGTAGAAAGGATGTTCCTGATGGTGGGGGAGTCCAGAACCAGGGATCACAGTCAGGGGATTCAGGGTAGACCATTTTGGATGGAGATGAGGAGACAAAGAGTGGTGAGCCTGTGGAATTCATTGCCACAGGAAGTAGTTGATGCCAAAACATTGAATGTATTCAAGAGGCAGCTGGATATAGCACTTGGGGTGAATGGGATCAAAGGTTATGGGGAGAAGGCAGGATTAGGCTATTGAGTTGGACAATAAACCATGATGGTGATGATCGCAGGAGTAGGCTTGAAGGGCCAAATGGCCTCTGCCTGCTCCTATTTTCTATGTTTCTATGTAAATAGGACCATTGCAGAATGTCTTAAGCAGTTTCCTTGATTGGTACTCAAGGCATGCTGTCAAAGTTTTTCAGCTCACACTCATCAGGACAAAAATACCAGAATACCAAATTTCAAACAGTCACAATTAATGATACATGCGAAGAAGGTTGCTGATTGGCCACGCTGTTGTCATGGCAAAAGCAACAGGGTTCCCCGTGTGTCTGAGTGACCGATTTCTGCTTTTCCTGTTGGACTTGCGTGTAATTTTCCAGTCTGTTCTGCGCACGGGATGCCTCTCACATTCACTCTCTTGCCCGGTCTCCCCTAATCACCATCACAAACGGTGAGAGAGAGAGAGAGAGAGAGAGAGAGACACACACACACACACACACACAGTACAGTCAGGGTGGCCTCCACGATATGCTGGGCGTTTTTACGATCAGAACTCCCAGCCACCTGACGAAGGGGCAGGCTTGTGGCTTTTGCTACAAATAAACCTGTTTGGACTTTAAACTGGTGTTGCAGGATTTCTTTGTGTTTTACCCCAGTCCAACGCTGGCATCTCTACATCATACCTGGGTCACACAGCAGCGTAGGGGATCACAGGTGAAGGCTGAGCAAGGCTGCTCGGACTGAACTTTTGTTTTCCAGAGGGGTGACCGTCTTGGAGGAGTTTCCAGTCTCGGCAGAGAAAAACGTCCTGACACTTCCTTCTCACGGCAAAGGCATGTTTCAAACCTCGGGAACTGTTACGTTCAAACAAGGTGGAAGGTTTTCTCAGCCTCTGCACGGAGTTATCACCCAGCCTCACAACCGACAGACACCAACATCAATCACGCTGGCATTGAGGCTGGGAGCTCAAGTCTCTGCAATATTCAGCGAAAGGACATCTCCTTCGTCACATGATTTCCTGAACTCCAAAATGATCTCAAATCACACACTCCATCCAGACGGATTAGTTAGAAGGGGCAAGGAAACAGGGCGTAACTCTCTAATTAGTGGTTCATTGTTTGAAAAGGAGATGGTTGTAAGGGAGGGCGATGCAGATGAAACCCACCCTGTCCGTTGGAGCAGAATCTGCCCATCACTCCCGCTGTCCAAGTGCGATGACGACTCGGATCTCTCAACCTGCTTGACCCTTACTGGTGGGGTCCACATGGAAAGAAAAATCAGGGGTCTGGACCCCCACCCCACCACCAAAACAAACACACTCATTAAACAGACACACGGGGTGGCGTAGTGATTAGCGCCGCTGCCTCTCAGCGCCAGGGACATGGGTTCGATTCCCGGCTTGGGTCACTGTCAGTGTGGAGTCTGCACATTCTCCCTGTGTCTGCGTGGGTTTCCTCCAGTTCCCTCCCACAGTTCAAATTAGGTGAATTGGCCATGCTAAATTTTCCCCAAACTGGCAACTAGGGGAATTTCACAATAACTTCATTGTGGTGTAAATGTAAGCCTACTTATGACAATAAATAAACTTTAAAAGAACTTTAAAAATGTTGTACAAACATATGGAGTGGCACAGTGGTTAGCACTGCTGCCTCACAGTGCCAGGGACCCAGAGGTTCAAATCCCAGCTGGAGTCACTGTCTGTGTGGAGTCAGCACATTCTCCTTGTGTCTGTGTGGGTTTCCTCTGGGTGCTCCGGTTTCCTCCCATACGCCAAAGACGTGCAGGTTAGGTGGATTGGCCGTGCTAAATTGACCCTTGGCGTCAGGGGATTAGGACTGTAAATCTGTGGCGTTACGGGGATAGGGCCTGGGTGGGATTTTTGTTGGTGCAGACCCAGTGGGCCAAATGGCCTCCTTCTGCACTGTCTGGATTCTAATGATATGATTTGCAGCAATTGAACGGTTTTACAGTTCTCCACAGTCCCAGGAAGTACAACAGATTAGAACCGCTTTCAGGCTGTGGAAATATAAACAGCGGAGTTGGTGGAACTCAGATCTGAGCCAGCAGATAAAGAGTTAAAGTTTGTTGGAGATTCAGAGTCCAACGATGCGTGGGTTAGGTGGATTGGCCATGATAAATTGGCCCTTAGTGTCAGGCGCTTTAGCAGGGTAAATGCGTGAGTTCTTTACTCAGAGGGTAGTAAGAGCGTGGAATACCCTGTCCGCAGCAGTTGTGGACTTGCCAACTTTAAGGGCGTTCAAATGTTCAGGGGATAGGCATATGGATAACACTGGAATAGTTTAGTCATTAGATTGGTTCCACTGGTCGGCGCAACATCGAGGGCCGAAGGGCCTGTACTGCGCTGTAATGTTCTATGTGCATTGATTTCAGACATAGGTGGGGACCTCGCTTCATTCAAAATCTGAAACATCTCGCTTGCCCAACTCAAACAGGGCAGTTGAGAGTCAACCACACTGCTGTGTGTCTGGAGTCACAAGTAGGCCACACCAGGTAAGCATGGCAGATTTCCTTCCCGAATAAGGGAATCTGCTTCACTAAAACGCCAATCTGATCGCTTTATCGATACGGTCACTGCAACTAATTTAACAAACTGGATTTGAATTCCCCAGTTGGCTTGGGTGAGATTTGAACTAATTTCTCCCACATCAATAGACGGTTAACGAGTGACCCTCAGGATTACTAATCCAGTAGCTAATTCCACTCTGTTACCGCGTGCACCCAAATCGCAGTTAATACCAATCACATCTCCTTAACATCAATCAGTAATATCCTCCTCTGCCTTGCGAGCTTACAATAGGGACTAAGATTGCACCGAGGATCTCCACACACACGCACACAATTCAAAACACATACATTTCCTTACTGGGCACGTGACTGTCTTAGAATTAACTGTGTATGACACACAGAGAAACTTGTTTTTATTGTGTGTGTGGCAGTGGCGAGGGATAATAGAAGCAGGAAGTTACAGACTGGGGGGTCCAGGGTATGCTACAAGTCTGAATGAAAGAACGAGAACAGGAAAGATCATGAGCGCAAGCCCCATCCCGACAGGATGGAGTCATCAGAAATAACTAAGCTCGGTGCTCCCTCATTGCTACAGGTAGGGTGGGAAGGCAATGGGATATAACCCCCCACACTTGTGAAGCAACACGAGGTACCTCAACCGGTCGTATAGGGTGTTGGTAAGGCCACAACCAGAGTAGTGTGTGCAGTTTTGGTGCCCTTATCTGAGTAAGGACATCCCTGCTATAGAGGGAGCACAGCAAAGGTTTACCAGGCTGATTCCTGGGATGGCAGGTCTGTCACATCAGGAGAGTTAGGAGGTAAGTATTCCCTGGAGTTTAGAAAAGTGAGAGGGGGTCTCATCGAAACTTACCAAATTCCATCAGGGTAGATCCAGAAAGAATGCTCCTGACAGTGGGGGAGTCCAGAAATAGGCGTCATAGTTGAGGATAAGATGTAAACCTTTTAGAACTGAGGAGAGGAGAAATTTCTTCACCCAGAGAGAGTGGGAAATTCACTATCATGGAAAGTAGTTGAGGCCAAAACATTGTCTGATTTCAAGAATAGATATAGCTGTTGGGGCTAAAGAGATCAAGGGATATTGTGGGGGGGGGGGGGGGGAGAGGAGGTGGATCAGGATGTTAAATTCAATGATCAGCCATTATCAAAATGAATGATGGAGCAGGCTCGAAGGGCCAAATGGCCTTCTCCTGCTTCTGATTCCTAACCAGCACGTTAATATCCAAAAACAAATCCAGATGATAAATCCAAGCAGTTCCTGACCCCAGGGACACACACTTGTTTAACCAAACTGTTCGACCAGAACACCCACATGACACACAGACCAAGACGTAGCATAAAGTGAGGGGGTTGGCGGGGTGGTGGAGACAGTCTAAAGCTTCAAGGGGTTAAAGCAACATCACATTAATCTCTGCTATCTATGCTATGCGATCCTGAATAGGCTGCACCCTCTGCTCAAAGACATAACCCAAGCTCCCCCATTCTGGTATGTACAGTGCGCACACACACACACAATAAATACACATGTTCATAGTACACGTAAACCTGCAGAGATACCCAATCAATGATATTCATCGCTTGATACCCCTCCCACCCCACCCCGTCTGTGAGATACACACACTGAAACATAGGCTCTGTAATCCTGAAACACTGTACATCCTGAAACTGCTGAAAATGAAATTACATTCAGCCTCTGCCCTGTAAAGTGCAACTGAGGGCAAACATAGGCACCCACTCTCGAGTCTGTGAAAGACACCCAAACACAATGCATCAAATCGGCATGAAACACATACATATTTACAGTGTCAGGACTACTGTATGTGCTGACTTACAGACTATGCGTGCGTGTTATGTATCAGTGCCTGTGTTTATCTGTGAGTATCTATCTCAGGCGTGTCTGAGAGCGGGTATGGGTGTATGTTGACTCATTCTCCAATCCTACTTTCTATTACAGTATTTGTGGATCTGTTTTTCTGTGAATGCGAGTATCTGTGTACATATGTCTGTGTGTGTTGGAGAGGGATTTGAGCGTGGCTGCGTGTGTCTGTGAGTGTGTGTGTGTCACTGTGTGTCTATGAGTGTGTGTTAGTGTGTGGGGGAGTTTTTGAGAGTGTCTATGTGTGTGGCTAGGCATCTGTGAGTGTGTGTGTGTGTGTTCCTGTGAGTGTCTGTATCTGAGAGTGTTACTGTGAATGTGTGTGTGTGTGTGTGTGTGTGTGTGTTCCTGAGTGTGTATTGCTCTGCATTGGGGAGGGATTGGACTATGCCTGTGGGTGGGTTTTCCTGAGCCTCCCCACTGGTAGGGTCTTCCAGTCCAGTCGAAAGCGACACCCCCAACACCATGACAGGTTTACCAAGTAAACGCTGTTAAGTTCCACCAGCAGCCAATGGTGAGCTGCCTCCAATACCGGAAATCGTGCTACGAGAGCACAGGGATCTGTGGTTGGTTGGGGGGGGGGGGTTGATTTTTGAGAGTGTGTGTGTCTCTCTCTATGTTTCTCTCTGTGTGTCTCTCTATGTCTGTCAGTGTCTCACTGTGTGTGTGTCTCTCTCTCTCTCTCTGTGTGTCTGTGTGCATGATTGTGTGTGTCTCTCTCTCTATGCGTGTCCGTGTCGTTCTCTGTGTCTGTTTCTCTCTGTCTGCGTCGCTCTGTGTATGTGTGCCTGTGTCGCTCTGTGTATCTGTGTGTGTGCCTGTGTCGCTCTGTGTCTCTCCGTGTATCTGTGTGTGTGCCTGTGTCGCTCTGTGTCTCTCCGTGTATCTGTGTGTGTGCCTGTGTCGCTCTGTGTCTCTGTGTATCTGTGTGTGTGCCTGTATCGCTCTGTGTCTCTGTGTATCTGTGTGTGCCTGTGTGTATCTGTGTGCCTCTCTCTGTGTATGTGTGTGTGTGCCTGTGTGTGTCTGTGTGCCTGTGTGTGTCTCTCTCTCTCTGTATCTGCGTGTGCCTGTGTCTGTGTCCTTCTCTCTGTGTATCTGTGTGTGCCTGTGCCGCTCTGTGTCTCTCTGTGTATCTGTGTGTGTGCCTGTGTGTCTCTCTCTCTGTGTGCCTCTCTCTCTGTTTGTGTGCGTGTGTCTCTCTCTCTCTATGTGTGTGTGTGTGTCTCTCTCTCTCTGTCTCTGTGTGTCTCTCTCTCTGTGCGTGTCTCTCTCTCTCTCTGTCTGTGCGTGTGTCGCTGTGTGTGTCTTGTCTCTGTGTGTGTGTCTCTCTCTCTGTGTCTCTGTATGCGTGTGTGTGTCTCTCTCTCTCTCTGTATGCGTGTGTGTGTGTGTGCCTCTGTCTCTGTTTCTCTCTGAGAGTGAGTGAGATTAAAGTATGTCCTACCATTGAAGTAGCTTTTTGCTTTCAGGTAACCCACACTGAGCCTGAGCACGGAGAGTTTGTCCAAGCGAGCGCGGACATCCTCGCTGAAGGGCAGCAGGCTGGTCAGTTTGTCCAGTTCACAGTTCAGCCGGTCCCGGTGCCTTTTGGACGGATTGGACTTGACTCCATCGGCGGGAGGTGCTTTGGGGCTGAGGGAGACATTTAGAGAAGAGTGAGCAGGGAAGAGGAATGAGACTGGGTGAGAGGCAGACAAACAACTGCTGGCAAACAGGGAGAGGCTGCAGAGAGAGTGAGTTAATGAAATGCTCACCTTTTCTGCACTGGCTTCTTCCTCTTTTTAACAGCGTAAATCCCTCCAGCGCTCAGCATGTTGTCGGCAAAGAGATAATCCACAGGGTAACCGGTTAATCCAGCACTCAGAGTGGGCTATCAGCCCCTTACAGAGCCCACTCTGCCAGCTTGCAGTTTCTCCCCACACTCTCTCACTGGGATCAGCAGCAGATTAGCCACTGAAACAGACTCAGAGATTCCCAGTGCTCCAACTGACACAGCAACGGCGAGATCCCAGAAACTGCTCCTGTACACACAGATAGTCTCTCGCCAGCAGACAGTCCCGGTCAGTACCCTCACCCCAACAACACCACTTCTGTCCCCCTGCTCCCGACAACTTTCCTCTCTCTCTCTCCCTCACCCTGGGGCAGGGCTGACTCTCAAAACTGGCTTCTCATCATTGGCTCCGACTCCCGGAAAGGGAGTTGGGCAGAAGGAGGAGACTATTTTAAGGTGGTTTTTTTTTGATACTGGGGGAGTCTGCCTGTCTGTCCCCTCCCCCGGCACCCATAGGTCCCAGGATAGATTTTGAGTTGATTTGATTTATTATTGTCCTATGAATTAGTATACAGTGAAAAGTATTGTTTCCTGTGCACTATACAGACAAAGCATACCATTCATTGAGAAGGAAGGGAGAGAGTGCAGAATGTAGTGTTACAGTCACAGCTAGGGTGTAGAGAAAGATCAATTTCATGCAAGAAAGATCAGAAAAATGCCTGACACTGCTCCCCCCCCCCAACTTCCCCCACCACCCCACCCCACATTTCTATTTCCACATTTCTATCCCCACCCACCCCATTTACCCTTTCCCCCTCCCCCCACTTTCTCCCTCCCCCCACTTTCTCCCTCCCCCCACTTTCTCCCTCCCCCCACTTTCTCCCTCCCCCCACTTTCCCCCTATTTTCACCCACCACCCACTTTCCCCCGTTTCCCCCCCAACCACCCACTTTCCCCCTATTTTCCCCCCCACCACCCACTTTCCCTCTATTTTCCCCCCCACCACCCACTTTCCCCCCATTTTTCCCCCCCACCACCCACTTTCCCCCATTTTCCCCCCACCACCCACTTTCCCCCTATTTTCCCCCCTATTTTACCCCCCACCACCCACTTTCCCCCTATTTTCCCCCCCACCACCCACTTTCCCCCTATTTCCCCCCCACCACCCACTTTCCCCCCATTTTTCCCCCCACCACCCACTTTCCCCCTATTTCCCCCCCACCACCCACTTTCCCCCCATTTCCCCCCCACCACGCACTTCCCCCCATTTTTCCCCCCACCACCCACTTTCCCCCCATTTCCCCCCCACCACGCACTTTCCCCCCACTTTCCCCCCCACCACCCACTTTCCCCCTATTCCCCCCCACCACCCACTTTCCCCCCAACCACCCACTTTCCCCCTATTCCCCCCCCACCACCCACTTTCCCCCTATTTCCCCCCCACCACCCACTTTCCCCCATTTTCCCCCCCACCACCCACTTTCCCCCTATTTCCCCCCCACCACCCACTTTCCCCCCATTTCCCCCCCACCACGCACTTGCCCCCTATTTTGCCCCCCACCACCCACTTTCCCCCTATTTTCCCCCCTATTTTACCCCCCACCACCCACTTTCCCCCCATTTTTCCCCCCACCACCCACTTTCCCCCTATTTCCCCCCCACCACCCACTTTCCCCCTATTTTCCCCCCCACCACCCACTTTCCCCCCCACCACCCACTTTCCCCCCATTTCCCCCCCACCACCCACTTTCCCCCTATTCCCCCCCACCACCCACTTTCCCCCCAACCACCCACTTTCCCCCTATTCCCCCCCCACCACCCACTTTCCCCCTATTTTCCCCCCCACCACCCACTTTCCCCCTATTTCCCCCCCACCACCCACTTTCCCCCTATTTCCCCCCCACCACCCACTTTCCCCCTAACCACCCACTTTCCCCCTATTTTCCCCCAATTTCCCCCCATTTCCCCCCTCCACCCACTTTTTCCCCCTCCACCCACTTTTCCCCCCCGCCACCCACTTTCCCCCCCACCACCCACTTTCCCCCTAACCACCCACTTTCCCCCAATTTCCCCCCATTCCCCCCTCCACCCACTTTTCCCCCCCCTCCACCCACTTTTCCCCCCCCTCCACCCACTTTTTCCCCCCCCTCCACCCACTTTTTCCCCCCCCTCCACCCACTTTTTCCCCCCCTCCACCCACTTTTTCCCCCCCCTCCACCCACTTTTTCCCCCCCTCCACCCACTTTTTCCCCCCTCCACCCACTTTTTCCCCCTCCACCCTCTCCCAATAATGCAAAGGATTGGGACTCTGATTAGGAGTTGGGTTGTGTGTGTGTTTTTTGGGGGGGGGGGGGTTCACATGTTTGTAACGTGCTGTTTTATTTCAGACGGGGACTGGACACCTCCTCCTGCCATCTCGCTGTCAGTCCAACTGAAGCTCTTGCATCACTTTCACAACATCCCAACAAGAATTCAATTGCATTGCTATAGCACCTGTCAACTCCCCCACAGCTCCCTTTTTGCAGTCGATCAGTTACGTGCCTCTGGTGTGCCATCACGGACAAGGCAGTTAATTGGAAGCACAGCAAGCTCCCACAAACTCCAATTGTAGAATCCCCAGAGTGCAGAAGTGGCCATTCAGCCCATCAACTCTGCACCAACTCTATTGACAGAGTATCTTACCCAGACACACCCATCCCCATAGGTCTCATGAGGAAAGGTTGCGGGAGCTGGGACTTTTCTCTTTAGAGCGGAGGAGGATGAGTGGCAACTTAATAGAGGTTTATGAGATGATGAGGGGGATAGATGGAGTGGATGTTCAGAGACTATTTCCTCGGGAGGATATAGCTGTTACTAGGGGGCATAACTATAAGGTTCATGGTGGGAGATATAGGTGGGATGTCCGAGGTAGATTCTTTACTCAGAGAGTGGTTGGGGTGTGGAATGCACTGCCTGCTGTGATAGTGGAGTCGGACACTTTGGGAACTTTCAAGCAGTTATTGGATAGGCACGTGGAGCACTCCAGAATGATAGGGAGTGGGATAGCTTGATCTTGGGTTCGGACGTAGCTTGGCACAACATTGAGGGCCGAAGGGCCTGTACTGTCCTATGTTTGCTATGGTTAATCCCCCGAAGTACACATCTTTGGACCCTAAGGGACAATTTAGCATGGCCAATCCACCTAACCTGTACATCTTTGGACTGTGGAAAATGCTAGGATAGACAAATGCAGTCTTACCAATGGAGAGGCACATTAGCTACCCTCACCTGGTTTAGACACCTGTCGAGACAGTTTGCGGAGTGTGGTCACCATCACATGTAAACAACACCTGAGAACCGAAGGTTAGAGCTGTGTACCAGAAAACCAACTCAGAAGAGTGTGGCAAGGACCAGTCATCCTCCCCCCAACACCCCATTTCACAGTCTCATCGCCCACTGTGAATAATGTGTTAACCATGAAATGAATTCAGACTGAGAGCAGATTTCACTAGGTGAAGTAAAACCTCAGGGTGGCACAGTGGTTAGCGCTGTTGCTTCACAGTGACAGGGATCCGGGTTCGATTCCCGGCTTGGGTCACTGTCTGTGTGGAGTCTGCACATTCTCCCCGTGTCTGCGTAGGTTTCCTCCCACAGTCTGAAAGACGCACTGGTTAGGGTGCATTGACCATGCTTAATTCTCCCTCAGTGTAGCCGAACAGGAGTCAGAGTGTGGCGACTAGGGGATTTTCACAGTAAGTTCATTGCAGTGTGAATGAAAACCACCTTGTGACACTAAAAAATAAACATTAAACTTAAAAGCAAAATCCTTCCTGCTCTGCTCTCAGCCTGTGCTGGGAAATGTCTATCTCCAATCCTTGCCCCACTCCCACTCAATATTCCCACTCTTCTCTGGTCACTCGACCAGCAGGGACCCTGCCCAGGGGAGTCAATGCAGCAGGTGAGTTCCCAACAGCCTCTTCTGACTACTTCTGCCCTCCCTCAACACACAGTCACCCAAGGAAACTATCGCAGGCAGGAACCCAAACCAATCCTTCCTCTCTCTAACCGAGATCAAACGCAATGCTTGCAATCAGCCCACGTGTAAGGGTTCAGGGGAAGAACCTGCAAGAGATTATCTTACAAGGAAAGGTTAGGCACATGGTGACAATATCTTTAGAACATAGGGAACAGGAGTAGGTGTAGGCCATTCAGCCCTCCAAGTCTGTTCTACCATTCAATGAGATCATGGCTGATTATCCATTTCAAAACCATTTCCCTGCACAACCCCATCCCCACCCCATACCCCCAATAGAAACCATACAACCCTACAATGCAGAAAGAGGCCCTTCGGCCCATCGAGTCTGCACCAAACACAATCCCACCCAGGCCCTACCCCCATATCCCTACCTATTACACCCACTAATCCCTCTAACCTACACATCCCTGGACACTAAGGGGCAATTTCCTAGCGCGGCCAATCAACCTAACCCGCGCATCTTTGGACTGTGGGAGGAAACCGGAGTACCCGGAGGAAACCCACGCAGACACGAGGAGAATGTGCAAACTCCACACAGACACAGTTTTTAACATCTGGAAATCTATCAATTTCTTTCTTGGGCATACTCAATGACTGAGCCTCCACAGCCCCTCTGGGGCAGAAAATTCCAAAGATTCACCCCCCTCTGAGTGAAGAAATTCCTCCTCATCTAATTCATAGAATCCCTACAGTGCAGAATGAGGCCATTTGGCCCATTGAGCCTGCATCGACCACAGCAGGATAAATATGTGGGGGTTACAGGATAGGTCTTGGGTGGGATTATGGTAGATGTGGCAGCACAGTGGTTAGCACTGCTGTCCCACAGGGTCCCGGGTTCAATTCCCAGCTTGAGTCACTAACAAAGACAAAGAACAAAGAACATCCCAGCACGGGAAACAGACCCTTCGGCCCAACGAGCCCGCGCCGCTGCATCTTCCCACACCTACCCCGCCCTGTGTATATGTGAGTGGAACCCCTAATGTAGCCAGATTCAGGGGAGAATAGTGTCAATTTGGTACACCAATCAGCCAAAGAGCACAGCTTTGGGGTGTGGGAGGAAACCGGAGCACCCGGAGGAAACCCACGCAACCACAGGGAGAATGCGCAAACTCCCACAGACACTGGCCCAAATCCATGTATCTGCACAGCTAGCAGTGATAGTCACTGAGCTGTTGCGGTGCCCATCAGCTGGTCCAGTTTAAGCACACACAACGACATTAAGTACTAGGCCACTCCCGGAACCTCCAAGAGCAGCCCACGCACGACCCACCGTGTGCATGCCCCTCGTTTGACAACAAGGTGGACCGACCCTGTGGAATAAAAAGACAATACGTTAACATATAATACTACATTTCCGGTGTCGTCCCAAGGCTCTGACCCTATTTAATACCCTCTACTATAACCCTCCATCCTTGCTTTGCTTATGTGTCTAAGTAAACCTTAAACAAGTCCAACGTGCCTGCCTCCACCACGCTACTCGGTAGCGCGTTCCATACCCCCACGACCCTCTGCGTGAAAAACCTCCCTCTCATATCCAAATTATACTTCTCCCCCTTCACCCTTAGATCGTGACCTCTCGTAATTGTCCCCAATCTAGGGAAAAGCCTACCACTGTTTACTCTCTCTATTCCCTTCAGTATTTTATATACCTCTATCATATCACCCCCTTAATCTCCGTCTTTCTAAGGAGAAGAGCCCCAGTTTCTCCAACCTTTCCTCGTAACTCAGTCCTTCCATGCCAGGCAACATCCTGGTAAACCTCCTCTGCGCCCTCTCCAGGGTCTCCATGTTCTTCCAGTCACTGTCTGAATGGGATTTGGACATTCTTCTCCTGTCCGCATGTATTTCCTCCGGGTGTTCTGGTTTGCTCCCACGTGCGAGTTAGGTGCGTTGGCCATGCTAAATTGCCCCTTAGTTTCAGGGGGGCTAGCTAGGGTAAGTGTGTGGGGCTGCAGAGATAGGGCCTGGGTGGGATTGTGGTCAATACAGACTCGATGGGCTGAATGGCTTCTTTATGCACTGTATGATTCTATGATATTAGGGTGGCACGGTGGCACAGCGGTTGGCACTGCTGCCTCATAGCGCCAGGGACCTGGATTCGATTCCCGGCTTGGGTCACTGACTGTGCAGAGTTTTCACGTTCTCCTCGGATCTGCATAGATTTCTTCCGGATGCTCCAGTTTCCTCCCATACTCTAAAAAGCTGTGGATTAGGTTGATTGGCCAAGGTAAATTACCCCCCAGGGGATTAGCAGGATAAATATGAGGAGTTACGGGAATAGGACTTGGGTGGAATTGGGGTTGGTGGGCCAATGGGCTGAATGGCCTCCTTCTGTACTGTAGGAGTCTATGATTCTAATCAAATATTTACCATGCTAATCCCCCATCTTGGGACAGTAAGGGGTAATTTACCATGGCCAGTCCACCTAAAGCATTATGCCCCCCCGTAACCTTGAGGTCATCCAAATTCCTATGGCAATGTAGTCTTAATTTGATGGATGATATCAAGAAGCTTTGTTAACCTGTGTATGTATTTGTGTATATGATGTATAAAGTGGTGGGGAGGGGGGTAATGGGCACAGAATTACTATCAGGCCAGCTTCCCACAATGTTATTTTACCCCTCTGAGGGTAACAGGGATCTCGGCACCAAGCTATTTACTGAAATCCACAAACAGGTGATATTGGAGTTGGTTGGTTTGAGTGGACCCTTTAGCTGAAATTTCCTACAGAATCGGAGCCCCTCGCTCACCCATTTCTAACCCAATTGTTTTCTTTCCCATTGCTTTCTGAGTTGCCACATTTCCTTCCAGTGGAATCACTGAAATTGATGTGGCATCTTGTTTTCTTTTCCGTTGGAGTTTCTCCCAACCCCCTTCTCCCTCCAGTTCTGAAGCAGTTGGCATCTGGGTGAGGTCCACTTCCACACCCCTCAAGCCTTCCATTGGCTGAATCGAGTGGCCACTCTCCCAAGAGGACACTGGGCAGAGTGCACCAAGCGCCTCACCCGACCAGAGGCAGCGCACTGATTCCCAGAAGGAGGCGCTGCATAGTGAGCAGCAGTGAAGAGAAACACTGACTGGTTTTCCAGCCCGTAAGCCAGGGACAAGAATGGGGACCCAGTCAGCACCCAAGCTGAAATCAGTCAACTCAGTAGAGACTGGGGTCCCTAATCTACTAAACTGGTCTGAAGTTCTGATCTACTTTTCTGGTCTGCTGTCCCGTACTTGTCCAGAATAATTGTTTCAAGAAAGTTGTAACAGTCCTGTAATGATCTCAGCGAGGCCCATGGAGTTGGCCTATTGGAGTATGAGATCCCTGATTGAAACAATGCCTCAGGAAGTCTCATCTGTGTGTATGTAATGAGAACTATCAGGTCCGCTGGCACTCCGGATTCTGACTCTGTACCTGAAGCAATCTGGGAGTGGAACTGAGTTTATAAATAAAGGGAATATGGTGAGGGACACCGGCCTCTGAGGAGTTATTTCAAGTCCCCACCACTTACACACACCCTGTTTATGCTCCTACATAGGGGGACAAGATAGTGTAACCCTCATGTCACTGCACGAGTAATCCTGAGCCCAGG
The DNA here is from genome assembly GCF_965287045.1 of Carcharhinus amblyrhynchos. Taxonomy (NCBI): domain Eukaryota; kingdom Metazoa; phylum Chordata; class Chondrichthyes; order Carcharhiniformes; family Carcharhinidae; genus Carcharhinus; species Carcharhinus amblyrhynchos. Next base: position 22,314,616 of record NC_137334.1, on the reverse strand, counting down.
GTAATACTCTGGAGACCTGGGTTCGAATCCCACCACGGCAGCTGGTGGAATTTAAATTCAGTTAATAAAAAACTGGGATTGAAAGCTTGTCTCGGTAATAGTCACCATGAAACTTTCATTGATTGTTGTAAAAACCAATCTGGTTCACTAACGTCCTTTAGGGAAGGAAATCTGCCACCCTCACCTGGTCTGGCTACATGGGACTCCAGAGCCACATCCACTGTGGTTGACTCTCAACTTACCCCCGCAGCAACCAACTTGTGACACCAATAAGTAAACATGACTTTGTTTCCTCAGGTTGCTTCAGTTTCCTCCCACAGTTCAAAGATGTGTAGATTAGGTGGATTGGCCATGCTAAATTGGCCCTAGTTCCAGGGCAGTTAGAGATGGGTTACAAATGGTAGTGACACCTATATCCCACCCAAGGGATAAGAAAATTTATCTCACCATATTCCCATTACAAAGGTGAGATTATTCAGAATGCTACCTGTTTTGGGCAGTATAGGGGTGCCACAGTGGTTAACACTGCTGTCTCACAGCACCAGAGACCCAGGTTCAATTCCTGGCTTGGGTCACTATCTATGTGGAGTCTGCACATTCTCCCTGTGTCTGCGTGGGTTTCCTCCGGGTGTTCTGGTTTCCTCCCATAAACCGAAAGACCTACTGGTTAGGGTGCATTGGCCGTGCTAAATTCTCCCTCAGTGTACCCGAAACAGGCGCCAGAGTGCGGCTACTAGGGGATTCTCACAGTAACTTCATTGCAGTGTTAATGTAAGCCAACTTGTGACGCAAATAAATAAGCATTACGTTTTTTCCTCTGGGTGCTCCAGTTTCCTCCCACAGCTCAAAGATGTGTAGATTAGGTGGATTGGCCATGCTAAATTGCCCCTAGTGTCAGGGTGATTAGCAGGGTAAATATGAGGGGTTATGGGGATAAAGTCGGGATGGGATTGTGGTCGTTGCAGACTCAAGGAGCTGAATGGCCTCCTTTGGCACTGTGGGGTTTCTGTGTTTCACATTTAGCAATTTAGAATGAGCTGCTGATGTCAGGTTTTCAATCAGTTGTCTGTAACCTGTTAAAGTGCGATTTTCTTGTGAGATTCTGGGTGTGGGTTTGATATCAAAGGGGATCTTGGTGGCTAGGTGGAGATCACCCGGTTATTTCAGCAATGCACTGGATACTTGTCTTTTTCAGTTTTCACTGACCACTGAACACAGTGGGTAAACCATCAGCACGCCGGCAGTGAGAGCTGCGTCTAAAGCTAGCTGACTCAGGATGCAGTGCGAAACTCAGGCTCTCCCTCAGTCTCTCCGTCAGGTAATAGCACCATCTAGTGTGGGCTCTGAACCGTACAACCAAACCCTGCTTCGCCTTGCCTTCTGACTCCGCTCAGCTAAGAAATAGGCTTCCAGCCTTCAACCCCAAAGCCTCCAAGTTCATTAGGGCTTCGGGGGTCAGGCTTCACAGCACACAAGAAGACCATTCAGCCCACTGAATTCAGGCCTGCTCCCAGGAAGAGCAGCTTAGTTGTCCCCCTACCCCCCCACTTTCCCTGTGGCCGTGCAAGTTGTCACCCGTGAGATGCAGATCCAATTCTCAGTGAAAGTTACGACTGAATCTACCTCCACCACTCACTCAGACAGTCCTCCGACTGAATCTACCTCCACCACTCACTCAGACAGTCCCTTGATTGAACCTACCTCCACCACGCATGCAGACAGTCCCTCGATTGAACCTACCTTCACCACACACTCAGAAAGTCCCTCGACTGAATCTATCTCCACTACTCACTCAGACAGTCCCTCGACTGAATCTATCTCCACTACTCACTCAGACAGTCCCTCGACTGAATCTACCTGCGCCACTCACTCAGACAGTCCCTCGACTGAATCTACCTGCGCCACTCACTCAGACAGTCCCTCGATTGAACCTACCTTCACCACACACTCAGAAAGTCCCTTGACTGAATCTATCTCCACTACTCACTCAGACAGTCCCTCGACTGAATCTACCTCCACCACTCACTCAGACAGTTCCTCCATTGAACCTACCTCCACCACGCACGCAGACAGTCCCTCGATTGAACCTACCTTCACCACACACTCAGACAGTGCAGCATGGTGTCAGGATTTCAGCCTAAGACTCTCCTCGCCTCACATTTACCCAGATGTATCTTTAAGAGGGGATGTGGCAGGGGGCAGGTGCGGGAGGGAGGGTGGTGGTGAGAGGTGGTGGGGGCGCTGCTTAAATTTTTACTGGGATGTTTATAACTCTGCGTTATTAGGAGAAAAACTGGTTGGCAGTTCAGGTCACAGCAGTTCTTTCATTTTCAGTTTAAGCTGTTGCTTAGTTTGAGTTTTAGAAGGGGCAGCAAGCTGAAGAGAAGTCTCTCTCTCTCTCTCTTTCTCTCCCTGATTTTAGAAATTGAACTGGTCATGTGAAAGCAAGGTCTCGCCTTTCTGAAGGGGGGGAATCAGCTGTTGGTGGCTTGCCTAGGCTCCCTGGTATTTTCGGAAGCTATTCTGACTTCAAACTGTTCTGAGTCTCTCCAGAGAACTGCAGACTTCATCTAAAGGACTCAAGTCCATATCACGTGAGCATTGGTCTTTGCTGTGTTAAACCTGTGAAAAGGGTCTTTTGTCTATGCGATTGGTTTAATTGGAACACATTAGAAATATTTGTTAAGGTTTATACATTATAGTGGTTGTTTTGTTTCTTGTTTGTAATTGATAAGAGTTCTTGCTAATTTTCTTACTATACATGTTAACTATATTCTTAAATAAGCATTGTTTGGGAAAAGCTCCCTAGTGGGTCACTTGAATCATGCCTGAAATGAAACCAATCATATTTATCCTAGCCAAATTCAAGAGGCAAAACTTACGGTCCAGATCCGTAACACACTTTGGGGTTTCTGACTGAACCATAACATCATGACGACCTCCATAGCTACATGGCTTCAAGATGATGTTGATTGAGAGATAAATATGGGCAAGGACATCAAGAATAATTGCTCCTTAAACAGTGCCAAGGAATCTTTTACTCCAGCCAAGTAGACCAATACAACTCCAGTCTGACATATCATCTGAAAGACAGCAACTCTGGCAGTGTGGCACTCCTGCAGTGGAACTGTCAGTGTGGAGTTTGCCACCTAAGGGCTTGAACCTTTATGATCCAAAGACTGGTGCGTCACCAACTGACAATGGCTTGGAGATCCCTCCCGAAACTTCCCTCCCTCTCCCTCTGCTTTTGAGCCCACGCTTAAAAGATTTGGTAACCCTCCCTAATGTCTCCTTCCTCATCTGGGTGTCAGTTGTTATCCAATCATACACGGGACGTTTCTCTGAGTTACACAAGCTATATAAATGCAATTTCTTACCGGTGTTGGTGGAAGTTTGGATAATTCCTGCATCAAATTCAATATCCTGATCCCCCTTTCCCCCCATAACCCTTGGCCCCTTTAGCCCCAAGAGCTATATCTAATTTCATCTTGAAATCAGACAACGTTTTGGTCTTAATTACTTTCTGTGATAGTGAATTTCACACATACGCCATCTTCTGGGTGAGCAAATTTCTCCTCACCTCAGTTCTGAAAGGTTAACCCCTTATCCTCAAACTATAACCCCTAGTTCTGGATTCCACCCCCCAACAAAAACATTCTTTCTGAATCTACAATGTGATGCTCAGTCGATAATTTTGGGACTCTTCTTGGGTGCAGTCAAGTGTTTCCAAAATGGAGTTTGGGGGGAGGAGGGTGGGGGGGTGGGGGTGTCGGGATTGGGCTGAGGGAGAGTTACAGTCACAGAAGAACTAGATTGGCCACTTAGGATTGAGATGAAAGGAAATTTCTTGAACAAAATATGTAACAAAATATACAAGCATTGCCCTGTTTTGAGTTACCCGGAGCTTGGGGTGCCTGTAGTTCCCTATAATTCTCTCCATGGCAACATCAATTAGAATAGACTTGCCAACCAATCAGCACCCTTTTCTCCTGTAGAATAAATTGTGATTGTTGGAAATTTGGTATTCTTGTGTTTGTTCTGATGTTTGCCAGAAGAAAAACTTCAACAACACATCACTATTTTCACTAATATCCAAGAAATGTCTTCATTCACCAACTAATGAATCTTTAAATTCTCTACCCTGGATAGTCAGTCACTGAGTACATCGAAGAATGAGATCAATGAATTTTTGATTTGATTTGATTTATTATTGTCACAAGTATTAACATACAATGAAAAGTGTTGTTTCTTGCGTGTTATACAGACAAAGCATACTATTCATGGAGAAGGAAAGAGTGCAAAATGTAGTGTTACAGTGATAGCTAGGGCGTAGAGAAACTTAATGCGAGGTAAGTCCATTCAAAAGTCTGACAGCAGCAGGGAAAAAGCTGTTCTTGAGTCGGTTGGTACGTGACCTCAGACTTATGCATCTTTTTCCCGACGGAAGAAGGTGGAAGAGAGAATGTCCGGGGTGTGAGGGATCCTTGATTATGCTGGCTGCTTTGCCGAGGCAGTGGGAAGTGTAGACAGAGTCAATGGATGGGAGGCTGGTTTGCGTGATAGACTGGGCTACATTAATGACCTTTTCTAGTTCCTTGCAGCCTTGGGCAGAGCAGGATCCCATACCGAGCTGTGATACAACCAGAAAGAATGCTTTCTCTGGTGAGGGGTTTGGGCAAAAAGGGAATTACGGGACATGGGTGTTGAGCGGAAAGGTGAAATTGATGGTTTTTTAAAAAAAGAGTGGACAAGTTGGGCCAAAGGGCTTGTTTCCATGCTGTAAACCTCTACCAAGACCAGTCCAAATTTGATTGAATGATGGAGATGGATTGAATGTGGCCTACTCCTGCTCAGATTCCTTATGTTGCGATGGGGCGGGAGGTTGGGTAAGGGGGCCAGATTGAGGGATGTGGTAGGTGAGAGGATGGTGAGGTGGGGGTTGGTGGTGGGGGGGGCGGTGGGGCGGTTTTGGGAGTGGAAGAAGGCTGCTGGTGATTGAACACCCAGAGAACTTAAAGATTCATCAGCTGATGAGTGAAGGGGAGGAAGGAGGAAAGGTGGATGAAGGTGGGCATAGCGGCCCTGGAATAATTATATGAAAACTGACCAGTAGAAAGTTGGCCAATACATCACAGCATGCTGGGAACTCTCTAATACTGGAGACATATGACACAGAATCAGTCCTGCCCCTGTAGCGACTTGATACAAGACAGGAACTCGCCCCAGTATATTTAGGGAATAATCAGACCCTCATAGTTGAAGTAAGTTTCTTTAGATACTGCATTGGACAAAATTAATAAGAACATAGACATCTGACCCAGAGAAGGAGACACATACACACCAGGACTGAGCAAATCAGGAATGGCTATCATAACCCCTAAACAGAGTGGCAAAACTTATCAAGTCAAGGCGCCTCGATTGGCCAAACCACCGGAAAGTTTTGGAAGGTAACCAGAAAGGTATAAGATCCCTAGTTCGAGCAGGGTAAGGGTAGACCACCCCCCCCGCCCTGTCCACTCATCCTGAGGCGTGGCTGGACACAATAGCTAGCCTTCTCTACTGACAGAGACTCAAATCAAAGAGCAGAGACAGAGAGCGAGATCAACAGTAACAGGCTGCAGGAATCAGACAACTGGAACCAGCAAGTCAACAAGGAAGCAGGATCTGGGAAGTATTTGTATTCGAGTGGAACGGCCAGTTAAGGTGGATTGTTAGAGTAAGAACTCTCGGGATGAAAGTGCGCTATCCTATCTGAAAATTGCCTGAGATAAAGTCGGGTTGGTTGAACGGACTGGTGTTTGTAATTATTTGCCAGTAACTAGCTGCAGCACCTGGGTAAAACTTACTGATAAGAGCATTGGTTGAGTGGAATCTGTTGGGTCCTAGTGCACCCTGCATACAATGATGGTGGGGGGGCAGTGGAGTTAGGCTGGGGGCAATTAGAGATGTGAAAGTGCCCCCTCTCCGCCATCGCCTCCATTGCCACTGGGAAGACTACAAGCTCTTGTGAAGAGATCAGAAGCTGGGGTGAGATTCTCCAGCCTTCCCATTGCGTGTTTCCAGCCTGCGGGAGGGGGCTCTTTCTACGCAGTGGGATTCTCCAGTCCCGCTGCTGTCAATGGGAATTCCCATTGATATCACCCTAGGCCGGCAGGAAACCAACGGGCGGGAGTGTGCTATCAGCAGGACTGGAAAATCCCACCAGCACGAACAGCTGGAGAATTACAGCTACGGTTTCTGGCGTAATTCTGTGAATGTATTGTCCCAGAGTGGACCCGCGTCCTTCCCATGGTACCCAGAAAGCAGGGCTGTGAGATTGCGTGGGCTCGAACGTCGCACAGCTCCAACGTCGGGGCTGACGGACGACAGTCAGGTGACGAGTGGTGTGATGTTACAAGCCTGTTTGTCTGGTTTCCAGGTGGCAAAAGATTCACACACTCCGCAGCGAGTAGGTTCCACAATCGCGATTAGCGACGTTATTCCCAGCCTCAAAAAGCATCGACTCGTAAATGCACAACATTTCCTTCTTGATTAAGGGTTGGATCAGAGAGCTGGTCTGCTCTTACTAATCACAGACACTGGGCCCAGAGCAAGCCTCTCTCAATTAAAAACTTTCCAACTTATCAGCTTGAATTTCTGCGCTGAGGATAGATGAGTCATTTGAATTCCAGCCAGATATCTAATCTCAATTCCGGTAATGAGTCAGGAAGTGAAACCTGCCCTCATTCATCTAACCAGCACCTCCAGGAACAATGTGGGAGGTCATTTTCCTGAGTCCCCACCCACACTGTTACTAATTCCCTGCTGGGAGGCTGATGGGGATTGTTTATCCTGCGTGAACCTGTTCCCTCACGTGCGGGGCACGGGATAGTGACTGTTGCTTGCCGCCTAAAGCCACCGAGAGGTATTGTCACTCCCTCTGTTTGGAATCAGAATCCCTGCAGTGCAGAAGGAGGCAATTCGGCCCATCGAGTTTGCACTGACCCACCCAGGCCCTATCTCCGTAAACTCACATTTACCATAGCTAGCCCCCCACCCCGACACTAAGGAGCAACCTTAGCATGGCCCATCCACCTAACGTGCTGTGGGAGGAAACCGGGGCGTCTGCAGGAAACCCATGCAGACATGGGGAGAATGTGCAAACTCCACGCAGACATCTACCCAAGCTGGGAATTGAACCTGGGTCTCTGGCGCTGTGAGACAGCAGCGCCAATGGCTGCACCACCATATATGATTTGATTTATTACTGTCACATGTGTGAACATACTGTGAAAAGTATTATTCCTTGCATAAACAAAGCATACCATTCATAAAGAAGGAAAGGAGAGGTTGTTGAATATAGTGTTACAGTCATATCTAGGGTGTAGAGAAAAATCAACTTAATGCAAGGTAGGCCCATTCAAAAGTCTGACAGCAGCAGGGAAGAAGCTGTTCTTGAGCTGGTTGGCACGTGACCTCAGACTTTATTGAGAGCAGAGACCGCAATCAGATTAGCCATGATCTTATTGAATGGTGGAGCAGCCATGAAGGGCTGAATAGCCTCCTCTTGTGTTCTGTGTTCCTCTGGAAACGAACCATTATAAAAACATCCAATTCCAAAGAACGGTTTTTGATCTGAAACATTACTGCCCTATCTCCACAGATTCTGCCTTACCAGCTGGATACTCACAGCATTTTCTGTTTCGAACCGGTTATTTTTAATGTGTAATGTGTGTGCTTGTCACGTAGGGCTTTCAGGGAAGCTTTAATTATTATTCGATTATTATTTAATTGTTATTGCAGAAGGTCAGGAGACATGGAGTTGGGGGTAGGGTGTTAGCGTGGATAGAGGATTGGTTGTCAAATAGGAGGCAGAGAGTGGGGGTCAATGGGTGCTATTCGGATTGGCGGATGGTGACTAGTGGAGTGCCCCAGGGGTCGGTGCTGGGGCCTCAGCTATTTACCATTTATATAGATGATCTGGAGGAGGGAACCAAGTGTATGGTGTCGAAATTTGCTGATGACACCAAGATTGGTGGAACAGCAAATCGTGCGGAGGGTGTGGAGAGTCTGCAGAAGGATCTAGATAGGCTGGGCGAATGGGCCAGGAACTGGCAAATGGAATTTAATGTTGGCAAGTGCGAGGTGGTCCACTTTGGTAGGAAGAATGGTAGGAAGGATTATTACTTACGTGGTGACAAACTGCAGCAGGCGACGGTGCAGAGGGACCTCAGGGTCCTTGTGCATGAGTCGCAAAAACCCAGCTTGCAGGTGCAGCAGGTGGTCAGGAAGGCGAATGGGATGCTGGCCTTCATAGCGAGGGGGATTGAATATAAAAGTAGGGAGGTCTTGCTGCGGCTGTATAGGGCATTGGTGAGGCCGCAGCTGGAGTACTGTGCAGTTTTGGGCGCCGTACTTACGCAAGGATATTTTGGCCTTGGAGGGAGTGCAGAGGAGGTTTACTAGGCTGATGCTGGAGTTGAGGGGGTTGAGCTATGAGGAGAGGCTGAATAAACTAGGCTTGTACTCGTTAGAGTTTAGAAGAATGAGGGGAGATCTCATTGAGACATATAAGATGATGAACAGGATGGATAGGATAGAGGTGGAGAGACTCTTCCCGCTCAGAAAGGACAGTAGGACTAGGGGGCACAGCCTCAAGATAAAGGGGGGGCAGTTTAGAACAGAGTTGAGGAGGAACTCCTTCACTCAAAGGGTGGTGAATCTCTGGAATTCTCTGCCCGTTGAAGTGGTAGAGGCTACCTCGCTAAATATTTTTAAGACGCGGGTTGATGGGTTTTTGATAAGAGAGGGGATTAAAGGTTATGGGGAGAGGGCGGGAATGTGGAACTGAGCCACGACAGATCAGCCATGATCTTATTGAATGGCGGGGCAGGCTCGAAGGGCTAGATGGCCTACTCCTGCTCCTATTTCTTATGTTTATGTTCTTATGTTTATGTTTAATGTAATTTTTGATTCTCCTCGGGGCTGGGTTACTAGACACAGATATTCCAGTCAGTTGATGGCTTTTTTACCAAAGGATTTATTTTGTGTTGCAAATTGGTAACTGTCACTTTGGGAGGAATGTTTGTATCACGTAATCAATTCACTTTGCATGGTCCCCTCCCACTGTATTTCGAGTTTCTGTGGGCATAGCTTGGTGGAGTTGTTAGCTGCCAGACAAGGGTCAACCCCTAAACAAGAAGCTTGCAGTCCAATCAATCTGAAATCTTCCTATGCAATAAAGTCCCAGCAGCAGCAGAGAGGACTTCCCTGAATCAACTGGAAAGGGACTACCTTGCATGCACTGCAGGGTTAGTTCATCAGCAGCGGATTACTATGAACGTTACCATTGTGACTATCGATAAGACACTTCACACACTGAGGTGGCAACTGGGCACTGAAGGGGTTGCAGCATAACATAAGGGCGGCACAGTCGTCAGCACTGTGCCAGGGACCCAGGTTCAATTCTTGGGTGACAGTCTGTGCAGAGTCTGCATGTTCTTCCTGTTCAAGGGTCCAGGGCCTTAGCACTAGGTAGAGCATTGCAGTACCACATCTGGCCACTGCAGCGCCGTGCCTGGGTGGATTGAGGCACTGCCAGCCAATCTGCCTGGTTGACAGCTCTCGTGAGTGGGACTTCCTTCCGATGGTAGACGGAAGTCCCGTCCACTGCCAATCAATGCCTAAGTGAATGTTTAATGGCAGTACAGAGGTAGGGAGTCAGGCGCCAGTTGGCAATTATTTCCCATAATCCACTGCACTCCACTCGCTCCATCACTTTGTTGCCCTCCTGTATCTTTTGATGGGCCTGTGTAGTATGGTATTATAGTGGTGATGTTACTGGACAATGAACTCAGACCAAGTATCCAAATCCCACTCTGGTGGCCGCAGAATCTAAATTCAATTAATTAAATGAAAGGCAGCTGTCAGTGATGATTTGATTTTGATTTGATTTATTATTAACAGATGTAAACAGTGAAAAGTGGTGTTTCTCTCATGCAATACAGACAAAGTATAGAGGAGGAAAGGGGAGAGTGCAGAATGTAGTGTTACAGTCATAGCTAGGGGGTAGAGAAAGATCAACGTAATGCGAAATAGGTCTATTCAAAAGTCTGCTGGCAGCAAGAAAGAAGCTGTTCTTGTGTCAGTTGGTACGTGACCTCAGACTTTTGTATCTTTTTCCCGATGGAAGAACCGGAAGAGAGAATGTCTGGGGAGCGTGGAGTCCTTAATTACGCTGGCTGCTTTTCCGAGGCAGCGGGAAGTGTAGACAGTGTCAGTGGATGGGAGGTTGGTTTGCGTGGTGGACTGGGCTACTTTCATGACCCTTTGTAGTTTCCTGCAGCCTTGGGCAGAGCAGGAGCCCATACGAAGCTGTGATACAACCAGAAAGAATGCTTTCTATGGTGCATCTGTAAAAGTTGGTGAAAGACATAGCGGACATGCCAAATTTCCTTAGTCTTCTGAGAAAGTACAGGTGTTGGAGGATTTTCTTAACTATATGTCAGTCTGGGGGGGACCAGGACAGGTTGTTGGTGATCTGGACACCTAAAGACGTGAAGCTTTCGACCATTTCTACTTTGTCCCCATTGATGTAGACAGAGGCATGTCCACTATGCTTCCTGAAGTCGGTGACTATCTCTTTCATTTTGTTGACACTGAGGGAGAGATTACTGTTGTTGCACCAGTTCACCTTCTAATTCCATCTTTTACTCTTGTTCTATTCTTCTGAAACTTCATTCTCTTTTAGACTCTGTAACACTGCATTCTGCACTCTCTTGTTTCCTTCTCTATGAACGATATGCTTTTTATAGCGGGCAAGAAACAATACTTTTCACTGTCTACTAATACATGTCACAATAATACATCAAATCAAATCAAATCAAAGACCCTCTATCTCATTCCTGTACTTTGTCTCATCATTGTTTGAGGTCCATTGTTTGATGGTGACAGTGATCATCGATTGTTGGAAAAACCCATCTGGTTCACTGATGTCCTTTAGGGAAGGAAATCTGACGTCCTTACCCAGTCTGGCCTACATGTGACTCCAGAGCAATGTGGTTGATTCTCAACTGCCTCTCTGAGGTGGCTGAGGGAGACGCGCAGGTCTACTCAAGAAGGAAGTCCACCACTAGTTTCTCAAGGGCTAATGTGGATAGACATAAATTGAACCATTCCCTGTGATTACATCAATGATTTATAAAACCCAAGATCCTAAGAAGCGGGGGCATTGTGGGATATGGGGCTAGGGCAGCTACATGGAGTTAGGCCACACATCAGCCATGACCTTATTGGATGGCAGACCAGATTTGAGGGGCTGAATAGCTTCTTCCTGTTCCTATGTTCCTAGAAGTATCACGTGACAGGTTCTTCCCACATGAAGGGTGACAGAAACCTTGCAGTCCAAGTGGACCTATTTTCTCAACTGGACACATGAGTTGCAGAAGAAGTAAAGGCTACATGAGTGAGTCTTTGATAATGGAGTTCAGTGTCTTTAGCAAGCACTCCTCGACAGGTATAGGTGAATAGCATTGGTATATTTCAGGGGAAACCAGGTTTGCAGAGACTCGTGTGGAGCAAAAACGCTGGCACAAGTTGGATGGGTTGAATGGCCTGCTATTCTGCTGTAAATACAATGGAATTCAATTTAATATAATAGAGGAAAGCTCCCCCTACAGTGCTGTATTCCCAAAGCATTGCCTCCAGCAGAACAGCATTGTCCTTTACCCGTATGACACACCCTTATAAATTCCCCAACAGTGGAATGAACAGGGAGTGCTCTGTGCTCTGAACCTGTGTCCACTGGAAGCCGGATAGACTGAACGTTTGACAGCCAGCATCAGGATTCAAATTCTGTCTGGAAAAGCACTCAGCCCCAGGGACAGGGCGCCGATGGAAGAGGCTACCCAGTCTCATTCCATTTGAAATTCACAAACAAAATGCCTTTTTATCCCCGACTCCAGTGCGGTCTGTAATTCTCTCCACCTCGGAGCCACAGACCTGACACAGAACAATGATCAGTTTGAGACCGTGTCCATCAAGAAGGCAAATTTCCAATAACCTTGTATCCAATCTGAACCTTTCCTTGTCCTTCCCTCACAGCGAGGGAGAGAGATGAAGGTTCCAAATGTCTCATTTGGAGATTTCACTGCAGTTTTCAAAATACTCTTTCTCCTTCCTCCTCTTTGAGACCTGGAACATTCCAAAAACTCTGCTATTCCTCCAACTCGTTCCTGTTTCCCTGCTATTTTTAATTCATTCATGGGATCTATACATATGGTGAATTGGCCATGCTGAATTGCCCCTTAGTGTCCAATGATGTGCAGGTTAGGTGGATTGGCCATGCTAAATTGTCCCTTAGTGTCCAAAGATGTGTAGGTTAGGTGGATTGGCCATGCTAAATTGTCCCTTAGTGTCCAAAGATGTGTAGGTTAGGTGGATTGGCCATGCTAAATTGTCCCTTAGTGTCCAAAGATGTGCTGGTTAGGTGGATTGGTCATGCTAAATTGTCCCTTAGTGTCCAAAGATGTGCAGGTTAGGTGGATTGCCCCTCTGCGTCCCATGAGATTTGGCAGATTAGCAGGGTAATTATGTTGGGGTATAGGGACTGGGTAAGATGCGCTGTCAGAGAATCGGTGCAGGACAATGGGCCAAATGACCTCCTTCTGCACTGTAGGAATTCTAACTGAGTGCCTCACTCGACCATTTCAGAGAGCAGTCAAGAGTCAACCACATTGCTGTGGCTCTGGAGTCACATGTAGGCCAGATCTGCTAAGAACAACGGATTTTCTTCCCTAAAGGATAATAGTGAACCTGATGGGTTTTTCTGACAATTGACAATGGTTTCATGGACACCCTTGCACTTTTAATTCCAGGTTTTGTTTGAATTTAAATTTCACCATCTGCTGAGGTGGGATTCGAAGTTGGGTCCCCAGCGCTTTACCCTGGGTCTCTGGATTACTAGTCCAGTGACAATATACCTATGCCACTGTCTCCATTCTCTGTACGGGTGGCAGGTGGCACAGTACTGCTGCCTCGCAGCACCAGGGATCTGGTTCAAATCCCGGATTGGGTCACTGTCTGTGTGGAGTCTGCACATTCTCCCCGTGTCTGCGTGGGTTTCCTCCGGGTGCTCCAGCTTCCTCCCACAGTCCAAAGATGTAGGGGTTAGGTGAATTGGCCATGTTAAAATTGCTCCTTAGTATCTGCAAGACTAGCTAAGGTAAATACATGGAGTTATGGGGATAGGGTCCGGGTGGGATTGTGCAGACTCGATGGGCTGAATGGCCTCCTTCTGCACTGTGCAGTTCTGTGATTCTAACTTAGTCTCAGTGTTCTAGCTACAAAGCATTGTTACTTATTGTGCGTACATAGGTGGTCAGTGGCAAGCGGCTGAGTTACTTAGCAGTGGTTTTAAACAGTCATGTGAAAGTGATTCACTTTTGTAAATTGGAAAGGTTAATGTGGACGGGAGAGTGGAAAAATCCTTCATGTACTGTCATCAGTCATCAACCACTAATGCACAACATAGCTCACTGAGACTTCAAGAATGTCTCTGCTAACGTGCTCCGTGTAAGACTAACCCAAACCTGACGTTAAAACTTGGAGACAGATCAGGGATTGATTGGAAGCTAAATAAGTCGATAGCTGTGTGGAAGGCTGCGTTTGTATTCTGAGTGGCGCAACCCAGGGATTGGTACAGTTTCAAATCAACATAAGCAGTCTGGGTTCACAGCAGGCCACGCTGCTGGACTGTGATAAAGGGCCCGATCTGAAAGAGTAACTTTGATAAAAGAGCTGGGGAATGACAGAAGGAGGCAGAATGAAATGGCCAAATGAGAGATAGGCAACGCAAATCTTAGAATCAGAGAATCGATGGCACGGAGACATGCCCCTCGGCCCAAACTGGCCCATGCTGACCATCTAAGCTGACCCCATTTGCTTGCATTTGGCCCACATCCCTCTAAACCTTTCCTATCCATGTATCTGTCCAAATGATCAGCCATGATCTTATTGAATGGCAGGGCAGGCTCGAGGGGCTAGATGGCCTACTCCTGCTCCTATTTCTTATGTTCTTAAATGTTGTCAATGTCCCTGCCTCACCCACTTCCTCCAGCAGCTCACTCCACACACGTCCCACCCTCTGTATAAAAAAGTTGCTCCTCAGGTTCCCATTCATTCTCTCTATGGAAATGGGAGTATATATGCTCAACGATTTGCCTCAAGCTTGTTTATTTATTAGTGTCACAAGTAAGCTTACGTTAACACTGCAGTGAAGTTACTGTGAAAATCCCCTAGTCACCACACTCTGGGCGCCTGTTCGGGTACACTGAGGGAGAATTTAGCACGGCCAATGCACCCTAACCAGCATGTCTTTCGGACTGTGGGAGGAAACCGGAGCACCTGGAGGAAATCCATACAGACATGGGGAGACCCAAGCTGGGAATCAAACCCGGGTCCCTGGCGCTGTGGGGCAGCAGTGTTAACCATTGTGTCAACGGCGAAATTGAAAGAGATTTAGAATTGATGCCTTGTCTGGTGACTGAAAAGTCACACTTAGCAGAGCGAACCCCACTGTGATTTGCCAGACAGATCTGTGTCTGGGTCTAAGCATGTTGCGCTGAAGCTGTTTATTAGGTAGCGCCTTGAATGTGGCTCAGCTGACTGGGCCACCAGGGGGCAAATTCATTGCCCTGGATTTGATGCCTAGGAGTTGTCACAAGGCTGATTGGTCCCCACTGTGGGATGGCTGAGTCATGAGACATGATCTCGTCAATAGTCAGAGGTGCTGCTGAATGGACTGCCCCTGGTATAATGTCGCTAAGTGTGTTCTGTGTGTGGTCAAACAGGACATCACATGATGCACACTCAACTGGCCATCAGGTGATCATGACCTCACTTATCTCACTTGTCCAGCCTTAGTTCCTTCCAGCAAAGGGTCACATTTCAGCTTCTTCACCATTCAATCAATTCCTCACCCGAAGGGCAAATGGGCTACGTGCTTTGCTGCATTTAAACCTCACTGCACCAGTACAGTTGGCATCGTGCCAATACAGCTTCATGGTTCTGCATCCTGTTTCGCTTTCCATTGTAGACTGCTTGCTCCTC
The DNA here is from genome assembly GCF_965287045.1 of Carcharhinus amblyrhynchos. Classification (NCBI taxonomy): domain Eukaryota; kingdom Metazoa; phylum Chordata; class Chondrichthyes; order Carcharhiniformes; family Carcharhinidae; genus Carcharhinus; species Carcharhinus amblyrhynchos. The sequence goes on along the minus strand of NC_137334.1, from coordinate 22,299,529 downwards.
TGCTCTCTTCCTCCAGCTGTGATGCTGGCTCTTTAACCAATAACCGTTGGGTGGAAATTGTCCCATGCTCGTGTTTCAGAAAGTGGTGCATCGTTTTAATGAAGTGGAGGTGGATTCTGCCCCTCCCCCTCCGAGATCTAACACCTAATTGCTCAAAGTGGAGTCCCTTGCTTTACAACCTGTTAAAGTGAGTGTGAGAAATAGCACTATCCGCTCTTCAGCAACTTTCAGTGGTTAAATCAAAATAACTACCCAACTCTCTCTGTAAAATCAAGTAACACTTCATTTATCTAACTAATAGTGAACAGATTAACTAAACTATTAACAAACTGAATAAAGCATGATTCTAATGGAATTCCGATAAATACAATTTCCACTCATTAACAAAAGAATACAATTTTAGTCAGTCTCTAAATTACAACCAGGTTTGGTGTCTTCTGGTATATTTTGGGCTTTCTCTGTTGCTTCTTCTGTCTGGAACATCTTTGGTACCTTTGCTATCAAGATGGAGTTTTCTCTAATTCATGAATAAGGCTGTTACTCTGGCAGGGGGCAGTTGCTGCCTCTGCTTATTATCCCACTGCCCTCTTTTTTTTATACCTGTGATGACATATCAATATCTCCACAATAGGATTAGACCCTGGTTGCCAAAACCATATAAGCTAAATCCTATAGGTTGCTGGTAGCTGATTTATACTGATCGGCCAAATTTTTTAAAAATTCAAAAGCCTGTTTGTTGCCTTGGCAACTCTGCTATTTGGCCTTTAGATAAAATATTTCTTTCCGGGCACTCCATGTGCTTGCAATTTTTAGTTTCTAAGCACTAAAAAAAAACACCTTTTAACAGCCAATTTTACAAGAATCAACTTTGCAACAATAGCCAGAAAGATGAACGCAATTGAGCTCCCATTATCTGTCAATCCCTCTACACCTCCTTTCCCCACCAGGATGGCCTGAGAACTCTTTACTTCTTCCTCAAACAGAGGCCTGAACATTCCCCATCCACCACCACTCCCCTCCATCTGGCTGGACTGGTTCTCCCACTCAACCATTTCTCCTTTAACCCATCTCACTTCCTCCAAATAAGAGATGTGGCTATGGGTAATGCCCGCATGGGTCCCAGTTATGCCTGTCTCTTTATGGATGATGTGGAGCATTCCCTGTTCCAGTTCTATTCCGGTCCCCTCCTACGACTCTTCCGTCAGTACATCGTAAACTTTCCGTGGCTCTTTGTGCTCTCGTCTGGACCTGGAAAAATTTATCAATTTTGCTTCCAATTTCCACCCCTCTATCTCCTTCACGTGGCCCATCTCTGACACTTCTCTCCCTTCCTTGACCTCTCTGTCTCCAATTCTGGTGATACGCTGTCCATTAGTATCCATTACAAAGCCACTCACTCCCACAACTACCTTGACTCTTCACACCCACATCCTGATGAAGGTTCATCAGACTTGGCTCTATTCTCTCTCAACACAGATGCTGACAGACCTGCTGCGATTTTCCAGCATTTTGTCCCATTATCCATTTTCTTTTTGTTGCTATGTCTGTGTCCCGATTTTCACAATGTGGTCCGAATTTGAGACAACGGCAAGACTAAAATTCAATATTGGCTGATCAGAGCAATGCTTCACGGGATTAACAGAGGTTTCCTGCTGTCTTCCCACCTTGTCTCAGCCTCTTGCAGTTCAACAGCAACCACTGAGATTAGAGTTTGCGTTTGGACTCCTTGATATCATGTTTTGTAGATCAAATTTACAGCCTAAAGTCCAGCCTAACGGTGAGAACCATTCAACCTTGTGTTGTGAAGGGGAGGTTTATCCCCTCTCCGAGAGCTAACACTCAACCACTCAAAGAGGAGTCCCTTGCTTTATATTTGTTTCCTCTGGTGGGTGAAACTAGAACTAGGGGGCATGGCCTCAAAATAAGGGGGAGCAGATTTAGGACTGAGTTGAGGAGGAACTTCTTCACCCAAAAGGTTGTGAATCAGTGGAATTCCCTGCCCGGTGAAGCAGGTGAGGCTACCTCATTGAACGTTTTTAAGGCAAAGATAGATTTTTGAACAGTAAAGGAATTAAGGGTAATGGTGAGCGGGCGGGTAAGTGGAGCTGAGTCCATGAAAAGATCAGCCATGATCTTATTGAATGGCGGGGCAGGCTCGAGGGGCTGAATAGCCTACTCCTGCTCCTAGCTCTTACGCTCTTATGTAGTCTGCTAAAGTGAGTGTAAAGTGAGAGGATCGGCTCTTCAGCAACATTTTGTGGTTCAATCAAAATAACTCCCTGAGACACTCAGTGTAAAAGCAACAAGTAACACATTATTTATCTAACTAACAGTGAACAGGTTAACTAAACTATTAACAACCTGAATAAAACACTATTCTAATGGAATGCTGTTTAGATAAATGCAATTCCCACTTATTAACAAAATTATACATTTTTTTTAGTCACTCTCAAAATACAACCAGGTTTTATCTTCCAGAATCTTCCATCTTCTTTCCTATCTTCACCATCAAGATGACGCTTTCTTTTAAGACTGTGTCATTGCCCATTTATTGTCCATCCCTAGTTGCCCTTGAACTCACTGCTACTGGGACCTGGGTTCGATTCTCGGCTTGGGTCACTGTCAGTGGTATAATTCTATGAAGTTCTCCTCTCCCAATTCATTACTTCCTACAATCTGTAAAGCATAAAATTCCTTCATTTAATGGACCGCAGCAGTTCAAGAAGACAGCTCATTCCATCCTCAAGGGGCAATTAGGGATGGGTAATAAATGCCAGCCTCGCCAGCAATGCTCACTTCCCATTAATTAATTTTAAAGAGATTTTCCTGTCTGACACCATTATACTTCTTGAATTCCAGACCTGGGTGCCAAATAATTTTTATATTAATTTATCTTCTCTCTCCCAGTCTCTGGAAGCTTGGAGTTCCTTACCTTTGTCATTTACCTCTACTTTTGATTTAATTTATTATTGTCACGTGTATTAGTGAAAAGTGAAAAGTATTCTTTCTCGCACACTATACAGATGAAGCATACCGTTCATAGAAAAGGAAACGAGAGAGTGCAGAGTGTAGTGTTACAGTCATAGCTAGAGTGTTGAGAAAGATCAACTTAATCTGGGGCACATATAATTCTCTAAATTTGCACCCCTTTATTGTGGAGTCCACGAGATAAGTAGACAAAAGTCTTAGGTAGAAGAAGGATTGGAATGAGGCACTCACTGAGTGTTAAAATGGGCAGCGCGGTCTTGTAGGGCCAAAGGGCCTGTTTCCTGTGCTGTGTTTTTCTTTGTTCTTTGTTAGGTAGGTCCATTCAAAGTCTGACGGCAGCAGGGAAGAAGCTGTTCTTGAGTCGGTTGGTATGTGACCTCAGGCTTTTGTAACTTCTTCCCAAGGGGAGAAGGTGGAAGAGAGAATGTCGGGGTCCGTGGGGTCCATAATTATGCTGGCTGCTTTTCCGAGGCAGCGGGAAGTGTAGACAGAGCGAATGAATGGGAGGCCTTGAGACAATTGGACTGGAGGCCTTGGTGAAGGAGGCCTGGGGAGGAGAGGTGCGCTGTATCCTGGGACATTGGGTGGGTTTGTGGGGGCGTATCCAGTGCCTGGGTGTTAGCAGAGCTGTGAACAGGAGAGCAATGGAAATGGGGAATGCACAGAGACTGACATTACACAGCTGAAAACATTGACATTTACAGTCAGTTCATACGTGACCCCAGGCTTTTGTATCTTTTTCCCGACAGAAGAACGTGGAAGAGAGAATGTCCGGGGTGCGTGGGGTCCTTGATTATGCTGGCTGTTTTGCCGAGGCAGCGGGAAGTGTAAACAGAGTCAATGGATAGGAGGCTGGTTTGTGTGATGGATTGGGCTACATTCACAACCCCTTTGTGGTTCCTTACAGTCTTGGGCAGAGCAGGAGCCCATACCAAGCTGTGATACAACCAGAAAGAAAGCTTTCTATGGTGCATCTGTAAAAGTTGTAAAATGCACACCGCTAGTCACAGACTAAACAGAACACAACTTGCTTGACGTTTATTCCTTTGGTTTACTTCCTTGTAACTCTGAAGACTATTTTTACAAGTGCACGAGTGTCAGGTTACCGCAGCAATGGTGATTGGATGTCAGGCAGGTTACTAGTGATAACAAGTGAATTACTGTCAGTGACAGTGGCTTGCTGCCAGGAACAGCGAGGGAGGTTTGGATGGACGATAACCTGTTCTTGAAGATGACGATGTGGAGCAATAACTAGAGTTACAATTATTAAGCAGATCTTCCCAACACCCAGTCCAATCATGGGAATGTTCCAATTTCTTTTTAAACTAATCACTTTTTAATTTTATTTTTGTGCTGACTGAAATGAGGATGTGTCACTACCACATATAAAGAGAGACTGGATTGGCTGGGTTTGTACTCACTGGAATTTAGAAGAATGAGAGGGGGTTCTTATAAAAACTGTAAGGAGAGAAAAGAGCTGGTGTTTCTTCATTGGGACAGAGAATAACTTTGAAGCGTACACCCAGAACAGCTGCACAGCTGCCTCACAGCGCCAGGGACCCAGGTTCAATTCCCTGCTTGGGTCACTGTCTGTGTGGAGTTTGCCCATTCTCCACGTGTCTGCGTAGGTTTCCTCCGGGTGCTCCGGTTTCCTCCCACAGTCCAAAGATGTGCTGGTTAGGTGGACTGTCCATGCTGAATCGTCCCTTAGTGCCAGGGGAACTAGCTAGGGTAAATGCAAGGGGTTATGGAGATAGGGCCTGGGTGGGATTGTGGCCAGTGCAGACTCGATGGACCGAGTGGCCTCCTTCTGTGTTGTAGAGATTCTATCCTTCTATGAAACGTTGGCCCTATTTACAGAATCTAAAACTAGAGGGCATAGATTTAAGGTGAGAGGGGAAAAATGCAAAAGGGTGCAGAGGGGCAATTTTTTAACATGAGGGGGTGAATGTCTGGAACAGGCTGCCAAAGGCAGAAGTAGAGGCTAAGTTTTATCTTTTAAAAAGTATTTAGACAGTTACATGGGTAAGATGGGTATGGAGGGATATGGGCCAAACTTATACTTTAATGTTCTAAGTACACAGTCCATATAACTCAATAGGTGAAATGTGGTCAGACACACCGCACTCTGAAAGCAAGCAACAGCTGGCACCCAATTCAACTTCTGTGGATTAATAATTCCATCCTTCCAGATGTTTGTCATGCAGTGAGCCAACTGGCTTCACTGGAACTCTGGCTTTCACACAAGAGTTTCCAATATTTCGAATGTGGCTTAACTATAGTTCTATATCTGTGAAGATATGGCTGGAATGAAGGAGGATTGCATTATAGTTAATGTTTTCATGATTAAGAAATGTTTTGTTCTTCTGTTAATTGGCAGAATCCTGTAACTGTTCATCCAAGTTTTGGAACAAAAAGTAAAGGTTATGATCAATCCAGCCGGAATCTGGGATCTGACATCAGTTCAACCTGCGACTGTGTCACCCAGCCAAATGGGTCAAACTGGAATAGATTAGTCTGAAGTTCAGGCAACAAGCTGTCACTCCCACTAAGTGTTTGTCAGTGAGTTTGAGAGTTCTGAGAGTGACAGTCACTGGTGAGTTAAAAGCCAAATACTGGGAATGCTGGCATTTGCAACAAAAATGGAAAATGCTGGAAAATCTCAGTAGGTGTGACAGCATCTGTGAAGAGAGAATAGAACCAACATTTTGAATGTACATGACCCTTCGTCAGAGCTGAGAGCAAAGAGAATCAGCAGAGATTTACACTATTGGGGTCGGGGGATAGAGGTGGTGTGGAATGGGACAAAGGGAATATATATGAGGATACAGAAGGCTGAGAAGGCGTTAAAAGAGTGCCCATTAAGTGATCAGAATGTGAAAATGGCGGAACAGATTGCTAAGCGGCTGCCTGAGGAATGTGGCAATCCCCCTGACGGGAGGAGGAGGGGGCAAGGACAGCTGGAATGGAGAAGTGGAAAAACTGACCGAGATCCTGTTGCAATCCGAGATTACCTTCTTCACTGTCCACTATGTCACCAATCTTGGGCAGTGGAGAATGGGCGGCACATTGACACAGTGGTTAGCACTGCTGCCTCACAGCGCCATGGAGCTCAACAAAGTTCGGACGACAGGTCATCCAGTCTCAAAACATTGGGTCTCTTCTCTCCTCATGGATGTGTCGGACCTAGATCGTAGAAGATCACAGAACCCTACAGTGCAGAAAGAGGCCCTTCGGCCCATCGAGTCTGCACCAACCATAATCCCATCCAGGCCCTACCCCCATATCCCTACACATTTACCCGCTAATCCCTCTAACCTGCGCATCCCAGGACACTAACGGGCGATTTTAGCATGGCCAATCAACCTAACCCACACATCTTTGGACTGTGGGAGGAAATCAAAGCACCCGGAGGAAACCCACGCAGACACGAGGAGAATGTGCAAACTCCACACAGACAGTGACCCGAACCGGGAATCGATCCTGGAACTGTGAAGCAGGCCTGCTGAGATTTTCCAGCATTTTCTGTTTTTAGCTACAGATGACTGTTTTCCCTCAGAGAAGTTACTCGTTGCTGATTATAGTTTGGCCAAATTGATCCACTCTACACCATAGGCACTATTTCAGTGAGGGACAAGAACGCTGCTTCTGTTTAGCTCTGATGTGGAGATGCCGGTGTTGGACTGGGGTGGGCGTAGTCTCACAACACCAGGTTAAAGTCCAACAGCTTTATTTGAAATCATGAGCTTTCGGAGCACTGCCCCTTCATCAGGTGAGTGCAGGATTTGTTTCGCAAACAGGGCAATATATAGACACAGACTCAATTACAAGATAATGTTCAGCTCCAGCAGACTTGCAGCTGGTAAAGCTGTTAATAAATCAACTTTAAACTTCAGTTTAAATTTACTTACAGAAACTGCAGCACACAAATGCATTGTTCAACGTGATTTCACAAAGCAATAAGCTGTCTCTGCCCACTGTTAATCACAGTGGGTCACAGGCACCGCGCTGGCCACCTCCACAAGCGCCGGCGAGGGAGGAAGGACCCACAACAAGATGGCGGCGCGGAGGCTGCTGGCGGCGGCGGCCCGGAGCGCGGGGAGAGTCCCCGGGGTGAGGGGGACCGCGGGGGAGGGGAGAACCCGGGGTATGGGTCCCTGGAAAGCGGGGTGGACCCGGGGGGGGGGGAGAGAGGCCGGGAGAGGAGTGAGGGAGAGGCGGCCCCGGGTGGAAAGGGGGGAAGGGACTGGGGATGGGGGAGAGCAGAAGGCCCGGGAATGGGGAGGCGGGGCAGGGGTCTCGGTGTCAATGGGAGGCCCGGAGGGTGGGGCGGGGATGAGGGCCAAGGTCAGTGGGTCACTGGGGTCAAGGGGAGGTCAGGAGAGGGTTTGACCCCGGGGGTCAGCGGAAGGTCACTGTTATTTTCTTTAAATGGTTGCTGCAAATCTGACATTAAAAACACAAAGTGCTGGACAAGCCGGAGTCACATCGCACTCGGAACATTAACTCTGTCCCTCTCTCGCCGCCAATCCTGCTCGGTTTATCCAACATTTTCTGTTTAGAATCTTACTGTGCAGAGGGAGGTCATTCGGTCCATCGAGTCTGCACCGACAACAATCCTGCCCAGGCCCTATGTCTGTAACCCCACGTAATTATCCTATTAATCCTCCTGACACTAATGGTCAATTTAGCATGTCTAATGCCCCTAACCCACAAATCTTTGGACTGAGGGAGAAAACTAGAGCACCCAGAGGAAACCCATGCAGACATGTAGAGAACGTGCAGAGTCCACACAGACAGTGACCCAAACCGGGAATGGAACCCAGGTCTTTGGCGCTGTGAGGCAGCAGTGCTAACCACTGTGCCGCCCCAGCATTTATCCAACATTTTCTGTTTAGACTCAGAACACACCCAGCGATTTAAAACTGGGCATCCATGAGGTGCTGTGGACCATTAGCAGCAACAGAACTGTACTCAACCACAACCTGTAACCTGATGGTCTGGCATATCCCCCACTCTGCCATTACCATCAAGCTGGGGACTCAGCCCTGGGTCAATGAAAAGGCATGGACGGTGTGCCAGGAGCAGCACCAGTCATACTAAAAATGAGGTGAAGCTACCAAACAGGACTACTTGAGTGCCAAATGGCAAAAACGGCAAGTGATAGACCGAGCTAAGTGATCCCACAACCAACAGTTCAGATCTGAGCTCTGCAGTCCTGCCACATCCAGCCATGAATGGTGGTGGACAATTAAACAGTTCACTGGAGGAGGCTCATAAATATTCCCAGGCCCAATGATGGAGGAGCCCAGCACATCTGTGCAAAAGATAAGGTTGAAACTTACGCAGTAACCTTCTGCCAGAAGTGTTGAATAGATGATCCATCTCAGCCTCCTCCAGTGATGCCAGTCTCCAGCCAATTTGATTCACTCCATGTGATACCAAGAAACAGTTGAAGGTACTGGATACTGCAAAGGCTGCAAGACCTGAGCATGTTCCGGCAATAGTAACAATCTTTTCCAGTACAGCTGCAGCACTGACATTTACTCAGACTTGGAAAACTGCCCAGGTTCTTCACATCCAAAAAAAGCTGGACCAAATCCACCCAGCCGATTTTTTTTTTATCATTTGAACTCCACAAATCAGTCTCTAAGATCTGCTGTTGGAAAGAGCTATGTGCAATGAAAGGGCAGTGTGTTTTGCTGCATGCCTTATGACCTGTATTGTCCTGCATTGTTCTCCAGGCTCAGATCCATCTGAGTTCCCACAGAGAGCTGAAGTATGGCTGGTGGGCCTACATGCTTGGTGAAAGAACAATGAAAAAGTTCAAAGCCAACAGTAAAATCATCACCATCGATGGAAATCTGGCCTCTGGGAAAGGTGCCTTGGCAAAGAGTTTGGCTGAGAAATTAGGTAAAGTTCTGGGGCTGTGGCATTCTTCACACAGCTAATGTTGAATGTCTGTCCATTATTTCTGCTGAGCTTTTCTATTTTGCCCTGTGTTGCTGTCTCCTGTGCTTTAAAGTTTTAGTGTCATAAGTAGGCATACGTGAACATTGCAATGAAGTTAACAGTGCCACCATGCTGCCCAGAAACAGCTGTACCATCTAGTGTCACAAGTAGGCTTACATTAACAGCACAGTGAAAATCCCCTTGTTGCCACACTCTGGCTCCTGTTCGGGTATGGTGAGGGAGAATTTAGCATGGCCAATGCGCCTAACCAGCACGATTTTTGGACTGTGGGAGGAAACCGGAGCACTCGGAGGAAACCCATGCGGACATGGGGAGAATGTGCAGACTCTGCACAGACAGTGACCCAAGCTGGGAATTGAACCTGTGTCCCTGGCGCTGTAAGGCAGCTGTGCTAACCATTATGCCACCATTTAGTTGACGTAATGCAGTTGAATGGTAGTTATTGTGTGTAGGACAAAAACGTAAGTTGGGCTGAAATAGGCAGTGGCCAACCACAGATTATATTAACTCTCTGACATCATCTCCTGGAAATGGTGAATAATCACAAACATAACTGTGAAATGTCTCCCAGAGCCCTCGATACAATCAAGCAAATCCAAAGGAGGCAATGTGCTACTTTGAAGGCACTCATGGTTCAGACAGGAGGATTGTGGTTTATGGAAGTTATTTTAATGCTCCTCCTTTACAAGAAAACTCTATTATCTGTTACAATTATAGGAAGGATCATTAACTTCATAAAACTTCATCAGGTGAGTCACCACTCAGCTGATGAAGGAGCAGTGCTCCGAAAGCTCGTGATTCCAAATAAACCTGTTGGACTTTAACCTGGTGTTTGTGACACTACTTACCTGTGTCCATACCAGCATCTCCACCCTAGTATAGTCATAAGTATTTTTTAAGCCATTAAGGTAGTTATTTCTTCCTCTGCAATACAGTATTCTTACTGCAATTTATCAACGTTCTGCTTTCTTTAGACATGTTATACATCCCGGAAGTTGATATCCATTACTGGGACTGGAAAACAGGCAATGGCGAGAAGTTAAGCTCTTTATTCAATGGTAACTGCAGTGTGGAAAAGTTTTATACTGATCCCAAATCCCCGGATGGCAATTCCTACCGGCTGCAGAGCTGGATGTACCATCTTCGCACCCTGCAGTATTCTGACGCTCTGGAGCACCTTCTACAAACAGGTGTGAGGCTGCTAAGAAGTTGCTTACTTTTCTAGTTGTACAAACTTGCCAGTGCTGTACATTAAGTTCCATGGATCTGATTTCCTGAGAAAAATACTTAGGTAAATTCATAATTGCTTTTGTGGTTATGTGTGATGGAATGAAATAGGTACAAGCTCACTGAAGTCAAATGGAACAGACATATGTAATGTCCTAACTATGTTAGGGGGTTTGTGGGTTTCAAACAAAGAAAGAATGTGGTTTGCACGTCTAGGTTCAAACTAATAGCAACAGACTTATTCTGGGAGCTTTTGCTGCATGGGAGTACAAACTGTACAACACCCTAATGGTGTCATCGTCAAATCATGTGATCAGTTCTTCCTCCAACCTCTTAAATATGTAACGCCACTGAACTGGAGTTCAGTCAGAAGCAAGTGCAGAGCCAGCACTTGCAGTCCTCTGACTCCCTCCGACACCTGGCGTGCCTAATCTTGTTGGATAAACCTGCTTACTCATCGAAGTAGCTTGGGTTCCTCATTGTGAAAGTGTTAATGTTGATTTATATTGTGAACCAACAATGATACGCAATGGATGAAATTTTGATGAGAGATGTAAGGATTGGAGTCGAGGCAATGGAATGGGTATAAAGAGATTCTCTAAGTAGACGTTATAGTAATGTACAGAAGGGTTAGGAACAGACGAAAGCCGTTCAGCCCTTCAGGGCCACTCTGCCGTTCAGTAAGATCATAGCTGATCTGTGGCCTAACTCCATGTACCTGTCCGAGGTCCATATCCTTTGATACCCCTGCTCATTAAAAATGTGTCTATCTCAGATTTAAACCTACCAATTGAGCCAGCATTCACCACTGTTTGAGAGTTCCAAACCTCCGTGTGGAAGTGATTTCCAACATCTCCCCTGAATGGTTTTGCCCTAATGTTTCGATTATGGCCCTGGTTCTAGAGCTTTCGACTAGTGTCAGCTGTATCACAGTGTAGGCAGCAATCGGGATAAACTCTGACAAAGAAGTGCGATTGATCTATTTGTGTTTGTGCCTTTAGGGCAAGGTGTTGTGTTGGAACGGTCGCCCTTCAGTGACTTTGTTTTTCTGGAAGCGATGTTCAAACAGGGCTACATCCGGAAGCAATGTAAGTAGCACCTTTTTATTAGCAACAGTATTCTGCAATCTTTGTGTTCCCCAGCTGTTGAGAAAGATGGAAGTGGGTTGGCTTTTTAATTGCCCTCTTTCACTGAAGGCAGTGACCACTTGTGGGCCAGGATTCCTCCAACACCTGCAGCATTGCCCAAGAGGCTGGCCTCATTCACGAGTCTCTGTGTCATCAGGCTACTCGAGCGCTGCCACGTGCTGGCACAGCTCAAAGGCATGGGCTGTTGAATAATGATCAGCAACGTGTACCCTGGCTGATTCTACTTGCTGATCTGTATCATTAACTATTTACAGGCCCTTCAGCCTAAAAGATGCGTGGTGGTGTGCATGCACCTCCACTTCTTGTTTTCATCCTATCAGCGAGTCCTCTTTACTCCCTCATGTTCTTATCTTAACTCCCCTTAAATAAATGTGTGCCCACTATACCTGTGATTCTCACCACATTCTCATCAATGTTGAGTATAGGAAGTTCTCCTGGGTATTGGATTTATTAATGACTGTCTTCTATTTATGCCCCTGAGTTTTCACCCCACCGACAAGTAGAAACGCTTTCTCTGTGTCTATCCCATCATTCATTTTCTCTCTGTCTACTATACCGAATCCATTCAGAATATTAAAGACCTCAATCAGGTTACCCTTTAGTCTTTCCTTCTCTAAAAATAGGAGCATTATTGACTCTTTCCTGCTGGGTATACATTCTTTGTTCATTCTGGTACTTTTTTTGCACCTTCTCCAACTTTCAAAATTGTTTTTTGGATCTGGCAGCCAGAGGTTTGCACAATATCCCCAAGTCTGTATCATCATGGCTAGAGACAGGTTCAAAGTCATGTCTCTGCCCTTCAATTCTATCCCTCTAGAAATGAATCTCTGTTTTGTTTGGTGTGTTAACGGCTTTAGTAACCTGCCATGCTACATATAGCACGTGGTGTGTCTGAATCCCCTGATTTCTCTGCTTTTTTAAATATTAGTTTTTCCAGGAATATCTGACATCCTTATTCCTTGTACTAAAATGTAGCACCTTGAGCTTATCCATGTTGCCATTTATTTGCTAATTCTGCTAGTTTGTTAATATCTCCCTTGTTGCTGTCCTCATCTGTGTTAATTACAGCCACCAATTTAGTGCCTGCTCTTCACCAGTCGCCAATTTCCTTCTGCTTCAGTCTTTATCAGACCTTTACAAAAGTAAAGGCTGTTTATGAAGGCCCCGTCTTCTCAACCTTGCCTCTCGCCTGAGGTGTGGGGATCCTCAGGTGAAATCGCCACCAGTCAGTTCTCCCCCTCAGGGGAGAACACCCTATGTTATCTGGGACATTGGAATACTGTGTACAGTTCTAGTCACCCTATTGTAGAAAGGATATTATTAAACTAGAAAGAGTGCAGAAAAGATTTACTAGGATGCTACTGGGACTTGATGGTTTGAGCTCCAAGGAGAGGTTGGATAGACTGGGACTTTTTCCCTGGAGCATAGGAGGCTAAGGGGTGATCTTATAGAGGCCTATAAAATAATGAGGGGCATAGATCAGCTAGATAGTCAATATCTTTCCCCAAAGTTAGGGGAATCTAAAACTGAGGGCATAGCTTTAAGATGAAAGGGAAGAGATATAAAAGTGTCCAGAGGGACAATGTTATCACACAGAAGGTGGTGAGTGTCTGGAACGAGCTGCCAGAGGTAGTAGCAGAGGCAGGTACAATTTTGTCTTTTAAAAAGCATTTAGACAGTTGCATGGATAAGATGGGTATGGAGGGATATGGGCCAAATGCGGGCAATTGGGACTAGTTTCGTGGTTATAAGAAAGGGGTGAAGGGCCTGTTTCCATACTGTAAACCTCTGACTTTACCTTGCCTTTACCGTACAAAAGTAAAATACTGCGGGTGCGCAAAATATTCATCAACCTGCAATGCTAACTCTCTGTTTTCCCACTCCACCGATGCTGCCTGACCCGCTGTTTATTTCCTGCATTTCTTCATTTCTGTTTGTAATCAGATCTTTTTCCAGTTCTTATACTCACATCCTGTTCCATTTTCAGGTGTTGATCACTACAACGAACTAAAATTGAACAGCATTTGTGAGTTCCTTCCCCCTCACTTGGTTATCTACCTGGACAATCCTGTTGTGGAAATACAGAAGCGACTGAAGCAGCATGGTGAGGTAAGACTCCTTTCATTGCCTTATATTGCTGTCCTGTAGTTGTTTGGACTGATAACAGAGGCTGCTGCTACTGAATGAATTCGTATTAGATGATTGCATATTTGTGTCTAATAATGAATGCATTGGTTTGGAGACCAGCAATATTGTGCACAACAGTGGACAAGCATTGAACTACTTTGATGAACAATGAAGGGTTATACCATGGGTAATTCCTGGGAATAACTTCACCTGGTGAGGTCCTGTCTAGCTTTATCCTACCTCATCCAGTCTAGGTCTAAGGCCAAAGCAGAATCTCATAACTTGTTGCTGGTTGACATTAGTGTAATGTGTTAAAGCACATGATGCATGGCTTCAGGGTGCAATGGGATGTGGGCTTGTCTGCATGACCACAGAAAGTAGTGGAGGCCAGAGTATTATGTGATTTCAAGAAGAAATTAGATATAGCTCTTGAGGCTAAAGGGATAAAGTAAAGTTTATTTAATAGTGTCACAAATGGGCTTACATTAACACTGCAATGAAGTTACTGTGAAAATCCCCTCGGTTGCCATACTCTGGCGCCTGGTTCGGGTACACTGAGGGAGAATTGTGCATGGCCAATGTGCCGAACCAACACAACTTTCAGACTGTGGGAAGAAACTGGAGCACCCAGAGGAAACCTACGCAGACACGGGGAGAACATGCAAACGCCACACAGACAGTGACCTAAGCTGGGAATCAAACTTGGGTCCCTGGCGCTGTAAGGTAGCAATGCTAACCATGGTGCTGCCCACAAGAGATACGGGGGGGAAAGTGGGATCAGGATATTGAATTTGATGATCAGCCATGATCGTAATGAACGGCAGAGCAGGCTCGAACGGCTGAATGGAAATACATGAGTCCCTTGATGATGATGTAATGCTGTGGGAAGGGGTTTCTGCATGGGCTGGGAATAGGAGGGAAAACCTGCAACATCTCTTTTCCCCCCCTTTAATAATCTAAGGAGGTATATGCATACTATAGCGTTCCTACAGATTGACCTTGGCATCTCTCGTGTCTGTATGGCTAAGTGGCTGAACTTGCCTAACCGTTAGGAGAGCTCCAAATAAGCAGCTCCTTCATTATGGGTTGAGTTTGATGTCCAGTGTTAGATTAGTGCATTTGAATAATTGCTTAAAGTTTTAAAGTTTATTTATTAGTCACAAATGAAGCTACTGTGAAAATTCCCTGGTCGTCACACTCCAGCACCTGTTCGGGTACACAGGGGAGAATTTACCATGGCCAATTCACCTAACCAGTACATCTTTCAGACTGTGGGAGGAAACTGGAGCACCCAGAGGAAACCCATGCAGACATGGGGAGAACGTACAGTCTCCACACAGATAGTGACCGAAGCTGGGAATCAAACTGGCGCTGTGAGGCAACAGTGCTAACTAGCCTCTGTGCCACGTTACCACCTTATCAACATACCGAACTTGAGCATTGCTGAAGAAAGAACATGTTGTCAAAACTTTTTATCTAGCACTCATCTTTCAATTTCAAAGAGAGCAACAATTTACACTGCCGAAGATAATTAGTGTTTTGTGTATCTTTCCATTCATAACCTGATTTGGCAGATAGATTGCTGGGGAAACTAACATAACTATTTTACCCCCATGCATAAGCCCAGTTCTCTGTCTCCAAGCTGTAAATATATGATCTAAAATTTGACCCAGAATCAGACTTCTTTGATTTTCTTTTTCCCCACTTCCTCACCTTAGGGCCTAAAATGTATTCACTTTACCACGTGGGATTGATTTTAATCTTTAAATTTAAATAACTTCCCTGGTTGCTTTTTCTTTAGCGCGCTGTCTCGAGCGCGCATAGATGGCAGTTTGGTAGCTTCCAATTTTAACCTGCCTGCATGAAAATTTGATTTTTGATTTATTATTGACACATATATTGACATACAGTGAAAAATATTGTTTTTTGCGTGTTATACAGACAAAACATACCATTCATAGAGAAGGAGAGGAGAGTGCAGAATGTAGCGTTGCAGTCACAGTTAGGGTGTAGAGAAAGATCAACTTAATGCGAGGTAGGTCCATTCAAAAGTCTGACAGCAGCAGGGAAGAAACTGTTCTTGAGTCGGTTAGTACATGACCTCCGGAAGAAGGTGGAAGAGAAAATGTGTGGGGTCCTTAATTATGCTGGCTGCTTTCCCAAGCAGCGGGAAGTGTAGACATCGTCTACAGAGGGAGTGAAGGGGAGAATATTGTGCAAACCCACTTTTTCTGGGCCTTGTTTATGCTGTGTTTTCCTTCTCTCTCTTCCTATTTAGTCCATTAACATCAAGACACCAACCTTGGGACTGATTAACACACAAATATCTTAATTTATTAAGGATGTGTTAACAAGTTAGTAGTGTTACACAGCCAGAGAACCTGTGCACAGATCTGAGTTGGTTACTTCCTTGAAGTAAACTGGTACATTGCATCACCCCCTCCCTAGTGATATGTGCAGAAAATACCACCACAGTCACTTAAAGGTGTACCACAGCAGCCTCACATCACTTTTAGTACATGTCAGTGAGATTGTCAGGAAATGTTGGTGTAACTTGTTGGTTGGAAGATGGGCCTATGCTAATCGGGCAGGGGATGAGGCTAGCCCATTGCACTGGGGGTGGGGTGGGAGAATGTACTGACCCCGGCAGTCATGGTTTTTCCAGGCTGGGGTAGAGTAAAGGATCAGGGCAGCCAATGAGGTTAAACCAAGGCTTTCCCTGTTGTAATGTTTTAAACTCCAGGTTTATTTGGTAGCTCTAGCTTTCAGAGCGTCAGTCTCCTTCTTCAGCTGAGTGAGGACTTGTGTTCACAGACAGGGCATATAAAGACACAAACTCAATTTACAAAATAATGGTCGGAATGCGAGTCTTTACAGGTAATCAAGTCTTCAAGCTACAGACAATGTGAGTGGAGAGAGGATTAAGCACAGATTAAAGAGATGTGTATTGTCTCCAGCCAGGACAGTTAGTGAGATTTTGCAAGCCCAGGCAAGTCGTGGGGGTTACAGATAGTGTGACGTGAACCAAGATCCCGATTGAGGCCGTTGTTATGTGTGTAGACCTTGGCTATCAGTCTCTGCTCAATGACTCAGCGCTGTCATGTGTTTTGAAGGCCGACAGTGGCACCTCCACACCACGTAATGTTTTAAAGCCATCTCAGCTCTTTGGATCTTGTTTGATTGAACCGAAGACTTGCTGCAATGTCCTGTCTTGTCAGTTTGGATCTGGTTTGACTATGATTGGACTCAATTGGCTTTTTTGATTAGAAATAAGGTACCAAAAGGTACAAAAAAAGATGGATCTTGCGCAGGTTGTTTCCTTTCTGTATATTCCAGTTTTATGTTAGGTTACCCTGAAGCATACCTTATTCTATGCATTGAGTTAGTTGCCTCGAATGGCACAGTGGTTAGCACTGCTACCTCACAGCACCAGGGACCTGGGTTCGATTCTCGGCTTGGGTCACTGTCTGTGCAGAGTTTGCACGTTCTCCCAGTGTCTGCGTGGGTTTCCTCCGGGTGCTCTGGTTTCTTCCCACAGTCCATGCTGGTTAAGTGCATTGGCCATGCTAAATTCTCCCTCAGTGTACTCGGACAGGGCAACTAGGGGATTTTCACAGTAATTTCATTGCAGTGTTAATGTAAGCCTACTTGTGACACTGATAAATAAACTTTAAATCTTTATGTGATAGGCTAGCCAGAAGCCTTTGTGCAGGAAGCCAAAAGACTGCAGAGTCGCAGTGGTAATGACCGTGCTGGCAAAGCACTGAAACTAATGCATCACTTGTACTGACCGTGCTGGACAGCCAAGCAGCCTTGGTTTTTCCAGTAGAGATAGGTAGTTAAAATGGACATCGCTAAGGAGAAGTACTATTACATGAGAAGCTGTACTATGCTTGACAGCTGAGTAGAGCAGGATTGTTAGATTCCTTGGGGCAGACTGTTTTCCCATTTTCTGAAACAGACCAGGGGACAATGTTGAGCAAAATGCCAGAAGGTTACGTTGATTCAAAAATTACCTACTGGAGATTGATGTTAAACTTCCTTCTCTCCACTGAACAGAGGGAAAGCCTCATACAATTGTCCAGGTTTAAGATCATTCAG
Organism: Carcharhinus amblyrhynchos; assembly: GCF_965287045.1. Lineage (NCBI taxonomy): Eukaryota > Metazoa > Chordata > Chondrichthyes > Carcharhiniformes > Carcharhinidae > Carcharhinus > Carcharhinus amblyrhynchos. Next base: position 22,281,965 of record NC_137334.1, on the reverse strand, counting down.
TGAGAAATTAGTCTTGGAAGAAGTTACCTTCACTTGTTTGGGGTCAGCTGCATTCAGTTTTTGGAGGGAGCACAGAGTGGCACAGTGGTTGGCACTGCTGCCTTGCAGCACCAGGGACCCAGATTCCGACCTTGGGTGACTGTGTGTGAAGTCTGCACGTTCTCTTCACGTCTGTGTGAGTTTCCTTCGGGTGCTCTGGTTTTCTCCCACCGTGCGAAAGATGTCAATTACTAGGAGGCGTAGCTTTAAGGTGCGAGGGGCAAGGTTTAAAGGAGATGTATGAGGCAAGGTTTTACATAGAGTGTGGTGGGTGCCTGGAACCCACTGCCAGGGGAGGTAGTGGAAGCAGATACGATAGTGACATTTTAGGGGTGTCTTGGCAAATACATGAAAGGATGGGAATAGAGGGATATGGTCGTTGGAAGGGTAGGGGGTCTCAGTTCATTCGGGCAGCATCGTTGGTGCAGGCTCGGAGGGCTGAAGGGCCTGTTCCTGTGCTGTAATTTTCTTTGTTCTTTGTGGATGTGCAGATTAGGCAGATTGGCCACGATCTTTTGCCCCTTAGTGTCTAAAGATGTGCAGGTTAGGTGGATTGGCTATGCTAAATTGCCCCTTAGTGTCCAAAAATGTGTAGGTTAGGTGGATTAGCTATGGTAAATGGGTTACAGGAATAGGGCAGGGGGAGGGCCTGAGTACAATGTTTTTTCAGAGAATTGGTGTTGACTCAGTGGGCTGAATGGCCTCCTGCTGCACTGTAGGGGCTGGCTGAGTCTGTGAAATGTCCTCTTGGCGAGTGCGCTCTCCTTGAAGGTGCGCTTGAAGGTTGAATTGATCACCTGAAGGACATAAGCAAGTGGGTGAACTGTCAGTGCTGTGCTGCACTGTTAACTACTCGGTAGATGTGAAAAACTCAGTGTTTTTGATATTTGTTTGTCAATTGTTGTCACCGAATCCTGACTCGACTGGTGGCTCACATTCATGGGATATCTCCAGGGGCAGTGATTTTTCTTTCCCCTACACACACAACAAAATATCCACTTGAAGTGGTTTCGAATGCCCCAGAGTCATAATAGGCATCTTCGAGATACAGACTCTTTCTGGAGATGATGAATGATGGTCCAAAGATGTGCAGGTTAGGACTGGTCACGCTAACTTACCCCTTAGCATCAGAAGGGCTAGCTAGGGTAAATGCACGGGGAAAGGGCCTGGGTAGGATTGTCATCAGTGCAGATCCGATGAGCCAAATGGCCTCCTGCACTGTTGGATTCTTTAATTTATTCTGTGTGGAGGCATCTATGCTGTGTGCGAAGGCGAGATATGTTTGCGTTGGGCATGGAGCGTGATTTGAAGGCAACGTGACCTTGAAGGAATGTTCGATTTTACCACAAGGTGCTCTTTGTCCTTGTGATTAAAATCAAGCATTCGCTTCAAGGCGCAGGCCGAGCTTACATTTTTTTAGTAAGACATAGCCGCTTGCAGCTTTGTTTTACAGATAGAAGTTAAAGATGGAACTGACAGGGAACACCTTCCAGTAGGGTCCAACCCTTTGTGATGTCTTTACTCTATGGAGTTTGGAAGGATGAGGGGGAAATCGCATTGAAACTTACAGAATACTGAAAGGCCTGGATAGAGTGGACATGAGGAAGATGTTTCCATAAGTGAGAGAGACTGGGATCCGAAGACACGGCCTCAGGGTAAAGGGAGGATCCTTTAGAACCGAGATGAAGAATTTCTTATCATAGAATTCTACAGCACAGAAGGAGGCCATTCGGCCCATGGAGGTGCACCGATCACAATCCCACCCAGGCCCTATCCCCATAAACCCTTGCATTTACCCTAGCCGGTCCTCCTGTCACGAAGGGGCAATTTAGCACGGCCATTTAACCTAACCTGCACATCCATGGACTGTGGGAGGAAACCAGAGCACCTGGAGGAAACCCACACAGACATGGGGAGAATGTGCAAAGTCCACACAGCCGGTGACCCATGCTGCGAATCAAACCGAGGTCCCCAGCACTGAAGGCAATAGTGCTAACCACTGTACCACCATGCCACCCGTCTTCAGCCAGAGGAGTTTGTTGCCACAGAAGGCTGTGGAGGCCAGGACATTGAGTGTATTTAAGACAGAGACAGATAGATTCTTGATTGGTAAGGGGATCAAGGGTTATGGGAGAAAAGGTGAGAGAATGGGTTGAGAAACTTATCAGTCATGATTGAATGACAGAGTAGATTCGATGGGCTGAATGGCTTAATTCTGCTCCTATATTTTGTGGTCTTATGCCAGGATGGAAGGGACAGATGCAAGAAGTGCTTTGCTCATATTCGTGTTGGTTTCTTTAAACTTTCCTGCCCGACATTCTGATTCGCTGCACCCAACTTGCACTTCCATCCTGCCCTCCCATAACCAAAAACATTATTGACAGAAGAAAGTAAAATCCCAAGGTGTCCTGATAGCTATGTCTCCAGGGCGGATGTCTGCCTTGCCAGTTTCCTGCAGTAATGTAATTGCTTTCATCTGACGGCTGAATTCCGAATTGCCCTGAGCCTTTGAGTGCTGATCTATGCAGGATTTACCCTCGAGAATGCTTCAAAAGATTATTGTTGAAGTTAAACACCCGTTAAAAATCTTGACTGCCTGACTGTGGTGAGGGCTGTTTCTGATTGCTACAGGCAAGGTGCCCTTGTCACCTTCGAATTGAGCTACTTCCGATCTGCATTGGTTTTGGCATGCCTCGTCCTTCTAGAACCGGGAGTAGCAGCTCAGGGGGGAGTCAGCACTTGCATAACATGGGCGGCTAAGTTAAAAGATTCTGGTGAGAACTACAAAATTCACCAGGTTCTCATAAAGGAGCGCTAAGCTTTTTTTTTCAATTCATTTGTGCGTCATGGGCGTCAGTGGCTGGGCCAGCATTTATTGCCTATTGCTCAAGAGCAGTTGAGAGTCGACCACATTGCTGTGGCTCTGGAATCACATTTCAGCCAGATTGGGTAAGCATGGTAGATTTCCTTCCCTAAAGGACATTAGTAAACAGATGGTTTTTTCTGACAGTGGTTTCATGGTCATCAGTAGATTCTGAATTCCAGATATTTTTTATTGAATTCAAATTCCACCATCTGCCGTGGTGGGATTCGAACCCGGGTCCCCAGAGCATTAGCTAAATTTTTGGATTAATAGTCTAGCGATAATATCACTCGGCCATTGCCTCCATAATGCGGTTTCCCTTCCCAGATGTTGCCACACTAGCGTTTTCTGTTGTTAGATCAGACTTCCAGAATCTAAGGTGTTTGCTGTTGTGCAAAAAGTTCCTCTTCAATATGCTTCAAATAATGTCAAATATTTAATCGCTGGAATGAAAACACAAAATACTGCAAAAACTCAGCGGGTGCTGTCCTCTACAGCGGGAATCCAACTTAGAATCCCTACAGTGCAGAAGGAGGCCATTCGGCATAACAGTGCTAACCACTGTGCCACCAGAACTAGGTTAGATGTTTGCTCCTGCATTAAGGCTGGACGCATGGCCTCATTCTGTTGCCTATCCTTTTAATTCTCCACCCTGCTCCCACTGTGACCTTGTTTCCTCGGCTGCTTGCAGTGTTCCAGTGAAGGGAGACCCAGGCTTTTGGAACCACACCTCGTCTTTCAGCTGTACACCTTATAGCCTTCTGAACTCGATACTGAGTTCAGCAGGTTTAAGACCACAAGCTCTGCCTCCATTTTGAAGTAAACAGGTGAGCAAGGAAACATAGAAATCAGAACCATTCGGCCCATCGTGCCTGCTGCCCCATTCATTATGATTATAGAACATTACAGCGCAGAACAGGCCCTTCGGCCCACGATGTTGCGCCGACCAGTTACAAAACAATGACCCACTAACCTAAACCAGTCCCTTTTCGTCCATAAACCTATCCACGGATCTCTTAAACGCCCCCAAACTAGGCGCATTTACAACTGCAGCAGGCAGGGCATTCCAATCCCTCACCACCCTCTGGGTAAAGAACCTACCCCTGACATCCGTCCTATAACTACCCCCCCCTTAATTTAAAGCCATGCCCCCTCGTGCTAGATTTCTCCATCAGAGGAAAAAGGCTATCACTATCCACCCTATCTAAACCTCTAATCATCTTATATGTTTCAATAAGATCCCCTCTTAGCCGCCTTCTTTCCAGCGAAAACAACCCCAAATCCCTCAGTCTCTCCTCATAGGACCTCCCCTCCATACCAGGCAACATCCTGGTAAACCTCCTCTGCACCCTCTCCAAAGCCTCCACATCCTTCCTGTAATGTGGGGACCAGAACTGCACACAGTACTCCAAGTGCGGCCGCACCAGAGTTGTGTACAGTTGCAACATGACACTGCGACTCCTAAATTCAATCCCCCTACCAATAAACGCCAAGACACCATATGCCTTCTTAACAACCTTATCTACTTGATTCCCAACTTTCAGGGATCTATGTACACATACACCTAGATCCCTCTGCTCATCCACACTATTCAAAGTCCTCCCGTTAGCCCTATACTCGACACTTTATTATTATTTATTATTATTATTATTTATTATGGCAGATCATACAACTCTTGATCCCACCTTTTGCCCCGTGCTCCCACTTCACTTCCCTATAAGAGCTCTATCGAACTCCTTGAAAAAGTTGAGGGTGACCCCAGACTTGAAACGTTGGCTCTATTCTCTCTACACAGTTGCTGTGGTTAGCACCGCCCCCTCACAGTGCCAGGGACCCAGGTTTGATTCCAGCCACGGGTCACTGTCTGTATGGAGTTTGCATGTTCTCCCCGTGTCTGCATGGATTTCCTCCGGGTGCTCTGGTTTCCTCCCATAGTCAAAAAGATATGCAGGTTAGGTTGATTGGCCATGCTAAATTGACCCTAGTGTCAGGGAGATTAGCAGGGTAAATGCATGGAGTTAGTGGAATAAGGCCTAGTGGGATTGTGGTCAGTGCAGACCCAATAGGCCAAATGGCCTCTCTCTGCATTGTAGGGATTCTATGCTATCAGACCTGCTGAGATTTTCCAGCATCTTTTGCTTCAGATTCTAGCATTCGTAGTTTATTGCCTTTATTTTGCAACTTTTGAAGATGGACAGAAAGTAGCCTGGAAATAACCCCTATGTTATAATCTGGCCTTCCTTACCCAGCTTGTAGCTTTCTGACCTCACACACCTCGAAAGATTTGGCCCATGCACAGTCCCTGCCTCTCAGCACCAGGGAATCGGGTTCAATTCGGCCTCGGGCCATTGCCTATGTGGAGTCTACACTTTCTCCCTGTGTCTGTGTGGGTTTCCTCCCACAGTCCAAAGATATGCAGGTCAGGTGGATTGGCCATGCTAAATTGCCCTTTAGTGTTGGGGGATTAACAGGGTAAATATGTGGGGTTACGGGGATAGGGCCTGGGTGGGATTGTTGTTAGTGTAGGCTCGATGGGCCAAATGGCCTCTTGCATTGCAGAGATTCTGATTCTATGTTCAGTAATGTAATTTCTGGCTTTCATCAGACATGTCATTTATCCCGGAGGGTTTAAACTAATACAGTTTGAACAATAACTTTTTCTCCCTCAAAAGCTATAAAAGATGCTGAGGGGATATTGACAGAGTGGACGTGGAGAGGATGTTTCCTCTTGTGGGAGAATCTAGAAAGAGGGGGTCACTGCTGAAACTAAGGAGTTGCTTGTTAGGTACTGTGTTTCTTATTTGGGTTGCTCTACTCTGTGAGTCAGTGCTTTATGGAGCGTAGGATCCATGTTGTTTGCAGGTTTGGCTGCTGCTGGAAAATAAGCAACTGTTGCAATGTCTGATCACCTCCATGCCTGCCTGCACGCTGATTATTCTATCAGTATTAAAACACAATAATGCCCATTTAAGACAGAAATGGGGAGAGATGTTTTCCCTCTGGAACATAGTTCCTCAAAGGGCAGTGGAAGTAGACTCTTAGAATTTTTTGAAGACAAAGCTGGATAGATTCTTGATAAGCAAGGGACTGAAAGGTTATCAAGGGGGGAATATGGAATTGAATGCTAGAGCAGGCTTGAGTGGCTGACACCTCCGAATTTCCTTGCCTCTCTCTCTGGTTCTTGAACGTGCTTTTGTTAAATTTCTCAGCCTCTCCCTGTTTCAGTCTGTGGCTGAGTTGCTGTGAGCACTGACACCCTTTTATTTACACTGTCACACTGTCCCTCACTCTTGATCTCAATCTCTGTTTCTGGAATTCAATCTCTTCAATCTCACAACCCTCACATATTGTCTCTGCTCACTGATCCATCTCCGTAACACTCCCAGCTAGGCCACCCTGGCTGCCTTTATGTTAACTTTCCTAACTCGCAGTGGCACCTCCTGATGCCTCTGTCTCTGGGATGTGGCCAGATTCCAATGAGCTCCCCTCTCCCTCCATCCTACCTCATGTACGTAGAAACTAGAAGCAGGAGTAGGCCATTCGGCCCTTCGAGCCTACTCCTCCATTCATCTTGATCATAGTTGATCATCGAATTCAATATCCCAATCCCTGCCCCCGCCTTTTCACATATCCCTTGATATCTCATATGATATCCCTCATTGACAATGTGATATCTGTCTGGCTTCTCCTGCTTGCTGGTAACATTCAGCTCTATACTCCGGTCATCGCATTCTGATCATAATCTGCTCCCTCCCACATCTGCCCCACCCCCAACACTACGCACCTCCATTTTGATTGCCCTACTTGCCAGTACTTTTAGTCTGAAACCACCCGGCATGTTTTAAACCTTGTATTCTGGCCATCACCAGCACCCTCTGTTTTCTGTCTCTCCCTCTTGCAGTTAAGTAACCACCATCGCACCTCCTAACCGCAACCTCTTCTCCCATTTCGCACTGCTTCCTGAATTCCATTCCAGCTCACCTACCGTTCCACAACAGGTTGCTTTTGTGTAATGCCTTGGATATAGCAAAACATCCCAAGGAGCTTTGGGGGGCAAGATTTGCCCCTCCCAGTCTGAGTTGGCTCTCTCTGCCCTTTTTGCGTTGAATTAAGAACCGGTTAATGACAAGTCAATCCATTGTGCCCTTTCTACCTCCATTATAGCTCTTCTGCTGCTCCGCATTAGCTAGAATGATCCAGTATCCGGAACCTACTTTGCACATTGCTTCCCACTTTGCTACCTCTCTCCATTCTCTGAAGCCTATACCTCTTTGATCACATCTTAAGACTCCCCTAATCTTTCTCTCTCTCTCCCTACCCTTTAGCTTATGAATACACAGAAAAGATTTGCCAGGATGCTTCAGGGACTTGATGGTTTGAGTTGTAATTAGAGGCTGGATAGCCTGGGATTTTTTTTCTGGAGCGTAGGAGGCTTAGGGGTGATCTTACAGAGATCTATAAAATAATGAGGGGCGTAGATATGATGGATAGTCAATATCTTTTCCCAAAGATAGGGGAGTCTAAACTAGAGGGCATAGATTTAAGGTGAGAGGGGAGAGATAAAAAAGGGGCAATTTTTTCACACAGTGGGTGGTGAGTGTCTGGGACAAGCTGCTAGAGGTGGTGGTAGGGGCAGGTACAATTTTGTCTCTGAAAAAGTATTTAGACAGTCACGTGGGTAAGATGGGTGTAGAGAGATATGGGCCAAATGCAGGCGATTGGGATTATCTTAATGGATTAAAAAAAAGAAGGCAGCATGGACAAGGTGGGCCAAAGGGCCTGTTTCCATACTGTAAACCTCTATGACTCTGGAGGCTGAGTATAAATGCTTGGGGTGGCATAGTAACACTGTGGTTAGCACTGCTGTCTCACAACACCAGAGACCAAGGTTCAATTCCGGCCTAAGGTGACTGCGGAGTGTGCACGTTCTCCCCGTGTCTGCGTGGGTTTCTTCCAGGTGTTCCGGTTTCCTCCCACACTCCAAAGATGTGTGGGTTAGGTGGATTGATGTGGAGATCATGGTTTTAACCTGGTGGTGTGAGACTTATTAAGTGGATTGGCCATGCTAAATTGCCCCTTAGTGTTGGTGGATTAGCAGAATAAGTACATAAGGTTACGGGGATAGGCCATGGGTGGTGGGATTGTTGTCAGTGCAGGCTCGATGGGCCAAATAGCCTTCTGCATGTAGGGATTCTGTGATTCCGTTCTACTCTATGTTAGTGTAGATGTTTGTAGTTGGCATTTGAGAGTCACTGGCTTGTTTCCTTCACGATTTGATTTTGTGCAGTCTATAAACAACTCTGCATGGTACAACGCAAATGCCTCAGCGATGATAGTTACTGAATGATGTGTGCAAGTGAAATAAACAGCCCCGCTTTCTGCACTAACAGCAGCTTAACTGTGTGTATGAAGCAGTTCTGTCTGTCGCTGCTTGTGGCAGAGGGATTATACAATTTGAACATGGTTTGCCTGTGGCATGGCTTGTTTTTTTTAAGCTGCTCTTTGACCAAGTTGTAAAGCAGGTTGGGGGAACAGCTGTGTGGAGTAAAGCTGGTTTACTGGAACTTGCAGGTAGACACTTGGTGGGAACTGAGTAAAGCACATTCTGGCATGTGAAACTAGAACTAAGGGGCATAGCCTCAAAATAAGGGGGAGTAGATTTCAGACTGAGTTGAGAAGGAACTCCTTCACTCAAAAGGTTGTGAATCTGTGGAATTCCCTGCCCAATGAAGCAGTTGAGGCTACCTCGTTGAATATTTTTAAGGCAAGGATAGATAGATTTTTGAATAGTAAAGGAATTAAGAGTTATGGTGATCGGGTGGGTAAGTGGAGCTGAGTCCATGAAAAGATCAGTCACGATCTTATTGAATAGCGGAGCAGGCTGGAGAGGTCTGATGGCCAACTCCTGCTCCCCGTTCTAAATAACAGTGTGGGACAGACAATGGACTTACCAGTTTGACTGAAAAGAGTTGCAAAAATCCCATGACTTCTAGGTTTCTTGCTGTATTGACAAACTGTTAAGCTTAGACTTTTTTTAAACCCATTTTATTGATTATTTTGCTTCTGGAGCCACATATACACACATATCTGGAATTAATAATCTACTGATGACCATGAAACCATTGAAGTTAAAAGTTTATTTATTACTGTTAATATTAGGCCTACATTAACACTGCAATGACGTTACCGTGAAATTCCTTTAGTTGCCACACTCTGACGCCTGTTTGGGCACGCAAAGAGAATTTAGCACGGCCAATACTTTATTGATTGTCGGAAAAACCTACCTGGTTCACTGATGTCCTTTAGAGAAGGAAATCTGCCATCCTTACCTGGTCTCGGCTATATGTGACTCCAGATCCACAGCAATGCAGTTGATTCTCAACTGCTCTCTGAAATGGCCTCGAAAGCCAGTCAGTTGCAACCCACAGCACATGGACTGCGGTGTTTCAAGAAGGCAGCTCATCACCACAGTCTCAACTAGGGATGGGCAATAAATGCTGGCCCGGCCAGTGACACCTGTGTCCCATAAATTAATTTTTAAAAATCTCTTGACTGAATATATAAAAAGAGAATATTCCAATGAGCGGAGCAGGCAACATGCATGAGTTACAGAAGCTGACATGCTTGAAGCAGCCACACAATTGCCAGATCTAACAAAGTGAAAGGAGCATGATGAGAGCACTAAATAAGCGCTTGGTATGAGTTAGTATAATCCACATTGTTGTGTAGCAGCTCTCTACGAATGTAATCCAGTGTTTGACTCAGTCCCGGGGCTGTGTCTGCTCCCAGCCAGATTGCCACACAGCATGTGTAGCAAGGAGTGTCACCTGCAAAGTGGCTGGGTTTCGGCTGGGTCAGGAGAATGAGAAACCAGCCCATCAGGTGTTTTGAGATTCTATTCGTCTTCAACTAGCAGCCATCTCTAAAGAAAACTCCAGCTAGTTTCAGATATTTGTTTGTGAAAAGAGGCTCCCCGGCCTCCTGACACGGCTGGAGCTCCAATCAGTCTTTAACAAGAGGTGAATATGTCCATTCCATTTCCTCTCTGCAGACCCCTTCCTGGGGAAATTGAAAGCTGTCACTCTGTGATACCAGCAGCCCGCACCTTCCTGACTGCGAACACTTTGTGCTGGTATCCTGTGCCAATTCCTCCACAACACTGCTGATGAAAGCAATAAGAGTGTTCAGGAAATGATGCCCTGATCACACTGAAAAGGACTGAAAATAAACAATAGCACTTATCTTTCCATCTGATGGTGGTTTATATAAAGCATTTTATGTGTGGGAAGCGTCGGTCAGTGATCCATTCCAGTGTGCAGCTGAGTGAGGAAATGGCTACTCCCTCACGGTCAGTCACTCTCAGTCACAGCCTTCACACTTTCACATAGGGAGGGTGGGCATGCACACTCACTCACACTTTCTCATTCATTCTCACTCACTCCGCGCGCTCTCCCTCGCGTGCTCTACCTCGCCCCCTCCCCCTCCTCGCGCGCACACACTCTGTCTATCATAATGGCCCTATTAGCTACATGGTTAAAGTGCAACTCAGTGTATCCTTTCCTCAGCTGCTTCTGCTCCTTGCCTTGGTTTAGACACTTTCATTTTCCATGGAGCATTTGGCTTCCTTATTTCTCTTAGCAAAAGATACTAGAACAATAAAAAGTACAGCGCAGGAACAGGCCCTTTGGCCCTCCAAGCCCATGCTGATCATGATGCCCTAACTAAACTAAAATTAAACCTTCTGTCCTTACTCGGTGCGTATCTTTCTATTCCCTCCCTGTTCATGTACCCATCCAGATTCCGGTTAAATGTTGCTAATGTACCTGCTTCCACCACCACCTCTGGCAGCACTTCCCAGGCACCCACCACTCTCTGCATGAAAAACTTCTCCCGCACATTTCCCTTAAACTTTCCCCCTCGCACCTTGAACCTGTGTCCTCTTGTAATTGACACTTCCACCCTGGGAAAAAGCCTCTGACGATCCACCCTGTCTATGCCTCTCATAATTTTATAGACCTCTATCAGGTCTCCCCTCAGTCTCCATCTTTCTGTGAAAACAGCCCAGGATTATTCAACCTCTTCTCATAGCCAGCGCCCTCGAGACCAGGCAACATCCTGGTGAACCTTCTCTCCAAAGCTTCCACGTCCTTCTGGTAGTGTGGTGACCAGAACTGCATACGGTACTGCAAATGTGGCTTAACCGAAGCTTTATAAAGCTGCAACATGATCTGCCATCCCATTTATACTGAAGTTCATTTGCTAAACGCACGGCAGTTCTGCAGATGTATTCTTATCATCCTGGATTGAAGTTTCTTGAGGACCAGTTGAAGTTACAGAACAAGAATGATGGGGACAATCTTCTCCCTTATTTGACACCTGATTTTCTCCTTTCATTGAGTATCCAGTTTTTTGTTTCAATGGGCCAGCGAATGGTAATTTTAGTTGCATCATCAAGTCTAACTGAATTGTCTGTTGCTTTTCTAGAGTTACGAAAAGCAAGTTTCCTCAGCTTATCTACAAAGCATCGAAGAGGCATACAAGAAGTCCTTTCTCCCAGAGATCAGGTCGGTGTGTTGAGAATCTTCATTCATTTGTGTTGTGTGGTACAAATGGTAATCAATTTGAAACATTTAAAGTGTCAGCACACAATAACCTTTAAAAAAAATTTAAAGTACAAACACGCACGATGGCACAGTGGTTAGCACTGCTGCCTCACAGCACAAGGGACCCGGGTTCAATTCCCACCTTGGGTCAGTGTCTGTGTGGAGTTTGCACATTCTCTCTGTGTCTGTGTGGGTTTCCTCCAGGTGCTTCAGCTTCCTCCCAAAGATATGTGGGTTAGGTTGATTGGCCATGCTAAATTGACCCTGGTGTCAGGGCAATTAGCAGGGTAAATATGTGGGGTTATGGGAATATGGCCTGGCTGGGATTGTGGTCAGTGCAGACTCAATGGGCTGAATGGCCTGTTCCTGCACTGTAGGGATTCTATGGTAATTCTATGAAGCCCTTCGGTCTACCTGGTTCATGCTGGCCTTGTAGTTCCACTCGAGCTTCCTCCTACCTCTAAAGTTTATTTATTAGTCATTACTTACCCTATCATATATTCTTCTAAACACTTCTCCCTGATGTGGCAATCTTGAATGTATCTATACTGTTCACCTTTACTAATCCCTGTACTGGTGAGTGCCAGATTCTCATCATTCTGAGTTCCTGAATGGATTTATTCACAGCTCTCTTGGGTTAGAATCATAGAATCCCTACGGTACAGAAGACGCCGTTCGGTCCATCTAGTCTGCACTGACTCTCCGACAGAACACCTTACCCAGGCCCTCTCCTCGACCTATCTCCTTGACCCTACGTATTTACCTTGGCCAATCCACCTAATCCACACACCTTTGGAATGTGGGAGGAAACCGGAGCACCTGGAGGAAACCCACACAGACACGGGGAGAATGTGCAAACTTCACACAGACAGGGACCCGAGGCCAGAATTGAACCCAGTGTTAACCACTGTACCATCATGCCATTCTCACCCAAGGCCAGAATTAAACCTGGGTCCCTGGCACTGAGAGGCAGCAGTGCTAACCACTGTGCTGTTCTGGTTCTGCTCCCTATTTCTGGTCTTGCCAGAAAGTTGCTACATTTCTATCCTGACTCGATCAAATCTTTGCATAACCATAAATGCCTCTATCAAATTGCCCCCTCAAACTTCCCTGGATAAGAGGAAATGGCCCCCGGCTGTTCAGGTATAGGTATATTCTCTCAGCTGTGGTAACATCCTGGTCAGTTATTTTTGCACCTGCCCCAGTAGCCCACATCCTCTTTGTAATCGGGAAACCAGAACTATTCTTGATGCTCCACAAGTTCACTATGAGGTTAACGTAACTTCTGATTTTCAATTCCTTTCCTCTTAAAAAAAAATGAACCCCTGGTTTTTTGTTTGTGTTTTTTTAATGGCCTTTTTAACCTCATCTTTGCAGACTTGTCAGCTTCTTCACTCCTTAACTAAGACACGTTTATTTTCCCTGACGTGTTTGTCCCGAGCTAAAGGTATTACCTCCCTTTTATATTTAAAGTTCATTTTCTGAACACAAGGGGAAATTCTGCAGATTTATTCACATCTTCCCATATTTTGTCACAGTCTGCTCTCTATAGCCACACTACTCAATTTTATGTCAGTTGCAAACTTTGTACTTTGGATGTCCAGGTTCTTAGTGTGAATGGTGAGTAAAAGTAAGTCCCGTGCCAATCCCTGTGGGATTTCATTCGATAAAAATCTCTAAAGTTAAGTCTTAAGTTTAATGTTTATTTATTAGTGTCACATATAGGCTGACAATAACACTGCAATGAAGTTACTGTGAAAATCTCCTAGTTGCCACACTCCGGCGCCTGTTCGGGTACACTGAGGGAGAATTTAGCGTGGCCAATACAGCTAACCAACATGTCTTTCGGACTGTGGGAGGAAATCGGAGCACCCAGAGGAAACCCACGCAGACACGGGGAGAACGTGCAGATTCCACACAGACAGAGGTATACGGGTTAGGTGGATTGGCCAGGCTAAATTGACTCTAGCATCAGTGGATTAATAGGGTAAATATATGAGATTACATACAGGAATAGGGACTGGGTGGGATTGTGGTTGGTGCAGACTGGATGGGCCAAATGGCCTCCTGCACTGTAGGATTCTATGACAGTGACCTGAACCTGGGTCCCTGATGCTGTGAGGCAGCAGTGTTAACCCCCGTGCCACCCCTACTTTCTGTTTTGTATTTTGTAGCGAGCTCACTAACCCTCTCCTACATTTCCCTAGACTGCACATACCCTAACTGACCTCAAACCCATCTTCATCAGGCTTGAGTGCGTGACTGTGCAGCCAATAGAGTCTGAGCATAGGGTTTGGCGATTGTATGGGGAGGAAAGCCAGTGCACCCCCGCATTCACGCACTGATCCAATCACACTGGGCTGTAAAGTAGCATTGGACAACGTGGGCCTTCTTCCATCTGTGTCAGATAAGACTTTCAGCAAAACAATTGTGTTGGGGGACAGAGTAGTTTTGTACTTTCCCCGATGACTACAGGGACCAGTCTGTGAGAGGGAGTTGTGCCATCATGCCGCCTGAGGTGTTATCAGATTTGTAGCTTGTTATTTTTGGTGTTGGCACTTGTTGCTGACCTGTGGTAATCATTGTTGGTGCATAGCCACCCACGGGTGAAGTTGCCATCTTCCTCTTTCCCCAACCACTGTCTCCCACATGCAGAAATCGATGTTTAGGGCCTTCGTGCAAGCATCCCTGAAGTGGAGCTTTGGGCATCTGACTGATCTCTTGGCTCCAGTCACCTCACCATCCAGGAAAAGGGCAGCATGGTAGCACAGTGGTTAGCACTGCTGCCTCACAGTGCCAGGGACCCTGTTCGATTCCGGCCTCGGGTGACTGTCCGTGTGGAGTCTGCACATTATGTGTGGGTTTCCTCTGAGAGTTCTGGTTTCCTCCACACTCCAAAGATGCGCCGGTAGGTGGATTGGCCGTGCTAAATTGCCCCTTAAGTGTCAGGGGGATTAGCAGGATAAATATGTGGGATTACAGGGGTAGGGCCAGGGTTGTTGTTGGTGCAGGCTTGATGGACCGAATGGCCTCTTCCTGCACTGTAGGGATTCTGTAGAATAACTGTAGAGATTCTATGATTCTAAATTTCGAACCTGACCCCTTTCAAATGTGTGTTCCTGGTTTGTCAGTTTTGATGTATGATGATTTTAAAATTGGACAGTCTAACCAAGGGTGAATGGTGGCCTTTCCGGATACACAAACCCTTTAAGGCAGCATCAGCTACGTTTGTTTTTGTGACATTTAAGTAAAATGTTGGGCAGGATGCTTCGTATGAATTTGCTCCTGTACCGAAGCCAAGAACACTAGATATTTTCTTCTGGAAAAAATGACAGGGATTTCAAAAATAGCAACAGGGATAATTATGTATGCATTAGACAGTGCGCAGAGAAATGCAGGGGAAAGGCTGTTTTGAATAAAATCCCACTACTGACCTTTGTCCAAAAAGAAACTTGGCTGTTGCATGCGTAATTCGTAACACATTGGGTGGTTATGCTTGTACGTTGCTGTTTAAGCAATGTTTGTGTGTACAGTTTGCCAGAGGAGTCTTGTTATGAAATGGGATTTGCATTGAACCATTTTTCCTCCTCCTTTCATATGTTATTAGCTCATAATTAACCTTGTCTGTTGAGTAGCGTTTACACGTGTACCGTACTCTTACGGTACATTATTGCCCCGCCTCTTTTTGTGAAATCAAAGGTACATTATGGATATTTGCCATCAGGGAGCATCTGACTAAACTTTACATTTACAGTTTGCAATTGCACCGCACTTTTCATGTAACAAGAATGGCCCAAGGCATTTCGCAAATGACAACTTGTATTTAAATTGTGTCGTTAACATAATCTAATTTCTTAAGGCACTTCGCCATTGGGTTAACAAACAAAGTTTGACATCAAACCACGTGGGAGATATTGGGCCAAAAAGCATGACCAAAGAGGTAGGCTTTTCAGGACGGTCTTAAAGGAGAAAAGGAGAGGCGAAAGGGTTTGGTGGAAACTCGTGGCCCAGGCAGCTGAAAGGAAAGCCACCAATGGCAGAGGGATTCAAATCGAGGGGCTCAAGAGACCAGGATTGGAGGAGTGCTGTGTGTTAACGTTGCAATCCTATAGTCTTCCACAGGTCTCAGGGATTTATCTACCTCGATGCACTTTAAGACTTCCAGCACCACTATCTCTGTAATATGCACACTCCTCAAGACATCACTGTTTATTTCACCAAGTTCTCTAACATCCATGCCTTTCTCAACAGTAAAGGCCAGAAGTAGCCATTCAGCCCATTGAGTCTGCACCAACTCTCCGATAGACTATCTTACGCATGCCTTCTCCTCCATCCTATTCCCGCAATCCCACACATTTAACCTAAGAACATAAGAAATAGGAGCAGGAGTAGGCCATCTAGCCCTTCGAGCCTGCCCCGCCATTCAATAAGATCATGGCTGATCTGTCGTGGCTCAGTTCCACTTTCCCGCCCTCTCCCCATACCCCTTAATCCCCTTGCCTATCAAAAACCTATCTACCTGCGTCTTAAAAATATTTAGCGAGGCAGCCTCCACCACTTCAACGGGCAGACAATTCCAGAGATTCACCACCCTTTGAATAAAGAAGTTCCTCCTCAACTCCATTCTAAACCGCTCCCCCCCCCCCCGCCTTTATCTTGAGGCTGTGCCCTCTAGTCCTACTGTCCTTACTGAGCGGGAAGAGCCTCTCCACCTCTATCCTATCCATCCCATTCATCATCTTATATGTCTCAATGAGATCTCCCCTCATTCTTCTAAACTCTAACGAGTACAAGCCTAGTTTATTCAACCTCTCCTCATAATTCAACCCCCTCAACTCCGGTATCAGCCTAGTAAACCTCCTCTGCACTCCCTCCAAGGCCAAAATACCCTTGCGTAAGTGCGGCGACCAAAACTGCACACAGTACTCCAGCTGCGGCCTCACCAGTGCCCTGTACAGTTGCAGCAAGACCTCCCTACTTCTATATTCAATCCCCCTCGCTATGAAGGCCAACATCCCATTCATCTTCCTGACCACCTGCTGCACCTGCAGGCTGGGTTTTTGCGACTCATGCACAAGGACCCTGAGGCCCCTCTGCACCGCTGCGTGCTGCAGTTTTTCGCCATGTCAGTAATAATCCTTCCTACCATTATTCCTACCAAAGTGGACCACCTCGCACTTGCCAACATTAAATTCCATTTGCCAGTTCCTGGCCCATTCGCCCAGCCTATCTAGATCCTTCTGCAGACTTTCTACACCCTCCGCACAATTTGCCGTTCCACCAATCTTGGTGTCATCAGCAAATTTCGACACCATACACTCGGTTCCCTCCTCCAGATCATCTATATAAATGGTAAATAGCTGAGGCCCCAGCACCGACCCCTGGGGCACTCCACTAGTCACCAACCGCCAATCCGAATAGCACCCATTGACCCCCACTCTCCGCCTCCTATTTGACAGCCATTCCCCTATCCACGCTAACACCCTACCCCCAACTCATGCCCCCTAATCTTCTGCAATAACCTCTTGTGCGGCACCTTATCAAAAGCCTTCTGAAAATCAAGAAACACCACATCCACCGGCTCTCCTCTATCCACCGCCCTAGACACATCCTCATAGAATTCCAATAAATTCGTCAGACACGACTTCCCTTTAACGAAACCGTGCTGCATCTGCTCTATCAAACAATTCTCCTCAAGATGCCTCGCTATTTTCTCCTTGATTTAGCATGGCTAATTCATCTAACCTACATATCTTTGGACCTTAATTGGCATTTCAGCTTGGCCAATCCACCTAGCATGGCACCAGGGAAAGAGGAAAAGAGAGGAAGAGGAGCCAGGTGAAATGAACCTACTGTTCCATAAGGTATAAGAGCAGAATTAGGCCACTCGGCCCATCGAGTCTGCTCTGCCATTCAGTCATGGCTGATATTTCTCTCATCCCCAATCTCCCGCCTTTTCCCCATAACTCCTGATCCTCTTATTAATCAAGAACCTATCTATCTCTGTCTTAAAGACACTCAATGATCTGGCCTTCACAGCCTGATGCGGCAGACTTCCGCAGATTCACAACTCTCTGGCTGAAGAAATTCCTCCTCACCTCAGTTTTAAGGGAGCGTCTCTTCATTCTGAGGTTGTGCCCTTGAGTTCCATCACTCCCATTAGTGGAAACATCCTCTCCACATTCCACTCTATTTCTGTAAGCTTCAATTAGATTCCTTGCTCTCCTGCTGCTCCCATCCTTCGAAACTCCATCGAGTATAGACCCAGAGTCCTCAACCGCTCCTCATATGACAAATGGTTTTACGTACTCCTATGCGTTTCTCTTATAGTAAATCAGAGGGCTGTTGCAGTTGAGATATTTTCAATCCTTTGGTTCATTGCTACTGTGTTATTTGAAAGAGGAATTTGACAGTCGTGGTGACGTTTGTCTTTCTTTTTGATATAATGGCAGCCTGACGTAACAGAGTCCGTCTCTCCGGGTGCAACAGTAATCACTTCTGTGTTTTCTTATAGTGAGAAATCTGAAGTGTTGCAGTACGACACAACCCAGCTTCCTGAGGCAGAGAAGGTAGGAATAGTTGTTTAACATTCTTGCAAACTGCTTTGTCCCATACTGTCCAGCTGCTCACAGTTTTCTCCAGTGATGCTATCCTTCTTCTGTACAATGTGTTTCTGTGCAATGTTGGACAGGAAGCGGTCCCACTTGCAGCACTGTTTATATATTTGCAACTGCCCTTGCTCCCTTACCACCACCATATCATGGTCAAGTCTGCTTCTTAGAGTCCCTTTCCCCTCTCTTGTGTCTTCTGGAACCTTCCCGACCTCCCTGAAACTGAAATGGGGATCTGGTGGAGTAGCAGTATTATCACTAGATTAGTAATTCAGAGACCCAGGCTAATGTTCTGGGCACAGATCGATAGAATCATCGAATGGTTATGGCCTCAAAGGAGGCCATTCAGCCCATTGTATCCATGCCAGCTCGCTGCAAGAGTCACTCTGCAAGTCATATCCTCCATCCCACACACACCTGTCCCCGTGCGCACTGCGCCCCCCCACCCACCCAAACTCCCCCACCCACCCACCACAAATTTTTTTCTCTTCAAATAATTATTTGATTTGCAAGCCTGGGATGAATCTGCCTCCACCACATTCTCAGGCAGAATAGGGGAGGCAGTGGTATTGTCACTGGACTAGTCATCCAGGGACTCGGGGTAAAGCTCTGGACATCTGGGTTCAAATCCTGTGAAGCAGATGTGAAATTTGAATAGAATAAAAATCTGGAATTAAAAATCTACCGATGACCATGAAGACATTGTCAATTGTTGGAAAAACCCATCTGGTTCACAGATCTCCTTTAGGGAAGGAAATCTGCTGTCCTTACCTGGTCTGGCCTACATATGACTCCAGAGCCACAGCAATGTGGTTGACTCAACCACTCCTTTAGGAATGGCCAATAAGTGTTGGCCCAGCCGGCAGCACACATCTTCAATGAATAAAAAACCAACCTCAAGGGAGTGTGACTGCCTCATTGGAATGAATTTATCGACCCACCAGCTCACCTCATCTGGAATTCAACCCCAGGTCCCCAAAGCAATAATTCCTAGAACCATAGAAAATAACAGCTCAGAAACAGGCCTTTTGGCCCTTCTTGTCTGTGCTGAACCTTTTTTTGCCTCGTCCCACTGACCTGCACTTGAACCATATCCCTCCACACCCCTCTCATCCATGAACCCGTCCAAGTTTTTCTTAAATGTTAAAAGTGACCCCACATTTACCACTTTATCTGGCAGCTCATTCCACACTCCCACCACTCTCTGCATGAAGAAGTCCCCCCTAATATTCCCTTTAAATTTTTCTCCTTTCACCTTCAACCTATGCCCTCTGGTTTTTTTTCTCCCATAGCCTCAGTGGAAAAAGCCTGCTTGCGTTCACTCTATCTATACCCATCAAAATCTTATACATCTCTATCAAATCTCCCCTCATTCTTCTACGCGCCTGGGAATAAAATCCTAACCTATTCAGTCTCTCTCTGTAACTCAGCTGTCATGCAAACCAGTCTCCCATTGACTCTGTCTACACTTCCCTCTGCCTTGGCAAAGCAGTCAGCATGATCAAGAACCCTATGCACCCTGGACATTCTTTCTTCCACCTTCTTCCTTTGGGAAGAAGATACAAAAGTCTGTGGTCACATACTAAACAACTTCTTTCCTGCTGCTGTCAGACTTTTGAATAGACCTACTTTGTATTACGTTGATCTTTCTCTACACCCTAGTTATGTCCTAGGGGACATAACTATAAGGCTCATGGTGGGGGATATGGGAGGGATGTCCGAGGTAGATTTTTTTACTCAGAGAGTGGTTGGGGTGTGGAATGCACTGCCTGCTGTGATAGTGCAGCAGGACACTTTAGGAACTTTCAAGTGGTTATTAGATAGGCACAGGGAGCACACCAAAATGACGGAGTGGGATGGCTTGATCTTGGGATTGGACATAGCTCGGCGCAACATTGAGGGCCAAAGGGCCTGTACTGTGCTGTACTGTCCTATCTATCTGTCTTCTATCTATGAATGTAATGCTGCATTTTGCACTCTCTTCTTTCTTTCTCTATGAATGGTATGCTTTGTATAGCATGCAAGAAACAATACTTTTCACTGTATGCTAATACATGCGACAATAATAAATCAAATCAAATCTGAGCCTCTGGATTACGAGTCCAGTGACAATACCACCACACCATTATCTACACTACACCATTTTCTCCCCTAATTTAAACAATTTCGCAATTGTTCCCATGTAACAGATCAGCCCAAGGCTGTTATTCCTTTGGCATTGTGTCTGAGGACAGCTGGAAGGAGTTCAGACTCTGATTAAATGGACAGAACAGTTCTTACGATGTGCAGAGTTGGTATTTGTAATGCTTTCTTTTGTGTCCTTATTGTTTTCGGACATTATTCCATCTGTCAGCAAATCTGCCCAATTTGTTTTAATTGGGACCAAAAGAGAAAATGCTGGAAATGCAGATCTCGCAGCATCTGTCTGGAGCAAAAAGAGCTGATGCTTCAAGTCCAGATGACCCTTTGTCAAAGCTAAAAGGCATAGAAAGTGGGAGATATTTATACTGCAGGGTGAGGGAATGAAAGATGAGCCATAACCACAGAAACCAAGGGAGAGGCTGCTAATGGCAGTCCACGGAAAGAACAGATGTGAATGGCCAAACGGCAAAGAAGCTGAAATCAGAGAGTAAACTGTCACAGATGAAGATATGGGGGGAGGGGGAGATGGATGAGAGGTAAAATTGGGTAAAGAGAAGCAAAGGGGTTGAAAGAATTGGGGGGGGGAGAAAAATAAAGAAATGAAAGGTAGAGGACGATTAAAAATGACATGAAATGGAAACAAAGGGGTGGAGGTGGGGTAAAGGTCATCATCTGAAGTTGTTGAATTTGATGTTGGAACGAGAAGGCTGTAACGTGCCTCGTCGGGAGATGAGACGCTGTTCCTCCAGTTTCTTTTAAGTGGGATTGTTTTGGATTCCTGTGAATGGACATCATGATTGTTAAACCCTGACACACAGATTTTGATTGCAAAGAGCCATGATTTGATGATGGCGGCTACTGACTGCCTGTGAATGTGGACAGGGGCATTGGGGAAAATCTTGTTCTCTAATTTGTAGTGTGTTTTGTTTTCTCTGATTTGACCGATCTAGCCATGTGTCACTGTAAAGTGTCAACAGCGCCTTGTCAGCAACAGCAACTTGCATTTTGTACAGAATTCCAGAGCTTAGAGTCTAGACAGCCGGAAGTATAAGGCAGCAGTGATGGGGCGAATGATATCACTGATCTTGTATCGAAACACTCCTTCGCAATCCTCAGCCGTGGCTGGTTCTGTTTGAGTGAAAAATCAAATCCACTTATGCAGCAGCATTCTTCCTTTTTCAGTAACTGTGCCAGTCACTCTTGGAGCATGTGTTCCCTGTCTGAGGCTTCAGAATACCAGCAATACTCTTTCATCAAAACATGGCTGAGGTTTTTGTAATGACGTATGGTTGAAGATGAAGAGCCAGGACTTCATGTCGGGTCTGTTGCTGCAAGGAGAGCACCGACTGATCCCGATTGACCTTTTGTGTATTTTTGTTCCCAGTATCAAAGGCGCAATGTTCGACATTTTGTCTTGGCAATTTCAGTTAAAGTGAAACAAGCCGCGCAAAGCAAAGCCTTTTGCCTTGTTTGTTCTGGAGTTTGCATTTGCCTGGGAAAGTGCTGCAGTGGTGTACCAAACACTGCTGAAACCCCTTCCTTGCCAGAATAAACCAGCTCAATGGGCCTGCCTGCGCCCTGTTTATTTAATTTTGAGTGAATTCTATCTTGTTCGGGCCTACATTGGGCAAGTTAGAGCATTAAATTTATTATCACAATGCAACACAAATAATCCACCACATTTGCACTTTGAGGATTAAGGAACATCGGGTGGCACGGTGGCATAGTGGTTAGCACTGCTGCCTCACAGCAGCAGGGACCCAAATTCAATTCCAGCCTAGGGTCACTGTTTGTGCGGAGTTTGCATGTTCTCCCCGTGTCTGCATGGGTTTCTTCCAGGTACTCCGGTTTCCTCCCACAGTCTAAAGATGTGCAAGTTAGGTAGGTTGACCATGATAAATTGACCCTAGTGTCTGGGGATTAGCTAGGGTAAATGTGTGGGATTACGGGACTAGGGCTTGGGTAGGATTGTAGTCAGTACAGACTTGATGAAACAAATGGCCTCCTTCTGCACTGTAGGGATTCTGTGATTTTATTCTGTGCTCAGACAATCTGGAATGTATTGTCAATCTATCACGGTACAAAGGTTTGTATCTGCAAATTGGAGAGGTGGGGAAAACTCAATGATGAATTGCATCCTTGCCATTTAATGAAGATTCCCTCTCGTATTTTATTTCTTTGTCCACATACATTTTGTGTTATTTATTTTGGGGCAGATGATGGCACACTGCTGCCTCACTGCACCAGGGACCCAGGTTCAATTCCTGGCTTGGGTCATTGTCTGTGTGGAGTTTGCATGTTCTCCCCCTGTCTGCATGGGTTTCTTCCAGGTGCTCCGGTTTCCTCCCACAGTCCAAAGATGTGCTCATTAGGTTCATAGGCCATGCTAAATTCTTAGTGTACCCAAACAGGCGCCAGAGTGTGGCGACTGGGGGATTTTCATAGTAACTTTATTGCAGTGTTAATGTAAGCCCACTTGTGACCCTAATGAATTAACTTTAAAAAACTTGTCAGAGGGCAGTTGAGAGTCAACTACATTGCTGTGGCTGTGGAGTCACATGTAAACCAGACTAGGTAAAAATGGCAGATTTCCTTCACTGAAGAACATTAGTGAACCAGATGAGTTTTTCCGACAATCGACAAATGGTTTCATGGCCATCAGTAGATTCTTAATTTCAGATTTTTAAAAAATTCAAATTCCACATCTGCCATGGCGGGATTCGAACCTGGGTCCCCAGAGCTTTACACCAAGTTTCTGGACGCCTAGTCCAGTGACAATACCACTGCCGCCTTTATTCTGCCTAGAATGTGGTGGAGACAGATTCATTCCAGGCTTGCAAAAGGAAATTGGATAATTATTTGAAGAAAAAAAAATTGGAAGGCTGAGGGGCGGTGGGGGTGCTAGGACTTGCAAAGTGGCTCTTGCTGAGAGCTGGCATAGACACAATGGGCTGACTGGCTTCCTTTGGGGCTGTAACCATTTGATGATTCTATGAAATGAAGCTGCCCACTTTTCCTTCAGATTTGACCCATTTGGGGTTGCAGGTCAAAGAACTAGGTTATGAATTGCCCAGAGGTATTTCACGTCCAATCTTCCAGTGAAGGGAGAGGAACCTTTGAATATCTGCACGGGATTCGAATCCAGATTCTGGGGTTTCGAGGCGCCAGCTGTACCGATTTTCTCAGTGATGTGCTGGATTGGACATGTGTATGTATGACCATCACACCGCAACCCGCACCCCCCACCCCGCCTCCCCACTTCACACCCCCTCCCTCCAAAAATAAAACTTGATTTTGGCAGTAATTGGTCTGAACTTTTCCAGTTGAGTTATTAAAAGCATGTGGCCGCAGTGATTGGATATAGTGTGAACTGCCTAAGCGCTACAGCTATGTTTTGTTATTGACAGTGGCACTATACATATACCATCTTCTGAAGCATCAGTGTTAGTTTGGATGGACTGGCTCACCATCTGCCTTCCCCGTGTGTGAATCCCCTATCAAAAATCTGAGCTTGCGTGTTAAGCACCGTGTGGTTATCATAGTTTCCATTCAGAACCCTTGAGTGCTGACAGATCCACTTTTAAGCAGAGCCAAGCCCTGGATTGCGTGATCTCAAATGCTTTGCTGCAGTGTCTGTACTAGCAGTCAGCCCAGCCGTCATCTGCAAGTTGTTTGTGAACACACTCCTTTCCCCTCCCTTCAACCCGACCACCATGGCAGTTCAATATCTGCGCGCGCACACTCACAAAGTGGTCATTTCCTATCCAGCTGAATGTATAACGAGCTAGATCTTAACACTGCAAGGCAGGCGAACCCGGCCAGTCTTAATTCACGATCAATACCTGGATATTAAACTTTGTGTTTGCGTACCCATTACTGCTCTAGTTTTGAAGGGCATCTCTTACTCCCCCTTGCCCTCCCTCACTCTTCCTCGTTTCCCCCTCTGTTCCTCCCCTTGATCCCCCTTCCACCAGTGTCCCTCTCAGGATATGTTGGGATTTGTTTTCCTTGGAGTAGAGAAGGCTGCGCGGAGGGAGGGAGGGAGGGAACCTGATTGAGGTGTAGAAAATCATAAGCCACGCAGTTAGGAAGAAACCTTTCCCCCTTAGTAGAGGGGTCAATAACCAGCAGCAGAGATTTAAGGGAAAGGGCAGGGGATGTGAGGAAAAACTTTGTCACCCGGGGGTGGTGGGAGTTTGGGACTCGCTGTCTGTAGAGGCAGCAGCCCTCAACATTTAAGAAGCATTTGGAAGTGCAAGTGTAATGTCATAGCATACAAGGCTATAGAGTGAGTGCTGGAAAATGGGATTAGAGAGGATAGGTGTTTAGAACATAGAACACTACAGCACAAACAGGCCCTTTGGCCCACGAGTTGCGCCGATCACATCAACACCTATCTATAACCCCCAATCCCATAAAACCCCATATACTCATCCAGAAGTCTTTTAAAAGACCCCAGCAAGTTCGCCTTCACCACCACTGATGGCAGCCGATTCCACTCACTCACCACCCTCTGAGTGAAAAACTTACCCCTAACATCACTTCTGTGTTTGATGGGCCGCCATGGACACGATGGGCCGAAGGGTCTCTTTCTGTGTTGTAAACGTCTGTGACTCTTACAGTTCGACGTGTGTGAATGAAATCACCCCTTGTTCTTCCTAAATGGTAGGAAGGGCGTGGCCGCTTCTACTGACCTCTCTTAGGACATTCCTCTCATCCCAGCAGTCAATCCTGTTTAAGACTTATTTTATCTAAAGTAAGGAGACCAAAACTGTAAAGAGTGCCCCAGATTTGATCTCACCAAGATCTCTATATATCTGCAGTGAGGCTTTGTTCATATACTCCAAACCATGATAATGGATGTATAAAGTGCAAGAGCCTGATTATAATGGTGTTCCATAGATCTGAGCTATAATGCTATAATCTGGTTTATTTTGCTCAGATTTTTTGTGTTAGCCTTTTTCCTCATTGAGACGGGCAGATGAGAAATTCCATCTGATTTGAAGCACAGACTCAGACTCACCCTGGGCCTTGAGTACAGCTCCGGCACACTCTTTATTTCTACTGTCTTCAGTGGCATCCTTGTACAAAAGATCCTTGCCCTTATATAGCGACTGTTACATCCTGAAGACACCTCACAAAGTGCTTCACAGCCATAGACTCGTGAGTTGAAATCACTGTTATGTGCAAGGCAATTTATGCACAGTAAGATCCCACACACTGCATTGTAATGTACAGCCAGATGATGTATTTCAATGCAGTTGATTTAGGAATTAATATTGGTCCAGACACTATCAGCTCTTATGCTGTATTTTCCTAATAGCGCCACCATTAGTCATAGAGGTTTACAGCATGGAAACAGGCCCTTTAGCCCAACTTGTCCATGCTGCCCAATTTTTACCACTAAGTTATCCCAATTACCTCTATACCTATCTTGCCCATGTAACTGTCTAAATGCCTTTTAGAAGACAAAATTGTACCCGCCTCTACTACCACCTCTGGCAGCTTATTCCAGATACGCACCACCCTTGTGTGAAAAAATTGCCTCTCTGGACCCTTTTGTATCTCTCCCCTCTCATCTTAAACCTACGTCCCCTAGTTTTAGACTCCCCTACCTTTGGGAAAAGATATTGGCTATCTAGCTGATCTATGCCCCTCATTATTTTATAGACCTCTATAAGATTACCCCTCAGCCTCCTACGCTCCAGGGAGAAAAGTCCCAGTCTATCCAGCCTCTCGTTAGAACTCAAACCATCAAAATTGCTGTCCTTTCAACTGTTTGACTCTTGGATCAGGAATTTCCTATCCCAGTCTCTCGACCATCGCCTAGGGGTGTTATCACTAGACTATTAATCCAGCAACTTCACTAATGTTTTGGGGATCCAGTTTTGAATCCCACCACAGCAGATGATGAAATTTAAACTCAATTTTTAAAAACCTGGAATTAAGAATGTACTGATGACCATGAAACTGTTGTTGATTGTCAGAAAAACCCATCTGGTTCCCTAATGTCCCTTAGGGAAGGAAATCTGCCTTGCTTACCCCGTCTGGCCTACATGTGACTCTAGAGCCAAATCAAATCATCAATGTGGTTGACTCTTAACTGCCCTCAGTCAGCTAGGGTTGGGCAATAAATCTGGCCAGCCAGCAACACTCATGCCCCACGGATGAATAAAAAAACCCTTCTCCTCCGTTTGACAAGGTACCTCACAAGAGGTTATTGCAGAAGGTAAGGGGGCATGGAGTTGGGGGTAGGGTGTTAGCGCGGATACAGGATTGGTTGTCAAATAGGAGGCAGAGAGTGGGGGTTAATGGGTGCTATTCGGATTGGCGGTTGGTAACCAGTGGAGTGCCCCAGGGGTCGGTGCTGGGGCCTCAGCTATTTACCATTTATATAGATGATCTGGAGGAGGGAACCGAGTGTATGGTGTCGAAATTTGCTGATGACACCAAGATTGGTGGAACGGCAAATTGTGCGGAGGGTGTGGAGAGTCTGCAGAAGGATCTAGATAGGCTGGGTGAATGGGCCAGGAAATGGCAAATGGAATTTAATGTTGGCAAGTGTGAGGTGGTCCACTTTGGTAGGAATAATGGTAGGAAGGACTATTACTTACGTGGCGAAAAACTGCAGCAGGCGACGGTGCAGAGGGACCTCGGGGTCCGTGTGCATGAGTCGCAAAAACCCAGCCTGCAGGTGCAGCAGGTGGTCAGGAAGGCTAATGGGATGCTGGCCTTCATATAGAACATAGAACACATACTGTGGGAGGCGAGGGAAGAGATTGCAGAGCCCCTGGCGATGATCTTTGCATCGTCAATGGAGACAGGAGAGGTTCCGGAGGATTGGAGGATTGCGGATGTAGTTCCTATTTTCAAGAAAGGGAACAGAGATAGCCCGGGAAATTACCGACCGGTGAGTCTAACCTCAGTGGTTGGTAAGCTGATGGAGAGGCTTCTGAGGGACAAGATTTACGAACATTTGGAGAGGTTTGACATGATCAGGAATAGTCAGCATGGATTTGTCAAGGGCAGGTCGTGCCTTACGAGCCTAGTTGAGTTCTTCGATAATGTGACTGAACACATTGACGAAGGAAGTGCCGTGGACGTAGTGTACATGGACTTCAGCAAGGCGTTTGATAAGGTCCCCCATGCAAGACTTCTTGAGAAGGTGAGAGGGCATGGGATCCAAGGGCCTTTGGCCTTGTGGATCCAGAACTGGCTTGCCTGCAGAAGGCAGAGAGTGGTTGTGGATGGGGCTTTTTCTGAATGGAGGTCAGTCACCAGCGGAGTGCCTCAAGGATCTGTTCTGGGACCCTTGTTGTTTGTCATTTTCATAAATGACCTGGATGAGAAAGTGGAGGGATGGGTAAGTAAGTTCGCTGATGACACGAAGGTTGGTCGTGTTGTGGATGGTCTGGAAGGATGGCAAAAGTTGCAGCAGGACATAGATAGGATGCAGGACTGGGCGGAGAAGTGGCAGATGGACTTCAACACAGATAAATGTGTAGTCGTCCATTTTGGCAGAACCAACGGGATGAACGAGTACACTATCAAGGGCAGAAGTCTGAGTAGTGTTGAAGAGCAGAAGGATCTTGGGGTCCGGGTCCACAGGACTCTTAAATCGGCCTCGCAGGTGGAGGAGGTGGTCAAGAAGGCGTATGGTGTACTGGCCTTCATTAATCGAGGGATTGAGTTTAGGAGTCGGGAGGTAATGCTGCAACTTTATAAGACCCTTGTCAGGCCTCATTTAGAGTATTGTGCGCAGTTCTGGTCGCCTCACTATAGGAAAGATGTAGAAGCTATTGAGAGGGTACAGAGGAGATTTACAAGGATGTTGCCTGGACTGGGAGGCATGCCTTATGAAGTTAGGTTGAGGGAGCTGGGACTCTTCTCCCTGGAGAGA
Organism: Carcharhinus amblyrhynchos; assembly: GCF_965287045.1. Lineage (NCBI taxonomy): Eukaryota > Metazoa > Chordata > Chondrichthyes > Carcharhiniformes > Carcharhinidae > Carcharhinus > Carcharhinus amblyrhynchos. The sequence goes on along the minus strand of NC_137334.1, from coordinate 22,253,807 downwards.
CGAAGGTTGAGAGGCGACCTGATAGAAGTTTACAAAATGTTGAGAGGAATAGATAGGGTGGACTCTCAGAGGCTATTTCCCCAGGTTGAAATGGTTGCTACGAGAGGACACAGATTTAAGGTGCGGGGAGGGAGGTTCAGAAGTGATGTTAGGGGTAAGTTTTTCACTCAGAGGGTGGTGAGTGAATGGAATCGGCTGCCGTCAGTGGTGGTGGAGGCGAACTCGCTGGGGTCTTTTAAAAGACTTCTGGATGAGTATATGGGGTTTAATGAGATTGAGGGTTATAGATAGGTCTGTAGGTTGGTAGGTGTTGATGTGATCGGCACAACTCGTGGGCCGAAGGGCCTGTTTGTGCTGTAGTGTTCTATGTTCTATTACAGCGCAGAACAGGCCCTTCGGCCCACGATGTTGCGCCGACCAGTTAAAAAAACAATGACCCTCTAACCTAAACCAATCCCTTTTCGTCCATAAACCTATCCATGGATCTCTTAAACGCCCCCAAACTAGGCACATTTACAACCGCAGCAGGCAGGGCATTCCAATCCCTCACCACCCTCTGGGTAAAGAACCTACCCCTGACATCCGTCCTATAACTACCCCCCCTTAATTTAAAGCCATGCCCCCTCGTGCTAGCTTTCTCCATCCGAGGAAAAAGGCTATCACTGTCCACCCTATCTAAACCTCTAATCATCTTATATGTTTCTATAAGATCCCCTCTTAGCCGCCTTCTTTCCAGCGAAAACAACCCCAAATCCCTCAGTCTCTCCTCATAGGACCTCCCCTCCATACCAGGCAACATCCTGGTAAACCTCCTCTGCACCCTCTCCAAAGCCTCCACATCCTTCCTGTAATGTGGGGACCAGAACTGCACACAATACTCCAAGTGCGGCCGCACCAGAGTTGTGTACAGTTGCAACATGACGCTGCGACTCCTAAATTCAATCCCCCTACCAATAAACGCCAAGACACCGTATGCCTTCTTAACAACCCTATCTACTTGATTCCCAACTTTCAGGGATCTATGTACACATACACCTAGATCCCTCTGTTCATCCACACTATTCAAAGTCCTCCCGTTAGCCCTATACTCAACACATCTGTTATTCCTACCAAAGTGAATTACCTCACACTTCTCCGCATTAAACTCCATCCGCCACCTCTCGGCCCCGCTCTGCAACCTGTCCAAGTCTTCCTGCAAACTATGACACCCTTCCTCACAATCTACCACACCTCCGACTTTGGTGTCATCAGCAAATTTACTAATCCACCCAACTATACCCTCATCCAGATCATTAATAAAGATTACAAACAGCAGTGGCCCCAAAACAGATCCCTGAGGCACACCACTTGTAACCGAACTCCATGACGAATATTTACCATCAACCACCACCCTCTGTCTCCTATCTGCTAGCCAATTCCTGATCCAATTTCCTAGATTACCCTCAATCCCATACATCTGCATTTTCTGCAGAAGCCTTCCATGGTGAACCTTATCAAACGCCTTACTAAAATCCATATATACCACGTCAACTGCCTTACCCCCATCCACCTCTTTGGTCACTTTTTCAAAAAACTCAATAAGGTTAGTAAGGCACGACCTACCCGCTACAAAACCATGCTGACTATCTCCAATCAATTCATTACTCTCCAAATAATTATAAATCCTATCCCTAATAATTATATATAATAATAATTCATAGCGAGGGGGATTGAATATAAAAGTAGGGAGGTCTTGCTGCGGCTGTATAGGGCATTGGTGAGGCCGCAGCTGGAGTACTGTGTGCAGTTTTGGTCGCCGCACTTACGCAAGGATATTTTGGCCTTGGAGGGAGTGCAGAGGAGGTTTACTAGGCTGGTACCGGAGTTGAGGGGGTTGAGCTATGAGGAGAGGCTGAATAAAGTAGGCTTGTACTCGTTAGAGTTTAGAAGAATGAGGGGAGATCTCATTGAGACATATAAGATGATGAATGGGATGGATAGGATAGAGGTGGAGAGACTCTTCCCACTCAGAAAGGACAGTAGGACTAGGGGGCACAGCCTCAAGATATGGGGGGGGGGGGGGGTTAGAACGGAGTTGAGGAGGAACTTCTTCACTCAAAGGGTGGTGAATCTCTGGAATTCTCTGCCCGTTGAGGTGGTGGAGGCTGCCTCGCTAAATATTTTTAAGACGCGGGTTGATGGGTTTTTGATAAGCGAGGGGATTAAGGGTTATGGGGAGAGGGCGGGAATGTGGAACTGAGCCATGACAGATCAGCCATGATCTTATTGAATGGCGGGGCAGGCTCGAAGGGCTGGATGGCCTACTCCTGCTCCTATTTCTTATGTTATTATGTTCTTTAAACTCTCTCATTGATAAAGTTTTCTTTGGGAACACTTTGGGACATTATATTACACCGAAGGTGCTATATGAATGCACATTGTTGTTGGGATGAGTCTGCCACCTTAGAGGAGGCCATTTGCTTCCATGTCCTTGCGGTAGTGATAGCTAAGGGAGCTATCTACCCTGATCAAACCTCCCTCTCCCTACCCAATGGGAAAATACGCTTTGACACACAGTCTCTGACCAAACTGCCTTTGCTGTGATTGCAGGTTGCTGAGGACATTGGACTCCTAAAATGGGATAAAGGACCGTGGCTGGAGCAAAGTGACGTCTCCTTCCATTTGCTCAGACTGCTGTGAGTACATGGGCTGCACCTAATGGGGGCTGGGTAGCTGGAGGGCGGGTAACACTGTCAGGAATAAGTTGCCCTTTGCTGTGAATAATTGTCTGAAGATCAGGACAAAGATGTCAATAAAAAATCAAACATCTGAAAGAGAATTCAATTAAAATGCCAGAAACGTGCAGAAGATGTGTCAGCATCTGTAAAGAGAAAGACTCAGGTTACTGTTTGTTGCAAAAGGGTACGCCTGAACTATTAACCCTGCCTTTTTCTTTGTATGATGTGGGAAATGCCGGTGTTGGACTGGGGTGGGCGCGGTAAGAAGTCTCAACACCAGGTTAAAGTCCAACAGGTTTATTTGGAATCACGAGCTTTTGGAGTGCTGCTCCTTCATCAGGTGAGTCGAGAGCTGGGTTTACAAACACGGCATATATTGACAGAGACACCATTGCGAGCTAATTACAGATTGGAATGTGAAGAATGGTTGGAATGCGAGTCTTTACAGGTAATCAAGTCTTACATGTACAGTGTGAGCGGAGAGAGGGATAAGCACAGGTTAAAGAGATGTAAATTGTCTCAAGCCTCATGCAACAATCTCAACCGGATTCTTGGGTTCATGTCACTCTACATGTAACCCCCACCATTTGGCCTGGGCTTTCAAAATCCTACTAACTGCCCTGGCTTGAGACAATTCACATGTCTTTAACCTGTGATTATCCCTCTCTGCACTCAAACTGTACCTGTAAAGATTTGATTACCTGTAAAGACTCGCATTCCAAACATTCTTCACGTTCCAATCTGTAATTATCTTGCAATTGTGTCTATATATGCTGTGTTTGTGAACCCAACTCTGATGAAGGAGCAGCGCTGTGAAAGCTCGTGATTCCAAATGAACCTGTTGGACTTTAACCTGGCATTGTGAGACTTCTTACTATTTTCTCTGCGTAGTTACTGATGTATCCGCCATGCGTTTACAGATTTTTCTACTTTGATGCAAACATTCAGATTCCAGTCCAGTAGTGAAATACTAAACAAGTGTTTATGCATTGATGGGAAACCGCCTGCTGGATACACTGGGTGCAACAACCCTTTGGCACCCAGCTGTGGGAGCGCTGCAATACTCGTGTTCAGGGTAGTAGGGTTTGCTGGTCTGCTTGTCTGCTGTCCATTGGAATGAACAATCCCACAAGTGAAGGAAATCAGTGGATGTTATTGTACACACAGATTTCAAAAGGCATTCGGTAAGTGGCGCGGTGGTTAGCACTGCTGCCCCACTGCGCCAGGGACCCGGGTTCAATTCCCGCTGGGGTCACTGCCTGTGTGGAGTGTGCACATTCTCCCCATGTCTGCGTGGATTTCCTCCAGGTGCTCCGGTTTCCTCCCACAGTCCAAAAAAGTGTGAGTTAGGTGGATTGGCCGTGCTACATTGACCCTAATGTCAGGGGAATTAGCTAGGTTAAATGATGGTTACGGGAATAGGGTCTGGGTGGGATTGTGGTTAGTACTGACTCGATGGGCCAAATGACCACCTTCTGTATTGTAGGGACTCTACGAAGGCACCACATGAAGTTTTTTTTTGCACAACCTTTAAAGGTTTATGGATTTGGGGTTAATGGCAAGAATCCTGGAAATACTCAGCTGTGGGGAAAGTGAATTCATGTTTCTAGTTGATGTTCTTTCATCAGAATATCTGATGCCGGTGCCCACAGTCACTGTTGTCTTTGCACAGCAAGATCCCACAAGCAGAGATGTGATAATGAGCATATAATTTATTTTGTGTGATGTTGATTGAGGGATGAATGTCAGTCTGCTGACAGGGCCTGAACTCAGAGTTTAGAAGGATGAAGCGGGGTAGGGGGAAGGTGGATCTGATTGAAACTTATTGAGAGGCCCGGATAGAGTGGACATGGGGAAGATGTTTCCATTAGTGGGAGAGACTAGGATCTGAGGGACAACCCTTTAGATTCGAGATGAGGAGGAATTTCTCTAACTAATTCCCCTGACATGAGGGTCTATTTAGCATGGCCACTCCACTTAACTCTCACTTTTTTGGACTGTGGGAGGAAACCGGAGGAAACCCATGCAAACACAGGGAGAATGTGCACAGTCCACATAGACAGCGATCCAAGCCGGAAATTGAACCCAGATCCCTGGTGCAGCGAGGCAGCAGTGCCAACCACTGTGCCACTTAACGAGTGCCTTTCGAAAATCTATGTGTATGATAACATCCACTGATTTCCTTTCATTGACCCTGTTGGCTACTCCTCAGAAATCTCTAACAATCTCACAGACACACAGCAGGACAGGCTAGACACATCTTCACTGCACTGGAGAGCGAGGATGGTGAATCTGTGGAATTCATTGTCACAGAGGAGGTCAGGTCATTGAGTGTACTTAAGACAGAGATAGATAGGTTCTTGATTGGTAAAGGGATCAAATGAGGTTAAGAAACTTATCAACCATGATCGAATGGCAGAGCAGATTCGATGGGCCAAATGGCCTAATTCTGCTCCTAATGTCTTATGAAAACCACCCCGCATGCTCTTCTTCAGAATATTGTCAAGGGACCTTTTGCAACCAGCTGAGTGAGCGGACAGCCTCTTGCTGTAGTGAGGCCTTTGTGACTGTCTCTGTGTTGAAGGTTATGATGCTTGTAGCTGAAGCAAGACTGTTAAATCAGCCAGTCTTTCCCTATCTGCCCTTTTGTGAATTTGTACGTTGCGATCATTGCTCTCTCTCTCTTTCTGTTCTGCATGGAGAAAATTGATGTTTGCCGTGTGCTCAGGAGGAGTACTGTTCCTGGTTGAGAGTTGGCTGCCATTGACACTGCACGTGCAGCAGGCCACTTTGCCTCTGCTGGTTTGGGAATGGTCCAAGGCACTATTAAAAAAAAAATGGCGATTATAAACAAAAATCAGTAAAGTGCCCTTTAGAAACCAGTAAATCCAGAGCAACATAAGTGCCAGTCTGGTATTCACTGTTGGCTTTTGCAGGATTTCGTTGTTCCAACATAAACCACATCTCTGTTTTCCTTTCTGAATTCCACATTGAGAATGTACTGCAGGCAGATCTTTAGGAGTAATGTTTTCAATGGAATGGTCAACCGCTGTGCAATGGGGCCCTCTAAAGATCAAATCTAGCTTACTGTACCAACAAGGCAGACAGAGTTACACATGTTACTCATGACAGCAAATCAGTTCCATCTCGGGAAAAGTTGATTCCTGCGTTTTTTTACAATTGACGTATATGTTGATGAGGTGGAATAATTGAAATCTTATTGATTCTCCACCTTGCTGTCGCTGGGGGACTATTTTGGCAGATTGGAAGCATGTGTAGCCTTGCAACCAGACGGCACAGTGGTTAGCACTGCTGCCTCACAGCGCCAGGGACCTGGGTTCAATTCCCGGCTTAGGTCGCTGTCTGTGCGGAGTTTGCACATTCTCACCATGTCTGTGTGGGTTTCCTCTGGGTGCTCAGGTTTCCTCCCACAGTCCGAAAGAAGTGCTGTTTCAGGTGCATTGGCTGCTGGCAACGGTGGTGGAGGTGAATTCGATAGGGTCTTTTAAGAGACTTTTAGATAAGTACATGGAACTTAGTAAGATCGAGGGTTATAGGTAAGCCTAGTAAGCTGTAAGGTTGGGACATGTTCGGCACAACTTTGTGGGCCGAAGGGCCTGTATTGTGCTGTCGTTTTTCTATGTTTCTATGTTTTCCAACATCTGCTGTATTTCACTTGTGTAAAGCAATGGGATTGGGAGTTTGTTTGAGAGCAATTTTTCTTTCCCTGGGTAGGCTTGGATTGTTTTCTTGGGGTGAAGATGCCGGCATTAGACTGGGGTAAACACAGTTAAGAAGTTTCACAGCACCAGGTTAAAGTCCAACAAGTTTATTTGATAGTAAACCCACAAGCTTTCGGGGTTTGCCCCTTCATCAGGTGAGTGGAGAGTTCTGGTCTCAAACAGTGTATGTAAAGGCACACACAGTTTACAGAATACTGGATGTCTGTGTCGATATGCGCGATCTTCTTGGAGATCCTCTCCACTTGGAGCCAGCAGTTTGCAGTGTCGATGGTAGTCATGGCAATGGAGATGCCGGCGTTGGACTGGGGCAAACACAGTAAGAAACCTCACAACACCAAGTTAAAGTCCAACAAGTTTATTTGATAGTAAACTTTCTCTCCAGTCACCTGACGAAGGGGCAAACCCCAAAAGTTTGTGTTAGGTGGGAATTCTGATTTTTCTAATGTGTCGGTGCTGACTCGATGGGCCAGATGGTCTGTTCTGTGCTATATGGTGACTCTCGGTATTTGGCCCTGATCTCCAACAGGTGAATATCAGGGCAAGAGCTGTGCACTTTCACAGCCTGTAACATCTTAAATAAAGAATAGCTGAATGTTTCTGAAGTTTACTGAAAAAAAAACGTAATAATCATTTGGTGACCTGGAGTATTTCTGAAAAAAGAGATCTGTTTTTGTCAAAGTTTTTTGTCTTAGGGCAATTTACAAGAATGTAAAGGGAATTTATACTGCATGAGGAGAGAGTACTGATTGGTAGAGGCGTTGCCATGGAGAATGCAGTAATTGATGGTGACTGACAGATAACTGTCAAGTCATACCCATGTAATCTGAATTGTTACTTTACATTTGGTATTCATGCAAATCGTTCTGATGAGTGCAAGACAAAAAGCTTCGACAACAAAGACTACTTTTTTGTCTGAAGAAAAACAAATCGTTTCCTTTTCCCATTTCCATTCTGAGTTATGACACTCAGTTTTACAAGCCTCATAAATCTCTTGCCCTGATTATTCTTGTGTGTGGGAATTAGCATTGTTTTTTAAAGTTTATTTATTAGTGTCGCAAGTAGGCTGACATTAACACCTCAATGAAGTTACTGTAAAAATCTCCTAGTCACCACACTCTGGCGCCTGTTCGGGTAACCAGGCCCAACCACTGCCCTATTCCCATCACCCCACATATTTACCCTACTAATCCCCCTGACACTAGGGTCTACTTAGCATGGCCAATCAACCTAACTCGCACATCTTTGAAATGTTGGAGGAAACCACAGCATCCGGAGGAAACCCACGCAGACACGGGGAGAATGTGCAGACTCCGTGCAGACAGTGACCCAAGTCGGGAATCGAACCCGGGTCCCTGGCGCTATGAGGCAGCAGTGCTAACCACTGTGCCGCCATGCCACCCCGTTGTGTTGTGCATTGTAAGTTGCAGCAATGTCAGGCTTGCTTATAGCCCATCACCAATTAGAATTTAAATTGCAGGCACCTTAAACTAGCATTAAATAAATATTCAGTGAATATAAAATGCCACCTTGGTCAATTAACTGGTCAGTGTTAACATTAGCAGCAAAGTGATAGCGGTCTGTAATACTCACACCAGATATTGAAAGGACCAATCTTGTGAATGTGCGGCATCTTGGAGCAGGTTTAGTGTAGCAAGCAATGCAGCAGATCTGGGCACAGCAAGATCCCACTCAGCATCTTTGTAATGAGATTTTGCTTTAGCCAAGGTGCTTGAGGGATAAGTATCGACCGAGACACCAGGTTGAACTTTGCTGTTCTTCCTTGGAGTTGTGCAGTGGGATCTTTCTTTACTTGGGGGGAGTCAGAAAATGCTGGAGTACAATCACTGCGTGGAACTCCTTGGCTGAATAGCCTCTTCCTGTCCTGCGTTCACTTTGTACTCTTGGCAACTTGCACATTATCCACGAACGTTGTGACTAGCAGCGCATTGTCGAGAACTAGTATCGCATGAACAGTGTAAGAGGAAATAATGAATTCGATTCAAATTAAGTTAATTCATTTGATTTGATTTGGTTTGATTTATTATTGTCACATGTATTAGTATACAGTGAAAAGTATTGTTTCTTGCGCACTCTACAGACCAAGCATATCGTTCATAGAGAAGGAAAGGAGAGAGTGCAGAATGTACTGTCACGGTCAGAGCTAGGGTATAGAGAAAGATCAATTTAATGCCAGGTAAGTCCATTCAAAAGTCTGATTATTTTTCATGAAGCAGCCTTCAGTCCTTAAATTCTTAGTGCCTCAAATTATTGGAAATAATTTGCACAGTGGTTAGTATTGCTACCTCACAGCACCAGGGACCCGGATTCGATTCCCGGGTTGGGCCACTGTCTGTGTGGAGTTTGCACGTTCTCCCCACGTCTGCGTGGCTTTCCTCTGGGTGCTCCAGTTCCCTTCCACAGTCCGAAAGGGTGTAGGTAAGGGGGATTGGCCTTGCTAAATTGTCCCTTCGTGTCTAAAGATATATAGGTTAGGTGGATTTGTGTCAGGGGAACTACGAGGGTAAATCTGTGGGGTTATGGGGATAGGGCATGGTTGTGATCGTTGTCAATGCAGGCTCAATGGGTCGAATGGCCTCCTTCTGTACTGTAGGGAATTAGTGAAATGTGAGCTGATAATGATTGCCAGAAAGAACACATTATCCATGAACGTTGTGACTATCAGTCTATTGTCGAGAACAAGTATCATGTGAACAGTGTAAAAGGAAATAGTGAATTAGATTCAAATTAACTTCATCCATTTGATTTTTGATTTGATTTATTATTGTCACATGTATGCAGTGAAAAGCTTGTTTCTTGCACGCTGTACAGACAAAACATACCATTCATAGAGAAGGAAAGGAGAGAGTGCAGAACGTAGTGTTACAGTCGTAGCTAGGGTGCAGAGAAAGATCAACTTAATGCAAGGTAAGTTCATTCAAAAGTCTGATGGCAGCAGGGAAGAAGCTGTTCTTGAGTCAGTTGGTACGCGACCTCAGACTTTTGTATCTTTTTCCCGCCGGAAGAAGGTGGAAGAGAGAATGTTCAGGGGGTGTGAGGTCCTTGATTATGCTGGCTGCTTTGCCAAGGCAGCGGGAAGTGTGGATAGAGAGAGTGTTAGGAAATCCAAGGTAGTTTGTATTGGTAAACGTTAGAAATAAGGTCTAGTTTTAGGTTATTTTAATGTAATGTTTCTGTGCTAGCGGCGATCTGGATTTGCATTCACGCCGAGCAAAGATGTTTGTATGTGCAGGGGTTGGTTCCAACTGTGATGCTATTGCGCTTAGAGAGAGTTACAGCATGAAGAGCACATACAGTTGCAGACATTGCTTAGCAACCGGAAGCCCACTTCCCAGAGAGAGAGAGAGCTTTCCTTGATTCTTTAGTTTGTACCTGGAAGCCAGGGCAGTTAGAGACAGGTGACGGAGGAGTGAACAGCTCTCTGAACTCTGCCAGGAGAAACTGGACAGGACAAGGAGGTTGCAAAGATGCATGTTTCTTAAGGAATAAGATTACAGTCCAGATAACCAGGGAATAGGGAGTAAAGACAACATGGGACCAAGATTCAGAAGAAATTGAGGAAGATTTAACAAAATGCTACATTAACTGGATTTAAAGTGGGACAGAGGCCTCTGAACATAGAACATAGAACATTACAGCGCAGAACAGGCCCTTCGGCCCACGATGTTACGCCGACCAGTTACAAAAACAATGACCCACTAGCCTATACCAATCCCTTTTCGTCCATAAACCTATCCAGAGATCTCTTAAACGCCCCCAAACTAGACGCATCTACAACTGCAGCAGGCAGGGCATTCCAATCCCTCACCACCCGCTGGGTAAAGAACCTACCCCTGACATCCGTCCTGTAGCTACCCCCCCTTAATTTAAAGTCATGCCCCCTCGTGCTAGCTTTCTCCATCCGAGGAAAAAGGCTATCACTATCCACCCTATCTAAACCCCTAATCATCTTATATGTTTCAATAAGATCCCCTCTTAGCCGCCTTCTTCCCAACGAAAACAACCCTAGATCCCTCAGTCTCTCCTCATAGGACCTCCCCACCATACCAGGCAACATCCTAGTAAACCTCCTCTGCACCCTCTCCAACGCCTCCACATCCTTCTTGTAATGCGGGGACCAGAACTGCACACAGTACTCCAAGTGCGGCCGCACTAGAGTAGTGTACAGTTGCAACATTACACTGCGACTCCTAAATTCAATCCCCCTACCAATAAACGCCAAGACACCGTACGCCTTCTTGACAACCTTATCTACTTGATTCCCAACTTTCAGGGATCTATGTACACACACACCTAGATCCCTCTGTTCATCCACACTATTCAAAGTCCTCCCGTTAGCCCTATACTCGACACATCTGTTGCTCCTACCAAAGTGAATTACCTCACACTTCTCCGCATTAAATTCCATCCGCCACCTCTCGGCCCAGCTCTGCAACCTATCTAAGTCTCCCTGCAGACTATGACACCCTTCCTCACAATCTACCACACCTCCAACTTTGGTGTCATCAGCAAATTTACTAATCCACCCAACTATACCCTCATCCAGATCATTAATAAAAATTACAAACAACAGTGGCCCCAAAACAGATCCCTGAGGCACACCACTCGTAACTGCACTCCATGATGAATATTTACCATCCACCACCACCCTCTGTCTCCTATCTGATAGCCAATTCCTGATCCAACTTCCTAGATTACCCACAATCCCATACATCTGCATTTTCTGCAGAAGCCTACCATGGTGAACCTTATCGAACGCCTTACTAAAATCCATGTATACCACGTCAACTGCCTTACCCCCATCCACCTCTTTGAGGTAGCTTAGACGTTTGGTGTTAGTTTAATAAAAATCTGGGTTTCAAGAGTTTGTGATCATTTCGAAAGCGGTCAGAAAAAGAAAATCCTAACGAGGTTGGTGCAAGAACCCGGAGTGGATTCTCTAGTAAAAGTGGAATGGAAGCTTTGTTTAAAAGTGTCGTCTGAAAAACCTGGATTGGATTTCGGGATGCAAAACACCAAGCAAAAGTATTACCATGCAAGATTTAAAAAAATTTAATGTGGAGTTTGGAAACTCTCATGTGACAGTCATCGCAAGAGGTGGGGGTGAATTCTGAGGAGAAAACCACTGACACTAACTAGGGTTCAGAGGAGTGTGTATTTAAAAAGGGACTTTGTATGCTAATGAGATCATTGTGGCTTCAAATGTACTTTGTCATACATGTTAATCTTGCATGTCCAGCATATGTGTTCATCTTAAACCTTGTGTGTACTTAATAACCTAAGAGGTTATATACCTAAGAAGCAATATATTATAATTCATTTTTTTCCCATATGGGCAGCATGGTGGCACAGTGGTTAGCACTGCTGCCCCTCAGCACCAGGGACCTGGGTTTGATTGCTTACGCGGAGTCTGCATGTTCTCCCTGTGTCTGCATGAGTTTCCTTTGGATGCTCCGGTTTCCTCCCACAGTCCAAAAGACATACTGCTTAGGTGCATTGACCGTGCTAAGTTCTCCCTCAGTTTACCTGAACAGATGCCGGAGTGTGGCAACTAGAGAGATTTTGACAGTAACTTCATTGCAGAATTAATGTTAAGCCTACTTGTAACTAATAAATAAACTTTAAACTTTGCATTAGATGTGCTGGTTAGGTGGATTGGCCAAGCAAAATAGCCCCTCAGTGTCAGGGGATAGCTAGGATGAATGCATGGGGTTATGGGGATAGGATTGTGGGTGCCATTTCAAATGAGTTCACATCACATTATTACTAACAATGGATTAACCCAGCACAAGGCAAAGATTTCTGATCGGGGAAAGCACACTGTCAGGCCCGCAACCCCTTTTGTAATCTAACTAAACGGCCCAGAATTTGCTAGCAAAATAAGAGGGGTCATGGTGCACACAGATATCAACACGTTAAACATTTTTAACTGTTAACCTCACACAAGCAGGGGGTCACCATTAATCACAGCAGGATTGTGGCTGGTGCAGACTCGATGGGCTGAATGGCCTCCTCTTGGGCTGTAGGATTCTATGATTCTTTCTATATTTAATAAATGCATGTTCCTTGTTGTTAAAATTAATTAACAGCCCTGTGACTCTGTTCCTCCACGTTTGATTAAAAAATAACTAAAGGTTATGGTGTTTTGAGCCAGGATCCCATTCTGGGATCTTCCTGTCCAGTTATAACAACAACTGGGATTGTAATAAAGAGAGGGGAAGAATGAGAGAGAAAGAAGACTAAAGAAAAAGTCAGAAAATAATTAAATGTTAAACCTGTGCCGATTAGGTGGATTAGCCGTGGTGAATGTGTGGGGTTTTGTGGATAGGGCGGGGTAGAGGGCCTAGGTAGGACACTCTGTCAGAGAGTTGGTACAGACTCAATAGGCCAAATGATCTCTCCTGTACTGTAGGGATCGGAGAAGATTTTCAAAAAAACTTGCTCAATCAGCGTCATAAATATAAATAAGAGAAGGCCAAGGTGGGGGACCTGACTAAAGTGTACGGAATTATGAGGGACATAGATAGGGTGATAGGAAGAAATCCTTCCCCTTATGAGAGGAGTTAATAACCAAGGGCATAGATTAACACAGTAAGGGCAGGAGACCTAGAGGAGTTTGAGAAAAAGCTTTTCTACTCAGAGGGTGATGGGAGATTGGAAGGGTGGTAGAGGCAGGAAATTTCACGTTTAATATGTATTTAGATGAGCTCTTGAAATGCCCTAGCATACAAGGCTATGGAGCAAGCACTGGTAAATGGGATTAGAGCAGATGTGTGATGGTAGAGACAGACACGATGGGCATAGGGGCTCTTTTTCATAAAATCCCTGCAGTACAGAAGGAGACCATTGAGCCTGAACCGACCACAATCCCACCCAGGCCCTATTCCCATAATCCTACCTATTTACCCTCTTAATTCCCCTGACGCTAAGGGTCAATTCATCATGGCCAATCCACCTAACCAGCATATCTTTGGACTGTGGGAGGAAACCAGAACATCTGGAGGAAATCCATGCAGACACGGGGAGAATGTGCAAACTCCACACCGACAGTGAGCCAAACTGGGAATCGAGCCTGGGTCCCTGGTGCTGTGAGGCAGCAGTGCTAACCACTGTGCCATCATGCTGCTGTGATTAATGGTGACCCCCTGCTTGTGTGAGGTTAACAGTTAAAAATGTTTAACATGTTGATAACTGTGCACCATGGCCCCTCTTATTTTGCTAGTAAATTCTGGGCCATTTAATTAGATTACAAAAGGGTTGCAGGCCTGTCAGTGTGCTTTCCTCTGATCAGAAATCTTTGCCTTGTGCTGAGCTAATCCATTGTTAGTAATAATGTGACGTGAACTCATTTGAAATGGCACGAGTATGTCCTTTGTTTGAGTCACTCTCTGCTCTGTAATAAACATGCCCATTGTTCTGTGCTTTCAAAGACTTGATGTCGCTTTAATGGGCAGAAGCAGCAAAGTCTTTGCAGCCTGGTAAACAATGGGATGCTTGTATTAAATTACAGTGGTATCACTCATTTGACAAGGGTTTGCATGATCATTCGCTCTTTTGCCTAACTGTAAAACAAATGATTTAAAGTTTCTTAGGCATTGCCCAGAAAACCATTGGCTTTGAATGTCAGATTACAGGGCTGCATTCAGATTGCCAACTCCAGGAGCCACTGTGTATCTGGATAAGTGGCTGAAATGAGTTTAGGAAACTCAGATCAGCCCAGATTTATCAGTAATGCAGAACTTCAAAAGCTAATGGATCTATTGTGAATCTGTCCAACCGTAAGGTTGGAAAGTGATGCCACTGCACAAACACTTCTTTATTCATCTGTGGGACATGCTGGCTGGGCCAGCATTTATTGCCCATCCGTAGTTGCCCTTGCAGGGCAGTTGAGAGTCAACCACATTGCTGTGGCCCTGAGGTTACATGTAGGCCAGACCAGGTAACAACGGCAGATTTCCTTCCCCAAAGGGACCAGATTGTTTATTGTCAGAAAAAACCATGGTTTCATAGTCATCAGTAGATTTTTAATTATTTTAAATTGAATTCAAATTCCACCATCTGCCGTGGCAGGATTCGAACCCTGGTTCCCAGGGTTTAGCTGAGTTTCTGGATTAATTGCTTAACGATAATACCACTAGGCCATTGCCTTCCCCCACATGCCTGTATCTCTCTTTATTTTAATGATGTATGTTGTGATCCTTGTCTAGACCCCAGGTTGTTGGTAAGATCTGGTTTGTGACCAGTCACATTTTGATTAGAGTGGACCCTGACTTTCTCATTTAATAATGCCACAGATTCCCCAGGTTAGGAACAAATAAACTTTACTACACAAGGTCAGAAAAATAAAACTATCTCACAAGATACATGTTAACCAACAGGCAGATTGTGGTCAAACACACCACTCTGTGCAATTGCGACCAAAACAGAGTCCACGGATTTCTTAACCCATGCAGACGTCAGTAAACATTCAGTCAAACGATCTCACTGAAACTCCGTCTCCTTCACAAGAGATTCCTGTCTTCACCTTTGAAGACCATACCTTGGAATTCTCTCCGCAAGTCACACCCATTCAGACAACCTCAACAACAGCCCATCTCACAGGGTTTTGATTTCATCTCCAGAAGGTGGGCTGTTGCTCTAGATTCCTAAACCTGCACTGAAGCAGCAACTTCGGCTTTTTGACCGCATCGAAGAGAACACAGCTGCTCCAAAGCGGTCCCTTCATCCCCAAAGGCCCACGGCATGGAGTCACTTGGATATTCAGCGCTTCCCCTGAAACCACTTCACTGCTAAGCACAGTTCTTCTCCTGCTCTTCAACTTCATGGAATTGGGGCCTCTTCCTGCCCATGTCCCCTGTCTGGAGCTCCGGATTTAGGGACCTCCCCGTGTGCCCTGCCTATGACACTTGTTTTTAATGGCACTCTGGTGACATGATCTGGGTGTTTGTGCCGTTTAGCTTCACGCACAGGCAAGCCTGTCTGGTATCAGCCCAAAGTTCCTAAAATTGCAGCCCTGTGCTGGTGCAGTATGCCCCGGTCTACTTGTGTACAGAGACTCCGAGGTCAGTCAGGACTTAGTAGTTCCTGATCTCTGCTGTTGACGCACAAAGTTCTGATTTTCACAACATATGTTGGAGTAAATAGGTTAATAAACCAGTTAAAAAACAGAGGGAGGGAATTTGACGTACGCAGGCTAATTCCTAATTTATTGTCATAATATTTGTCTCTCCTCTGCAGCAAATTATCAATCTTTTATTCTTGTCTCTTCTGCCATAATATTTTTGAGTATGTTGTGAGGTATAGCACAACCCTGAAGTCTTTCTGTGCCCTTGAATTTGGGCATCACAATGGGCAGCTCTGCTGACTCACAGCGTCAAGAGCTCAGGTTCAATTCCCCGCTTGGGTGACTGTCTGTGTGGAGTTTGCACATTCTCCTCGTGTCTGTGTGTGTGTTTCTTCCGGGTGCTTCGGTTTGCTCCCACAGCCCCAAGATATGCGAGTAAGGCGGATTGGCTGTGTTAAATTGACCCTTAGTGTCCAAAAATGTGTGGGTTAGGTGGATTGACCATGCTAAATTGCCTCTTAGTATCCAAAGATGTGCGGGTTAGATGGATTGGCCATGGTAAGTGTGCGGGACTGCAGGGGAGAGGGCATGGGTGGGATGCTCTGTCACAGTTAGTGCAGACTCAATGGCCCGAATGGTTTCTTCTGCACTGTGGGGATTCTATGAATTTCACTGAGGGTGAAAACTGCCCTTTTCTGTCACAACACCCAGCTTATGATCTCTCCTTGCACTGGAGCTGTCCATCTGGGGGCACCGCTTGTGTTAAAGTTTATTAGTGTCACAAGTTGGCTTACACTAACACTGCAATGAAGTTGCTATGAAAGTCCCCTAGCCGCCACACTCCTGCTTCGGGGACACTGAGGGAGAATTTAGAAGGCCAACACACTTCAGCACTACGTATTGGGGCAGGGCCCAGTGGAATGGCTTCACCTGAAAGAAGGCAAGTGCAAGAGTTTGGTAGGAAGCTGAGTGAATATCAGAAGGCGATTGAAACCTTTTAACTGTTGGTGTTGACTGAGAAGATACCAGCTGCCAGAAAAATCATCTGCTGTGATGATGAATGGTAAAGATTTGTTCCGTGTGATTGTGGTTGTCTGTGATGCAGTCCAGGACTCGATCAGCGGAGGGTGCTATTGTTACATTGAATACATTGGATACAGACTGTCCCACAGTCACTGCTGTACCAGATTGTCGTGCGTGCATGGTGTTACTGACTAATGTATTTTGCTTTTGGGGAAGTTAATGGGATGTTCTAATTTATCTGGACGTGAAATGTCCCTCAGTGGTTTCTGATCGAGCAGTTCCTCCTTTGTTACGGTTCTGACTGGAGCACTTAAGTTACGAGCGTGACACAGCTTCAGTGCGTTTTAGCAAAATGTTTCTACCCACGTACCGATCTCTCACAGGGACAACACCAACTCAAATTCACTTTTCTCCTTGTGTAGGGTGGAGAACAAGCAGCGCGTGGCTGACCTGACATCGTTCCCCAGGTATCTCCCAGAGGTCACGATTGGCGCCCACGAGTTTGATCAGATGGCTCACGCCTACAGACAGGTAAGGCAGCTGGACACTGGCTGGAATCTCTACCCCACAAACACACAACACTGCCAGTACTGAACAAGGTCACTCCACAGCACTTTCTGTCTTCCTTTAATCTTCAACACTCACAATGTTTTTACTGCTGTGCGTTCTGTGTTTGTGATTTTTACGTATTGTTGAATTGGGCAGTCTGGTGTAATGTGTGTCTGATCAGGTGCTTTTCCAGTGAATGTTTTTTCTTTCTATTTTGATTCTCTTCCCCTGTACACCATTCAACGGCACAGTCGTTAGCTCTGCCTCATGGTGCCAGGGACTCAGGTTCGATTCCTGGCTCAGGTCATTGTCTGTCTGTGTGGAGTCTGCATGCTTTCCCCGTGCCCGCGTGGGTTTCCTCCAGGTTTTCCAGTTTCCTCCCACAGTCCATGCAGAATAGGTGGATTGGCCATGTTAAATTGCCCCTTAGTGTAGGGAGACTAGCTAGGGTAAATGCATGGAGTTGTGGGAATGGGGTCTGGGTGGGATTGTAGTCAGTGCAGACTCAATGGGCTGAATGGCCTCCTTCATATTTATGATTTATAAAGGCAGTGTGAAGCACTCCCCGGATCAGAGTCAGTGCAGGTGACCGGCAGACTTCAGTTCATCTCTGATGGTCTAATCTGCAGAGCGGGCTTGATCTGTTCCAGCTGCCTGCCTTCCTCTGGCTGTGTCACCCTCCACCCTTTCCAGTATCTGTCCCAAGCAGACTGCTGGCTGCTCATGAATTATCGGGGGGATTGCCCTTTTAATTTATCTCTCGCTCCCCCTTCCCTCCTCCCCACGCAGCCTCCAGTGCCTCAGTGTGAAGCATCTTTCTGTCCCTCTGACACTGAGTATGTGGTTCCGCTGTCAGCACAGTCACTGTACAGTCGGCATCTTTCTGTTCCTCAGGTACGCTGGTTGATAGTTTTTCATATGCAGCAGTTCAAATTTTTGAGCACTTCAGCTTTTCTGGGGGTTTTGTTTAAACTCCTGGTGACTTAATTTATATATATATATCTTTAAAATGAAATAGCCAGCAGTTCAGGTCAGTAACAAGTGTCAGTGGAGAAAGTACATCGGTGTTGTACCGTGTCTGAGAGCTGCCAACCAGAATGTGCAGTTTACATCCCAGAATCCTGGCCCTTCATTCTCCATTTCCCCGCCCTCTCCCATATCCCTCAATTCCCCAAAGGACCAGAAACGTGTCTGCTCCTCCAAACCATAAATGTATTCAACAATATACACCCCTCTGGGATAGAGAATTCCAAGGATTCACCACCCTTTGAGTGAACCCATTTCTCCTCATCTCTGTCCTAAATGACCGGCCCCGTTTGCTAAGACTGTGCCCCTGTGTTTTAGATTCTCTGACCAGCGCTGCACAGCATTGCAGGAGAATCATCCAAAAAGAGGAAGCGAAATGCCACAGAATATCCTCCATTACCAGTCTCATCTTGGTGCTTTCATTTGATTTATTAATCTTACCTGTATTAGCATAAAGTGAAAAGTATTGTTTCTTGCGCAGTATACAGACAAAGCATACCGTTCATAGCAAAGGAAAGGAGAGAGGACAGAATGTAGTGTTACAGTCATAGCTAGGGTGCAGAGAAAGATCAACTTAATTCGAGGTAGGTTCATTCAAAAGTCTGATGGCAGCAGGGAAGAAACTGCTCATGAGTCGGTTGGTACATGACCTCAGACTTTTGCACCTTTTTCCCGATGGAAGAAGGTGAAAGAGAGAATGTCCGGGAAGTGTGGAGTCCTTGGCTTTGCTGGCTCTTTTCTGAGGAAGTGTAGACAGAGTCATTGGTTGGGAGGCTGGTTTGCGTGATGGATTGGGCTACATTCACGATCTTTTGTAGTTCCTTGCGGTCTTGGGCAGTGTGGGAGCCATACTAAGCTGTGATACAACCAGAAAGAATGCTTTCTATAGTGCATCTGTAAAAATGGGTGAGAGTCGTGGCTGACATGCTTCCCTTATCTGGGAGGCTTCAGATCACAGCTCCCCAGACCAGAGGAACCTTAAGACCTGCACCTGGTTTTAATTAGAAGTTGACCAAGAATCCCAGCATGCTTCACTCTGTTAGAAAAGCCATTTTAAAACCACTATTGCCATTATTGTTGTTAAATCACTGTTCTTTCTCCGTCCACAGTAGAGAGAGATCTTCTCCCATTTCCTGCTTAGTTCCATCCTCTAGAGTTTCTTGGAAAGTTTAAATATGTGAAAGACACAATACTACATGTGAATCATGTGGCAGAGTTCAATAGATTGTATCTTAGCAGAAGATTTTTACAGGATTCAATCTATCTAAACAAAAATGAACAGCTGCTCTAACCAGGATCGTGTGGGGTAAAGTAGTTAACAAATACCAATTATTTTTCTGCTTGTTATCTGGGAGTTTGTGTGCACGCTGATGTAAAGCCACGTGGAAGAATTTCAGATCTGTTTTCTTGCAACCTGTACTTACCAGCGCCCTGTGTTCCCTCCTTTCAGCTCCCCGGTCGAAAGTATGCAGACGGTTTCAATGCCGACGTTGGGGATAAGTGGATCTGGTTGAAATAACTGAGTGGCTTTCAGGACAATGGGAATTGATGTGAAAGGAAGAGAATGTTCCGGAACTCTGCTTCTGAGCTGGAGTGGCAAGTTCCCAACCGAGCCTGGCGTGACTATTCAGTCTCGAGTTACCCCTCGACCTGTGCAGAAGTTTGAGCACCTTATTAACCGATTGTACGTATTTAATAAAACTCAACCTCAAACCTGCTGTATCCTGTTGATTTACAGGAGGCAAAGTATGATAACACGTAACAGAGTGGGGGCAAACATTCCAAATGTGGGGCAGTTGTGCCAGTGATGTCACGCCCCTGAATTCCAAGTTTAAGAACAAAATCTATCACATAGTATTGTTCTAGAATCTATGCTGGTCCAGCAGTGAACCTTGCAGGTTCCCCGGTGCCGTCTCCCTGTTCCCCCAGTGCCGCTCCCCATTGCTGCGTGCTGCCGCGTTCGAAAGCGTTGCGGGGGGTGTCAGGGGCATTCAGAAAAGTGGCAGGGAATGGCTATAAATTGGGAGAGGGGAGTGTGCAGCGGCACCTGGGTGTCCTTGTGCACCAGTCACTGAATGTAAGCATGCAGGTGGTAAAGAAGGCAAATGGCATGTTAGCCTTCATTGCGAGAGGTTTCGAGTACAGGAGCAGGGATATGTTGTTGCAATTATACAGGGCCTTGGTGAGGCCACACCAAGAGTATTGAGTGCAGTTTTGGTCTCCTTTTCTGAGGAAGGATAGAACATAGAACATTACAGCGCGGAACAGGCCCTTCGGCCCACAATGTTGCGCCGACCAGTCTTATTTTTAAAAAAAAAACATTGACCCACTAATCTAAACCAATCCCTTTTCGTCCATAAACCTATCCACCAATCTCTTAAACGCCCCCAAACTAGGCGCATTTACAACTGCAGCAGGCAGGGCATTCCAGTCCCTCACCACCCTCTGGGTAAAGAACCTGCCCCTGACATCCGTCCTATAACTACCCCCCCTTAATTTAAAGCCATGCCCCCTCGTGCTAGTTTTCTCCATCCGAGGAAACAGGCTATCACCATCCACCCTATCTAAACCTCTAATCATCTTATATGTTTCTATAAGATCCCCTCTTAGCCGCCTTCTTTCCAGTGAAAACAACCCCAAATCCCTCAGTCTCTCCTCATAGGACCTTCCCTGCATACCAGGCAACATCCTGGTAAACCTCCTCTGCACCCTCTCCAAAGCCTCCACATCCTTCCTATAATGTGGGGACCAGAACTGCACACAGTACTCCAAGTGCGGCCGCACCAGAGTTGTGTACAGTTGCAACATGACGCTGCGACTCCTAAATTCAATCCCCCTACCAATAAACGCCAAGACACCGTACGCCTTCTTAACAACCTTATCTACTTGATTCCCAACTTTCAGGGATCTATGTACACATACACCTAGATCCCTCTGCTCCTCCACTCTATTCAAAGTCCTCCCGTTAGCCCTATACTCAACACATCTGTTATTCCTACCGAAATGGATTACCTCACACTTCTCCACATTAAACTCCAAAGTTTAATGTTCTTGCTCTCGAGGGAGTGCAGCGAAGGTTTACCAGGCTGATCCCGGGGATGGTGGGACTGATGTATGAGGATTGATTGACTAGGTTAGAATTGTTTTTGCTGAAGTTCAGATGAATGAGGGGGGGATCTCATAGAGACTTATAAAATTCTAACAGGACTGGATAGGGTAGATGCTGGGAGGATGTTCCCGATGGTGGAGGAACTCCATAACCAGGGATCACAGTCTGAGGATTCAGGGGAGACCATGTAGGATGAAGATGAGGAGACATTTCTTCACCCAGAGAGTGGTGAGCCTTTGGAATTCATTACCACAGGAAGTAGTTGATGCCAAAACATTGAATGTATTCAAGAGGCGGCTGGATATAACACTTGGGGCGAAAGGGATCAAAGATGATGGGGCGAAAGCAGAATTAGGCTATTGAGTTGGACGATTAGCCATGATAGTGATGAAGGGCAGAGCAGGCTCGAAGGGCTGAATGGCCTCTTCCTGCTCCTATGGTCTATCCCTACCATAATGCAAGCTTCCAACGTTGTGCTTGTAGAGTGCGGAGGAGAATCTTCCTGATAATGAGCAGGCGATTAGGGGAAAGCTGCCCAATGAACCCTCCATTTCCCTGACAATGAAAGCTGCTGCTTCAGAAGCAGGGCCACAGGCTGACCTGATGGTGCAGCCACTTCAAAGGAGTGTTGGTCAGAGAAAAGTGAATGAGTTCTTTACACATGAACTGGACAAAGTTCCAGCGTCTCAGGGATGCAACATTTCTGCACTAAATACCTGAGCTTCTTGTTGAGCAAGGCTTCCTGTGCAGCTTGTTAATGTCTTTGCTTGTGACCCATCATTAAAACTTCAGCTGTTATACACGCTCTGAGCAATCTTCAAGGAAATACCAGTGATGTCTCTGGGCAGGATTGAAGGGAGTGGTGCTGAATTTAATGGTGCATTAATCCCGACACTTCCCTGCCAATACTGCACCCTCACACACAAGAGCTTTTACTGTGATCTGTTTGAAATGTGTATTTGTCCTCCAGGTGTACAATGTCATTATAGAATCATAAAACCCCAACAGTACAGGAAGATGCCATTAAGCCCACCAATTCTGCACCAACTCTCTGACAGAGCATCCCAACCAGGCCCTATCCCTGTAACCCCACACATTTCCCACAACCAATCCCTCTAACCTGCACATCTTGTGTCACTAAGGGGCAACTTAACATGGCCAATCAACCTAACCAGTATACCTTTGACACTAAGGGACAACTTAGCGTAGCCAATCCACCTAACGTGCCCATCTTTGGACACTAAGGGGCAATTTAGCATAGCCAATCCACCTAACCCCCACAGCTTTGGAGTGTGGGAGGAAACCCACAAGACACGGGGAGAATGTGCAAACTCCACACACACACACACACACACACACACACACACACACACACACACATATCACACAAAGATGGAATTGAACCCGGGTTCCTGGCGCTGTGATGCAGCAGTGCTTGCCACCGTGCCACCCATCATATTAATCACTTCAAGAAATTCCCTCCTTGAACCTCCCACCCCTGTTTTTCCAAAAAAAACCCACTGCTTTGAGCAAGCTTTTGATTATCTGAACCAATACCTCCTTGTGTAGCTTAGCCTTATATTTCGTTTCATGTTGCTCTTCCAAAGTGTCTTAACTGGGGGCACTTTATTATGTTCACGGCACTAAATAAATGCAAATTGTAGCTGGCAATACAGTCCAGCACCGCAGGATGTATCCTATCCTTCCCTCTCACAGATGAAGGCCAATTAAATAATAACAGACGCGACAGTGAAGAGGGGAGGGGCTGTGTGTTTGGCAAATATGGAACAGGGCAGAATCTGAAAGGTGGGCCTAGAGGATTGCTACAGCATTGCAATGGGAATTGCCCACTGTAACACGATGCACATTTCAATTATTCCCCAGCTTTTATGTTTAAAACAAAACACTTGTGAAAATGTGGAGAGCTGAAAAAAATGTCGTGTGCTGCTCTGTGCTATTTGGATGAGGAATGTTGCCAAGTGACTCGTGTGGAATGCAGAAACTGAACTGGATCCAGCCACATAAACACAAGAACAGATCAGAGGCCGGGAATCCTGCGGAGAGTAACTCACCTCCTGACTCCCCAAAGCCATCTACAGGACACAAGTCAGGAGTGCGAGGGGACACTCCCCACTTTCCTGGATGGGTGCAGCTCCAACAACACTCGAGAAGCTCAATGCCCATCCAAGATAAAGCTGCCTGCTTGGTAGACATCGCATCCACGTTCAGTCCCTCCACCAGCGACGCACAGTGGCAGCAGTGTGTACCATCTACAAGAATAAAAACAGAAAATGCTGGAAAATCTCAGCAGGTTTGACAGCATCTGTGGGGAAAGAATAGAGTCAACATTTTGAGTCACTCCATCAGAGCTGGCCCTTTGTCAGTGCATCTACAAGACACACTGCAGGAACCCGCCAAAGCTCCTTAGGATGCATTTGCCAAACCCATGACCTCTGGGCGGCACAGTGATTAGCAGGGCTACCTCATAGCGGCAGGGTTCGATTCTTGGTCTTGGGTCACTGCCTGTGCAGAGTCTGCACATTCTCCCCATGTCTGCATGGGTTACCTCCGGATGCACCGGTTTCCTCCCACAGTCTGAAAGATGTGCTGGTTAGGTGCATTGGCCATGCTAAGTTCTCCCTCAGTGTACCCAAACAGGCACTGGAGTGTGACAACTAGGGGATTTTCACAGTGAAAAAGAAACTTAAACATTTATTATGACCAACCAAGGATGTTGAATAGAAGAGAGCTGGTTCAATCCTTATGAGTGGAGAGACAGCAGTGTTCTTTATCAGCACCATCCAGACTCGAAACGTTGGCTCTGTTCTCTCCCCACAGATGCTGTCAGACTCGCTGAGATTTCAGCGAGATTCCAGCATCCGCAGTATTTTGCTTTTAACTTGCATACAGTGTGTGTTTGGATCAAAGATTTCCCAATGGTTTTCATTTGATTCAATTTATTATTGTCTTGTATTAGTATACAGTGAAAGGTATTGTTTCTTGCATGCTATACAGACAAAGCATACCGTTCGTGGAGAAGGAAAGGAGAGATTGCAGAATGTAGTGTTACAGTCACAGCTAAGGTGTAGAGAAAGATCAACTTAATGCAAGGTAGGGCCATTCAAAAGTCTGATGGCAGCAGGGAAGAAGCTGTTCTTGAGTCAGTTGGTACGCGACCTCAGATTTTTGTATCTTCTTTTCCTAATGGAAAAAGATGAAAGAGAGAATGTCCGAGCTGCATGGGATCCTCAATTATGCTGGCTGCCTTTCCAAGACAGCGGCAAGTGTAGACAGAGTCAATGAATGGGAAGCTGGTTTGAGTGAGGGACTGGGCTACTTTCACGACCTTTTGTAGTTTTTTAAAGTGTTGGGCAGAGCAGGAACCATACCAAGCTGTGATACAACCAGAAAGAATGCTTTCTATGGTGCATCTGTAAAAGCTGGTAAGTGTCATAGCTGACATGCCAAATTTCCTTAGTCTTCTGAGAAAGTAGAGTCGTTGGTGGGTTTTCTTACCTATAGTGTCGATGTGGAGTAACGTGGATAGTTAGTCACAGGTAGGCTTACATTAACACTGTAATGAAGTTACTGTGAAAATCCCCTAGCCGCCACACTCCGGTGCCTGCTCAGGTACACAGAGAGAATTTAACATGGCCAATGCACCTAACCAGCGCATCTTTCGGACTGTAGGAGGAAACTGGAACACCTGGAGGAACCCATGTAGACACGGGGAGAACGTGCAAACTCCACACAAATAGTGACCCGAGGCTGGAAATTGAACCCGGGTCCATGGCGCTGTGAGGCAGCAGTGCTAACCACTGTGCCACCGTTGTTGGTGATCTGGCTACCTAGAAACTTGAAGCTCTCGACCATCTCCACTTTATCCCCATTGATGTAGACAGGGGCATGCTCTCCACTACATTTCCTGAGGTCAGTAATTATCTCCTTTGTTTGACTGACGCTGTGAGAAAGGTTATTGTCATCGCACCAGTTCACCAGGATGTTGGAGGCCTATCCAAAACTTGGGTGTTAGCAGAGTTGTGAATGGGACAGCAGTGGAAATCGGGAATGCAGAGGCTGATATTCCATATTTACAGTAACCCGTGAACTTTGAGTAATAGAACTCTACAGGGGAAGTAATGCATTCCTCAAACTTTAAATTTAAGGTAAAGTTTATTTATTAGTCACTAGTAGGCTGACATTCACTCTGCAATGAAGTTACTGTGAAAATTCCCTTCCTTCCCCTTACCTGGAAGGGTATGTGTGCTTCTGTATTAAATTATGGCCGGAATTCTCTGGCCATTCACACCCAGCTATTA
This sequence comes from Carcharhinus amblyrhynchos, assembly GCF_965287045.1. NCBI lineage: Eukaryota > Metazoa > Chordata > Chondrichthyes > Carcharhiniformes > Carcharhinidae > Carcharhinus > Carcharhinus amblyrhynchos. The sequence continues at coordinate 22,228,239 of NC_137334.1, read as the reverse complement.
CTGCCAGTGAGAACGGTAAACTTGGCGCTCAGCCAAATCTTCGCCCACTGCAGCAGGACTGGAGAATCCTGCCTACGTGTCTTGGATGTAAAGCGTGTGTTTTGTGTCTGGATCATGTAGCATCTGTGATAAGAACATAAGAACATAAGAAATAGGAGCAGGAGTAGGCCATCTGGCCCTTCGAGCCTGCCCCGCCATTCAACAAGATCATGGCTGATCTGCTGTGCCTCAGTTCCACTTTCCCGCCCTCTCCCCATAACCCTTAATCCCCTCTCTTATCAAGAACCCATCAACCCGCTTCTTAAAAATATTTAGCGAGGCAGCCTCCACCACTTCAACGGGCAGAGAATTCCAGAGATTCACCACCCTTTGAGTGAAGAAGTTCCTCCTCAACTCCGTTCTAAACCGCCTCCCCTTTATCTTGAGGTGATGTGGAGATGCCGGCGTTGGACTGGGGTAAGCACAGTAAGAGTTCTCAAACACCAGGTTAAAGTCCAACAAGTTTATTTGGTAGCACAAGCCACTAGCTTTTGGAGCGCTGCCCCTTCATCAGTTGAGTGGGATTTCAGTTCACAAACAGGGCATATGAAGACACAAACTCAATTTACAAAATATTGGTTGAATGTGAGTCTTTACAGGTAATCAAGTCTTAAAGGTACAGACAATGTGAGTGGAGAGAGAGTTAAGCACAGGTTACAGAGATGTGTATTGTACCCAGACAGGACAGTTAGTGAGGTTTTGCAAGCCCAGGCCAAATGGTGGGGGTTACAGATACTGAGACATGAACCCAAGATCCCGGTTGAGGCTATCCTCCTGTGTGCAGAACTTGGCTATCAGTTTCTTCTCAACGACTCTGCGTTGTCGTGTTTCATGAAGGCCGCCTCATTTGGCATCCATCAGGGAGATGGACGCACTCGTATTTCACAGTCACGGAGATTCCTGAACTTGATGAGCAAAACACCTGAACTTGCATTTGTTAAGGGACTAGGAGGATAATGGAGTATTCATAATCTGCTCAATGGCTTCCATTTCTTTGACCATTACGGAGTAGTAGTCACTTCACCCAGCTGTGAGTAAATGCGCCCAGAGATTCACGGGGAAATGAGTATTTGCTTTACTTTAGATCCATAATTATCACTTCACACAGCACAATGCAGCCAGCAGGAGCTCAGGCTTTCAAAGCCTTGTATAAAAGGAGTCCCGCTGTGAGAAGCTTGTCCTGATTCCAGAGACTCCACTCCTTCCGTGATCCGAGTGAGTGAGCTCGTCAGAGTTCCAAAAGAGAGAGAGATCACATTTCTATCGCACCTCTCGTGACCTCAGGAACTCGTCCAGTGCTTTTTATCTTCACAATCCTATTTAATAAAACCGGTGGCATCGTGGTTAGCACTGCTGCCTTACAGTGCCAGGGACCCGGGTTCAATTCCCGGCTTGGGTCACTGATTGTGCAGAGTCTGCACATTCTCCCCGTGTCTGCGTGGGTTTTCTCCTGGTGCTCTGGTTTCCCCCCACAGTCCAACAGGTTAGGTGGATTGACCGTGCTAAATTGGCAGAATGTACTGGTACAACTGTAGAGGGTTTTAAGTTTATTTATTGTTGTCAGAAGTAGGCATACATTAACACTGCAATGAAGTTACTGTGAAAATCCCCTAATTGGCACACTCCGCCACAAGTTCGGGTACACTGAGGGAGAATTTAGCACAGCCAATGCAACTAACCACGTCTTTTGGACTGTGGGAGTAAACTGGAGCACCTGGAGGAAACCCATGCAGACACGGGGAGAACATGCAGACTCCGCACAGACAGCAGCCCAAGCTGGAGATCGAGCCCAGGTCCCTGGCGCTGTGGGGCAGCAGTGCCACCGTACCACCCTGCTGAGATCTCATATTTGGGTACAGTTTTGGCCTCCTTACTTAAGGAAGGATATAATTGCATCAAGAGCAGTTCACTCGACTGATTCCTGCCGTGAAGGTTTGGTTTAGCTCATGAGTAAAGGTTGGACAGGTTGGACCCGTCCATGCTTTAAATTAAGGGGTGGTAGTCATAGGACGGATGTCAGGGGTAGGTTCTTTACCCAGAGGGTGGTGAGGGATTGGAATGCCCTGCCTGCTGCAGTTGTAAATGTGCCTAGTTTGGGGGCGTTTAAGAGATCCGTGGATAGGTTTATGGATGGTAAGGGTTTGGTCTAGGTTAGAGGGTCATTGTTTTTTAACTGGTCGGCGCAACATCATGGGCCGAAGGGCCTGTTCTGCGCTGTAATGTTCTATGTTCTATGTTCTATGCTCACTGGAGTTCGAGATGACTTTATAGAAACAGAGAAGCTCTTGGTCATTTGTGGGTGGGAGGAGGTCCTTGACAAAGGTGGATTCGGAGAGGGTGTTTCTCCTTGTGGGGATAGCTAAAACGAGGACAGTACTGTTAAAAATAAGGGATTTCCTATTTAAGACTGAGATGAGAATTGTTTCTTCTCAGAGGGTGGAATTCTGCAGAAAACAGTGGAGATTGGGTGATTGGACATATTCAAGGCTGGGTTAGACTTACCTCTGGAGAAGGGAACAAAGAACAAAAGAAAATTACAGCACAGGAACAGGCCCTTCGGCCCTCCAAGCCTGCACTGACCATACTGCCCGACTGAACTAAAACCCCTACCCTTCCAGGGGGCCATATCCCTCTATTCCCATCCTATTCATGGATTTGTCCAGACACCCCTTAAAAGTCACTACTGTATCCACTTCCACTACTTCCTGGCAACAAGTTCGAGGCACCCACCACCCTCTGTGTAAAAATCTTGCCTCTTACATCTCTTCTAAACCTTGCCCCACGCACCTTAAATCTATGCCCCCCAGTAATTGACTCTTCCATCCTGGGAAAAAGCTTCTGACTATCCACTCTGTCCATGCCTCTTGTAGACTTCTATCAGGTCGCCCCTCAACCTCTGTCACTCCAGCGAGAACAAACCAAGTTTCTCCAACCTCTCCTCATAGCTAATGCCCTCCATACCAGGCAACATCCTGGTAAACTTTTTCTGTACCCTCTCCAAAGCCTCTACGTCCTTCTGGTAGTGTGGCGAGCAGAATTGAACACTATATTCCAAGTGCGGCCTCACTGAGGCTCTATAAAGCTGCAACGTGACTTGCCAATTTTTAAGCTGAGGGGGGAAGGGTGGCGGTGGGTGGGCAAGGTGCAGACAGGAACTTGGAGTCAGGGCCGCAATCAGATCAGCCACAATCCTATTGAATGGCAAAACAGGCTGAAGGGGCCAAATGGCCTCCCCTGCTCCTATTTCTTGTGTTCCCGTGCTGTACGCAACCTGCCCCTCTTTGTTGACTGGACTTAGACCCAGGGCGTGTCTCACACTGATCTGGAAAGCCTACACTTCTTCAATCCCATTACCCACTCTGTATTGGGAGACTGAGTAAAAAGTCTGACAACACCAGGTTTTAGTCCAACCTATTTATTTGATAATATACTCGCGAGTATATTATCAAATAAATAGGTTGGACTAAAACCTGGTGTTGTCAGACTTTTTACTGTGTTTACGCCAGTCCAACGCCGGCATACCCACATCATGACTACTTGGGAGACTGAGTCAGATGTCTGACAGCGCCAGGTTTAAGTCCAATTTAAACCTGGTGTTGTCAGACTTTTTATTGTGTTTACCCCAGTCCAACGCCGGCATCTCCACATCATGGGAGAGTGAGGCAGCCTGGGAGTAAATGGCAGGGAGTGCGTTGGGGGGTGTGAGGGGGAAATGGGGGGGCTAACACCTCATTCCAGAACCCCCCGACGTCTCCCTCCAGCCCTGAGAGGGACTCCCAGCCTATTGTCTGTGCAAAAATCAGAATAAAAACAGGGACCGCAGAGATTAGATCCACCCAGTGCCCATAAAACCCAAAATATTCACGCTTGCTGCCCAAGGCACTAAAATCGAGTGAAATCACCCTCCTGTTTCTCATTGCGTCTCAGCCTGGATGAGGATATGAGCAAGGGCCATTAATAACAGTTAAAATAATTGCCTAATGAATGGAAGTGGATTACATTAATGCAGGAACAGCGAGAGGGAAATATCAAAGCCACCGCTTAACCTGAAAGCTATTATTGTAACAGTGGGGTGGCCCTGCCTTAAGGCCGTGAGTCGAATCCCAAATCAGTCCTTATTGATTGTGGTTTCACATCCAATTGGGGAGGAGCGCGGGGGCAGGAGGGGGGTGCGGAGAGGGGAGAGGGGAACCAGACGACACTCAAACTGACGACGTGGTGTTAATTCTGCGAGTGAGGCGCATTTCAAAGCTTGGAAAGTAGGGATGTGCCCTCGGGATGTTCCAACTGCCTTTTTTTTTGACGTCTTAATTGGTGTTCTTTCTAGTATTCTGGAAGGCATTCAAAATGAGCACAAAAAGAACCCTAAATTAGTATATTCTGAATATGGAATAAGGAGGATGAGGGAGGTTGCGAATCGCTGTCTCTCATCCATCCAGGGAGCTAATAAAATGTCCCCCCCCGCTGCAACCCTGTCTCTCTTGTGGATTGTTTAACCGTTCCTGGGTTTTTTTTCAGTCTCCACTCCTGGTTCTGGAAGTTTCTCCCAGTGCTCACTCTTCGTGCAACAGAAGAATGTTCTGACCTCGGTTCTAAACTAGCCCTGGCTCTTCCTGCTGCAGTTCGATCGAATGTAATATTCTGGGTTTAACACTTTTCCAGCTCCTGAGCAATCCTCCATCTCCCATAAAGTCACCCCTCAATGTCTTCTTTCCCGCTTGTCTTGACAGAGGAACTGGGAGTAGGAGGAGGTCACTCAGCCCCTCGAGCCTGCTCCACCGATTAGTACAATCATAGAACATAGAACATAGAACATTACAGCGCAGAACAGGCCCTTCGGCCCACGATGTTGCGCCGACCAATTAAAAAAGCAATGACCCTCTAACCTAAACCAATCCCTTGGCTGATCTCAACCTAATCTCAATTCCATTTTCCTTCCCGTTCTCCATAACCCTTCAAAATCTGTCTATCTCTTCAACTCCACTCACTGTCCCAGTATCCACCACACTTTGGGGTCGCGAATTCCACAGATTCACAACCCTTAGGGAGAAATAGTTTCTCCTCAACTCTGTTTTATATCTACCACCCTAAAATTATGACTTCTCGTTGTAGATTGGCCGCACAAAGAAACATCCTCTACATCTACCCAGTCAATCCCCTTTAGCATCTTATACACCTCAATTAGATATCATCTCATATTCAAAATTACAGACAGTATCAGTCTAAACTGTTCAATCTCTCTCCATACGACAAACCCCTCATCTCTGGAATCAATCTAGTGAACCTCCTCTGAACTGCCTCAAAACTACATCCCTTCCACAAATAAGGGGACTAAAAATGTGCACAATACTCCAGGTGCAGTCTCACCAATGCCTTGTATACACCTCCTTACTTTATACTCTATTCCTTTAGCCATAAATGCCACAACTCCATTTGCTTTCCTTATTACCTGCTACATACTGGTTTTCTGTGACTCATGCACAAGGGCACTCAGATCCCTCTGCACTGGAACACCCCGAATTCTCTCCCTATTTAGATAATAAGTTGCCTTGCCATTTTTTCCAACCAAAATGGATAACCTCACATCTATCCATGTTAAACGAAAGCTGCCACATTTTGGCCCACTCTCCGAACCTATCTATATCCATTTGTAAGGCTCTTATTTCCTCATTGCAACTTGCCATCCCATCTATTTTAGCGTGTTCCAAATCATTAATATAGATTGTAAATCTTAAAATCACTAAAGTGCAGAAGGAGGCCATTCAGCCCATCGAGTCTGCACCATCCACAATCCCACCCAGGCCCTATCCCCACACATTTACCTGCTGATCCCCCTGACACTAAGGGTCAATTCAGCACGGCCAATCCACTTAACCTGCACATCATTGGACTGTGGGAGAAAACCGGAGCACCCGGAGGAAACCCACGCAGACACGGGGAGAATGTGCAAACTCCACACAGACAGCGCTAAGCACTGTGCCACCGCACTGCCCTCAAATAGTTGGGGCCTGAGGATTGAACCTCTCAGGGTTCAGCGCTGCCAACCAGACATCTTGCCAACCAGAAAAAGACCCATTTATCCTCTCCGCCATCTGTTCATCAGCCAGTCTTCTATCCAAACTGATAAATTACCCCTAAACCCCATGAAATCTTACCTTGTGCATTGAGTTTTGCTGCATAGTTTGGACACTGGAATCAGTAGTTTAAGGTGTGGGCTGTACAGTACAGCGCTGACCAGTTAATTGGCTGTCGACAGTGTAGCTCAGTCAGTAGGAGCACTCTTACCTCAGTCACAAGGTTTCAGGTTCAAGTCTCACTCAAGAGCCTCAGCACAACAATCTAGTCAGAAGCCCTGTTTAACATTGTATCTGAAAACAGCATTGCTGACAGTACAGCACTCCCTCAGTACTGCACTGTTGGCAATGCTGTTTTCAGATACAATATTAAACAAAAGCTTGAACAATGTTCAGAAATGTTTGACATATCTTCCTTGTTATCTTTGATTCCATTATTAATAGAGCTCTGGATCCTGTATAATCTTTTAGCAATTTGTCCTTTAAAGGTTTGTGTACAAATGCCCCTGGTTCTTCTGTTCCTGCAGCCTCTGGTACCATTTAGTTTCTCCTCATTCGTTTGTAGGGGAGGTGATGGCCTAGTGATATTATTGCTAGACCATTAATCCAGGAACTCAGCTAATGTTCTGGGGACCCTGGTTTGAATCCCGCCACAGCAGATGGTAGACTTGAATTTATATCAAAAAACAAATTATGAATCCACTGATGACCATTGCCAATTGTTGTAAAAACCCATCTGGTTCACTAATGCACTTTAGGGAAGGAAATCTTCTGGCTTACATTTCTGTTGTGTCTTTGACGTGATTAAAAAGTCGCAGAGAGTGTTACAGGGATGTTGTCAGACAGAATTTGACGCTAAATGGAAATGCGAGTACACCCTGTTATAGAGAGGATATTATTAAACTAGAAAGAGCGCAGTAAAGATTTACTAGGATGCCACCAGGACTTGATGGTTGGAGTTATGAGAGGCTAGGTGGACTGGGACTTTTTTTCCCTGGAGCGTAGGAGGCTGAGGGATGATTTTATAGAGATTTATAAAATAATGAGGGGCACAGATCAGCTAGATAATCAACATCTTTTCCCAAAGGGGAGTCTAAAACTAGAGGGCATAGGTTTAAGGAGAGAGATACAAAAGGGTCTGGAGGGGCAATTTTTTCACACAGAATGTCTGGAATGAGCTGTCAGAGGCAGTGGTAGAGGCAGGCACAATTTTGAATTCTAAAAAGCATTTAGACAGTTACATGGGTAAGATGGGTATAGAGGGATATGGGCCAAACACAGGCAATTGGGACTAGTTGAATGGTTAAAAAAAGAGGCGGCATGGACATGTTTGGCCGTAAACCTCTATGAGTCTATCACCAAAGCCTTGCCAAGTTTCAAGGAGAGGTGAAGAAGTTTAGGGAGGGAATTCCAGAGCTTAGGATTCAGGCAGGTCAGGACATGACCATCTAAGGTGGAATCATTGAAATCCTTTTCAAAGGTAAGTAGGGATGGGCAAACTTGCCAGTGCAGTGCACACGCTACGAATGAAATTTAAAGACATCAGGGACAGTCAGAGTTATGGGAGCTCGGATATCTCAAAGGGTTAAAGGAGGATATGGAGATAGGGAGAGGAGAGAGCACGCAGTGATCTGGAAAGAATTTTAAAATGGAACTGATGTAAATCAGTGAACACCGGGCTGACCAGTGAATTGGACCCTGTGTAAGTTTGGAGAAGAGGCAGCAGATTTTGGATGAGGCCAGAAGTAAACAGAGGGTCAAATCTGTAATTAAGAAAGGATTAATTAGAGTTTCATCGGCAGAGGTCAGTGATTGGCACTGTTACGGAGACAGAATTGGATGGCCTTATTGATCATAGAACCCTACAGTGCAGAAAGAGGCCCTTCGGCCCATCGAGTCTGCACCGAACACAATCCCACCCAGGCCCTACCCCCATATCCCTACATATTACACCCACTAATCCCTCTAACTTACGCATCCCTGGACACTAAGGGGCAATTTCTTAGCATGGCCAATCAACCTAACCCGCACGTCTTTGGACTGTGGGAGGAAATGGGAGTATCTGGAGGAAACCCATGCAGACACGAGGAGAATGTGCAAACTCCACACAGACAGTGACCCGAGAATCGAACTCAGGACCCTAGAGCTGTGAAGCAGCAGTGCTAACCACTGTGCTACCGTGCCGCCCAATGGTATGGATATATCTCGATGGGCCTAATGGCATTCTTCTGCATTGTCACAATTCCCTGATCCCATTGACAAAAATGGGAAATAGAATCTACAATGCAGAAGGAGGCCATTTGGCCCATTGAGCCTGCACTGACAACAGTCCCAACCAGAGGCTCTTATCTCCGTGACCCCACGTATTTACCCTCCTAATCTAAGGGGCAACTTAGGATGGCCAGTCCACCTAACCAACAGATCTTTGGACACTAAGGGGCAATTTAGCATGGCCAATCCTCCTAACCCACACATCTTTGGACACGAAGGGGAATTTAGCATGGCCAATCCTCCTAACCCACACATCTTTGGACACGAAGGGGAATTTAGCATGGCCAATCCAACTAACCCACACATCTTTGGACATTAAAGGCAATTTAGCATGGCCAATCCACCTAACCTACACATCTTTGGACACTAAGGGGCAATTTAGCATGGCCAATCCACCTAACCCACACATCTTTGGACATTAAAGGCAATTTAGCATGGCCAATCCACCTAACCTACACATCTTTAGACACTAAGGGGCAATTTAGCATGGCCAATCCACCTAACCTGCACATCTTTAGACACTAAGGCTATTTAGCATGAGCAATCCACCTAACCTGCACATCTTTGGACACTAAGGGGCAATTTATCATGGCCAATCCAACTAACCCACACATCTTTGGACATTAAAGGCAATTTAGCATGGCCAATCCACCTAACCTACACATCTTTGGACACTAAGGGGCAATTTAGCATGGCCAATCCAACTAACCCACACATCTTTGGACATTAAAGGCAATTTAGCATGGCCAATCCACCTAACCTGCACATCTTTGGACACTAAGGGGCAATTTAGCATGGCCAATCCACCTAACCTGCACATCTTTGGACACTAAGGGGCAATTTAGCATGGCCAATCCACCTAACCTATACATCATTGGACACTAAGGGGCAATTTATCATGGCCAATCCACCTAACCTATGCATCATTGGTTACTAAGGGGCAATTTAGCATGGCCAATCCACCTAACCTATACATCATTGGACACTAAGGGGCAATTTAGCATGGCCAATCCACCTAACCTATGCATCATTGGTTACTAAGGGGCAATTTAGCATGGCCAATCCACCTAACGTACACATCATTGGACACTAAGGGGCAATTTAGCATGGCCAATCCACCTAACCCACACATCTTTGGACATTAAAGGCAATTTAGCATGGCCAATCCACCTAACCTACACATCTTTAGACACTAAGGGGCAATTTAGCATGGCCAATCCACCTAACCTACACATCTTTAGACACTAAGGCTATTTAGCATGAGCAATCCACCTAACCTGCACATCTTTGGACACTAAGGGGCAATTTATCATGGCCAATCCAACTAACCCACACATCTTTGGACACTAAGGGCAATTTAGCACGGTCAATCCACCTAACCCGCACATCTTTGGAATGTGTGAGGAAACCCACGCAGACATGGGGAGAACGTGCAGTCTCCACACAGTCTCCCGAGGCCTGAATTGAACCTGGGTCCCTGGCACTGTGAGGCAGCAGTGCTGTGCTGCCCCATGTCATGGGTTAAATGGGATAACAGAGGGGAAGAAAGAAGCCCTTGTGCGTATTTGAGTTTATCTTTGTTTGGGTCAGGCTGACTGTGTAACACATTGTGATGAGTTTAACACAGTACTGCTGCACTTTGCCAACTATGCAAAGAAACAGAATATGATCCCAGGGTGGATTTGGGGGGGGGGATGGTTACTGATGATATTTATTGTGGAACATTACGCACAGTGTCACCATCCCAACTTTCTGCTGAGCTTTTACAGGCTTTCTTCCCTAGTAATGGGTTGCGATATTCTGCTGTGGGTGTTCCACAGAGAAGCAAACTTTATTTACCAGTTTTGAACGTGGCTTACGCCAGCTGTTAATGAATTATAGGTCCCTGTGGCCTGACGACTCTGGATAAGTCATTCCAGAAATATTTACACAGACACCGACCTTTTGGAAAACTGCGGTGATGGTTGTTGCACTTTGGATGGTTATTCAGACAGCAGTTTCAGAAAAGCTGACTTTCTAACCTTCCAGGCTGAAATCTGCATTCGCCGTCACTGACTCCAAAACTAACAATAAATCCCTTATTGCAGTGAGTGATTTGATGAGGAATATTGTTGAAGTCATTATTCTTCTTCAAATGTCATAGCCTTTATCCTAGCATTTTGACTAGGAGCTGCCAACATTCCTGAAATGTTCAGGACTCTCTAGAAATGTGACATTAACCTCCAAAACAAAAGGAAGGCTTGTGTTCCTCTGGCGTCTTTCTGGTGAACGATATATCTTGCGTCTCTTCTGAATTGCTCCGGAATTTTGGATTCCCCGTTGCTTTCTCCAGGACAACACCTTGGCCAATCAGATTTGACTTCCCCACCCATCAGCACCCATTCTTCCTGGAGCCCAAGCAGTCATTTGAAATTTGGTATTCTTGCGTTTGTCCCAGATGAGCGCGAGATGCAAAGCTTCGACAACGCGGCTCTCTTTCCGGTTAATCTTTGACTTCCACACGACCTGAGGACCTTCCGCATGCTTTGCAGCCGATGAGGTACTTGTGCCCTGCTTCGGAAACTTGGCAGCCAATGTGCGCACAGCAAGATCCCACAAACGCAATGTGATGAAGGCCGGATAATTGGCTTTTGTGTTGTTGTTTGAGGGATAAATATGGGTCAGGACAGCCAGCGCCTGCCCTGCTCTCTTTCAAGGGAGTGTGATAGAACCTTTAGAGGAGCAAAAGGGCCTTCAACTAATGTCTCTTCTGAAAGAGGGCACCTCTGACAGTGCAGCACTCCCTCAGTACAAGAACAGATTGTCAACCTAGATTGTTCTGGTCAAATCTGCAGAGAAGTCCTTGAACTCATCATGGTGGCTCAGTGGTTAGCACTGCCATCACACAGCGCCAGGGACCCGGGTTCAATTCCCAGCTTGGGTGACTGTGCGGAGTCTGCATGTTCTCCCCATCTCTGCGTGGGTTTCCTCCGGGTGCTCCAGTTTCCTCCCACAGCCCAAAAGATGGTCAAAAAGGTGAAATCACGATATGAAGGGATTAAGGCAAATTGCTGAAGGGGACAGTTCAGAGAAGGGAAGAGCAAAAGAGAGAAAGAGTATAGAATCCTACAGTGCAGAAGGAGGCCATTCAGCCCATCGCACCTACACCGACTACAATCCTACCTATCTCCATAACTCCATAACGCCACCTAACCCGCACATCTTTGGACTGTGGCAGGGGACCGGAGCAGCCGGAGGAAACCCACGCAGACACGAGGAGAATGTGCAAACTCCACACAGACAGTCACCCAAGCCAGGAATCAAACTCAGGTCTAAATATATAGTAAGAAACTGTGTCAACTCCCAACAAGCCTTGAGAAGCCTATCCTAAGTCCTACCCTAAGTCGGAAGCAACCACAAAAGATATAGCTGCCCGGTGTGGTACCTTTTGTTGGATTTTGCCTACAGGCTTCAAACCTATGGGATGTTGCTTGGGAGAGGTTGAGACCTGAGTTTAGGAAAATAGAAGGATTTGGAACTGGGCAAATTTAAAGATTGTGCGTACAGCTACAACGGTAGTTAAGCATATTGCAAATTGACTTTCCTTGTGCGTGCCTCATTATTTAATAAAGTTATTTTGTTGAAAATCATCAGAAGAACATCTGGGACGTTCTGGGACCGGCCTTTGCATCTTTCCTCAGAGCAGACCAAATCCAGCGAGGAGCAGGAATTCCAAGCTTCCCTCCTGGGACTCGGAATGGCCCGGCATTTAGCATCAGCTGTGCTCACAAAAACAAACGCGTCCAGCCAAGAACTCCTGGAGATTCCACGCCGACAAACACAGTGAGCAATCATTGTGGTTTTTTTCCTGATTGCATTCCGCGATCTTCAACATTTTTAATTTGATCGCCAGCCGGTATTGTTTGGGCGGAGGGGAGTGAGGTGGGGGTCGGCGGGGGAGGGGGGAGAGAATGATTGACGCCCAGATGGCCAATTGGGGTCGGGCCTACTCCCTTGAAGCAGGAAGCCCCCTCGGCAACCGTTGCTATCCCAGCGAGTGGCTCAGTCGCTCTTTACGACGCTCAAAGTGGCGAGTCAAAGATGTGAAGGAAAGCGGTAAATCTTTTAACAAGTGGGCTCTTACACGTAAAGCAGAGAATTGTGGGAATCCTTGCTTGTTAGCGACAAATCAGATTTGAACCAGGGGGAAAAAAAAATTATTATTTACTTTTGCCGACCGCCTTTGGAGATATTGGGTGGGATTCGCCAACCCCATTCGCCCCCAGGACCAGAAAATCCCACCTGAGGTCAACAGATCTTTGCATGGTCCACGCACACCACCCCCCTCAGACACACCCTCCCCCCCTCCCCACCCCCCTCCCCCTCCCCCACTGCCTGCTAACATTCCCATGGCGGACAAGGCAGGAAAATCCCCTCCCCGCTCTCCCTTATCCTCACCATTGCACCCACTGGAGAGGGGCAGGACACACGTTCACTTCCAATCGGGGAGAGAGTTTTCTTCCGGAGATTTGTCAGCTGAATAGAACATAGAACACTACAGCACAAACAGGCCCTTCGGCCCACAAGTTGCGCCGATCATATCGTTACCTACCAGGCCTATCTATTGCCCTCAATCCCATTAAATCCCATGTACTCATCCAGAAGTCTCTTAAAAGACCCCAGCGAGTTCGCCTCCACCATCACCAACGGCAGCCGATTCCACTCACTCACCACCCTCTGAGTGAAAAACTAACCCCTGACAACTCCTCTGTACCTGCTCCCCAGCACCTTAAACCAGTGTCCTCTCGTAGCGACCATTTCAGTCCTGGGAAATAGTCTCTGAGAATCCACCCTATCTATACCTCTCAACATTTTATAAACCTCTATCAGGTCGCCTCTCAACCTTCGTCTCTCCAGGGAGAAAAGACCGAGCTCCCTCAACCTATCCTCATGAGGCATGCCTCCCAATCCAGGCAACATCCTTGTAAATCTCCTCTGCTCCCTTTCAATAGCTTCCACATCCTTCTTGTAATGAGGCGACCAGAACTGCGCACAGTACTCCAAGTGGGGCCTGACAAGGGTCTTATAAAGTTGCAGCATTACCTCCTGACTCCTAAACTCAATCCCTCGATTAATGAAGGCCACTACACCATACGCCTTCCTGACCACATCCTCCACCTGTGAGGCCGATTTAAGAGTCCGATGGACACGGACCCCAAGGTTCTTCTGATCCTCTACACTGCTAAGACTCCTACCCTTGATATTGTATTGAATAGATGGGGAAAGACGGATGGGGGAATTGAACACACAGTCCAGGCTGGATTTTCCTGCTGGGAAATGGGGGGAATGGGAGGGGAGAACATTCCTGTGGCCCGTCGCACTTGGCTACAGGGAAGCGGTCACCGTTTGCGATCCTCGCAGGAGCACTCCTTTACCTAGCGTGGAGATGGGGCTTGTTGTGCGTGTGAGGTTGGAGGACAAGTTCTCGAAGCAGGAGTGCTGATCAGAAGCCTTCGGGTTTGAGAGAAGCAACAGACGGTAAGAGAGGGTAAGTAAGAGAGAGGGCCTTTCAACATGGAGCCAATATCTCTGTTAGTCACTCCTCCATTCGGTCCCTCCACAGAGTAGCTCTTGACCCCACGCCGGCAGGTTGGGCCTCTTAGCTGGAGGCCTGAACCACCTCTCCAGGTGTCTAAACTGCCCTCCAGCTGTGCCCCGGAACCTAGTGACCGTTGGTTGCCGAATTGCAGAAGGGGCCATCGCTCAGAGGGGATTTAAGCGGAGGCGCGTTCTGCTCAGTCAAGTGGACACCAACGATTACCATGCAATGACTTGGCCAACATTCCTTCCCCCAATCAACATCTGCAAAAGCAAATAAACTGACCATGGATCTCATTTTCAGGTTGTGGCATCTGATCGTGTGTAAACGAACAAGGGCAGGGTTTCCTGGGAACCCCCCCACTCTGTGATGTGTTTCCCGGTGGCAGGAGGAATTGGTGGATCTTCAAGTACCATCGGCGGGGCTGGATGATCCTGCAAGCCGGAAGGGCTGGAAAATCCGGCCCAATGTCCGTACTTCAAAGCCCAGTGGTTGTAAGTCACATGGAACCAGCTACAGGATGCGAACAGAAGTAAATAAATGCATATCTTTGTAACATAAACATTTTGATAAGCCTTACATCACACATTTACTCCATTTATATTAGATCAAAGTTTAAATATTTATTTCCCAGGCACAGAAATATTGTAATATGATAGAACATTCAAAAAGGTAAATCAATGAATATTATTATGGATTTAACTGGCATGTGTTATGGTGTTAATTATGTATGTTATATATTTAAGTAATGACAGGTTGTTTTAAGAGCACGTCATATGATTTAGTGGCAATGTCATTAGGGTGTTGCACAGGCTCCTAGTTTGTACTCTGTACGGTCAAGACCTAGAATCAGAGAATCTACAGCATGGAGACAGCCCAACTGGTCCATACTGACTAAAAAGCCCATCTAAGCTGACCCCATTTGCCTGTATTTGGCCCATATCCCTCTAAACCTTTCCTATCCATGTAACTGTCCAAATGTCTTTTAAATGTTGTTAATGTCCCTGCCTCACCCACTTCCTCCGGCAGCTCACTCCACACATGTCCCACCCTCTGTGTAAAAAGTTGCTCACAGTAAGAAGTCTCACAACACCAGGTTAAAGTCCAGCAGGTTTATTTGGTAATAAACGCTACTAGCTTTCGGAATGCTGTTCCTTTGTCAGATGAGTTGAGAGTTCTCCACATCATAAAAAGCTGCTCCTCAGGTTCCCATCAATTCTTTCCCCTCTTAACTTAATCCTATGCCCTCTAGTTCTCGATTCCCCAACCCTGGGAAAAAGACTGAGTGCATTCACCCTATCCATGCCCCCCATGATCTTATACACCTCTATAAGATCACCTCTCAGTCTCCTAAGCTCCAAAGCAAAAGGTCCTAGTCTGTCCAATCTCTCCCTGTAACTTAGTCCCTTGAGTCCTGGCAATACCCTTGTAAATCTCTTCTGCACTCTCTCCAGTTTAATAACATAGATCATAGAACCCTACAGTGCAGGGAGAGGCCCTTCAAGTCTGCACTGAACACAGTCCCACTCAGGCCCTACCCCCATATCATACCCACCAATCCGTCTAACCTAGACACTAAGGGACAATTTCTTAGTATGGCCAATCAACCTAACCCTCACATCTTTGGACTGTGGGAGGATACCGGAGTACCCAGAGGAAACCCACACAGACACAAGGAGAATGTGCAAACTCCACACAGACAGTGACCCGAGCCAGGAATTGAACCCAGGACCCTGGAGCTGTGAAGCAGCAGTGCTAACCACTGTGCTACCGTGCCACCCATACATCTTTCCTGTAACAAGGCAACCAAAACTGAGCACAATACTCCAGGTGTGGCCTCACCAACACCCTGTACAACTGTAACATAACTTCCCAACTTCTATACTCAATGCCCTGACTGATGAAGGCCAGTATGTCAAAAGTCTTCTTCACTCCCCTATCTGTCTGTGATTCCACCTTTAGAGAACCGTGCACCTGAACTCCGAGGCCCCTCTCTTCCACGATATTCCCTAAGGCCGTACCCTTCACTGTGAAAGTCCTGCCTTGATTTGACGTTCCAAAATGCAGCACCTCATCTGGAAAAGACCTCCCAGGATAAATCCGTTGTTGTTTGTTTGAACCCACATGTGCAAACCACATCTTTTTATTAAAACCCACAACCCTGAACATAGTGAGGACATTACATCCCTCATCCATCCTACGCCTTTCTGATTGATAATGCATGTCAATAGTGCAGGGAGCAGTGGATGTTCCTCTGGAGCTGGGTTTAGGTGCATCTGTTGATCAGGAATATAAGGAATCAAGTCATGTATTTATTCCCGCATTGGCAGCGTTCGATATGATGTGGAGATGCAGGTGTTGGACTGGGGTAAACACAGTAAGACATCTCACAACATCAGGTTAAAGTCCAACGGGTTTATTTGGTTGCACAAGCCACTAGCTTTCGGAGCACTCGCTGCTCCTTCATCAGGTGAGTTGGATTTTAGTTCACAAACAGGGCATATAAAGATACAAAGTCAATTTACAAAATAATGGTAATGCGAGTCTTTACAGGTAATCAACTCCTAAAGGTACAGACAATATGAGTAGAGAGAGGGTTAAGCACAGGTTAAAGAGATGTGTATTGTCTCCAACTAGGACAGTTAGTGAGATTTTACAAGCCCAGGTAAGTCGTGGGGGTTACAGATAGTGCGACATGAACCCAAGATCCCTGTTGAGACCGTCCTCATGTGTGCGGAACTTGGCTATCAGTCTCTGCTCAGCGACTCTGCGCTGTCGTGTGTCGTGAAGGCCGTCTTGGAGAACGCTTACCCGAAGGTCAGAGGCTGAATGCCCGTGACCACTGAAGTGTTCGCCAACAGGAAGGGAACAGTCTTGCCTGGTGACTGTCGAGCGATGTTCATTCATCCGTTGTCGTAGCGTCTGCATGTTCTCCCCAGTGTACCATGCTTCGGGACATCCTTTCCTGTAGTGTATCAGGTAGACAACATTGGCCGAGTTGCAAGAGTATTTACCTGTACCTGGTGGATGGTATTCTCACGTGTGATAATGACATCCATGTCAATGATCCGGCATGTCTTGCAGAGGTTGCTGTGGCAGGGTTGTGTGGTGTTGTGGTCACTGTTCTCCTGAAGGCTGGGTAGTTTGCTGCGGACAATGGTCTGTTTGAGGTTGTTTGGAGGCAAGAAGTGGGGGTGTGGGGATGGCCCTGGCGAGATGTTCGTCTTCATCAATGACATGTTGAAGACTCCGGAGAAGATGTCGTAGCTTCTCTGCTCTATGGAAGTACTGGATAATGAAGGGTACTCTGTCCACCGTGTCCCGTGCTTGTCTTCTGAGGAGGTCGGTTCAGTTTTTCGCTGCGGCGCATCGGAACTGTCGATCGATGAGTCGAGCACCATATCCTGTTCTGATGAGGGCATCTTTCAGCATCTGAAGGTGTCTGTTGCGATCCTCCTCATCTGAGCAGATCCTGTGTATACGGAGGGCTTGTCCATAGGGGATGGCTTCTTTAACATGTTAAGGGTGGAAGCTGGAGAAGTGGAGCATGGTGAGGTTATCTGTAGGCTTGTGGTACAGTGAGGTGCTGAGGTGACCGCCCTTGATGGAGATGTGTGTGTTCAAGAATGCAACGATTCCAGATGCCTGATTCACCAAGGCGGCCTTCACAACACACAACAGCACAGAGTCACTGAGCAGAGACTGATAGCCAAGTTCTGCACACATGAGGACAGCGTCAACCAGGATCTTGGGTTCGTGTCACACTATCTGTAACCCCCTGACTTGCCTAGACTTGCAAAATCTCGCTAACTGTCCCAGCTGGAGACAATACACATCTCTTTAACCTGTGCTTAACCCTCTCTGCACTCACATTGTCAGTACCTTTAAGACTTGATTACCTGTAAAGACTCGCATTCCAACCATTATTTTATAAATTGAGCTTGTGTCTTTATATGCCCTGTTTATGAACTGAAATCCCACTCACCTGCTGAAGGAGCAGTGCTCTGAAAGCTAGTGGCTTGTGTTACCAAATAAACCTGTTGGACTTTAACCTGGTGTGGTGAGACTTCATTCGATATGCCAGCAAGGAAGGGGTTAAAAAGCAAAGCAAAAGAAAGATTGAACTAAGAACAAACAACAGTACAGCACAGGAACAGGCCCTTCAGCCCACCAAGAGGAGATGTCAGGGGTAAGTTTTTACAGAGGAGATGTCAGGGGTAAGTTTTTCACTCAGAGGGTGGTGAGTGAGTGGAATCGGCTGCCGTCGGTGGTGGTGGAGGCGAACTCGTTGGGGTCTTTTAAAAGACTTCTGGTTGATTACATGGGATTTAATGGGATTGAGGGCTATAGATAGGCCTGGTAGGTAGGGATATGATCAGTGCAACTTGTGGGCCAAAGGGCCTGTTTGTGCTGTAGTGTTCTATGTTCTATATTAAGTCTGTGCCAACACAGAAGTCTCTCTAATCTAATATTTTCCTGCCTCTATGTGGTCCATATCCCTCTATTCCTGCCTATTCATGTATCTATCCAGATACCTCTGGAACGTTGTTATAGAATCTGCTTCCGCCACCTCGTCCAGCAGCGCGTTCCAGGCATTCACCACCCTCTGTGTGAAAAACTTGCCCCTTACATCTCTTTCAAACTCTCCCCCTCTCACTCTCAATCTAAGCCCCCGAGTAACTGACCCTTCGACTCTGGGAAAAAGACTCTGACTATCCACTCTATGCAAGCCTGTCATAATCTTGTAAACCCTCTATCAGGATCCACCACCCCCCACAGCCCCCCATCCTCCGATGCTCCAATGAAAACAATCCAAGTTTGTTCAACCTTTCTTCATAGCCCAAATCTTCCAAACCAGGCAACATCCTGGTAAATCTCTTCTGCATCCTTTCCAATGCATCAACATCCTTCCGGTAGTGTGGTGACCAGAATTGTACACAATACTCCAAATGTGGCCTAACCAAAGTCTTATACAGCGGCAATGTGATTTTCCAATTCCTATACTCAACTCCCCAACTGATGAAGGCCAGCATGTCATACACCTTCCTTTGTCCACCTGAGTTGCCACCTTCAGGGAACTGTGGATCTGTACACCTAGATCCCTCTGTATGCTAATATTTCTAAGGGCTCTCCCATTTACTGTATACATTCCTTCTGTAATAGACCTTCCAAATCACACCACCTCACGTTTATCTGGGTTAAATTCCATTTTTCGGCCCAGGTCTCCAGCCGATTTATATCCTGCTGTATCCTCTGACAATCCTCCTCACTATCTCCTACTCTGCTAATTTTTGTATCATCTGTGAATTTACTAATCAGGCCACTTACATTTCTCTCCAAATCATTTGTAAATATTACAAACGGCAGAGACTCAGCACTGATCCTTGTCTGCTTATCACAGACCTCCAGTTAGAACAGTACCCTTCTTGTGCCACTCTCTGCTTTCTATGCCCAAGTCAGTTTTGTATCCATCTTACCAGCTCACCTTGGATCTCGTATGACTTCATCTCCTGTACCAGCCTGCCATGTGGTACCTTATCGAAAGCTTTACTGAAGCCCATATATACAACATCCACTGCCCTGCCCTGGTCAAATTTTCTTGCCATTTCCTCAAAGAACTCAATCAAATTTGTGAGACACAAACCCCACCCCCCACTTCACAAAACCATTATCTATTATCAGTCATGACCACTGGACATCTACAAAGTGTTTTACAACCAATTAATTACTTTTCAAAGTGTTTGGTAATGTTGGAAACGCAACACCCACTGTCTGCATAAGTGAGCAGCCACAAATAACAATGTGATAGAGGCTAGATAATTTGTTTGATCTGGGCTGAAACAGATAAATTTAAGTAAGAAATGGAATAAGTAAATGCCTAAAATTGAATTGTCTATGATATTGAATAGAATCCCTAAAGTGCAGAAGGAGGCCATTTGGACAATCGGGTCTGCACCGACTGTCCGATAGAGCATCTTACCCAGGCCCACTCCCTGTATTTACCCCACTAATTCCCTTAACCTACACATCCTTGAACACTAAGGGGCAATTTAGCATGGCCAATCCCCCTAACCTGCACATCTTTGGACACTAAGGGGTAATTTAGCATGGCCAATCCCCCTAACCTGCACATCTTTGGACACTAAGGGGTAATTTAGCATGGCCAATCCACCTAACCTACACATCTTTGGACACTAAGAGGCAATTTAGCATGGCCAATCCACCTAACCTGCACATCTTTGGACACTAAGGGGCAATTTAGCATGGCTAATCCACTGAACCTACACATCTTTGGACACTAAGGCACAATTTAGCCTGGCCAATCCACCTAACCTACACATCTTTGGACACTAAGAGGCAATTTAGCATGGCCAATCCACCTAACCGGCACATCTTTGGACACTAAGGGGCAATTTAGCATGGCCAATCCACCTAACCTACACATCTTTGGACACTAAGAGGCAATTTAGCATGGCCAATCCACCTAACCTACACATCTTTGGACACTAAGAGGCAATTTAGCATGGCCAATCCACCTAACCTACACATCTTTGGACACTAAGGGGCAATTTAGCATGGCCAATCCACCTAACCAGCACATCTTTGGACACTAAGGGGCAATTTAGCATGGCCAATCCACCTAACCGGCACACCTTTGGATACTAAGGAGCAATTTAGCATGGCTAATCCCCTTAACCTACACATCTTTGAACACTAAGGGGCAATTTAGCATAGCCAATTTGTATAACTTGCACAACTTTGGACACAAAGTGGCAATTTAGCATGGCCAATCCACCCAACTCACACATCCTTGGAATGTGGGAGGAAACTGGAGTACCTGGAGGAAACCCACGTGGACACGGAGAGAATGTGCAAACTTTGCACAGACAGTGACCCAAGGCCAGAATTGAACCCGGGTTCCTGGTGCGGTGAGGCATCAGCGCTAACTATCCATCTAGCCCATTCCTATGTTATTTTTCAACCACACCTTCTATTGCAATAGAACGACAGAAACTATGTTGGTGTTGTTAAGAGCATACAGCAACTATGTTGTGTTGGTTAACAGAGAGATCTCTTTCACTACCCCTTATGGAGTTGGGCTGATGTGTTATAAGAGGCTTTGGCAGTTATAGCGAGTCATATAATGGCACATCTGGAGATTAAGAACTGGGGAACTTGTACAAAACATCAATAAGCAAATACACTGTAAATTCCGCATGCCTCATTTGGGCTAATATGAATTGCTGTGTGGGTTATTTATCCTGGAGAGCTTGTTGGCAAAACCTTCCCCACAATTCACCAAACACGTCAAAGAGAGAGGGGAAATTAACATGAGCCTGGCAGATAGGGAGGGAGAGAACATTCCGGTAAAGGAGAACCCCCTTTAAACCAACTCACTGAAATATAGAAGGATTCTCCTCAATCTCGAATCATTGTTGATCTGAATGTGGAAAGGTGGGTTTTTAATTTAAAATATAACTATGCATTGGGTGGCATGCTTTATGAGGATAGGTTGGGAGAGCTCAACATTTTCTCCTTGGAGAGACGAAGGTTGAGGGGTGACCTGATAGAGGTGTATAAGATGATGAGAGGTATCGATCGAGTGGATTCTCGGAGGCTTTTTCCCAGGGCTGAAATGGTCGCTATGAGAGGACGCAGGTTTAAGGTGCTGGGGACTAGGTACAGAGGAGATGTCAGGGGTACGTTTTTCACTCAGAGGGTAGTGGGTGAGTGGAATCGGCTGCCATTGGTGGTGGTGGAGGTAAATTCGATGGGGTCTTTTAAGAGACTTCTGGATGAGTACATGGGATTTAATACAATTGAGGGTTATAGGTAAGCCTAGTAGGTTGAGATAAGATCAGCGCAACTTGTGGGCTGAAGGGCCTGTTGGTGCTGTAGTTTTTCTATCATTCTACGATTCTATGATTCCACATATATCACTAAAGCTGGATGACTGCCTAAGAGAAGTTTCTGCATTCCCTCCAGGTTCCCAGGTGAAAGATCCCGAGAATGCCTCGCGATAATACCACTTGGCCACCACCTTGTCATTATGCTTCATGTAGCACAGCGCCAGGACTCAGGTTCGATTCCCGGCTTGGGTGACTGTCGGTGCGGAGTTTGCACTTTCTCATCGCGTCTACGTGGGTTTCCTCCAGGTGCTCCAGTTTCCTCCCACAGTCCAAAAATGTGAGGGTCAGGTTGATTGGCCTTGCTAAATTGCTCCTTAATGTCCTGGGATGCGTAGGTTAGAGGGATTACCAGGGTGGGATTGTTGTTGGTGCAGACTCGATGGGAGAAATGGCCTCCTTCTGCACTGTAGGGGGTTCTATGATTCTACACCATGTGTTACACCGAGTTTTATTGATTTTTTTCACCGATCAAGATAGACGGGTCAGGGATGTACACAATTTGGGGATACAGCAGCATAACTATCCAGGAGTTCAAGGGCATCTTTAAGAATAATGGGAACCATTCTCTTCTCAACGTGGAGAGGCAGTTTAGGGAACTTATTTTGCAATGAGGTCACACATATATCTCAATATTTTCCCAAACCGCCCTCAGAGGAATTGGGTTTGAGGCCAGTGAGTGAGATACCTTCTGGCAGTCTCAGTGGGGGCAGAATTGGTTAACCACCTTTTCTGGTGTGTTTGTCTTTCCTGTTAAATGTTTGGATTGTATTAAAGTCCTGGTATGATAGAACAGTTTGGAACCCGTGCGACTGGTTATTGTAGCGTGCTGGGAGATTGCTTACAGCACAGCTCTCAAGCTCAACCCTCCACCAGTACAAGATTCTTGCTTGCACGCAATCCAGTTGAAAAGACAAGTCGCAGAACAGCATCTCCATCAGTCTCCAGTGGAGTTGGCCAAGTCCATCTGCCTCCCTCCTCCTCACTTTCCCTTTCTGCATTTTTATCTTTCATTATCTTCCTCCTCTCCCTCAGTACTGACCCTCTGACAATGCCGCACTCCCTCAGTACTGACCCTCTGACAGTGCAGCACTCCCTCAGTACTGACCCTCTGACAGTGCAGCACTCCC
The DNA here is from genome assembly GCF_965287045.1 of Carcharhinus amblyrhynchos. Classification (NCBI taxonomy): domain Eukaryota; kingdom Metazoa; phylum Chordata; class Chondrichthyes; order Carcharhiniformes; family Carcharhinidae; genus Carcharhinus; species Carcharhinus amblyrhynchos. The sequence continues at coordinate 22,205,240 of NC_137334.1, read as the reverse complement.
TCAGTACTGACCCTCTGACAGTGCAGCACTCCCTCAGTACTGACCCTCTGACAGTGCGGCACTCCCTCAGTACTGACCCTCTGACAGTGCAGCACTCCCTCAGTACTGACCCTCTGACAGTGCGGCACTCCCTCAGTACTGACCCTCTGACAGTGCGGCACTCCCTCAGTACTGACCCTCTGACAGTGCGGCACTCCCTCAGTACTGACCCTCTGACAGTGCGGCACTCCCTCAGTACTGACCCTCTGACAGTGCAGCACTCCCTCAGTACTGACCCTCTGACAGTGCGGCACTCCCTCAGTACTGACCCTCTGACAGTGCGGCACTCCCTCAGTACTGACCCTCTGACAGTGCGGCACTCCCTCAGTACTGACCCTCTGACAGTGCCGCACTCCCTCAGTACTGACCCTCTGACAGTGCCGCACTCCCTCAGTACTGACCCTCTGACAGTGCCGCACTCCCTCAGTACTGACCCTCTGACAGTGCGGCACTCTCTCAGTACTGACCCTCTGACAGTGCGGCACTCCCTCAGTACTGACCCTCTGACAGTGTGGCACTCCCTCAGTACTGACCCTCTGACAGAATGGCACTCCCTCAGTACTGACCCTCTGACAGTGCGGCACTCCCACAGTACTGACCCTCTGACAGTGTGGCACTCCCTCAGTACTGACCCTCTGACAGTGCGGCACTCCCTCAGTACTGACCCTCTGACAGTGCGGCACTCCCTCAGTACTGACCCTCTGACAGTGTGGCACTCCCTCAGTACTGACCCTCTGACAGTGTGGCACTCCCTCAGTACTGACCCTCTGACAGAATGGCACTCCCTCAGTACTGACCCTCTGACAGTGCGGCACTCCCACAGTACTGACCCTCTGACAGTGTGGCACTCCCTCAGCACTGACCCTCTGACAGTGCGGCACTCCCTCAGTACTGACCCTCTGACAGTGTGGCACTCCCTCAGTACTGACCCTCTGACAGTGCGGCACTCCCTCAGTACTGACCCTCTGACAGTGCCGCACTCCCTCAGTACTGACCCTCTGACAGTGTGGCACTCCCTCAGTACTGACCCTCTAACAGTGCAGCACCCCCTCAGTACTGACCCTCTGACAGTGCAGCACTCCCTCAGTACTGACCCTCTGACAGTGCGGCACTCCCTCAGCACTGACCCTCTGATAGTGCAGCATTCCCTCAGTACTGACCCTCTGACAGTGCGACACTCCCTCAGTACTGACCCTCTGACAGTGCGGCACTCCCTCAGTACTGACCCTCTGACAGCGTGGCACTCCCTCAGTACTGACCCTCTGACAGTGCAGCACTCCCTCAGTACTGACCCTCTGACAGCGTGGCACTCCCTCAGTACTGACCCTCTGACAGTGCAGCACTCCCTCAGTACTGACCCTCTGATAGTGCAGCATTCCCTCAGTACTGACCCTCTGACAGTGCGGCACTCCCTCAGTACTGACCCTCTGACAGCGTGGCACTCCCTCAGTACTGACCCTCTGACAGTGCAGCACTCCCTCAGTACTGACCCTCTGACAGTGCAGCACTCCCTCAGTACTGACCCTCTGACAGTGCGACAACCCCTCAGTACTGACCCTCTGACAGTGCAGCACTCCCTCAGTACTAACCCTCTGACAGTGCGACACTCCCTCAGTACTGACCCTCTGACAGTGTGGCACTCCCTCAGCACTGACCCTCTGACAGTGCAGCACTCCCTCAGTACTGACCCTCTGATAGTGCAGCACTCCCTCAGTACTGACCCTCTGACAGCGTGGCACTCCCTCAGTACTGACCCTCTGACAGAATGGCACTCCCTCAGTACTGACCCTCTGACAGCGTGGCACTCCCTCAATACTGACCCTCTGACAGTGCGGCACTCCCTCAGTACTGACCCTCTGACAGTGCGGCACTCCCTCAGCACTGACCCTCTGACAGTGCGACAACCCCTCAGTACTGACCCTCTGACAGTGCAGCACTCCCTCAGTACTGACCCTCTGACAGTGCAGCACTCCCTCAGCACTGACCCTCTGACAGTGCGACAACCCCTCAGTACTGACCCTCTGACAGTGCAGCACTCCCTCAGTACTGACCCTCTGACAGTGCAGCACTCCCTCAGTACTGACCCTCTGACAGTGCAGCACTCCCTCAGTACTGACCCTCAGACAGTGCAGCACTCCCTCAGCACTAACCCTCTGACAATGCAACACTCTCTCAATACTGACCCTCTGACAGTGCAGCACTCCCTCAGTACTGACCCTCTGACAGTGCAGCACTCCCTCAGTACTGACCCTCTGACAGTGCAGCACTCCCTCAGTACTGACCCTCTGACAGTGCAGCACTCCCTCAGTACTGACCCTCAGACAGTGCGGCACTCCCTCAGTACTGACCCTCTGACAGTGCAGCACTCCCTCAGTACTGACCCTCAGACAGTGCGGCACTCCCTCAGTACTGACCCTCTGACAGTGCAGCACTCCCTCAGAACTGACCCTCTGACAGTGCAGCACTCCCTCAGTACTGACCCTCTGACAGTGCAGCACTCCCTCAGCACTGACCCTCTGACAGTGCGGCACTCCCTCAGTACTGACCCTCTGACAATGCAGCACTCCCTCAGTACTGACCCTCTGACAGTGCAGCACTCCCTCAGTACTGACCCTCAGACAGTGCGGCACTCCCTCAGTACTGACCCTCTGACAGTGCAGCACTCCCTCAGTACTGACCCTCAGACAGTGCGGCACTCCCTCAGTACTGACCCTCTGACAGTGCAGCACTCCCTCAGTACTGACCCTCTGACAGTGCAGCACTCCCTCAGCACTAACCCTCTGACAATGCAACACTCTCTCAATACTGACCCTCTGACAGTGCAGCACTCCCTCAGTACTGACCCTCTGACAGTGCAGCACTCCCTCAGTACTGACCCTCTGACAGTGCAGCACTCCCTCAGTACTGACCCTCTGACAGTGCAGCACTCCCTCACTACTGACCCTCTGACAGTGCAGCACTCCCTCAGTACTGACCCTCTGACAGTGCAGCACTCCCTCAGTACTGACCCTCTGACAGTGCAGCACTCCCTCAGTACTGACCCTCAGACAGTGCGGCACTCCCTCAGTACTGACCCTCTGACAGCGTGGCGCTCCCTCAGTACTGACCCTCTGACAGTGCGGCACTACCTCAATCCTGACCCTTTGACAGTGCAGCACTCCCTCAGTACTGACCCTCAAACAGTGCGGTACTCCCTCAGTACTGACCCTCTGACAATGCGGCACTCCCTCAGTACTGACCCTCTGACAATGCGGCACTCCCTCAGTATTGACCCTCTGACAGTGCGGCACTCCCTCAGTACTGACCCTCTGACAATGCAGCACTCCCTCAGTACTGACCCTCAGACAGTGCGACACTCCCTCAGCACTGACCCTCAGACAGTGCGACACTCCCTCAGCACTGATCCTCTGATAATGTTCAATCCCATTGTCTTTGCAGGGTATTTAGGTGTATTGTGCATGTTTTTCTTCTGTAAGGAGGTTGAAGGATTGATTGGGCAGTTGATGCAATGCACATGCTAATCTGTGTGTGATGATGGAGGCTTTAATATTTCTGTAAGGTGATCATTACAGTTTGGGGAGATAATGTACCTTGACAAGGTACTACATGGTAGATTGTTGCATAAGGTTAAATCTCACGGGATCCAAGGTGAGGGAGCTAAATAGATGTAAAATTGGCTTGATGACAGAAGACAGAGGGTGGTTGTAGAGGGTTGTTTTTCAAACTGGAGACCTGTGACCAGCAGTGTGCCTCGGGGATCAGTGCTGGGTGCACTGTTATTTGTCATTTATATTAATGATTTGGATGAGAATATAGGAGGCATGGTTAGTATGTTTGCAGATGACACCAGCATAATGGACAATGGAGAAAATTATCTCCAATTGCAACGGGATCTTGATCAATTGGGCCAGTGGGCTGACCAATGGCAGATGGAGTATAATTTAGATAAATGCGAGGTGATGCATTTTGGTAGATTGAACCAGGCAGGACTTACTTAGTTAATGGTAGGGCATTGGGGAGAGTTACAGAACAAATAGATCTTGGGGTACAGGCTCATATTTCCTTGAAGGTAGAGTCACAGGTGGACAGAGTGGTGAAGAAGGCATTCAGCATGCTTGGTTTCACTGGTCAGAACTTTGAATCCTGGAGATGGATGTATTGTTGAAGTCATACAAGACATTGGTAAGGCCACACTTGGAATACTGTGTACAGTTCTGGTCATCTTATTATAGAAAGGATATTACTAAACTAGGAAGATTGCAGAAAAGATTTACTAGGATGCTACCGGAACTTTATGGATTGAGTTAAAAGGAGAGGCTGGATAGACTGGGACTTTTTTCTCTGGAGCATAGGAAGCTTAGGTCTGATCTAATAGGGGTCTATAAAATAATGAGGGGCACAAATCTAGATAGTCAATATCTTTTCTCAAAGGTAGGGGGCTCTAAAACTAGAGGGCATAGGTTTAAGTTGAGAGGGGAGAGATACAAAAGAGTCCAGAGGAGCAATTTTTTTCATACAGAGGGTGGTGAGCGTCTGGAACAAGTTGCCAGAGGTATTAGTAGTGGAGGGTACAATTTTGTCTTTTAAAAAGCATTTTGACTGTTACATGGGTACAATGGGTATAGAGGGATATGGGCCAAAGCGGGCAATTGGGATTAGCTTCGGGGTTTAAACAAGAGGGCAGCATGGATAAGTTGGGACGAAGAGCCTGTTTTCATGCTGTAAACCTCTATGACTCTATGATTCCAGATAAAGTTCAGTGGAGCTAACTTTGAGGGTAAACAGTGTGTTAGTGCCACACAAGTAAAGTAACTTTGGCTGTTATCCATTCCCATTAGACTCCAGCATTGGCACCAGCCTCTGGTTCTGGGAGGGAGTTGGCATTCAGAATCGCTGGCAAATGGCACAAACATTTCCCTGTAGCTGCGTGATTTCAGCTAACAGCAATCCTTGTCTGCATTTCATTGTGCAGCAGCTCGTTAATATTTTACACTCTCTCCCTCTCTCCAAAAGCCTGCTCTCTCTGGCTTTGTTGCCTCCAACAACCTTTCAAAAATATCTCACGTGAGACTACCACCTGCTACACGTATCTGGCAACCAACCATAGTCTGGTCACATTGTCATCATTTACCAACTTAGCCAATTCTCGCTTCTTTGTTCTGTTGCTGCCTCTTATCACAACTGTACCAAACAAACCAGGACAACAACTGTTAATCTAAACGGAGGGGTCTGCATTGAAGAATAAGAAGATAGGAGAGCTCTTCTACTCACGCACACCTTCTTCATGTACATTCTTCATATAAACATACATTCTCTTTCGAATGAACCTATCTCACAGAAAGTTGATCTTTCTCTACACCCTAACTATGACTGTAACACAACATTCTGCACCCTCTCCTTTCCTTCTCTATGAATGATATGCTTTGTCTGTATAGTGCGCAAGAAACAATACTTTTCACTCTATACTAATACATGTGACATTAAATCAAATCTTCGTATGAGTATATTCATATACACCCTTCATACATATGGACACACTCTTCATACACACTCTTCATATACAGCCTTCACATACACCTGTCATATACACTCTTCATATACACTCTTTATATATATAAATACTATTCATATACACTCTTCATATACATTCTTCATACATACTTTTCATATACACTGTTCATGTACACTCTTCATATACACTATTCATATACACGCTTCATATACACCCTTCATATATAATCTTCATATACACTTCATATATATGTATACACTCTTCATATACACTCTTCATACACAGTCTTCATGTACACTCTTCATACATACTCTTCATATACACTCTTCATATATACTCTTCATATACAATCTTCATATATATGCATACACTCCATATACACTCTTCATACATACTCTTCATATACACTCTTCACATATATGTATACACTCTTCATATACACTCTTCATATATACTCTTCATATACAATCTTCATATATATGCATACACTCCATATACACTCTTCATACATATTCTTCATATACACTCTTCATATACACTCTTCACACATACTCTTCATGTACACTCTTCATATATATGTATACACTCTTCATCTACATTTTTCATATACACTCAATATACACATATACACTCTCCATATTCACTTGCTACCTGCTAAGTAGCTACTGCTCCGACTATTACACTTCCTGCAATGCTGTACACCAAATGTTGATGTATTCTGCAGTTTGTTAGAGTGTTAATCCACATAAACTACATTTGAATATCAGAATACTCTCTGCTCATTCGGGCTTTTTCCAGCTGAGATTTGTCAAGCTGTTGCAATGTCCAGCTTTCCTCCAGGATAATATTCCCTCTCTGAGGCCAACGTTGTGCTCGGATGGTTTCAGTGGGAATGGGAGTAAACAGAAATGGTGAGGTCAACTTTCGACTGGGTCATCACAAGAAAAGCAAAATTGACATAGGATAGACTCGAGGGTGTGAATTTTAATATTCTTGTTCAATTTCTCTGTAGTAACAACTGAATGGCTTGCTGGGCTACTTCAGAGCGTAACTGAGAGTTCATCACATTGCTGTGGCTCTGGAGTCACAGTAGGCCAGACCAGGTAAGGACAGCAGATTTCCTTCCCTAAAGGACATTAGTGAACCAGATGAGTTTTCCTGACAATCGGCAATGGTTTCATGCTCATCAGTAGATTCTTAATTCCAGATTTTTATTGAATTCATGGATTAGCCATGCTAAATTGCCCCTTAGTGTCCAAAGATGTTTAGATTAGGTGGATTGGCCATGCTAAATTGCTCCTTAGTGACCAAAGATGCGCAGGTTAGGTGGATTGGACATGCTAAATTGCCCTTTAGTGTCCAAAGATGTGCAGGTTAGGTGGATTGGACATGCTAAATTGCCCCTTAGTGTCCAAAGATGTGCAGGTTACGTGGATTGGCCATGCTAAATTGCCCCTTAGTGTCTAAAGATGTGTAGGTTAGGTGGATTGGCCATGTTAAATTGCCCCTTAGTGTCCAAAGATGTGCAGGTTACGTGGATTGGCCATGCTAAATTGCCCCTTAGTGTCTAAAGATGTGTAGGTTAGGTGGATTGGCCATGTTAAATTGCCCCTTAGTGTCCAAAGATGTGTAGGTTAGGTGGATTGGCCATGTTAAATTGCCCCTTAGTGTCCAAAGATGTGCAGGTTAGGTGGATTGGCCATGTTATATTGCCCCTTGGTGTCCAAAGATGTGCAGGTTAGGTGGATTGGCCATGCTAAATTGCCCCTTAGTGTCCAAAGGTGTGCAAGTTAGGTGGATTGATCATGGGAAATGTGAGGGGTAAATGGATGGGATGGAGGGGAGGAGCTGGGTGAGATACACTGCCAGGGAGTCACTGCATACTTGATGGGCTGATGGTCTCTTTCTGCACTGTAGGGGTTCTATGCTGTACCGCAGGAACTCACCACCGCTCTTTAAGCAGATCACTCCACACCCACAGCCTCTAACATCTAGAAAGACAAGGGGAGCCGATACCTGAGAATAACACTACCTGGAAATTCTTCTCACTCAGAAATATATCGGCCATTCCTTCACTGTTGCTGGGTCAAAACTTGGAACTCCCTCCCTAACAGCGCTCTGGGTGTACCTACACCTCAGGGACTGCAGCGGGTTCAAGGAGGCAGCTCACCCAGCACCTTCTCAAGGGGTGATTAGGGATGGGCAATAAACGTTGACCTAGCCAGCAACACCGACGTCCCAGAACCAAGTTCTAAATTTATGAAGTGAGCTGGAGATACGTAGAAAGAGGAACTCAGTGCCACAATGATTTAGTAGCGGCGCAGTGGTTAGCACTGCTGCCTCACGGTGCCAGGGACCCCAATTCGATTCCTGGCTTGGGTCACAGTCTGTGCACATTCTCCCCGTGTCTGCGTGGGTTTCCTCCGGGTGCTCCGGTTTCCTCCCACAGTCTGAAAGACGTACTGGTTAGGTGCATTGACCACGTTAAATTCTCCCTCACTGTACCCGAACAGGTGTCGGAGTGTGGCGACTAGGGGATTTTTACTTCATTGCAGTCAATGTAAGCCTTACTTGTGGCTAATAAATAAGCTTTAAACTTTGTTCCAATTTGGTGATGTTAATGTTCTGCGTGACTCCAAGTAATTAAACCCGGGACTTTGGCAAAGTCCCTGCTCTCTGCGGCACGGTAGAATGCAATGAGTGCGGGCAGTAGTTTGTCAATCTTGAATCAGCTCAAGGATGCACTGGGCCATAATGTATCTTTCAAACCGTCCAGCTTTTATGAAATGCTTTTAAATCATTTCCTCCTGTTCAATTTAACTTGTCAGAACCGTCGAAAGCACATTCAGGAACACAAAGGTACAGTTGGATGGAAAAGAGCTACAAAAGCCTCGACTGGGTTTGCAATCTGACACCATTACACAAACCAATTGATGGCGGAGGGAAAGAAATTCACAGTTTGCAGAGTGGAGGCTCTCACTGCTGCCAAGGCAAATCATCTGGGACATACACTTCTGAAAAACGTGTTGTGTACTTGATAAACAGTGAAACGTTAGAGTAGAATTATTATTTTGCCTGGCTGAAGCTGGAGATTTTGATCTAAAAGTAAAGGTTTTTTGGACTTTGATCAGTAAGTCTTTGTGTGGTTGGTTACTATTAGGTATGAGGCCTAATATGGTCTATTAAGAGACCACGAGGGAGTCAACTAGCTGGAACACGTTTGTTAACATGTCTGTATCTCAGCACAAGACTGGCTTGGTAAGCTCCTCCCCTGGGTGGAGCTTGTGACCTGAGTCACCTGACCCATTCTCTTAAAAGGACATGCCCCCACTGTACATAACAGCTACTGACGTTGCTGTGTACCTCTGTTGGAATGGGCAAGTATGGTTCACTGGTGACCAAAGGGCGAGAGGAGTAACAGTCAACATGGAAGGTATATTGGAAGACAGGCTTTGCAGTGAGATGCCTGGTCCTCGGAAGGTCTGGAGGTGAACTGATGGGAAAGATAAGGGGCGGACCGACTATTTTCCAGCTATATTTCATTCCGTTAACTACTGGAGTGGCCCGAGCAAGAGGAAATGCAAGATCTTCCTTTCATTTTCATCCAATGGTTTTGCCTTTCTTCCTTCACCTGAGAAGCTCTGTACTAGATCAGAATCCAAATCATTTGGTCACCACATCTCCCTTGTCCTCCTTGAAGAATCCTCAACACCCCACCACCCAGCCTCCCTGCACGCTACTCTTGCCCACCAACTCATTGGCACTCATAGAAACATAGAAAAACTACAGCACAGACAGGCCCTTCAGCCCACAAGTTGCGCCAAACATGTCCCTACTTACTAGGCATACCCATAACCCTCCATCTTACTCAGCCCCATGTACTCATCCAGAAGTCTTTTAAAAGACCCTATCGTATCCGCCTCCACCACCACCGCCAGCAGCCGATTCCACGCACTCACCACCCTCTGAGTGAAAAACTTACCCCTGACATCTCCTCTGTACCTACTCCCCAGCACCTTAAACCTGTGTCCTCTTGTTAGCAACCATTTCAGCCCTGCGAAAAAGCCTCTGAGAATCCACTCGATCAATAACTCTCATCATCTTATACACCTCTATCAGGTCACCCCTCAACCTTCGTCTCTCCAAGAAGAAAAGACCAAACTCGCTCAACCTATCTTCATAAGGCATGCCACCCAATCCAGGCAACATCCTTGTAAATCTCCTCTGCACCCTCTCTATGGCTTCTATATCCTTCCTGTAGTGAGGCGACCAGAACTGAGCACAGTACTCCAAGCGGGGTCTGACCAGGGTCTTATACAGCTGCAGCATTATCTCCCCACTCCTAAACTCAATCCCTCGATTAATGAAGGCCAGTACACCATACACCTTCTTAACCACATCCTCCACCTGCAAAGCCGCTTAGAGCGTCCTATGAACCCGGACCCCAAGATCCTTCTGACCTTCCACGCTGTCTTACCCTTAATATTATAATCTATCATCCTATCTGACCTGCCAAAATGAATCACCACACACTTATCTGGGTTGGAGTCCATCTGCCACTTCTCTGCTCAGTCTTATGTCCAGTCAATGTCTCACTCCTCCGATCTATTCTTGGCTCATCAACATCTTATCAGAGAATACAATAGAATCCCTAAAGAAAGAGGCTGTTCGACCCATTGAGTCTGTACTTACTCTCCTAAAGAGTGCTGCACCCAGGGCCCCCCCCAACCCCCATCCCTGTAACTCCATGTATTTACCATGGCCAATCCATGGGATTCTCCAGCCTTGTGCATGGCTGGGATTCTCCGACCTCGCCCATGGCTGGGATTCTCCGACCTTACCCGGAGCTGGGATTCTCTGACCTCGCCCATGGCTGGGATTCTCCGACCTCACTCGCGGCTGGGATTCTCCAGTCCCGCTGCAGTGAATGGAATTTTGGCTGAGCGCCAAATTGTCCACCCTCGCTGGCAGCGGGGGGAGTTGGGGCAAACGAGATCGGAGAATCCCGGCCATATTCACACATTGGACTTCCTGCATTCCAGTCACCCTGGCTGCCATGCACTGCGTACTCAGCTGGCATGCACCCTGCCTTTTCCCCAGTGCCTTAGCAAGAGGTATCACCATAGAAGATTTGAGAAATGCCTGGGGCATCGTGTTAGACCCCCCTCCACCCCCACCAACAGTGGGAAGGTTAATGCTGTAACTGCGGTATGGGGGCACAGTGGTTGGCACTGCTGCCTCATAGCACCAGGGACCAGGGCTAGATCCCCGGCTTGGGTCACTGTCTTTGTGGAGCCTGCACATTCTTCCCCGTGTCTGTGTGGGTTTCCTCCGGGTGCTCCGGTTTCCTCCCACAGTCCAAAGACGTGCAGGGGGATTGGCCATGACAAGTTGCCCCTGAGCGTCAAGGGGACTAGCTAGGGTAAATGCATGGGGTTGTGGGGATAGGGCCTGGGTGGGATTGTGGTTGGTGCAGACTCAAAGAACTAACAAAGAACAGTACAGCCCAGGAAACAGGCCCGTCGGCCCTCCGAGCCTGTGCCGCCCATTGGTCCAACTAGACCATTCATTTGTATCTCTCCATTCCCAGTCTGCTCACGTGACTATCCGGGTAATTCTTAAACGATCCCAGTGTGTCCGCCTCCACCACCCGACTTGGCAGTGCCACACTCGATGGACTGAATGGTCTCCTCCCGCACGGGTAGGACTCTATGATTCTAGGAATAGTAGGTGCCATTTTCTTCCCTCAGTCCTTGCGGATAGCCCTCCATTCCTGTTACCTGCGCCCAATCCCCTCACTTTGGAGGCAACATTTCACCTTTTAACTCACTGCAGAAACTCAAAATGAGGGAACAGCCGAGTTCACCGGGAGCTGAGGTTGCCAGAATGAGTTGATTTCTCTGGAGACAAAAGCTGGAGTTTATCAGAATCAATCTGCTCCTTTCCAGAATGTTCGCAGATTATGTTTTCTCTTCCGCTACCACTCGCACTAAAACATGAGGCAATTGGGAAATAAACCAAGCTGATGGTTTCTGAGAACTCCCAAAAAAACTTTACATTTCCCTTCGAGGCTTTTTCTGCGGCTTTTGTCCAACAAGGAATTGTTTTCAAGCCTGGTTACAACTGATTTTCGAGATAAAGTCCACATTCTGTTCTGAGAATCAATCACTTGGCTTTACTGAGCTCATACAGTTCTGAGAAATATCGTGAGCCATCACAGAGAGAGCAGAAACTGAATGTTTAAACAAGCTACACCAAGATTCTTGTACTTAATATTTTACTTTTTAGGGTGGAATGGTGGAACAGTGGTTGGCACTGCTGCCTCACAGCACCAGGGAGCCATTCAATTCTGGCCTTGGGTCACTGTCTGTGTTGAGTTTGCACCTTCTCCCCATGTCTGTGTGGGTATCCTCCGGGTGCTCTGGTTTCCTCCCGCACTATAAAAATGTGCAGGTTAGGTGGATTGGCCATTCTAAATTGCCCCTTAGTGTCCAAAGATGTGCAGGTTAGGTGGATTGGCCATGCTAAATTGCCCCTTAGTGTCCAAAGATGTGTAGGTTAGGTGGATTGGCCATGCTAAATTGCCCCTTAGTGTCCAAAGATGTGCAGGTTAGGTGGATTGGCCATGCTAAATTGCCCCTTAGTGTCCAAAGATGTGTAGGTTAGGTGGATTGGCCATGCTAAATTGCCCCTTAGTGTCCAAAGATGTGCAGGTTAGGTGGATTGGCCATGCTAAATTGCCCCTTAGTGTCCAAAGATGTGTAAATTAGGTAGATTAGCCATGGTAAATTGCCTCTTAGTCTCCAAAGATGTGTAGGTTAGGTGGATTGGCCATGCTAAATTGCCCCTTAGTGCCCGAAGATATGTATGTTAGGTGGATTGGCCATGCTAAATTGCCCTTTGGTGTCCGGAGATATGTAGGTTAGGTGGATTGGCCATGCTAATTTGCCCCTTAGTGTCCAAAGACGTGGATTGACTTTAGTAAATACCCCTTAGTGTCCCGAGATGTGTAGGTTAGGTGGATTGGCCATGCTAAATTGCCCCTTAGTGTCCAAAGACGTGGATTGACTATAGTAAATTGCCCCTTAGTGTCCCGAGATGTATAGGTTTGGTGGATTGGCCATGGTAAATTGTCCCTTAGTGTCCAAAGACGTGGATTGACTATAGTAAATAGCCCCTTAGTGTCCCGAGATGTGTAGGTTAGGTGGATTGGCCATGCTAAATGTGTGGGTTTACAAGGATAGCGTGTGGACAAAGTCTGGGCAGGATACTTTGCCAGAGAGTTGGTGCAGTCCCGATGGGCCACATGGCCTCTTCTGCATTGAAGTGATTTCAATGAAATTAAAGTATATTTCTGTAATGTGGGTGAATATTATCTGGATCTTGAGTTGCTCATAGCTACAGTGTCATTTTGAATACAGAATGTCCTCGTAATTGTTTTGTTTTACTGGCACTTGTGGGTTTTGAGCTTGGTGGGGCTTTGGCGAGTTTAACCTGTTTTACTCGTGCTCCTGTTTTCATAGTTATTACAGTTCTGCTGAGTAACTGTTAAACTTTCTTATTTATTAATATAAAAAAAGTTCCTCCTTTGAAGCAACGCATTCAACTACCTTTCTTGTGATCTCAAGTCTCCGCACGCACTATTTCTTTCTCCTTCAAAGAGTCTGTTGAGGATAGAATCATAATACAGCACAGAAAAGGCCCTTCAGCCCATTGCGTTTGTACTGGCAGTAACTACTACTATGTTGAAGTGGAAATTTTCCTGCTTCTTGACTCTGGTAGAAAGACTCAACAAAGTCCGTTCCAACAAATAACTTGTCTTTATTTACAAAAGACTGCATGAAGTATTGGCAAAAACTTGTGTTCAGAGAGCCGTTGTTACGACTCACTGATTCTTCCTCAAGTCCGCCCTTACATAAAGAATCAGTTCAGTATTTATACATAATCATTATCAGTTTGTGTGACCAGAGTTTATTGAGAAATTTGATCAGTAGTACCGTCATAAGCAATGTCATAAATCATGGTACAGCCCGCTGACCTCCTAGAACTCTTTGTCTCATCAGTCATACCTTTATCTTGTCTTTTGATAGAACAGAAAAAGGTTGGTGGCTCCTTCACCCCTGACCTTATCTTGTCTTACTCATACACCCCTAGGTCATGTGGAGTCAGCCTTATCAGGTCTTACCGAGGTCAGACACAGCTTAACCTTCTCTGGTCTTATTCATGTCTTAAGTTATGCAGAGTCAGTCTTATTAAGTCTTACGGGAGTCTGGCATTTTGGAATAGTTTGATCAGCTTCCCTTATTTTGTACCAAATACTTGACCAATTTTCCCATCATGCCACTACTTCATTCGTACAACTTCACAACTAAAGTTGCTCCAATCCCATTTTTCTGCGCATGACCCATATCCTTGGATATTCTGATGTTTCAAGTGCTCATCCAAATACTTTTCTAAAGGTTGTAAGGTTTCCGGCCTCCACTACCTTCCCAGGCAGCGCATTCCAGATTCCCACCACCCTCTGAGTAAAAAAATTGTTCTCAAATCTTCACTGAATCTCCTGCCCCTAATGCCCTCTCATGACTGACCCCTCAAAGAAGGGGAACAGCTGCTCCCTACTCACCCTGTCTATATCCCTCATAATCTTATACACATCAGTCTTGTCCCCCTCAGCCTTCTCTGCTCTGGGGAAAACAATCCAAACCTATCCAGTCTCTTCTCATTCAAACACTCCATCCCAGATAACATCCTGGTGAATCTCCCCTTTACCCCCTCTAGTGTTATCACGTCCTTCCCATAGTGAGGTGACCAGAACTGCATACAGCTCACCAATGCTCTGTACAGCTCCAACATTACCTCCCTGCTCTTATACTCTATACCATGACTGATACCAAGAGCCCTGTATGCCTTCTAAACTATCCTCTTTACCTGCTCTGCCACATTCAGGGATCTGTAAATAGTGACTCCAAGATTCCTCTGTTCCTCAGCTTCCCAGTGTCCTGGTGTTTATTAAATACTCCCTTTCTTGTTTCTTCTGCCCACGTGCATCACCTCACACTTATCGAGGTTAAATACCATCTGGGCTGCTGTGCCCACCTGACCAATCCTTCTGCATCTTCCTGTAACCTCCTTATTCAGAACTAACCACTTTCCCAATCTGCAAACTGATTGACCCTTTCTCCCACTTTATCATCCATATCATTTATGATGATGATAATAAGGGATTCAGCCCTAAACCTCGTGGTACACCTCTGGACCCCAGCCTCCAGTCACTCAAACAGCCTTCCACTTTGTGTCCCATTACTAAGCCAGTTTCAGATCCACCTCGCCAAGTTTCCCTTGAATTGGAAAACTGAAAACTCAGCTCGGAAGATCTTGGTTGAGTGAGGGGATTGAGAGATATTCAAGAAGGGGCAGTGTTAGATGAAGTTGGGGAGTTGATCCAACAGGAAGAGGCTCAAGGAAGTTAAATGGTGGAATGTGCTGATGGTCTGTGTAAGTATATGCCACTCTTTCAATACCTTGCCTCAGAGGTTTATAGCATAATATCTCACTCAGTTTGTGGGAGAAGAGATTGAGATCTGTAGGGGGTTAGCCAGGGGACCAGAAAAATTAGCACATCAGCAGCAGCACCCCGACTGTAGACTGGCATATACATGAAATAGACAGCGCAGACTAAGGTGGATGTTTCACTATATCTATCAACAGGATGCAGCTGAATGACCTTGCTAACAGCACCAAAACTGTAGTAAAGACATGATTAAGTGACCATTGTCTGAACGGACAAACCATTTGTCAACCACTAAAGATTATGACATTACTGACAGGACACGATGAAACAGCTATTTTCGGGTCTACCTCTTTGCATCATATGTAAATTTACTGTGTGCGTGAGTAGAAACTATTATCTTTACTAGGGGTTGTATGAAATGCCCTATAAAAAAATTAACTGTACACAATTTAGCAGCACAGACTGAAGAAATCTTAGGAAGTCTTCAGTTCTCCTCCTTATCAATAAGAAGGCAATAAAGGATCCATCACTCATGAATGCAATATCCGAATATCTTTTGGGCACAGACAACTCAACTCACACACAGAATCATTCGCACAAAGATTAGATTCAGATGAAAGTAGAACAATATGCAATTACAATTATGCTTGCATCAATAGCTTTTGCAGCAGGTTAGTAGTTTCTTAGATGACTTGATGCTTTCATTAAAGTGAAGATCTTATAAAGCAATGGTTTCTTCGTAAGCTGCAAGGCTTCTTGAAGTCGAATTTCCAAAAGGTTGGTGAACTCAAAGCTGAAACAGGTTGGAAGGAATCCTTCTCCCATTTTCAACACCATTTCTGTTTACGAGAAGGCTGCTTGGATGAACCTGGGCAGGTTCAATGGCTTTCTGGTTTAATTCTGTCTGCAGATCTACCTTTTGTCGTTGTTTTACAAAGTAGATGACATCATGCTTTCCCTACTTGTAAAATTCAAAGTTCTTTTCCCAAAAAGGACATCTCCTGAGTTGCTGTTTGACACCTTAAAATTCACCCAGCCTGGTTTGGACCATAGACCCACCATAATGCAGTCGACTATGGATGGGATACAGTCACATTTTCTAACCTACATTGAGTTTTATTGCTTTTTTAGCAATAAAACTCAATTTAGCACGGCCAATCCACCTAACTTGCACATCTTTGGAGTTTGTGAGATACTGGAACAACAAGGCAGCTCTATCCGGGGCTATGGTAACTTTGCCAGGCTGCTGTTAATCTTTGCTCATTTTCTCAAGTAGGAACTTCCATTTCTGGGGAATTAGAATAGAAGCTGTCACACAAATATGTTGCTAACAGCAGCAAGGAATAGATCAGAGCCCTGCTGCCTGTGTCCGTACTCGCAGCAAGTCCCATTCACTCATCACTCTGTGATTGACAGCCTCTATTTACTCCTCATTAAGCAAAATCTAACTTTTTAAATTCTCATTCTTTTTAAATTCCAGATTAGGCTTGCTGCTCCCTATTCCTGTAACCTCCTCCAGCCCCTACACCCCTCCTTATCTCTGTAACATCCTCCAGCCCCTACACCCCTCCCTATCTCTGTAACATCCTCCAGCCCCTACACCCCTCCCTATCTCTGTAATCTCCTCCAGCCCCTACACCCCTCCCTATCTCTGTAACATCCTCCAGCCCCTACACCCCTCCCTATCTCTGTAACCTCCTCCAGCCCCTACACCCCTCCTTATCTCTGTAACCTCCTCCAGCCCCTACACCGCTCCCTATCTCTGTAATCTCTTCCAGCCCCTACACCCCTCCCTATCTCTGTAACCTCCTCCAGCCCCTACACCGCTCCCTATCTCTGTAATCTCTTCCAGCCCCTACACCCCTCCCTATCTCTGTAACCTCCTCCAGCCCCTAGACCGCTCCCTATCTCTGTAATCTCCTCCAGCCCCTACACCCCTCCCTATCTCTGTAACCTCCTCCAGCCCCTACACCGCTCCCTATCTCTGTAATCTCTTCCAGCCCCTACACCCCTCCTTATCTCTGTAACCTCCTCCAGCCCCTACACCGCTCCCTGTCTCTGTAACCTCCTCCAGCCCCTACACCGCCCCCTATCTCTGTAATCTCCTCCAGCCCCTACACCCCTCCCTATCTCTGTAACCTCCTCCAGCCCCTACACCGCTCCCTATCTCTGTAACCTCCTCCAGCCCCTACACCGCTCCCTATCTCTGTAATCTCTTCCAGCCCCTACACCCCTCCTTATCTCTGTAACCTCCTCCAGCCCCTACACCGCTCCCTATCTCTGTAACCTCTTCCAGCCCCTACACCCCTCCTTATCTCTGTAACCTCCTCCAGCCCCTACATCTCTCCCTATCTCTGTAACCTCTGCCAGCCCCTACACCCCTCCCTGTCTCTGTAACCTCCTCCAGCCCCCTTACATCTCTCCCTATCTCTGTAACCTCCTCCAACCTTTACACCCCTGCCTATCTCTGTAACCTCCTCCAGCCCCCTTACATCTCTCCCTATCTCTGTAACCTCCTCCAACCTTTACACCTCTCCCTATCTCTGTAACCACCTCCAGCCCCTACAACCCGCCCTATCTCTGTAACCACCTCCAGCCCCTACACCCCTCCCTATCTCTGTACCCTCCTCCAGCCCTTACATCTTCTCCCTATCGCGGTAACCCCCTCCAGCCCCTACACCCCTCCCTATCTCTGTAACCTCCTCCAGCCCCTACACTCCTCCCTATCTCTGTAACCTCCTCCAGCCCCTACACCCCTCCCTATCTCTGTAACCTCCTCCAGCCCCTACACCCCTCCCTATCTCTGTAACCTCCTCCAGCCCCTACACCCCTCCCTATCTCTGTAACCTCCTCCAGCCTCATAAATTATCTGAGGTATCTCCACTACTCTAATCCTGGCCTGTTGATCATCCTTGATCTTAATCACTCCACCATTGGCAGCCTGGGAGGATCCCAAGATCTGGAATTCCCTCCCTAAACCTCTCTGCCTTCCTCTCCTCCTTTGGCCCTGGACTCCTAATCCAGAGACCCAGGGTAATGTTCTGGGGTCCCGGGTTCGAATGCCACGACGGCAGATGGTGGAATTTGAATCCAATAAAAATCTGGAATTAAGAATCTACTGATGACTATGAAGCCATTGTCAATTGTTGGAAAAACCCATCTGGTTCAATAACATGCTTTAGGGAATGACATTTGATATCCTTACCCGGTCTGGCCTACATAGAGTTGGCACGGTGGCACAGTGGTTAGCACTGCTGCCTCACAGCGCCAGGGACCCGGATTTGATTCCCTGCTTGGGTCACCTCCACATTCTCCCCGTATCTGCGTGGGTTTCCTCCGGGTGCTCCGGTTTCCTCCCATAGTCCGAAGGATGCGCTGGTTAGGTGCGTTGGCCATGCTAAATTCTCCCTCAATGTGCCCGAACAGGCGCCAGGGTGTGGCAACTGGGGGATTTTCACAGTAACTTCATTGCAGTGTTAATGTAAGCCGACTTGTGCCTAATAAATAAATTTTTTTAACATTAATATGACTCCAGAGCCAGAAAAACGTGACTGACTCTTAAATGTCCTTTGAAATGGCTGAGCGAGATATTTGGTTCAAGGGGCAATTAGGGATGGGCAATAAATGCTGACCCAGCCAGTGACTCTCACACCCCAGGAATTATTTTTGAAAAAAGGCCTCTCCTTCAAACCTAACTCAAACCGGGCATCAGGTCATCGTGTCCCCCTGTGATGAAGGGTCATCCAGACTTGAAACGTTGGCTCTATTCTCTCTTCAAAGATGCTGTCAGACCTGCTGAGATTTTCCAGCATTTCTGTTTATGTTTCAGATTCCCGCATCGCCAATATTTTCCTTTTCACAGAATCATTGAATCCCTGCAGTGCAGGAGGAGGCCATTCGGCCCATCGAGCCTGCACTGACAGCAATCCCACCCAAGCCCTATCCCCATTACCCCATGTATTTACCCTAACTAGCCCCCCTGACAGTAAGGGGCAATTTAGCACGGCCAATCCACCCACCCGGCACATCTTTGGACTGTGGGAGGAAACCGGAGCACCTGAAGGAAACCCGCGCAGACACGAGGAGAATGTGCAAACTCCACACAGACGGCGACCCAAGGCGGGAATTGAACCCAGGTCCCTGGCACTGTGAGGCAGCAGTGTCTTCTCTGCCCCAGTGGATTCGGTGAGCCATTTTGGTTGACAATGCAGCTATGAAACACCTTGGAGCTTCTTATTGAATTGAAGGCGCTACAGCAATGCAAGTGTTTGTTGTTATTATTGAGCAAATGATGACACAATTAACGCGGTGATTGTCACCTATTCTCCTCAATGGAGGCAATGCAGTAACAAGGTATTACCTCTGGAGGTCATTAATGTACCTTCCAGAGTCTGTCAGAATTCCGTCATGTGTAATTAAATTCTTAATGAAATTCTTCAGGCTCTTGGAAACGTGGTTTAATTTGCCAAATGACAGTAGGTGTGGAAGACGCCAGTTAAATGGGCTTTGTATGTGTGTGAAACGTAGGCTATATGAGCTACATTTCCTGTAAGTTTGCAAGCATTTTAATCTGCTTTCTGCATATTGGGACGATTGTTTCTTTCATTAATGTCTAGAGAGGCCAGAAAGTGATTTAATTCTGCTCTTGGCCATTACTCTGAGCATTGTACAGCCAGCCAAAGACATAAATCCTCTCCCCTTCACTACTCCAATCATACACCAGAGATTGCTACTTAATCAATGAGTCACACTACAGATGGGGAGCAGTTTGCCTTCAGTTTGGCAATTCCACACCCCCCCCCCCCCCAACCAGCTGAAAGTCCTGCCACTTCTTTAGAAAGGGTCCCTTCCCCTGTCCCCAGTAGCCAGCACCTCTCTGAACAAACTGGCTGCCTCTTAAGATGCTTCAACACTGCTGAGTCCAGCTCTGTTTTATCACCAGCGTGCATCTGAGGCCCAGGTGGTGAGATATTGGTGGCACGGTGGTTAGCAGTGTTGCCTCGCAGTGCCAGGAGCCGGGGCTCAATTCCAGCCTTGGGTGACTGTCTGTGTGGAGTCTGCACGTTCTCCCCGTGTCTGCATGGATTTCCTCTGGATGCTCCGGTTCCCTCCCATAGTCCAAGGATGTATAGGTTAGATGAATTGGCCATGCTAAATTGCCCCTTAGTGCCCAAAGATGTGTAAATTAGATGGATTGGCCATGTTAAATTGTCCCTTAGTGTCCAAAGATGTGTAAATTAGATGGATTAGCCATGTTAAATTGTCCCTTAGTGTCCAAAGATGTGTAAATTAGATGGATTGGCCATGCTAAGTTGTCCCTTAGTGTTCAAAAATATGCAGGTTAGGTGGATTGGCCATGCTAAATTGTCCCTTAGTGTCCAAAGATGTGCAGATTAGGTGGATTGGCCATGCTAAATTGTCCCTTAGTGTTCAAAAATGTACAGGTTAAGTATATGCCCCTCGTTGGATACGAGGTGGACCGACTTAAATCCTGTGAATGAAAAGAGAAAAACCATTATTATCATACCATAACTATTTACATTACCAGGGACGCCCCAATGCTAATGACCCTTATTTAAAACAATCTCCTATATCCACCCATCTCCAACCCAGTCATGTGCCTGTCTAAGTTACTCTTAAAGGACTCTAGCGTGTTTGCCTCCACCACCTTACTTGGCAGAGCATTCCATACCCCCACTACCCTCTGTGTGAAAAACCTCCCTCTAATATCTGTGTTGTACCTCTCCCCCCTCACCTTAAGTCCATGGCCCCTTGTCCTACATGTCTCTATCATAGGAAATAGCTTACCTCTGTTTACTCTATCTATACCCTTCATAATCTTATATACCTCTATTAGATCCCCCCTCAGTCGGCGTCTTTCAAGGGAAAAGAGCCCCAATTTCTTCAATCTTTCCTCATACCCCAGTCCTTCCATACCAGGCAACATCCTGGTAAACCTCCTCTGCACTCTCTCCAGGGTCTCCACGTCCTTCCGGTAGTAAGGCGACCAGAACTGGACGCAGTACTCTAAATGCGGCCTAACCAACGTTCTGTACAACTGCAACATTAGACTCCAGCTCTTATATTCTATACCCCTTCCTATAAAGGCTAACATACCATAGGCTTTCTTCACCACACTCTCCACTTGCACTGCCATCTTCAAAGACTTGTGCACTTGCACCCCCAGGTCTCGCTGCGATTCTATACTCCTTACGGGCTTACCCTTTACCATATAACTCCCCCCTACATTATTCCGGCCAAAATGCATCACCTCACATTTATCCGGATTAAACTCCATTTGCCATATATCTGCCCAATCAACCAGCCTATCAATATCCCGCTGTATTGCCAGACACTGCTCCTCACTGCCTGCCAATCCAGACATCTTGGTGTCATCAGCAAATTTGCTGATCACACCACCTACCCCCTCTTCCAAGTCATTTATCTAGTCCAAATCATTAGTGTCCAAAGATGTGCAGGTTAGGTGGGGTAAATGGTAGGTAGTTAATGGGGTAAATGCTTGGGGTTACAGGGCTGGGGTGGGGGTGGTGAGAGGTGAGAACCTGGATAAGAGGCTCTATCGGAAAGTTGGTGCAGACTGGGTGGGCCAAATGGCCTCTCTCTACACTGTAGGGGTTCTATTTCACATTCCAAAACCCAGGGCTCTGTGCTGAGGGATCCGCTTAGGCCATCCCATTGCAGAGGCACAATGAGGGGAGATCGCTGTCTAAGATCTTTCAGTCACAGCAGACTGAGGGTGGGGAATTGTACAGAACCCCCTCAGGCTGCCTGACTCACATTGAATGTGTGCGGTGAATATTACATGCATCACAATAGCATTGAAGCATGTTAGAGTGAAACCTGATCTGTGTAGAAACTTAAGCACCTTTGCAGTATCTGTAATGACCATTTTGTAATGTCTGTAATGTTTATTTGACTGGATGGAAGCTCCTCAGATTGTAACATGATGGACGTAGTTAACCCAAATATTATTGCACAAAATGATCGATAATCCAGGGTAATGTTCTGGGGCCTCCCAACGATGTCACGGTGGCACAGCGGTTAGCATTGCTATGTCACAGCACCAGGGATCCGGTTTCAATTCTGTCTGCGTGGAGTCTGCACATTCTCCCCATGTCTGCGAGGGTTTCCTCTGGCTGCTCTGGTTCCCTCCCACAGTCCAAAGATGTGTGGGTTAGGTTGATTGGTCATGCAAAATTGACCCTTAATGTCTGGGGGGTTAGCAAGGCAAATAAGTGGGGTTATGGGGATAAGACATAGAAACATAGAACATTACAGCACAGTACAGGCCCTTCAGACCTCAATGTTGTGCCGAGCTATGTCCAATCCCAAGATCAAGCTATCCCACTCCCTATAATTCTGGTGTGTTCCATGTGCCTATCCAATAATCGCTTGAAAGTTCCTAAAGTGTCTGACTCCACTATCACAGCAGGCAGTGCATTCCACACCCCAACCACTCGCTGAGTGAAGAATCTACCTTAGACATCCCTCCTTATCTCCCACCATGAACCTTATAGTTATGCTCCCTAGTAACAGCTACATCCACCCGAGGAAATAGTCTCTGCACATTCACTCTATCAATCCCTCTCATCATCTTATAAACCTCTTATTAGACCTGGGTAGGATTGTAGCAGTGCAGACTTGATGGGCCAAATGGCCTCCTTCTGCACAATAGGGATTTTTTTGGGACCCGGATTTGAATCCGCCATGATAGATGATGAAATTTGAATTCAATAAACATCTGGACTTAAGAATCTACTGATGACCATGAAACCATTGTTAATTGTTGGAAAAACCCATCTGGTTCACTAATGTCCTTTAGGGGAGGAAATCTGCCATCCTTACTGTTGTACATTGGAAAATGGCACTAGGAGCATGAGGGTTTAAAACCACAGAGCTTTATTTACAGATGGGTGTTCTCTTACCTAGATACTACTTCTCTGCTTGTTTCCCATACCTGAGGGACTTGTGATATCATATATATATATATGAATACTGTCGCAAAGTTGAGTACAATAATTGTGGATTGGTGCTTCTAAATTGCAAAATGCTTGGGGGAAGGCATTGCATGGTCCCTTTAAAAGGTGGTGCCTTTTCTGTGCTTGTTAAAAATGTTCAAGTACACAGAGAGCCCAAACTGAAATATTTTTATTGGCAGCAGTGTTACCAAGATAACAGGCTTTCAGGCTTTTGAATGGTTTAAATTCAGCCAATCGATTTGAATCAGGCACTCAGATACCAAGAACCTATTAAATTTAAATCTGTTGGTTTTGGCAACCTAGGTCCAATCATATTGTGGGGGATATTGATATGTCATCCCAGGTATACAAGTAGAGGGCAGTGGGACAAAAGGCAGCAAGCAATTGCTGCCTACCAGAGCTCATAACAATATATAGAAACATAGAAACTAGGAGTAACAGAAGGCCATTTGCCCCTTGATTATCAAAGTCAATATCCTGAACCCCCTTCCGCCCAAACTCTGTGTGGAGTTTGCACATTCTCCTCGTGTCTGCGTGGGTTTCCTCCGGGTACTCCGGTTTCCTCCCGCAGGCCAAAGATGTGCAGGTTAGGTTGATTGGCCATGCTAAAAATGCCCCTTAGTGTACTAGGATGCTTAGGTTAGAGGGATTAGCAGGTTAAATATGTAGGGATATGGGGGTAGGGCCTGGGTGGGATTGTGGTTTGTGTAGACTTGGTGGGCCTCTTTCTGCACAGGAGGGTTCTATGATTTCTATGATTTCCCTCCACTCCTTAAACCAACGCTGTGGAGATGCCGGCATTGGACTGGGGTGGGCACAGTAAGAAGTCTCACAATGCCAGATTAAAGTCCAACAGGTTTATTTGGTACCATGAGCTTTCGGAGTGCAGTTCCTTCACCAGGTGAGCGGAGCAGTGCTCCGAAAGCTTGTGATTCCAAATAAACCCTTTGGACTGTAACCCGGTGTTGTGAGATTTCTTACTAATTCCATCTTGAAATCATACAACATATATTCACCACAACAAAACTTCAGTAAGCTAATAGGAATAAATTACTTGGCCTGGCCTACATGTAGCTCCAGATCTACAGTAATGTTGCTAACTTATAAATGGCCTAGCAAGTCACTCTATCCAATAGGAACAAGTGTGGGCCATCCAGCCCCTGTAGCCTGCTCTGTAATTCAAAAGGATCATGGCTGATCTAACCAACATTGCTCATGTCCAAGTTCCTGTCCTTTCCCCGTAAACCTCGATTCCTTTTGTGATCAAAATCTCTCTATCTCAGCCTTAAGTATACACAAGGACTCTGTCCCGCCGTTCTCTGTAGCAAGGTGTTCCAAAGGCCCACAACCCCGGGAGAGAAGAAATCCCTCCTCATCTCAGTGTTAAATTAATGCCCTTTATTCTGGGACTCTGCCCTCTGGTCCATAAGGGGAAACATCCTCTCAGCATTTACCCTGTCAAGCCCCTTAAGAATCCTGTATGGTTCAATGAGATCATCTCTCCTTGTTTAACCTTTCCTCCTGAGATAATCCCTCCAAATTTGGGAATTATCCTCGTGAACATTTCCATTTCACAATGGTTAGCACTGCTGCCTCACAGCGCCAGGGACCTGGGTTTGATTCCCGGGTTGGGTCACCGTGTGTGTGGCGTCTACACATTCTCCCCATGTCTGCATGGGTTTCTTCCGGGAGCTCCGGTTTTCTCCCACAGTCTGAAAGACGCTCTGGTTAGGTGCATTGGCCATGCTAAATTCTCCCTCAGTGTACCCGAACAGGCACCAGAGTGTGGTGACTCGGGGATTTTCACAGTAACTTCATTGCAGTGTTAATGTAAGCCTGCCTGTGACAATAATGAATAAACTTTAAACTTCTCTGAACTGCCTCCAATGAAATAATATCTTTCCTTAAATAAGGGAACCAAAACTGCCCACATTGCTCCAGATGTAGTCTCACCAGTACCTTGTACAGTTGCAGAAAGATTTCCCTATCCTTATACTCCAGCCCCCTTGAAATAAAGGCCAACATTCCCTTAGCCATTCTGAATGCCTGCTGCACCTGTGTACTAGTTTTCAGTGTTTTGTGTGCAAATCCCCCCCAATTCCCTTTGTGTTGCAGCTTTCTGCAGTTTTTCTCCATTTAACTTTTAATTCTCCCTTCTAAAACAAACAACTCACATTTTCCCACGTTTGATTTGATTTATTATTGTCACCTGTATTAGTATACAGTGAAAAGTATTGTTTCTTGCACGCTATACAGACAAAGCATACCATTCGTAGAGAAGGAAAGGAGAGGGCGCAGAATGTAGTATTACAGTCATAGCTAGGGTGTAGAGAAAGATCAACTAAATGCGAGATAGATCCATTCAAAAGTCTGATGGCAGCAGGGAAGAAGCTATTCTTGAGCCGGTTGGTACGTGACCATAGATTTTTGTATCGTCATGTACTTTATTTGCCAATCTTTTGCCCATTTATTAATCTATCTGAAATAACTCCTCAGAGATGAGTGTCCTTCACCAGATTCCCTTTAATTACAAACCTATCTCCACTCCTAAGAGTTCCTCAGGTACAGAGTCAGAATCCGGAGCGCCAGCAGACTTGCTGCTCCTCAATATATACACAGATGAGTCTCCCTGATTGGGCAGGTAATCGTTGTTTCAATCAGGGAGCTCATACTCTAAGGTGCCCACCTCATTAGCCTTGTTGAGGTGATTACACCATCAACATCTCTTTGTAAACTGTTTGTATCCTTCCCGTCTTTCCAGCTCTCAGGGGCATTTAGAGATGGGCAATATATGAGCCAGCAATGTCCATGAACTATTAAAGAATAACTTGAAGTAATATTCCTGCTTCATTGTCTCCCTAGCATCTGTTAGAATGTCCCTTAACATCTGTGTTTCTGGACCTTTGCGTCCTATATGGACCACTGTGTGCAGTTTTGGTATCCTTATCTGAGGAAGGATGTCCTTGCTATAGATCAGCCGTGATTGCAATGAATGGCAGTCCAGGCTCGAATGGCCTGCTTCTAGTTTCTGTGTCATTGTGTCCTGTATCAGATCTCAGGACAGGCACTGGAATCCACCAGTGTAGTGTCGCCATCAACAAAGGGGAAAGAGAGTGAGAGACGATATTAGCCAGGATATTTTATCCCGTGCTTCGGGTGATATTGTGCCAAGCTCTGGCTTTGATTACTTCGCAACGCTCCCAACCGCTCTCTGCTTTCGCTGTGAAGGTAACCATTAGCTCAGCCTGTGGGGAAACCTCAAAATCAAAGAAAGAAGAATAACCCCAGTGAATCACAACAATCACAATGAGGGGGCACAAATTGCCTTCCAGAGACACAGCAGAACATTAAACAGCTCATTGTAACGATGATTGTGTCCAGAGGGGCGACTCTTTCACATAGAGGGTGGTGAGTGTCTGGAACGAGCTGCCAGAGGCAGTAGTAGAGGCGGGTACAATTTTGTCTTTTAAAAAGCATTTAAACAGTTACATGGGTAAGATGGGTATAGAGGGACATGGGCCACATGCAGGCAATTGGGACTAGCTTAGGAGTTTAAAAAAAAGGGACAGCATGGACAAATTGGGCCGAAGGGCCTGTTTCCATGCTATAAACCTCTATGATTGTTGTGACATGCGACATTCGCATTGCAATGTACCTTTGGGTAATCATTTATTTCCAGTGGATAAACATTACATTCATATAGATCCGATTACACGTTTCAGTCCATTTGCTTCAGTTAGGTAGAAGTGGATTTCCATTTCACACTATCATCATTCCAATTCAATAAACTTCCATCAGTTTAAGAGATCTTATACCACGGACCATAAACCTATCTGTGGATAGGTTTATGGTCCGTGGATAGGTTTATGGATGAAAAGGGTTTGGTTTAGGTTAGAGGGTCATTGTTTTTTAACTGGTCGGCGCAACATCGTGGGCCGAAGGGCCTGTTCTGCGCTGTAATGTTCTATGTTCTATGTTCTATAGTTTTTCCTCTCTCACCTACTTCTCTAGAAAGCATTGGTTCATGCTCCTGTCGGCACTGGGTAGCTCTTTGTACTGTACTTGTACCAGATGTACATTTTTATGCCACTAAGTGTCTCACTCATTTATTTCAGAGGGTAGTTTAGCATTAGCCACATTGTTGTGGATCTAGAGTCACATGTAGGCCACATAAGAATTATCTTTCTGAGTTGGTATTGATAAACCAGATGGATTTGTACAAATATCTAATGGTTCCCTGATGACTAGTTCACCATCCCAACTTGGGGCAGCCCTGTAGGACAGTGGTTAGCACTGCTACCTCACAGTGCCAGGGACCCGGGTTCGATTCCCGCCTTGGGTCACTGTTTGTGTGGAGTCTACACATTCTCCCCGTGTCTGCATTTCCTCCAAGGTGCTCCGGTTTCCTCCCATAGTCCGAAAGATGTGCAGGTTAGGTGCATTGGCCGTGCTAAATTCTCCCTCAGTTTACCCGCCGGAGTGTGGAGACTAGGGATTTTCACAGTAACTTCACTGCGGTGTTAATGTAAGCCTGCTTGTGACATTGATATATAAACTTTAAACATGTCGGTCATTCCTTCACTGTCGCTGTGTCAAAATCCTGGAAGTCCCTCCCTAACAGTCTTAAATATACACAAAGACTCTGCCCCCTTAGCTCTCTGAGGCAAGGAGCTCCAAAGCTCCTCTGCGAGAAAAAATCCCTCGTCATCTCAGTGTTAAATTGGTGCCCCTTTATTCTGAGATTTTGCCCTCTGAAACTCTCCCATGAGAGGAAACATCCTCTTGGCATTTAGACTGTCAAGCCCCTTAAGAATCCTATATGTTTCAATAGGATCATCTCTCATTCTTCTAAACTCTAATGATAAGAGTCCCAACTTGTTTAACTTTTCCTCAGTCCCTCCATACCAGGGATCATCCTAGTGAACCTTCTCTGAATTGTCTCCGGTGAAATGACATCTTTCCTGAAATGAGGGGACCAGAACTGCCCACACTCCCAGGCAGCGCATTCCAAATCCCAACCACTCGCTGGGTGAGAGAGGCTTTTCTCACATCACACTCGCTTCTTCTGTAAATCGCTTTAAATCCGTGTCCTCTCGCTCTCGATCCTTTAACAAGCAGGAAGAGTTCCTCCCTGTCTAGTCCAGCCCATGATTTTGAACATCTCTATCAAATCTCCTCTTAGCTGCCTTCTCTCCAAGGAGAACAGTCCCAACCTCTCCAATTTATCCTCATAACTGAAGTTTCTCATCCTTGGAACCATTCTCGTAAACCTCTTCTGCACTCTCTCCAATGTGTTCGCATCCCTCCTACAGTGAGGTGCCCAGAACTGTGCACAATATTCCAGTTGAGGTCTAATTAGTGTCTTGTATAAATTCAGCACAAACTCCTTGTTAATTTCCTCGGCTATATGAAATTGGTTGGGATCAGATCCTCCTGGGTGTTAGAACCCCAGAACAAAGCCACACAGAAGTCAGCATTAGAACCCTACAGTGCAGAAAGAGGCCCTTCGGCCCATCGAGTCTGCACCGAACACTATCCCACCCAGGCCCTACTCCCATATCCCTACATATTATACCCACTAATCCCTCTAACCTACACATCCCTGGACACTGAGTGGCAATTTCTTAGCATGGCCAATCAACCCCATCTTTGGACTGTGGGAGGAAACTGGAGTACCCAGAGGAAACCCACGCAGACACGAGGAGAATGTGCAAACTCCACACAGACAGTGACCCGAGGCCGGGAATCGAACCCAGGACCCTGGAGCTGTGAAGCAGCAGTGCTAACCGCTGTGCTACCATGCTGCCCCCTAAAGGAGGCAGTAAATTTATCTAGAGATGTGAGGACAGTCTTTGTAAGTAATGGAAACATCTGTTATTGCAAAGGAGAATTTACCCCTGAGGGGAACATTGTACCGACAGAGCTAGTTGCACCAGAACACTTTGTGTAAATACAGTATACTATTTGTTTATATTTTTTCATGGGATGTGGGTGTCGCTGGCAAGGCCAACATTTGTAGCGCATTCCTAACTGCCCTCCAACTCTTCTTTGAAAGGTTTATTTATTAGTGTCACAAGTAGGTTTACATTCACACTGCAATGAAGTTGCTGTGAAAATCCCCTCGTCGCCACCCTCCTGCGCCTGCTCGGGTACACTAAGGGAGAATTTAGCACGGCCAATCCACCTAACCAGCATGTTGTTACTCACCTTTAACTTAATTTAATCATTTCGAGCTTAATGAGACAAACAAGTGCAGTAATTTAACTATTTCTTAATTTAACACTTCTAGTACCAACCCAAATATAAACAGTTGCAACTCATTAACTCTTTACTGAACTTTAACTCTAACCGAACATCAATTCTCAACTGAACTTTAACTCTTAAACTACACTTTAACTGGACATTAACTTTAACTACTTAAATGAAAATAGATACTATTCAGTTTAAGAAAAACTTGGCCAAGAAATATCCTCGATGTAGAATCTATCTTCTTCTTCTCTGAAGCATCCTTCAGGGTACAGTTCTTCTTACGATGGTTGGTCTCTTCTGAGTTATCGCTGCCAAACAAAGGCTGCACATGTCTTTTTATCCACAATTCTCCACCTGCTTCCAGAAGATTCCATCATCCAGCCAACTGTGTAACAAGAAACTGATCACATGGCTCGAATATCTAGTGAAATTAATTGTGACTGACACGATTATGCTTAGTTTCAACTGCATGTTCTACACATAACAGCCAGATAAATCACAGCCACAATATCTGGATTAATATAAATAGCTTCCTTTATCCGAGAGGCTTCAGATCACAGCTCCCAGACTAGAGTCTCTCGATCTCGTTTTAATTATAAGTTGACCAAAAACCCTAGCATGCTTAGATCTCAGCCAGAAAAGCCATTTTAAAACAACTATTGCCACTATTGTTGCAGCCATTCTTTCTCCATCCGCAATGTCTTTCAGGCTGTGGGAGGAAACCACAGCATCCGGAGAAACCCACACAGACACGAGGAGAATGTGTAGACCCCACACCAACAGTGATCCGAGGCAAGAATCAAACCCGTGGCCCTGGCGCTGTGAGGCAGCAGTGCTAACCACTGTGCCACCACGCCGTGTTGCATTTTGGCCATTTCAGAGGACCCTAAGAGTCAAACACCCCCCGTGTCGCCAACACATCTTCCCTTCACTCCCTCTGTCAGCATCTTACGGAGACCATTCCCTCCAGGATAACCTAGTCCACTCCTTCACTGTATCCAACACCTCTCCCGTCACTCATGGCACCTTCCCATGCAATCGCAGAAGGTGTAACGCCTGTCCCTTTACCCCGTCTATGCTTCCCATCCAAGGTCCAGTGTTTCACTTGCACCTCTTTCAATTTGGTGTATTGCATTTGCTGCTCCCAGTGTGGTCTCCTCTATATTGGAGAGACCAAGTGTAGACTGGGTGATCGCTTTGCTGAGCACCTTTGGTCTGTGTGCAATCAGGACCCTGACCTTCTGGTTGCTTGCTATTTTAACACACGATCCTGCTCCCGTACCCACATGTCTGTCCTTGTCCTGCTGCAACGTTCCAGTGAAGCTCAACGCAAACTGGAGGAATAGCATCTCATCTTCCAGCTCGGCACTTTACAGCCTTCCTCTCTCAACATCGAATTCAACAACTTCAGATGCTTTGCTCTACCCCTTTGTTTTTATTTTATTTTATTTAACTTTTATCTGCTCTCCACCTTTCATTTCTCCTCGTCTTTCTTCAGTTTTCTGCACCCCCAACTCTTCCCCCCTACATTATTTTTACCTTTTCTCCCCCTTTGCTTTCCCCTTTGATACCTCCTCGCAAACATTCTCCCCCCCCCAACATCTTCATCTGTCACAGTTTACCCTCTGATTTCAGCTTCTCTGATGTTTGGTCTTTATTCTCTCTATGGGCTGCCATTAGCAGCCTCTCCCCTGGCTTCTGTGACCCATTTTCCATTCCCTCCGCCTGCAGTATAAATATCTCTCACTTTCTGTGCCTTTTAGTTTTCACAAAGTGTCATCTGGACCCGAAACGTCAGCTCTTTTGCGTGTGGAAAGTCTGCAGAGGGATCTGGCTGAGCGAGTGGGTGAGGACCTGGCAGATGGAGTATAATGTTAGCAAGCATGAGGTTATCTACTTTGACAGAAATAATAGTAGGAGGGATTATTATTTAAAAGGTGAAAAGCTGCAGCATGTTACGGTGCAGAGGGACCTGGGGGTCCTTGTGCATGAATCGCAAAAACCCAGTCTGCAGGTGCAGCAGGTGATCAAGAAGGCGAATGGGATGCTGGTCTTTATAGCAAGGGGGATTGAATGTAAAAGCAGGGAGGTCTTGCTGCAACTGTACAGGGTACTGGTGAGGCCGCAGCTGGAGTACTGTGTGCAGTTTTGGTCGCCGCACTTGCGGAAGGCCTTGGAGGGAGTGCAGAGGAGGTTCTGTAGGCTGATACCAGAGATGAGGGGGTTAGCCTATGAAGATAGACTAAATAGATTGGGTCTGTACTCGTTGGAGTTTAGAAGGATGAGTGGGGATCTTATAGAGACATATAAGATAATGAAGGGGATGGATAGGGTAGAGGTAGAGAAATTCTTCCTGCTTAGAAAGGACATCAGGACTAGAGGACACAGCCTCAGGATAAGAGGGGGGCAGTTTAGATCAGAGTTGAGGAGGAACTTCTTCACTCAAAGGGTGGTGAATCTCTGGAATTCTCTGCCCGTTGAAGTGGTGGAGGCTGCCTCGCTGAATATATTTAAATCACAGGTAGATAGGTTTCTGATAGACAGGGGAATTAAGGGTTATGGAGAGAAAGCAGGAAAGTGGAACTGATCCACTTCAGATCAGCCATGATCTTATTGAATGGCGGGGCAGGCTCGAAGGGCTAGATAGCCTACTCCTGCTCCTATTTCTTATGTTCTTATGTTCTCTTTTCTCTCCTTACAGATGCTGCCAGACCTGCTGAGATTTTCCAGCATTTTCTCTTTTGGTTTAAGATTAAACCACATTGCTGTGGTCACACATAGACCAGACTGGCTAAGGATGGCAGATTTCCTCAGTGAACCAGATGGGTTTTTATTGATGACAGTTGCATCGTCACCATTACTGAAATAGTTTTATATTCCAGACGTATTAATTGACAAGGTTTGAACTCATGTCCCCAGATCAATAGCCTGGGCCTGACGTGCGAGCCCATGTTACTGAACGCCATTACATCAATTAATGGTTGGAGAGGGACTTCTCTGGATTTGAACCCACACCCCTCTCCCCCAAAAGGAAGCTGATAGATGTATTATTAGACATTATTGGCCCTTGCCCTTTTAAGAGAGTGCAGCTGTACAGAGCCTTAGTTAGGCCTCATTTAGAATATTGTGTACAATTCTGGTCGCCACACTACCAGAAGGGTGTGGGGGCTTTGGAGAGGGTACAGAAAAGCTTTACCAGGATGTTGCCTGGTATGGAGGGCATTCGCTATGAGGAAAGGTTGGAGAAACTTGGTTTGTTCTCACTGGAACGACGAAGATTGAGGGTTGAGGTCTGATAGAACTCTACTAGATTATGAAAGGCATTGACAGAGTGGATAGTCAGAAGCTTTTTCCTAGGGTAGAAAAGTCAAGTACTGGGGGACATAGGTGTGTGGGCAGAAGTTTAGAGGAGATGTGCGGGGCGAGTTTTTTATACAGAAGGTGGTAAATGCCTGGAACATGCTGCCCGGGGAGGTTTTGGTTTGATTTGATTTGATTTATTATTGTCACTTGTATTAGCATACAGTGAAAAGTATTGTTTCTTGCACGCATACCATTCATAGAGAAGAAAACAAGAGAGTGGAGAATGTAGTGTTACAGTCATAGCTAGGGTGTAGAGAAAGATCAACTTAATACAAGGTAGGTCCATTCAAAAACCTGACAACAGCGGGGAAGAAGCTGTACTTGAGTCGGTTGGTACGTGACCTTAGATTTTTGTATCTTTTTCCCAACGGAAGAAGATGGAAGAGAGGATGCCTGGGGTGTGTGGGGAGCTTAATTATGCTTTTCCAAGGCAGCAGCAAGTGTAGACAGAGTCAATAGATGGGAGGCTGGTTTGCTGATGGATTGGGCTACATTCATGACCTTTTGTAGTTCCTTATGGTCTTGGGCAGAGCAGGAGCTCAGGTGGGAGCAGATATGATAGCGGCGTTTCAGGAGCATCTAGACAAACACGTGAATAGGATTGGACTGGAAGGAAATGGACTCTGTAAGTGTGTACGGTCCTAATTGAGGCAGGCATCATAATCGGTGCAGGCTTGGAGGGCCGAAGGGCCTGTTCCTGTGCTGTGCTGTTCCTTGTTCTTTGAATTCAATTCAGATGATTTGCCCACCCTCTTTTAGCACTAATAGTCACCTTTCAGCTGGCTGAAAGAAATAAAACCGTGTCCTTGAAATTAATAACAATTATTTGGCAGAATGTTATCAAATTTTGCAAAGCCTCTACTTCAATTATTGCCTCATCCATCTTGTGACCTTTCCACTGGAGTGAAAGGGGTGCCATCATCCATCCTGTACCCACTATTCCGTGGAACGATAGTCTCTTAAAATGATACCTTCAGATGTCACTGAGCAATTTATGTTGAGTTGTAAAATAACGGTTGTCAACTTTTTAAACCGTGAAGCTGGCAGCATGTTCGAATTTTTTTTTGATGCAAATTGATGGTATCACACAATAACTTGAACTATGTAAAATTTTTGAAGAGAAAGAGGTTTATTAGTTAATTCTCTGATTCTAGATTCTCTCTGCCAGATGTAGAATATCCCAATGGAGAATTGGCTGCAAAGTTATTCCTCCGCAAGCTTGCAGTTTAATTTTTTGACGTGAAAGTTCCACCACTCTGAACTGTCAGGACGGGGCTAGCCAAGGCCCCTGACTCAAAAACGGTCCAAAATAACTTTAACATTGGTGCACTCATGCATCATTCATAGAACCATAGAGCCCTACAGTGCAAAAAGAGACTGTTCGGCCCATTGAGTCTGTACCGAACACAATCCCACCCAAGCCCTACCCCCATATCCCTACATATATCATACCCACTAATCCCTCTACCCTACACATCCCTGGACACTAAGGGGCAATTTCTTAGCAAGGCCAATCAGCCTAACCCGCACATCTTTGGACTGTGGGAGGAAACTGGAGTACCTGGAGGAAACCCACGCAGACATGAGGACAATGTGCAAACTCCACATAGACAGTGACCCGAGCTGGGAATCGAACCCAGGACCCTAGAGCTGTGAAGCAGCAGTGCTAACCACTGTGCTACCGTCACTGGAAGTAAGTGTACAAGTATGTCAGACAGTAAAGAAGGCAAATGATATGTTGCCAGGGTTTGATTCCCAGCTTGAGTCACTGTCTGTCGGAGTTTGCATGTTCTCCCCGTGCCCGCATGGGTTTCCGCCGGTATCTGTTAACACGTAACCGGTGGCAACTTTGTATTGGATGTAATGTGGCCAATGGGAACAAGGTGTAAGGGTCAGCTGACCCAGTAAACCATGGAACCAATTACAGGGTGATGTAATAGTCATCTGACCGGCTGATTCACTATAAATAAGGAACTACGTAGAATTGTAGGGGCTTGGAGTGGTGCAGGATGAGGCCCCAGGTTTGGAGTAATGATATTTCTTTATTAAACCCTTTCTTTGATTTATAAGTTGGAGTAAGTTTTGTTGCACTTTCATTAGCTGCATTTCAAAGAGATCCTTCTGAAGAAACAATATCCACCCACAGTCCAAAGATGTGCAGGAATCGATCCTACTATCTGGGGATTAGCAGGGTAAGTAAGTGGGGTTACGTAAGAACATAAGAAATAGGAGCAGGAGTAGGCCATCTAGCCCATCGAGCCTGCCCCACCATTCAATAAGATCATGGCTGATCTGATAGTGGTTCAGTTCCACTTACCCACCATAACCCTTAATTCCCTTATCGATCAGAAATCCATCTACCTGTGACTCAAACACATTTAACGAGGTAGCCTCCACTGCTTCAATGGGCAGAGAGATTCACTACCCTCTGAGAGAAGAAGTTCCTCCTCAACTCTGTCCTAAATTGACTCCCCCTTATTTTGAGGCTGTGTCCTCTAGTTCTTGTTTCCTTTCTAAGTGGAAAGAATCTCTCTGCCTCTGCCCTAGCCCCTTCATTATCTTATATGTCTCTATAAGATCCCCCCTCAGCCTCCTAAACTCCAACGAGTACAGGCCCAATCTACTCAATCTCTCCTCATAAGCTAACCCCCTCATCTCTGGAATCAACCTGTTGAACCTTCTCTGGGGATAGGATCTGGGTGGGATTGTTGTCAGTGCAGGATCAATGGGCTGAATGGCCTCCTGTAGGGATTCTATGATGATTCTATGATTTGAGTATAGGGATTGGGCTATTTTACTGCAATTGTGAAGCATGTTGGTGAGTATTAGAATAAGGTGTGCAGTTTTGGTGTCCTTATCTGAGGAAGGATGTCCTTGCTATAGAGGGAGTACAGTGAAGGTTTACCAGGCAGATTCCTGGGATGGCAGGTCTGTCATATGAGGAGAGACTAAGTCGGTTAGGGTTATATTCCCTGGAGTTTAGAAGATTGAGAGGGGATCTCATAGAAACTTATCAAATTCCAACAGGGTTAGACAAGGTAGATTCAGAAAGAATGTTCCGGATGGTGGGGGAGTCCAGAACTAGGGGTCATAATTTGAGGATAGGGGGTAAACCTTTTAGAACTGAGGTAAGGAGAAGCTTTTTCACCCAGAGGGTGGGAAATGTGTGGAATTCATTCCCACAGAAAATAGTTGAAGCCAAAACATTGCTTGATGTCAAGAAGATTTCGTTCTTGGGGCTAAAGGGATCAAGGGATATGGAAGGGAAGGGGGGATCAGGATATTGAATTTGATGATCGGCCATGATCAAAATGAATGGCGGAGCAGGCTCGAGGGGCCAAATGGCCTCTTCCAGCTTCTAGTTTCTATGTCTACATTGGCCAGTGGAGAGATTTTCCAGCCCTGTGCTATCAAGGGGGTTACCCATTGTTCATACCCTCTGTTATCCCAGATCCACAACAGGCGGTAGGGATGAGGAGGGTGGTGGTGGAGAGGAGGGGTGGGAGAGGGGAAGGAGGTGTGAGGGGATGGACTGAAGGATCCCATTGCTGGGAGCAGCCAGGAAATCCCACCCCTTGTGTGTACAGTTAGGCTAATTCCGAACAACATTCACAGAGAAATTAGTCAAACACTTTCTCAATTGCTGGCTGGAACTTAGTAATTTTCTGATCTCTCCTTCCCCTTCTCTCCTGCCAGCCACTTTAAGCACTTGTGATGAGGATTTTTCATTGTAGAAGAAGATCATAGAATCCCTACAGTGTAGAAGGAGGCCATTCAGCCCGTTGGGCCTGCACCAACTCTCCAACAGAGCCTCTTACAAGACCATAACCCCATACATTTACCCCGCTAATCCCTGCAACCTAGCCATCTTTGGACGCTAAAGGGCAATTTAACATGGCCAATCCACCAAACCTACACATCTTTGGGCACTAAGGGGCAATTTAACATGGCCAATCCACCGAACCTACACATCTTTGGGCACTAAGGGGCAATTTAACATGGCCAATCCAACTAACCTACACATCTTTGGACACCAAGGGGCAATTTAGCATGGCCAATCCACCTAACCTACACATCTTTGGACACCAAGGGGCAATTTAGCATGGCCAATCCACCTAAGCTACACATCTTTGGACACTAAGGGGCAATTTAACATGGCCAATCCACCTAACCTACACATCTTTGGACACTAAGGGGCAATTTAACATGGCCAATCCACCTAACCTACACATCTTTGGACACTAAGGGGCAATTTAACATGGCCAATCCAACTAACCTACACATCTTTGGACACCAAGGGGCAATTTAGCATGGCCAATCCAACTAACCTGCACATCTTTGGACACCAAGGGGCAATTTAGCATGGCCAATCCAACTAACCTACACATCTTTGGACACCAAGGGGCAATTTAGCATGGCCAATCCAACTAACCTGCACATCTTTGGACACCAAGGGGCAATTTAGCATGGCCAATCCACCTAACCTACACATCATTGGACAGTGGGAGAAAACTGGAGCACTCAAAGGAAATCCACAGGGAGAACATGCAAACAGACACACAGTCTGAGACCCGAGGCCGGGATTGAACCCGAGTCCCTGGCACTGTGAGGCAGCTGTGCTAACCACTGTGCCACCATGCCGTCTGGTTCAATTGTAACCTCCTGGTTCAGTTTCAAGCTTCTGTCTCATACTGTCCCACCAGCATGACTCTCATTCTCTCTGCACTGATTGACTTTTACCGAGGTGCTAACTCTGACTCATTCTGCGCTGTCTTCGAAGAAGCAACACCGCTTACATTCTGTCGTCAGCTTTGTGAGGTGTGTTAGAATAAAAGCCATGATATTTTTAAAGTTGCCAGCTTGTGATCCAATGACAACTGATATTTCACAGAATCATACAGTGCAGAAGGAGGCCATTTGGCCCATCGAGTCTGCACCGACCCCAATCCCAACCAGATGCTATCCTATCCCTGTAATCCCCTACATTTATCCTCTTGATCCCCCTGACACCAAAGGGCAACTCAGCACAGCCAATCCATCTAACCCGTAAATCTTTGGGCTGTGGGAGGAAACCGGAGCACCCGGAGGAAACCCACACAGACACGGGGAGAATGTGCAAACTCTGCACAGAATGTGACCTGAGCCGGGGATTGAACCCAGGACCCTGGAGCTGTGAGGCAGCAGTGCTAACCACTGTGCCACCCCATCTGGTTTTCTCCTGTACTCAAAAAATGTGCAGGTTAGGTGGATTGACCATGCTAAAGTGCTCCTTACTGTCAAGGGGACCAGCTGGGTTAAATACCTGGGGTTATGGGGACAGGGGCTGGTTGGGATTGTTGTCAGTGCAGGCCCAATGGGCTGAATGGCCTCATTCTGCACTGCCGGTACTCTATGATTCTATTTATATCGCGATTGCCTTAACAAGAACACACTCAACAAATTGTGCTGTTTACTCTACACCTGAATTGGAAACAGAATGATCCAGTGGAACTCAGATATCCCATTCATTCTCATAAATCCTGTAAACTTTCTGAACAATCCTGGGGTCTTCCATGGATGCAGTTTCCTCTGGGAACCCATAAGCAGCAAACAGACCAGCAAGATATCTAGGCTTTTGCCAGTTGTTGTTTGATACACCAGGAAACTCTTCAAACCACTCCGAGCAGCTATCCATCTAATATAATAGTGCCCTTCAAATTCTCTAATTCTGCACGTATCCCCTGGCACACTCCCTCCCCAAGCTTCCCCTACCTCCCATGCTGACACTATAGTTAAGAAAGCCCACCAATGCCTCTACTTTCTCAGAAGACTAAGGAAATTTGACATGTCAGCTACGACTCTCACCAACTTTTACAGATGCACCATAGAAAGCATTCTTTCTGGTTGTATCACAGTTTGGTATGGGCTCCTGCTCTGCCCAAGACTGCAAGAAACTACAAAAGGTTGTGAATGTAGCCCAATCCATTACGCAGACCAGCATCCCATCCATTGACGCTGTCTACACTTCCCATTGCCTCGGCAAAGCAGCCAGCATAATTAAGGACCCCCACACGACCCGGACATTTATCTTCCACTTTCTTCCATCAGGAAAAAGATACAAAAGTCTGAGATCACGTACCAACCGACTCAAGAACAGTTTCTTCCCTGCTGCTATCAGACTTTTGAATGGACCTACCTTGCATTAAGTTGATCTTTCTCTACACCCTAGCTGTGACTGTAACACTACATTCTGCACCCCCTCCTTTCCTTCTCTATGAACGGTATGCTTTGTTCATATAGCACGCAAGAAACAATACTTTTCACTGTATCTGAATACATGTGACAATAATAAATCAAATCAAATCAAAATCAAATCAAAGCTGTCCATTCCCCTGGTTGCAAAGGTAATCAGATTGCAGGTCACAATTCTGCTCTGTAACTTTAAGGAATCACAATCCTGGCTCTCCACAACACAACTCTTAACAACAATTGAAGAGCAGCATGGTAGCACAGCAGTTAGTACTATTGTCTCACAGTGCCAGGGACCCGGGTTCGATTCCAGCCTCGGGTCACTGTCTGTGCCGAGTCTATACATTCTCCCTGTGTCTCCGTAGGTTTCCTCCAGATTCTCCGGCTCCCTCCCATAGTCTTAAAGATGTGCTGGTCAGGTGAATTGGCCTTGCTAAATTCTCCCTCAGTGTACCCGAAGTGTGGCAACTGGGGGATTTTCACATAACTTCATTGCAGTGTTAATGTAAGCCTTATTTGTGAAAATAATAAATAAGCTTTAAACATAACTCATTCATTCACATCTGGACCTGCTTCAGTCAGAAGCCTCACCCTTTTCCTTTCCCCCCACTGTCTGATTAATAGCTGGATTTGCAGGAAATATTAGCAGTGAAGTATATCTCTCACCACTCCACATTCACACCAAAAGACCCACTATCAAACTTAGCCTCCCAGCCGCCCAATAATACCTGTTAACGTAACCCCCTTTGCAGATCAAGTTTGCACCCATTTACAACACACTTCTATATAGTCCATGTGTTAAGTCTTCCTTTCACCAAAAGAACATTCCACATTCCACTGAAACCCTGCAATTTCTCTAATCCAAATTGTTCGACTATGGAATCCACAACCTCATCTCGTCAGCACACTGTGGCATCACCGCAGAACAAAAGCACCAGTGTTTCCCAGATGGAAACTAGTTTAGTCCGGTTTGATTTATATACATACATACTTCACTGACCATAAGGGAGTTGTTACACCAAACCTGAGCCTTTGTCCCCCCGAATCAATTGGGCACAGGTGGCAGGGGTCCCATTCTGCACCTTCCCTGCCAAGTAAATACCAAACTCACTGCCAGGGGGAGGAAGGATGCAATAAATTCTAGTGTGTTTCACTCGCCATAGGTATTGCCGGCTTTGCTGAGTACCCCCGGCACTTTCTGTACGTATTTCTCAGCCCCAATCTAGAGGCTGCGCCTCTCCAGGTTCTGCGTCTTGCTCTCTCTGTCTCCTCGTGTACGTGGCCACAGAAGGTGCAGCATCAGAAAAAACGTGATCTCTTTTCATGATCTCTTACGTGATCTCCTTCCACTTGACTCTGCTGTAAATTTGACAAGATGTTCATTAGAGCTCAATAAAGTAGTAATCACTGAAAAAAAATGTAATTATTCATTTATGTCCATCGCTAGCTGGCCAGCATTTATTGCCCATCCCTTGTTGCCTGGGGGCAGTTGAGAGTCAACCACATTGCCGTGGCTCTGGAATTATATGTAGACGAGACCAGGTAAGGATGGCAGATTTCCTTCTCTGAAGGACATTAGTGAACCAGATGGGTTTCCCCGACAATCGACAATGGTTTCATGGTCACCTTAATTCCAAATATTTTTTTGTTGAATTTAAATTCCACCACCTGTCGTGGTGGGATTCGAGCCCAGGTCCCCAGAACGTGAGCTCAGGCTCCGGATTAATAGCCTAGTGATAATACCACTAGACCATCATCTATCATGCACCCCAGCCTGTGCATTTTCTACCCATCATTGCGATCACCAGGGATTGGGCTGAGTCAGTCATTGAACAGTGCTCAGGGTAACAGTATTCCTGCCTTCGAGACACCAATTTCAACAAGGGCGAAGGCTCTCTCTGTGACACCTGACGTTACTTATTTAGCCGTCTCCTGCAGTGCCCTGGGAGATAATTCCCTTCTTTCATTCTGTCCTACTGACCACAGCCAAGTCAAACATTTAACAGAAACATTCAGACTGGCAGGGGCTCAGCAGGGCTGACTCAATCCAGTTGTATTTGCTCACTGACCCTGCGATGAGTTTCCCCGGGATCGTGTATTCAGTACTGTTTAAATTACAGCCTATGTGTGTGTGTGTGTGTCAGCCTTTTTTTTCGAAAGAAAAATGTGTAAGCAATAAATGGAACAGTCAGCAATGAGATTTTGAACACCTGATTTATTTAACCGGGGTTCCATCTACCCCCCCGGCAGGTAAATGGAAAAGACCCTGCAGGCAGTATCTCGAAGAGGAAAAACAGGCCAGCGTCCCGGCCAACATTCATCCCTCGCTCCACACATGTTGAAAGGAAATGAGGATTGACTGGGTCATTTTTCAGGTAGCACCTTGCTGTGCGCAAATTGGGTGCAGCGTCAGCTACTTTTCAGTGCTTCTGGGGAGACGGTGGAAGTATCGGTGCATTAATCATCCGGAGGCCCCCAAGTATTCTGGGGGCACGGGTTCAAATCCCACCACATTCAAATCTGGAATTGAATGTTAGTCTTTATAACAGTGATTCAATGGCTGTAAAACCCCACTGGGCTCACTAATGTACCTTTGAGGAAGGAAATTCGCCATCCTTACCCGGTCTGGCCTACATAGGCCATTTTCACATAGACTCATTTCGTCCCACTGCCTTGACAAAGCAGCCAGCATAATTAAGGACCCCACGCACCCCGGACATTCTCTCTTCCACCTTCTCCCATTGGGAAAAAGATACAGAAGTCTGAGGTCACGTACCAACCAACTCAAGAACAGCTTCTTCCCTGCTGCCATTAGACTTTTGAATGGGCCTACCTTGCACTAAGGTGGTCTTTCTCTAGACCCTAGCTATGACTGTAACGCTACATTCTGCACTCTCTCCTCTCCTTTTCTATTAATGGTATGCTTTGTCTGTATAGCACGCAATAAGAAATACTTTCACTGTATACCAATACATGTGACAATAAATCAAATCAAATTAAATCAAATGTGACACCAGAACCACAGCAATGTGACTGACTTTTAGCTGTTCTCGATTGAGACACTCAGTTCAAGGGCAACTAGGGATGGGCAATAAATGCTGGCCCAGCCAGCGATGCTCACACCCCACGGCAGCACAGTGGTTAGCACTGCTGCTTCACAGTTCCAGAATCCTGGGTTCGATTCCCAGCTCAGGTCACTGTCTGTGTGGAGTTTGCACATTCTCCTCGTGTCTGCGTGGGTTTCCTCCAGGTGCTCCGGTTTCCTCCCACAGTCCAAAGATGTGCGGGTTAGGTTGATTGGCCATGCTAAGAAATTGCCCCTTAGTGTCTAAGGATGCGTAGGTTAGAGGGATTAATGGGTAATAATATGGGGGTAGGGCCTGGGTGGGATTGTGTTCGGTGCAGACTCGATGGGCTGAAGGGCCTCTTTCTGCACTGTAAAGTTCTATGGTTCAACTCCATTCAGTTTGGTCTGACCATAATTTCCCACCATATGGGAGGGGAATAGAATCCTGTCTGGTGCTCCCCTGAAGTACCTTGGGATGTTTTACTATTCAATATCAGTTACTGTTGAGACTGATGCTGGCATCGCTAACATTAGGGGCAGCACGGTGGCACTGTTGCCTCACAGCGTCAGGGACCAGGGTTCGATTCCCAGCTTGGGTCACTGTCTGTGTGGAGTTTGCACATTCTCCCCGTGTCTGCGTGGGTTTCCTCCGGGTACTCCAGTTTCCTCCCACAATCCAAAGATGTGCAGGCTAAGTAGATTGGCCGCGCTAAGTTGCCCCTTTGTGTCCAAAGGTGTGCTGGTTAGGTGCATTGGCCATGCTGAATTCCCCCTCAGTGTACCCGAACAGGCGCCGGAGTGTGGATTTTCACAGTAACTTCATTGCAGTGTTAATGTAAGCCTACTTGTGGCACTAATAAATAAACTGAAGCTGAAATTAGCATCGGAAAGAGACCGCCTGGCGGTGATGATGTGCTCACCAAATCCATCTCAATCCCTAATTCTAGACAATGGCTCGAGTCTGAAAGGAGAAGCCCAGGCTAGTGCAGGCTCACGCAGTTGAACAGCCAGTTGTAGCTCTCAGCAGCGACCCAGCCTTAGCGAGGCTTTGGGGTTGGTGTGTGAGAACGGGAGGATTTTTCTCGAGCAGTCATACTCAATCACGATCGCAGTGTCTCTCATTATTTCCAAGTGAAATATCTACATACCCATCTGATGAGTGCTGAAGGGCAGAAAAAAGCCAGCGAGGCAGCAGCTGCCAATACTTCTCTCTGCTGGACTTTATGGGAAACAAAGTGTACTTGCTGCTAAAACCACAGAGTGCATAAGAAGGCACTGGAGACAAGGAACATTACCCCCACTGGCTCAGTTATCCCCACTGTTGGTGTGAAAGCCTGAGAGTGAGCCTGAGAGTGAGAGTGAGCCTGAGAGTGAGAGTGAAGAAAGTATGTGCATTTAAACAGCGCCTGTCACAACCTCAATGCATCTCAAAGCAGCTTTCAGCCAATGGAGTGTTTCTGAAGCACAGTCTCTGTCGTAACAGAACTTAGAATTCTTTCAATAGGGGCAAAGTAGAAATGGTCGAGAGATTGAAGTTTCTAGTTATCCACATCACCAACAACCTGTCCAGGTACCCCCCCCATGCCGACGCTATAGTTAAGAAAGCCCACCAACGCTTTCTCAGGAGACTAAGGAAATTTGGCATGTCAACTACAACTCTCATCAACTTTTACAGATGCACCATAGAAAGGATTCTTTCTGGTTGTATCACAGCTTGGGTATGGCTCCTGCTCTGCCCAAGACCGCAAGGAACTACAAAGGGTCGTGAACAAAGCCCAATCCATCACTCAAACCAGCCTCCCATCCATTGACTCTGTCTACACTTCCTGCTGCCTTGGCAAAGCAGCCAGCATAATTAAGGACCCCACACACCCCGGACATTCTCTCTTCCACCTTCTTCCATCGGGAAAAAGTTACAAAAGTCTGAGGTCACGTACCAATGGACTCAAGAACAGCTTCTTCCCTGCTGCCGTCAGACTTTTGAATGGACCTACCTCGCATTAAGTTGATCGTTCTCTACACCCTAGCTATGACTGTAACACTACATTCTGCACTCTCTCCTTTCCTTCTCGGTGAACGGTATGCTTTGTCTGTATAGCGCGCAAGACACAATACTTTTCACTGTATGTTAATACATGTGACAATAATAAATCAAGTCAAATCAAACAGTACAGCACAGGAACAGGCCCTTCGGCCCACAATGTTGTGCTGAACATGGCGCCAAATTAAACTAATCCTTTCTGCCTGCCCTTGGTCTATATCCCTCTATTCGTTTGCATATTCAT
This sequence comes from Carcharhinus amblyrhynchos, assembly GCF_965287045.1. Lineage (NCBI taxonomy): Eukaryota > Metazoa > Chordata > Chondrichthyes > Carcharhiniformes > Carcharhinidae > Carcharhinus > Carcharhinus amblyrhynchos. The sequence goes on along the minus strand of NC_137334.1, from coordinate 22,160,986 downwards.
ACTTCCTTTATTCATTCATGGGACGTGGGAATCGCTGGTTGGCCAGAATTTATTGCCCATCCCTAGTTGCCCGAGGGTAGTTGAGAGTCAACCATATTGCTGTGGCTCTGGGGTCACATGTAGGCCAGACCAGGTAAGGACGGCAGATTTCAAAATAGGCTGCAGCATAGATTCATTAGTACACTTCCAGGGATATTTGTTGGGTAAATTGGAAAAGTTGCAACTGATCTCCTTAGGGAAGGGTGGCACAGTGGTTAGCACCCCTCCCTCACAGTGCCAGGGACCCGGGTCGAGTCCCAGCTTGGAACACTGTCTGTGCGAAGTTTGCACATTCTCCCCATGTCTGCGTGGGTTTCCTCCGGGTACTCCGATTTCCCCCCACACTCCAAAAACGCGCTGGTTAGGGGTACATTGTCCATGCTAAATTCTCCCTCAGTGTACCCGAACAGACATCGGGGTGTGGCGACTAGGGAATTTTCACAGTAACTTCATTGCGGTGTTAACGTAAGCCGACTTGTGACACTAATAAATAAACAAACTTTGCTTTAAGGTTAAGAGGAAATTTGATCGCGATGTTCAAAATCCTGATCGGTCTGGACAGAGTAGATACGAGAAAACTCTTCCTATTGTTGGAAGTGTCAAGGGCACCGATTTAAGCTGATTAGCAAAAGTGCCAAATGTGACACAAGGAGAAACCTTTTTACTTGGTAAGTGATGGGGGCCTGAGATTGAGAGTGAGCCTGAGATTGAGAGTGAGCCTGAGATTGAGAGTGAGCCTGAGATTGAGAGTGACATTGAGCCTGAGAGAGTTAGTGAGCCTGAGAGTAAGAGTGAGAGTGAGAGTGAGCCTAAGAGTAAGAGTGAGAGTGAGCCTCGGAGTGGAAGTGAGCCTGAGAGTGAGGTGAAGGCAACTTCAACTGGGCCTTACCTGAGGGAATCGGATAAGGACCTGAAGAGGTTAAGAATTGCCGGTATCCGAGTGGGACTAACTAAACCACAGAGAGCCGGTGTCAACTCCATCAGCCTGTGCTGGGACCATTCTATGATTTGATTTTGGTTGCGAGGGGCTTTTGGGGACGGTGTGGTGGTTTGGGTGGAATGAGGAGGCAGGGAGGAGGTGGTAGGAAATCTAAGTCAGATTTCACTACTGCGTCTCAGCCTGTCCCAAAGACCATGGCCTCGCTGACTGGTGACAGCCTTCAGTCTCTGTCCATTCTTGCAGTCATTAAGAATTTGATTTCCCCAGGGAGGGTGCAGAGGAGAGTCACCAGGATCGGGGCTGCAGCGTTTCAGCTATGAAGGGAGGTTCGGCTGGGGTTGTTTTCCTTGGAGCTGAGGGGGGAGTCTGATTGAGGCGTACAAAATGATGAGGAACATAGATCGGGTTGGTAGGAAAAAAAGCTTTCCCCATAGCAGAGGGGTGTTAAACAGGGGCATTGGCTTAAGGTAAGGGTCAGGAGATTTAGAGGGGATTTGAGAGCATAGAACATAGAAAACTACAGCACAAACAGGCCCTTTGGCCCACAAGTTGCACTGATCATATCCCTACCTACCAGACCTATCTATAACCCTCAATCCCATTAAATCCCATGTACTCATCCAGAAGTCTCTTAAAAGACCCCAGCGAGTTCGCCTCCACCACCACCAACAGCAGCCGATTCCACTCACCACCCTCTGAGTGAAAAACTTTCCCCTAACATCTCCTCTGTACCTGCTCCCCAGCACCTTAAACCTGTGTCCTCTCGTAGCGACCATTTCAGCCCTGGGAAATAGCCTCTGAGAATCCACCCTATCTATACCTCTCAACATCTTATAAACCTCTATCAGGTCACCTCTCAACCTTCGTCTCTTCAGGGAGAAAAGACCCAGCTCCCTCAACCTATCCTCATAAGGCATGCCTCCCAATCCAGGCAACATTCTTGTAAATCTCCTCTGCACCCTTTCAATAGCTTCCATATCCCTCCTGTAATGAGGCAACCAGAACTGTGCACAGTACTCCAAGTGGGGTCTGACAAGGGTCTTATAAAGTTGCAGCATTACCTCCCGATTCCTAAACTCAATCCCTCGATTGATGAAGGCCAGTACACCACACGCCTTCTTGACCACATCCTCCACCTGCGAGGCCGATTTAAGAGTGCTATGGATCTGGACCCCAAGGTCCTTCTGATCCTCTACACTGCCCTTGATATTGTACTCCTTCATCCCAATGGACCTGCCAAAATGGACCACTACACATTTATCTGGATTGAAGTCCATCTGCCAAGGACGGCAGATAGATGAGGAAAGACTTTTCCGCCCAGAGGATGGTGGGAATGCGGAACTCACTGCCTTAAAGGGTGGGAGACGAAGGAGCCTTCACAACATTTAGATGAGTGTTTGAAATGCCATGGTACACAATGCTACAGGCCAAGTGCTGGACAATGGGGTTAAAATAGATAAGTGTTTGTTGGCTGGTGCAGACATGATGGGCTGTACATGTCTATGGGTGAGATTTTCCAGCCGTGCTCACTCCAAGATGTGAAAATGCCGCCCGAGGTCAATGGATCCGGTCCGTTTCCTGCCCCCTACAATTTCCATGGTGGACAGGACGGGAGAATTCCGATCTATGACTCTATGATTCAGTTAATGGTAGGGCATTAGGGAGAGTTATAGAACAAAGAGATCTAGGGGTACATGTTCATAGCTCCTTGAAAGTAGAGTCACAGATGGACAGAGTGGTGAAGAAGGCATTCAGCATGCTTGGTTTCATCAGTCAGAACATTGAAGACAGGAGTTGGGACGTCTTGTTGAAGTTGTACAAGACATTGGTAAGGCCACACTTGGAATATTGTGTGCAATTCTGGTCACCCTATTATAGAAGGGATATTATTAAACTAGAAAGAGTGCAGAAGAGATTTACTAGGATGCTACCGGGACTTGATGGTTTGAGTTATAAGGAGAGGCTGGATAGACTGGGAATATTTTCTCTGGAGCGTAGGAGGCTGAGGGGTGATCTTATAGAGGCCGATAAAATAATGAGGGGCACAGATCAGATAGATAGTCAATATCTTTTCCCAAAGGTAGGGGAGTCTAAAACTAGAGGGCATTGGTGTAAGGTGAGAGGGAGGGACACAAAGGTCCAGAGGGGCAATTTTTTCACACAGAGGGTGGTGAGTGCCTGGAACAGGCTTCCAGAGGTAGTAGTAGGGGCGGATACAATTTTATCTTTGAAAAAACGTTCACATGGGTAAGATGGGTATAGAGGGATATGGGCCAAACGCGGGCAATTGGGACTAGCTTAGTCATTTAAAGAAAAGGATAGCATGGACAAGTTGGGCCGAAGGGCCTGTTTCCATGCTGTAAACCTCTGTGACTCTATGGTTATGATCTGTGACATGTTCAGAGCAGACAGGGACTCAGCTGTTAGGTGGCATTGGCCTCTGCTAGACAAACCTATTCAAAGAAGAGTTTGCCTCTTGTCGTTCTCAGATGAGAACAATAGGCTTGTTAAGATCAATCAATATAAGCACTGCTGGAGTTTATGCAGTGAAAAACACTTCATCAGTGGCAACACTGTGCAGAGCAATGCAGATTCAATAAAACCAGCCTCAGCTTCATTTCAGTAAAGTAAGTTTCAAACTAAATTGTCCCCCAGCGAATTAAAAAAGAATGTTTTAAACAAGGGGCAGAAAGAAAAGCCAGCAAATTCTAAAAATACACTGCAGGATCACATCGCGAAAGCATGCAATCGTCAAATGTGCCAAGACTTTGTGAATATGCTTCATTGTTTTACAGTTAAGTGTGCGGATACGCTGGACTGACTGGAGTCCCAGGACCAGGAATTAAATAGGGGGTTTTAATCGCCAATGGCGCAGTGTGACAGAAAACAAAAAGCTGAGTAAATGGGGAGCTGGGAAATCAGCCCTCACAAACTCTGCCGTACACTCGATCCAAATTAAAATCATGGAGACGCAGATTTGTACTGAACTCTCTAAGTGGTAAAGTGAATGACTGGGTGACACTGTTCATGGTCAGATGTACAGCGAGAGTAGGGAGAGGACTAAATTCCAGGGGACTGGTGTTTGGTTTGATTTGACGTCATGCTGATTTGATTTATTCGATCTATCAAGTTCATAATATTTGTCATTGCCCTTTCGGTTTGATTTAGTATTGGGAAACGGTGAAAAATATTGTTTAGAATCATAGAACCCTACAGAGCAGAAAGAGACCCTTCGGCCCATCGAGTCTGCGCTGACCACAATCCCACCCAGGCCCTACCCCCATATCCCAATATATTATGACCCGCTAATCCCTCTAACCTAAGTTTCTTGCGCACTACACAGACAAAGCATACCATTCATAGAGAAGGAAAGGTGAGGCTGCAGAATGTAGTGTTACAGTAATAACTAGGGTGTAGAGAAAGAACAATTTAATGCGAGGTAGGTCCATTCAAAAGAACATGTATGTTTATATGAATAGTGAGAAGGCTCACAACACCAGGTTAAAGTCCAACCAGTTTATTTGGTAGCACAAGCTTTGAGGGCGCTGTACCTTCATCAGGTGAGCGTGTGGTGTGTTAATCCGAGGGGCAGTTGAAACTCACCTGATGAAGGGGCAGTGCTCTGAAAGCTCGTGCTACCAAATAAACCTGTTGGACTTTAACCTGGTGTTGTGCCCACCCCAGTCCAGTGCTGGCATCTCCACATCATGTGTACATGAAGAGTGTATATAAAGCCTGATGGCAGCGGGGAAGAAGCTGGTCTTGACTCTGTTGATACGTGTCCTCAGACTTTTGTATCTTTTTCCTGAGAGAAGAAGGTGGAAGAGAGAATGTCCGGGGTGTGTGGGGATCCTTGATTATATTGGTTGCTTTTCCGAGGCAGTGGGAAGTACAGACGGAGTCAAAGAATGCGAGAGTGGCTTGCGCAATGGGCTGGGTTTTGTTTACGACCCTGTGTAGCATGGGAGCACAGTGGTTAGCACTGCTGCTGCACAGCTCTAGGGTCCTGGGTTCGATTCCTGGCTCGGGTCACTGTCTGTGTGGAGTTTGCACATTCTCCTCGTGTCTGCGTGGGTTTCCTCTGGGTACTCCAAGTTTCCCCCCACAGTCCAAAGATGTGCGGGTTAGGTTGATTGGCCATGCTAAGAAATTGCCCCTTAGTGTCCGGGGAAGCGAAGGTTAGAGGGATTAAGAACATAAGAACATAAGAACATAAGAAATAGGAGCAGGAGTAGGCCATCTAGCCCTTCGAGCCTGCCCCGCCATTCAATAAGATCATGGCTGATCTGTCGTGGCTCAGTTCCACTTTCCCGCCCTCTCCCCATAACCCTTAATCCCCTCTCTTATCAAGAACCCATCAACCCGCTTCTTAAAAATATTTAGCGAGGCAGCCTCCACCACTTCAACGGGCAGAGAATTCCAGAGATTCACCACCCTTTGAGTGAAGAAGTTCCTCCTCAACTCCGTTCTAAACCGCCTCCCCTTTATCTTGAGGCTGTGCCCCCTAGTCCTACTGTCTTTTTTGAGCGGGAAGAGTCTCTCCACCTCTATCCTATCCATCCCATTCATCATCTTATACGTCTCAATGAGATCTCCCCTCATTCTTCTAAACTCTAACGAGTACAAGCCTAGTTTATTCAGCCTCTCCTCATAGCTCAATCCCCTCAACTCCGGTATCAGCCTAGTGGGTACAATGTGCAGGGATGTGGGGGTAGGGCCTGGGTGGGATTGTGTTCGGTGCAGACTTGATGGGCCGAAGGGCCTCTTTCTGCACTGTAGGGTTCTATGATACAATGAAGCAGAGATAATGAATACTCACCGGGAGAAATTGGATGGAGGGAGATAACGTGGCAGGGTAACGGGGATAGAGCAGGGAATGGGGTCTGGTTGGACTGCTTGGTGGAACATAGAACATAGAACATAGAACATTACAGCGCAGAACAGGCCCTTCGGCCCACGATGTTGCGCCGACCAGCTTTTTAAAAAAAAAACACTAACCCACTAATCTAAACCAATCCCATTTCGTCCATAAACCTATCCACAGATCTCTTAAACGCCCCCAAACTAGGCGCATTTACAACTGCAGCTGGCAGGGCATTCCAGTCCCTCACCACCCTCTGGGTAAAGAACCTACCCCTGACATCAGTCCTATAACTACCGCCCCTTAATTTAAAGCCGTGCCCCCTCATGCTAGCTTTCTCCATCCTAGGAAAAAGGCTATCACTATCCACCCTGTCTAAACCTCTAATCATCTTATATGTTTCAATAAGATCCCCTCTTAGCCGCCTTCTTTCCAGCGAAAACAACCCCAAATCTCTCAGTCTCTCCTCGTAGGATCTCCCCTCCATACCAGGCAACATCCTGGTAAACCTCCTCTGCACCCTCTCCAAAGCCTCCACATCCTTCCTGTAATGTGGGGACCAGAACTGCACACAGTACTCCAAGTGCGGCCGCACCAGAGTTGTGTACAGTTGCATCATGACACTGCGACTCCTAAATTCAATCCCCCTACCAATAAACGCCAAGACACCGTATGCCTTCTTAACAACCTTATCTACTTGATTCCCAACTTTCAGGGATCTATGTACACATACACCTAGATCCCTCTGCTCCTCCACACTATTCAAAGTCCTCCCGTTAGCCCTATACTCAACACATCTGTTATTCCTACCGAAATGAATTACCTCACACTTCTCCGCATTAAACTCCATCCGCCACCTCGCGGCCCAGCTCTGCAACCTTTCTAAGTCACCCTGCAAACTATGACACCCTTCCTCACAATCTACCACACCTCCGACTTTGGTGTCATCAGCAAATTTACTAATCCACCCAACTATACCCTCATCCAGATCATTAATAAAAATTACAAACAGCAGTGGCCCCAAAACAGATCCCTGAGGCACACCACTCGTAACCGAACTCCATGACGAATATTTACCATCAACCACCACCCTCTGTCTCCTATCTGCTAGCCAATTCCTGATCCAATTACCTAGATCACCCCCAATCCCATACATCTGCATTTTCTGCAGAAGCCTACCATGGTGAACCTTATCAAACGCCTTACTAAAATCCATATACACCACGTCAACTGCCTTACCCCTATCCACCTCTTTGGTCACTTTCTCAAAGAACTCGATAAGGTTAGTAAGGCATGACCTACCCGCTACAAAACCATGCTGACTGTCTCTAATCAATTCATTACTCTCCAAATAACTATAAATCCTGTCTCTAATAATCCTTTCCAAAACCTTACCCACCACAGAAGTAAGACTCACCGGTCTATAATTCCCAGGGAAGTCTCTGCTCCCCTTCTTAAACAATGGGACAACATTTGCTGTCCTCCAATCTTCCGGTACTATACCAGAGACCAACGACGACCTGAAGATCAGAGCCAGAGGCTCCGCAATCACCTCTCTTGCCTCCCAGAGAATCCTAGGGTAAATCCCATCCGGACCAGGGGACTTATCTATTTTCAAACCCTCTAAAATATCCAGCACATCCCCCGTATCAACTGCAATACTATCTATTTTACACCCCTGCACCCCAGTGTCCTCCTCAGCTACATTCATGTCCCCTTGCGTGAACACCGAAGAGAAATATTGGTTCAACGCCTCTCCAATCTCCTCCGGTTCCACACACAACTTCCCTCTACTGTCTATAACTGGCCCTAATCTTGCCCTAACCAACCTTCTGTTCTTGACATACCTGTAAAACGCCTTAGGGTTCTCCTTAATCCTATCAGCCAAAGTCATCTCATGTCCTCTTTTAGCCCTTCTTAACTCCCTCTTCAACTCCCTCCTAGCCAATCTAAAACTTTCTAATGCACTACCTGAGCCCTCAAGCCTCATCCGAACATAAGCCTCCTTTTTCTTCCTAACCAACGAATCAACTTTTTTAGTGCACCACGGTTCCCTGGGCCTACCAAATCCTCCTTGCCTGACAGGGATATACCTATCACAGACCCGCAGTAGCTGCTCCTTGAAAAATCTCCACATCTCGGACGTTCCCAGTCCCTGTAATCTCCTAGTCCAACCAATGCTTCCTAATTCTCTCCTAATAGCCTCATAATTACCCTTCCCCCAGCTGAAACTACTGACCCGAGGTTCATGCCTATCCCTTTCCATCACTAAGGTGAACGTAATCGAATTGTGGTCACTATCCCCAAAATGCACACCAACTTCCAAGTCTAGCACCTGGTCTGGCTCATTACCCAGCACCAAATCCAATATAGCCTCACCTCTAGTCGGCCTATCTACATACTGAGTCAAAAAACCTTCCTGCACACTTTGAACAAAAACTGACCCCTCTAACGAGCTAGAGCTATAGCAATTCCAATCAACATGAGTAAAGTTAAAGTCCCCCATAACAATTACCCTATTACTTTCACTCCTAACAAGGATCGTCTCCGCAATCCTTTCCTCAACCTCTCTAGAACTTTTGGGAGGTCTATAAAAGACTCCCAACAGGGTGACCTCTCCTCTCCTATTTCTAATCTCCGCCCATACTACCTCAACAGACAAGTCCTCATTAAAGTTCCTCTAAGAAAGCTAAGTACAGTCTCAATGAAATAAATGACCTCCTCCTGTGCCTTAAATAACTCCGACTTGATAGGTCTGGGATAGTAGCTGAGATAATGGCGGCACAGTAGCACAGTGGATAGCACTGCTGCCTCACAGCACCAGGGAACCAGGTTCGATTCCCGGCTTGGGTCACTGTCTGAGCAGAGCCTGCATGTTCTCCCCGTGTCTGCGTGGGTTTCCTGTGGGAGCTTCGGTTTCCTCCCACAGTTCAGAAGACGTGTGGGTTAGGGTACACTGGCCGTACTAAATTCTCCCTCAGCGTACCTGAACAGGCGCCGGAGTGTGGCGACTAAGGGATTTTCACAGTAACTTCATTGCAGTGTTAATGTGACAATAGTAAATTAAACTCTATCAATCTTGTCGTGTTAACTGAGTGAAAGTTCTGACTTATCCAGGATTTGGGTTCAGATAGTTTGACAGCCAAACAGGCTCAAGATTCAGAGCTGGATATAAATCAAACTACAAGAACTAAACCGTGTAACAATAATTGTTCTGACTCTCCCATTAAGACCACACTGATGTGGTGTAACAAATGATAATACACCTTCTCGGGGGACAAGGGATATCAATTCACCCATCATACTCATTGATTGGGGGAACAGGTTTCAACATGTGATGAAGGGGCAGCGATTCAAAAGCTCGTGATTCCAAATAAACCTGTTGGACTTTAACCTGGTGTTGTGAGACACCTTACTGTGCCCACCCCAGTCCAACGCCAGCATCCCCACATCATGTTAAAGTAACCCTCCTTGTTACACCAATGCTTAAGACTTGTAAGTACTCCAGACTTTTTCTCCAGCAGTACAACTGATGAAATATTGGGTATGTCCACGTTATTAAGTCACGGAAGTTTCATATCCCACTGCACTCCCATTGTAACTACATCTCCTCACGTGTTACCACGGGAGGAAGCCGTGTTTCAATCTAAATAGGAAAAGAAACACACTCAAAGTTTATCCTGAAAATAATCCTGAAATCCAATACAACAACCAGAAAGTATTGATCTGGCCTCCTCGAAGCAATGGATTTATTCAGAGACATTTATTCGGGGTCGTTTCCCAGTCACATTCTGAGTTTTATGAGTTGTTCCCTCGTTTCGTACATACTGGCATCGCGCAGGATATTTCCGAGGTCAGCGCAACCCTAAAAAGTTAAGGAGTGCTCCTCCGCAGAGGGAACCTGGAACTGCCTGCGCCAAGACACGTTTGATGTTGGTTTTAAACCTGAGCTTGATAGGTTTTTGTGAATCGAATGGGCGCCATAAGCAGAGCCAGGGGTCAAGGGTGGAAGAGGAAAAGCACAATGTTAAAATGGCGGCACGGGCTCGTTGGGCCGAAGGGCCTGTTTCCCGTGCTGTGTTGTTCTTTCTTTTGTTCTTTTGAATGCAGTGAGGGGGCACTCCTGGAAAATGGCATGCTACTTGATGGCTGGTGCAGACACGATGGGCCAAAAGGCCGCTTTTTATGCTATAAAACTCTAGGGTGGGATTTTCCAGTCACGCTTGCTCCAAGACTGGAAAATCCCACCTGAGGTCAATGGATCTTTGCCTGGCCCATTGTGCTAGATGGAGCTGAATCGCAGATCGATCTGGTACAGGACAGGCTAGAGGGGTTGAATGGCCTTGTTCTGCTCCCATTTACCTAATTTTAAAGCAAAGCTATTTACCGATGCTGTATAATTTTACCTCTCGATCAATTCTGCAATTTAAGTTTCCCTCAGATCAAGGAATCTCGTAGAAATCCACAGTGCAGAGATAGATAGGTCCTTGGATTAATAAGGGGATCAAGAGTTATGGGGAAAAGGCAGGAGAATGGGGGTGAGAAAAATATCAGCCATGATTGAGTGGCGGAGCAGACTCGATGGGCCGAGTGGCCTAATTCTGCTCCTATGTCTTACGGTCCTCAGCCAGAGGATGGTGGAACTCATTGCAACAGAGGAAGCCAGGTCATTGAGTGCATTTAAGAAAGAGATAGGTAGGTTCTTGATTGGTAAGGGGATCAAAGGTTACGGGGAAAAGGCGGGAGATTGGGCTTGAGAAACCTATCAGCCATGATCGATTGGCATAGCAGGCTCGATGGGCCGAATGGCCCAGTTCTGCTTCTATATCTTTGTCTTTGGTATGAACACTGAGCTTGCTGTGGCGCTCTATCGCACCACAAGGTGTACCCAGCCCAGAACAGCATTCCTGGCACTGTTATGCGAGAATGGGTCAATGGAATCAATGCTTTAAGAGGAGCATTTGAAGTTAAACAGTCAGATAAATAGTAGCCATTGTTCAGGCTGTGACAGCAACTGGAATTTCAGCGATTCTGATTACCACACGGAGCTGAGTTACTGACTGGTGATTTTATCTAGAACAACAATCTTCTTGTCTGTCTCCCGATGTGTCAGTATTTAGAATGGCAGTAGCAATACCCCTGAGCATGCTGGGATATGAATGGGCGCCCAGGGACATACGGAGCAGCATATTCATTGAAGGCCACACACAGAGAGCGGGTAGACCACAGTTTAAGCAGCACATTAAACTCACTGAGCCAAGCCTTATTCCAGGAACTCAAGTGCAATCTCTAGTTTGGCACTCCAGTGCAGTACCAAGGGAGTGCTGCACTGTCTGGAGGGCTGGCTCCCAGGATGAGATATTTTGTAACCCAGGTCACTCAGCCAGATCGGGAAGATCCCGTAACATGGCTGAGAAGACCAGGGGAGAACTGGGGATCACAGTTTGAGGATAAAGGGGCAAACCTTTTAGAACTGAGGTGAGGAGAAATTTCTTCGCCCAGAGAGTGGTGAATGTGTGAAATTCACTCCCACAGAAAGTAGTTGAGGCCAAAATGTTGTCTGATTTCCAGAAGAAATTAGATATAGCTCACGGGGCTAAAGGGATCAAAGGATATGGGTTTTTTTAAAGTTTATTTATTACTGTCACAAGTACGTTTACATTAACACTGCAATGAAGTCACTGTGAAAATCCCCTGGTCATCACACTCCGGCGCCTGTTCGGGTACACTGAGGGGGAATTTAGCACGGCCAATGTGCCCTAACCAGCACGTCTCTCAGACTGTGGAAGGGAACCGGAGCACCCGGGGAAAAACCCACGCAGACACGGGGAGAACATGCAGACTCCACACAGACAGTGACTCGAGGCTGGCAATTGAACCCAGCTCCCCCGCTAACCACTGCGCCACAGGGAAGGGTGGGGGGGGGATCAGGATATTGAATTCAATGATCAGCCGCGATCATAATGAATGGTGGAGCAGGCTCGAAGGGCCAGTTGGTCTAATCTTGCTTGTATTTTAATTGTGTCCACGTACGGTGTCTTGGCGTTTATTGGTAGGGGGATTGAATTTAGGAGTCGCAGCGTCATGTTGCAACTGTACACTACTCTGGTGCGGCCGCACTTGGAGTACTGTGTGCAGTTCTGGTCCCCACATTACAAGAAGGATGTGGAGGCTTTGGAGAGGGTGCAGAGGAGGTTTACCAGGATGTTGCCTGGTATGGAGGGAAGGTCCTATGAGGAGAGACTGAGGGATTTAGGGTTGTTTTCGTTGGAAAGAAGGCGGCTAAGAGGGGATCTTATTGAAACATATAAGATGATTAGAAGTTTAGATAGGGTGGATAGTGATAGCCTTTTTCCTCGGATGGAGAAAGCTAGCACGAGGGGGCATGGCTTTAAATTAAGGGGTGGTAGTTATAGGACGGATGTCAGGGGTAGGTTCTTTACCCAGAGGGTGGTGAGGGATTGGAATGCCCTGCCTGCTGCGGTTGTAAATGCGCCTAGGATATTTTGGCCTTGGAGGGAGTGCAGAGGAGGTTTACTAGGCTGATACCGGAGTTGAGGGGGTTGAGCTATGAGGAGAGGCTGAATAAACTAGGCTTGTACTCGTTAGAGTTTAGAAGAATGAGGGGAGATCTCATTGAGACGTATAAGATGATGAATGGGATGGATAGGATAGAGGTGGAAAGACTCTTCCCGCTCAAAAAAGACAGTAGGACTAGGGGGCACAGCCTCAAGATAAAGGGGGGGCAGTTCAGAACGGAGTTGAGGAGGAACTTCTTCACTCAAAGGGTGGTGAATCTCTGGAATTCTCTGCCCGTTGAAGTGGTGGAGGCTGCCTCGCTAAATATTTTTAAGAAGCGGGTTGATGGGTTTTTGATAAGAGAGGGGATTAAGGGTTATGGGGAGAGGGCGGGAAAGTGGAACTGAGCCACGACAGATCAGCCATGATCTTATTGAATGGCGGGGCAGGCTCGAAGGGCCAGATGGCCTACTCCTGCTCCTATTTCTTATGTTCTTATGTTCTTATGTAGTTTGGGGGCGTTTAAGAGATCCGTGGATAGGTTTATGGACGAAAAGGGATTGGTATAGGCTAGTGGGTCATTGTTTTTGTAACTGGTCGGCGCAACATCGTGGGCCGAAGGGCCTGTTCTGCGCTGTAATGTTCTATGTTCTATGTTCATACTGCTTCCAGCTCCCAGGGATTATTCATTCTGAAACACATCTGCCTCGAGGGCTTGGAAATCTCCCTGAACCACTGGTCAGGCTGTTCTTGAGTGCCTCTGATTGGATTGCTTTGACTGTTCGTTTTTACCAACGAAACGTTAACGAGTGCTGCTCCGGCTTCCTCCCACAGTCCAAGGATGTGCGGGTTAGGTGGATTGGCCAGGCCAACTTGCCCCTTAGTGTCGGGGGGACTAGCAGGGTAAATATGTGAGTCTGTGAGAGTGGGTGGAATTGTGGTCAGTGTAGACTCGATGGGCCGACTGGCCTTCTTCTGTACGTCAGGGATTCCCCATCAGTGTAATCTAGTTTAAAAGTTAAAACAACATTGGGTAACATATACCTTTGTATCCAAGTGACACTAACCCTAATGACAACAAAGGTTACAATCCGTCAATTACTGAATATAATCAAACAAATCGCTGGACACAAAATCCACTTTTATTGGTTAATTCAAACAATAAGAATTTAACATTTATTTCCATTATTGATAGAACACTTGTGTCACATTTTTTCAGTTCCAGTCTCGCTGTCCATCATTTTAATGGAAAAAAAGTCTTCTCAACTGATCAGAAACTCCAAATAAGTTTTACTCTCACAACACATTGTTGCAGGACATGTTACTTGATTACGTGTCAATTGTCTTCACAAGGGAGCAGCCTGCAAAGTCTCAGACATATATAGAACATAGAACATAGAACATTACAGCACAGAACAGGCCCTTCGGCCCACGATGTTGCGCCGACCAATTAAAAAGCAATGACCCTCTAACCTAAACCAATCCCTTTCCATCCATAAACCTATCCACGGATCTCTTAAACGCCCCCAAACTAGGCGCATTTACAACTGCAGCAGGCAGGGCATTCCAATCCCTCACCACCCTCTGGGTAAAGAACCTACCCCTGACATCCGTCCTATAACTACCACCCCTTAATTTAAAGCTATGCCCCCTCGTGCTAGCTTTCTCCATCCGAGGAAAAAGGCTATCACTGTCCACCCTATCTAAACCTCTAATCATCTTATATGTTTCAATAAGGTCCCCTCTTAGCCGCCTTCTTTCTAATGAAAACAACCTCAAATCCCTCAGTCTCTCCTCATAGGACCTCCCCTCCATACAAGGCAACATCCTGGTAAACCTCCTCTGCACCCTCTCCAAAGCCTCCACATCCTTCCTATAATGTGGGGACCAGAACTGCACACAGTACTCCAAGTGCGGCCGCACCAGAGTTGTGTACAGTTGCAACATGACGCTGCGGCTCCTAAATTCAATCCCCCTACCAATAAATGCCAAGACACCGTATGCCTTCCTAACTACCTTATCTACTTGATTCCCACTATTCAGAGTCCTACCGTTAGCCCTATACTCTACACATCTGTTATTCCTGCCAAAGTGAATTACCTCACACTTCTCCACATTTTATATATATATATATATAGTATATCGCAAAGTAGGACAACACGCTTGAGGATGGCACAGTAGCACGGTGGTTAGCACTGCTGCCTTACACACCAGGGACCCGGGTTCGATTCCCGGCTTGGGTCACTGTCTGTGTGGAGTCTGCACAATCTCCCCGTGTCTGCATGGGTTTCCTCCCACACAATCTGAAGACAGCAAGCCAGGGGATTAAATCCATTGGACCCTCTAGTTCCTTACTTTGCACAGGAAATCAAAATACAGGTGAGATGAAGGTAGAAGCTAAACTGTCATTAATGAAAGTTGGAAACTCTTTAAAAGTATGGCGTTCCTTATCATGATGGATAAATTTGACATTCAAGAAATATAAAATTGCTCTTCCATGGCAATTGTGTCGCAAAAATTATGAATTTAGTATGCTGATAAAACCCAGTCACACCTCATTCATGAGGAGTACCATTTTACAACCAGGATAGAAGGACAAGTTCAGGTTAGTGATTTCTAATTGATAGCGGTCTAGAGGGCCCACAACAGCGCACCGTCTGGCGGGAGTGTACAATCCAGCAACCTCTAGTTTACCACATTTAGCTGCGCTGATAGGAACTCCAGAGGCTGCTGCTGGCTTCACTAGTAATGACAGCAAACATTGCTGACGATACGAAGGTTGGTGGTGTTGTGGATAGTCTGGAGGAATGTGAGAAATTGCAGCGTGACATAGATAGGATGCAAGACTGGGCAGAGAAGTGGCAGATGGACTTCAACGCGAATAAATGTGTAGTGGTCCATTTTGGCAGGACCAATGGGATGAAGGAATACAATATCAAGGGTAGGACTCTTAGCTGGGTTGAAGAGCAGAAGGACCTTGGGGTCCGGGTCCATAGGACTCTTAAATCGGCCTCGCAGGTGGAGGATGTAGTCAAGAAGGCGTATGGTGTACTGGCCTTCATTAATCGAGGGATTGAGTTTAGGAGTCGGGAGGTAATGCTGCAACTTTATAGGACCCTTGTCAGGCCTCACTTGGAGTACTGTGCGCAGTTCTGGTCGCCTCACTACAGGAAGGATGTAGAAGCTATTGAGAGGGTGCAAAGGAGATTTACAAGGATGTTGCCTGGATTGGGAGGCATGACTTATGAGGGTAGGTTAAGGGAGCGAGGTCTCTTCTCCCTGGAGAGACGAAGATTGTGAGGGGACCTGATAGAGGTTTATAAAATGTTGACAGGAATAGATAGGGTGGATTCTCGGAGGCTATTTCCCAGGGCTGAAATGGTCGCTACGAGAGGACACAGGTTTAAGGTGCTGGGGAGCAGGTACAGAGGAGATGTCAGGGGAACGTTTTTCACTCACAGGGTGGTGAGTGAATGGAATCGGCTGCCGTCGGTGGTGGTAGAGGCGAACTCGCTGGGGTCTTTTAAAAGACTTCTGGACGAGTATATGAGATCTAATGGGATTGGGAGTTACAGATAGTTCTATGGCTTGGTGGGTATGGATGTGATCGGCGCAACTTGTGGGCCGAAGGGCCTGTTTGTGCTGTAGCGTTCTATGTTCTATTGACAGTGTCTCCGTCATCACCCTGGGAATCTCTGTTTCAGCCATCAACCTTTGTACTGTTGCAGCGTCTCCAGAGATAGCCCTTCCTCCTTTAAGTGACTTGTATCTCTAGAATCACCAGCTCCATCTCCGGAATACTGTTGCTGAATTTGGGGTCACTTAGCAACATAGGAACTAGAAGCGGAAGTCGGTAAATCCAGCCCTTCGAGCCTGCTCCGCCATTCAATCAGATCGTGGCTGATCTCTCCCGGGTCTCAAACCCACTTCCCCGCTTAAAGTAAAGTTTATTTATTATAGATGTGGAGATGCTGGCATTGGACTGGGGTGGGCACAATAAGAAGTCTCACAACACCAGGTTAAAGTCCAACTCTTCAGCCAGAGACTGGGGAATCTGTGGAACCAGATTCCACAGATCTGGTTCCAGGAAGCTGTGGAGGACAGGTCATTGAGTGTCTTTGAGACAGAGGTACATAGATCCTTGATTAACAAGGGGGTTGGGGATAATGGGGAAAAGGCAGGAGAATGGGGCTGAGAAAATTATCAGCCATGATTAAATGGTGGAGCAGACTCGATGGGCTGAGTGGTCTAACTTTGTTCTTATGGTCTTATTTGGAATCACAAGCTTTAGGAGCGCCGCTCCTTCATCAGGTGAGTGGAGAGATGGGTTCAGCAACACAGCATATATAGACACAGACACAATTGCAAGATAATGGTTTGTTTATTTATTATTGAACATAAGAACATAAGAAATAGGAGCAGGAGTAGGCCATCTAGCCCTTCGAGCCTGCCCCGCCATTCAATAAGATCATGGCTGATCTGTCGTGGCTCAGTTCCACATTCCCGCCCTCTCCCCATAACCCTTAATCCCCTCGCCTATCAAAAACCTATCAACCCGTGTCTTAAAAATATTTAGCGAGGCAGCCTCCACCACCTCAACGGGCAGAGAATTCCACAGATTCACCACCCTTTGAGTGAAGAAGTTCCTCCTCAACTCCGTTCTAAACCGCCCCCCCCCTTTATCTTGAGGCTGTGCCCTCTAGCCCTACTGTCCTTTCTGAGCAGGAAGAGTCTCTCCACCTCTATCCTGTCCATCCCATTCATCATCTTATACGTCTCAATGAGATCTCCTCATTCTTCTAAACTCTAACGAGTACAAGCCTAGTTTATTCAGCCTCTCCTCATAGCTCAACCCCCTCAACTCCGGTATCAGCCTAGTAAACCTCCTCTGCACTCCCTCCAAGGCCAAAATATCCTTGCGTAAGTGCGGCGACCAAAGCTGCACACAGTACTCCAGCTGCGGCCTCACCAATGCCCGATACAGCTGCAGCAAGACCTCCCTACTTTTATATTCAATCCCCCTCGCTATGAAGGCCAGCATCCCATTCGCCTTCCTGACCACCTGCTGCACCTGCAAGCTGGGTTTTTGCGACTCATGCACAAGGACCCCGAGGTCCCTCTGCACCGTCGCCTGCTGCAGTTTTTCGCCACGTAAGTAATAGTCCTTCCTACCATTATTCCTACCAAAGTGGACCACCTCGCACTTGCCAACATTAAATTCCATTTGCCAGTTCCTGTCACAAGTAGGCTTATGTTAACATTGCAATGAAGTTATTGTGAAGATCCGGTGTCTGTTTGCGTACACTGAGGGAGAATTTAGCATGGCCAATGCATCTGACCAGCACGTCTTTCAGACTGTGGGACGGAACCCACGCAGACACGGGGAGAACGTGCAGACTCCGCACAGACAGTGACCCAAGCCGGGAATCGAACCCAGGTCACCGGTGCCGTGAAGCAGCAGCGCTAACTACTACGCCACCCGCTCCCCATATCCCTCTTTCCCTTTTTTAAAATTAGTAAATGTTAATTGGTAAATATTGCTGCAAGGTTAAGAGAGAGTGAGCGAGATCTTTACCATTGTAAGAAGTCTCACAACACCAGGTTAAAGTCCAACAGGTTTATTTGGAATCACACATTTTCAGAGCGCTGCTTCTCATCAGGTGAGTGAAGTGGTGGGTTCACAAATGCGACATATAGAGACAGAGAATTGCAAGATAATGTTTATCTACCCTTTTAGACTTAGGGGAAACCCGGCTTCCCAGTTCAACTACTCGTTGTGTGCTGACAAGGGAGGCTTATTTCCCTGTTCCTTATTTTTCCCATTAGGAAATTGCAACTGGCATTGGCCACACAATTCTGGGAAAAGTATATGCGGGCTGTTAAGTAATTTGTCCCTTTCGGAGAATACTTCAGACTCGAACCTCTGTGATGGTTCCTTCTGTTTATTTTTGTAAAAGTATCAAGCTAAAGCAATATGTTTTGTGATGTTTCCCGGCAACAGTCACGCTGCTCTCTCAACAACTGAGTGTGATTCCGTCATTTCTGAGGGTGGTTAGCAGTCAGTAGCTCAGTGGTTAGCACTGCTGGCTCACAGCGCCAGGGACTTGGGTTCAATTCCTGGTTTGGGTCACTGACTGTGCAGAGTTTGCATATTCTCCCTGTGTCTGCATGGGTTCCCTTCACGTTCTCAGGTTTCCTCCCATAGTCCGAAAGATGTGCTGATTAGGTACCTTGGCCATACTAACTTCTCCCTCAGTGTACCCAAACGTGCGCCGAAGTGTGGCGACTAGGGGATTTTCACAGTAACTTCATTGCGGTGTTAACATAAGCCTACTTGTGACACTAAAAAATAAGTAAACCTTAAACTTTAGTCAACTATATTGATGTGGTCTGGAGTCACATGTAGGCCAGATCGGATAAGGGCAGTAGATCATAGAACCATAGAACTATACAGTGCAGAAGAGACCCTTCAGCCCATCGAGTCTACACTGACACATTATGCATTTTGGTGGATCGAACCAGGCAGTCAATGGTAGGACACTGGGGAGAGTTACAGATCAAATAGATCTAGGGGCACATGTTCATAGCTCCTTGAAAGTGGAGTCACAGGTGGGCAGAGTGGTAAAGAAAGCATTCGGCATGCTTGGTTTCATTGGTCAGAACATTGAGCACAGGAGTTGGGACGTCTTGTTGAAGTTTTACAAGAAATTGGTAAGACCACACTTGGAATACTGTGGACAGTTCTTGTTACTCTATTATAGAAAGGATATTATTAAACCAGAAAGAGTGCAGAAAAGATTTACTAGGATGCTACCAGGACTTGATGGATTGAGTTATAAGGAGAGGCTGAATAGACTGGGACTCTTTTCTTTGGAGCGTAGGAGGCTGAGGGGTGATCTTATAGAGGTTTATAAAATAATGAGGGGAAAAAACAAGATAGATAGTTAATATATTTTCCCAAAGATAGGGGAGTCTAAAACTAGAGGGCATAGGTTTAAGGTGAGAGGGAAGAGATACAAAAGGGGCAATTTTTTCACACAGAGGGTGATGAGTGTCTGGAACAAGCTGCCAGAGGTAGTAGTAGAGGCGGGTACAATTATATCTTTTAAAAAGCATTTAGGCAGTTACATGGGTATAGAGGGATATGGGCCAAATGCGGGCATTTGGGATTAGCTTAGGCATTTAAAAAAAAATAAGGGCAGCATGTAAAATTTGGGCCAAAGGGCCTGTTTCCATGCTGCAAATCTCTATGACTCTATTAGAAACACTGACCTCCCACCTAGTTCCATCTGCCGGCAGTTGGCCCATGGTCCTGAATGTTCTGGCATGCCAAGTGCTCATTCAGGTACTTTTTAAAGGATGTGAGGCCTCCACCACCTTCCCAGGTAGCACATTCCAGACTGTCACTTTCCTCTGGGTAAAAAAAGATTTTCCTCGCATACCCTCCTAAATCTCCCACCCCTCACCTTGAACCTATATCCCCGCATGACTGACACTTCAACGAAGGGGAACAGTTGCTCCTTATCCATTCTGTCCATGCCCCTCATAATCGTGGCACAGTAGGTAGTCTCACAACTCCAGGTTAAAGTCCAACAGGTTTATTTGCTAGCACGGGCTTTTGGAGCATTGCCTCTTCATCAGGTGAGTGAAGAGTTCAGTTCACAAACAGGGCATATAAACAGGGCATATATAGATATACATATAGCTTGTGTTGGACTTTAGCCTGGTGTAGTGAGACTTCTTACTGTGCCCACCCCAGTCCAATGCCAACTTCTCCAAATCATGACTACCACCCCCTCCTCATAATCTTGAATACCTCAATCAGGTCGCCCCTCAGTCTTCTCAGCTCCAGAGAGGACAACCCAAGTCTATCCAACCTCTCTTTATAACTTAAAGGTTCCATCCTAGTGAATCTCCTCCGCAACCCCTCCAGTGCATTCACATCCTTCTCATTTAGAATCATAGAACCCTACAGTGCAGGAAGAGGCCCTTCAGCCCATCGAGTCTGCACCAAACACAATCCCACTCAGGCCCTATCCCTATATCATACCCACTAATCCCTCTACCCTACGCATCTCTGGACACTAAGGGGCAATTTCTTAGCATGGCCAGTCAACCTAACCTGCACATCTTTGGACTGTGGGAGGAAACCAGAGTACCTATGTGTACAGAGTACTATGTGTACATAGATCCCTGAAAGTTGGGAATCAAGTAGATAAGGTTGTTAAGAAGGCATACGGTGTCTTGGCGTTTATTGGTAGGGGGATTGAATTTAGGAGTCGCAGCGTTATGTTGCAACTGTACACAACTCTGGTGCGGCCGCACTTGGAGTACTGTGTGCAGTTCTGGTCCCCACATTACAGGAAGGATGTGGAGGCTTTGGAGAGGGTGCAGAGGAGGTTTACCAGGATGTTGCCTGGTATGGAGGGGAGGTCCTATGAGGAGAGGCTGAGGGATTTGGGGTTGTTTTCGCTGGAAAGAAGGCGGCTAAGAGGGGATCTTATTGAAACATATAAGATGATTAGAGGTTTAGATAGGGTGGATAGTGATAGCCTTTTTCCTCTGATGGAGAAATCTAGCACGAGGGGGCATGGCTTTAAATTAAGGGGGGGGTAGTTATAGGACAGATGTCAGGGGTAGGTTCTTTACCCAGAGGGTGGTGAGGGATTGGAATGCCCTGCCTGCTGCAGTTGTAAATGCGCCTAGTTTGGGGGCGTTTAAGAGATCCGTGGATAGGTTTATGGATGAAAAGGGATTGGTTTAGGTTAGTGGGTCATTGTTTTTTAACTGGTCAGCGCAACATCGTGGGCCGAAGGGCCTGTTCTGCGCTGTAATGTTCTATGTTCTACCTGGAGGAAACCCACACAGACACGAGGAGAATGTGCAAACTCCACACAGACAGTGACCCGAGCTGGGAATTGAACCCAGGACCCTGGAGCTGTGAAGCAGCAGTGCTAACCACTGTGCTACCGTGCCACCCTTTCTTCCCCTAAAGGGCATTAGTGAGCCAGATGTTTTTTTTTCAATGATCATCCAATAGTTTAAGTCCAATATCACCCTGTATATTCCCGATTTATTTAATTAATAGAATTTAAATTCCCAGAATGTCACTCACGTACCTCAAAATCATTAGTCCAGGTTATCACAGGATTTGCTAGTCCTACAACATTAAATACTGTGCTAGCAATCTCAGTGTTATCTATTTATAAGATTTAATTTATTCAACCTGGAATCAATCAGTGTATAAATCTGTCCCCCCCCCCCACCCCCCGGGTTGTAACTAATAGTTGGCAGGTGGGAAATGGAGCTGAGGTTGTGTTGGAAAAAAGTGGCTTAAGAATTTACAGCAAGTTCCCCCGTGGTTAGAATGTGGAACTTGTTACCAAAGTGTTGGGATCAATGGGGTAGACTCAGCTCAGAGAATGTTAGACAAGGATATGAGGGAGGAAGGAGTATGGGGGTGTGGGTGGGATTCTGCAGTCCGCGTTTGCCCCAACACCGGACGTTCCCGCCCAAGCTCAACGAACCTTTAAGTGGTCCGCCAAATTTGCTGTCCCACCCACTACAATTCCCGTGACGGGCCAGACGGGAGAATTATGTCTTGCGCTTCCCAATCTGCAGTGTAACTAGGAGCAAATGATGGAGAGGGAAAGATAGAATGGCTACACTGCAGAAGAAGGCCATTCAGACCATTGAGTTGGGACGTCTTGTTGAAGTTGTACAAGACATTGGTAAGGCCACACTTGGAACACTTCTAGTCACTTTATTACAGAAGAAACAATACTTTTCACTCTATGTTAATAGATGTGACAATAATAAATCAAATCAAAAAGGATATTATTAAACTAGAAAGAGTGCAGAAGAGATATATTAGGATGTAATCAGGACTTGAGTTCTAAGGGAAGGCTGGATAGACTGGGACTTTTCTTTTTCTGGAGTGTAGGAGGCTTGGGGATGATCTTATAGAGGTCTATAAAATAATGAGGGGCATAGATCAGCTAGATAGTCAATATCTTTTCCCAAAGGTAAGGGAGACTAAAACTGAAGGGCATAGGCTTAAAGTGTGAGGGGAGAGATACAAAAGTGTCCAGAGGGGCAATTTTTTTCACTCAGAGGGTGGTGAGTGCCTGGAACAAGTTGCCAGAGGTAGTAGTAGAGGCGGGTACAATTTTGTCTTTTGAAAAGCATAAGAACATAAGAACATAAGAAATAGGAGCTGGAGTAGGCCATCCAGCCCTTCGAGCCTGCCCCGCCATTCAATAAGATTATGGCTGATCTTATTTAGACAGTTACATGGGTATGATGGGTATAGAGGGATATGGGCCAAATCGGGCAACTGGGACTAGCTTTAGAGTTTAAAAAAAGGGCAGAATGGACATGTTGGGCCTCTATGGCTCTATAAATCTGCACGGACCACAATCTCACCCAGGCCCTATTCCCACAGCCCCATATATTTACCCTGCTAATTCCCCTGACGCTAGCGTCGATTTAGCATGGCCAATCTTCCTGACCCGCACATCTTTTGGATTGTGGGAGGAAACCAGAGCACCCAGAGGAAACCCACGCAGACACGGGGAGAACGTACAGACGCCACACAGTCGGTGACCCAAGCCGGGAATCGGACCCAGGTCCCTGGCGCTGTCAGGCAGCAGCGCTAACCACTGTGCTGCCCAACGGACCTTTAGACAGTTCGCTGAATTTTCAGTCTCACCCCGTTACGATTTCTGCGATGGGCCAGTCAGGAGAATTTCATCCTGATCCTCCAGTTTAGCTGGGAGCAAATGATGGAGAGAGGGAAAGTTCTGAAAGGAGGGAAGAAGATGCCTTAATGAGTATCGGCCGGTGGCTCTGATACCCATCATCACGAAGTGCTTGGAAAGGTTAGTCACGGAATCAACTCCAGCCTCACGGACTACCTGGACCCACTATAGTTTGGCTATTGCCACAAGAGGTCCACAGCAGATGCCATCTCCCTGGCCTTGCACTCAACCCTGGAACACCTACATAACAAGGACACCAATATCAGATTTCTATTTATTGACTACAGCTCAGCCTTCAACACTACTATTCCCAAGAAAATCATTTCCAAACTCAGTGGCCTGGGCCTCGGCATCTCCCTCTGTGACTGGATCCTGAGCTTCCTAACTCACAGACCACAATCAGTAAGGATAGGCAACAACACCTCCTCCACGATCATCCTCAACACCGGTGTCCCACAAGGCTGTGTTCTCAGCCCCCTACTATACTCCTTATACACCTATGACTGTGTGGCCAAATTCCCCTCCAATTTGATTTTCAAGTTTGCTGACGACACCACCATAGTGAGTCGGATCTCTAACAATGATGAGACAGCGTACAGGAATGGGACAGAGAATCTCGTGAATGGTGCGGCAACAATAGTCTCTCCCTCGATGTCGACAAAACGAAGGAGATAGTCATCAACTTCAGGAAGCGTAGAGGAGAACATGCCCCTGTCTACGTCAATGGGGATGCAGTAGAAAGGATTGAGAGCTTCAAGTTTTTAGGTGTCCAGATCACCAATAACCTGTCCTGATCCCTCCATGCTGACACTATAGTTAAGAAAGCCCACCAATGCCTCTACTTTTTCAGAAGACTAAGGAAATTTGTCATGTCAGCAACAACTCTCACCAACTTTTACAGATGCACTATAGAAAGCATTCTTTCTGGTTGTATCACAGCTTGGTATGGGCTCCTGCTCTGCCCAAGGCCACAAGGAACTACAAAAGGTCGTGAATGTAGCCCAATCCATCACCCAAACCAGCCTCCCATCCATTGACACTGTCTATACCTCCCGCTGCCTTGGCAAAGCAGCCAGTATAATTAAGGACCCCACGCACCCCGGACATTCTCTCTTCCACCTTCTTCCGTTGGGAGAAAGATACAGAAGTTTGAGGTCACGTACCTCAGAACAGGTACGTGTTCTCTATTTATTGACTACAGCTCAGCCTTCAACACTATTATTCCCGAGAAACTCATTTCCAAACTCCATGGCCTGGGCCTCAGCACCTCCCTCTGAGACTGGATTTTCTGGTTTCGGCGCAAGTCCAGCTGGAAAATCCAGCCCAAGGAGTTACTTAGAACATCCTCAGTTGGCCTGCTGGCCAAAGGGTATTGCTATTTCGGCCAATGGGGAGGAAGACTGCTACGCACTCAATACAGTGAGCAGTGGAACCCGGAATTTTCAACCCATTCCCTTCGGCAACATCGTCCGTTCCTGCTGAGGTCAACGGACATTCATATGGCCAGCTGTGTCCGATGTGGGAGAATCCGACGGGGGGAGAATCCAAAACAAGGAGAATCCGATACAGGGAGAATCCAATACAGGGAGAACCTGACACAGGAAGAATCGGACACAGGGAGAATCCATCATGGGGAGAATCCGACACAGGGAGAATCCGACACAGGGAGAATCCGACACAGGGAGAATCCGACACAGGAAGAATCGGACACGGAGAGAATCTGACATGGGGACAATCCAACACGGGAACAATCGGATACGAGGAGAATCGGACACAGGGAGAATCAGATACGGGGAGAATCGGATACGGGGGGGCGGGGGTAGAATCCGACACGGAAAGAATCCAACACGGGGAGAATCGGATACGGGGAGAATCCGACACAGGGAGAATCAGATACGGGGAGAATCCGATGCTGGCAGAATTGGATACAGGGAGAATCCAATGCGGGGAGAATCCAACGCGAGGAGAATCCGACATGGGGAGAATCGGATACGTGGGGAGAATCCGACGCAGGGAGAATCCGACACGGGGAGAATCGGAAACGGGGGGGAGAATCTGACACGGAGAGAATCCAACACAGGGAGAATCGGATACGGGGAGAATCCGACGCAGGGAGAATCCGACATGGAGAGAATCGGATACGGGGGGGAGAATCCGACGTGGGGAGAATCCGACGTGGGGAGAATCCGACGTGGGGAGAATCCGACATGGAGAGAATCGGATATGGGGAGAATCCGACATGGGGAGAATCCGGCACGGAGAGAATCGGATACGGGGAGAATCCGACGCAGGGAGAATCCGACATGGAGAGAATCGGATACGGGGGGGAGAATCCGACGTGGGGAGAATCCGACATGGAGAGAATCGGATACGGGGGGGGAGAGAATCCGACGTGGGGAGAATCCGGCATGGAGAGAATCGGATACGGGGAGAATCCGACATAGGGAGAATCTGCCTGTGGTTTGCTGCATCATCCACAAGCTCACCTTCATGTACAAATAACCAAGGGCTCGATTTTATGTTGTAAAATGTAGTAAACTCGGACATGAGGCTATGAATATGATCTGTGCCTGTGTCTGCACAGCTTGCCACCTTACCGAAACCTGACACGGGCCAGCGGCGATTTAAATGCATTTGCGTCATTTAATTTGAATTAATGAACTTTATCAGCATTTCTCCCCTTACCGACACATTCACTGATCTAGAATCGCGCCGAAACAAACCTGCTGAATAAAAGTCTGAATTGGGCACTTCAGGTGCTGGAGAAGAGAGTTCAGAGCTTCCAACGGCTCTCTGACTCAGATCAGTGGGGGGGGGAGAAGGAGGTGGGTCAGATGTACCTTGGGGTACAGTTGTGGGGGGGTGTGGGGGGTGGTGGAGTGAGGCCAGATCGCTCTCGGGAGAGGGGAGGAGGGAGGCGGCTAAGATGTATCTCTAGTGAGGGAGGGGAGGCCCGATCGCTCACTGGTGGAGGGGGTGGGAGGCCGGATGGATGTCTGGTGGGGGGGTTCTGGGGGGTCCGCTGCCACTCTGCGAGCAATCGATGGGGGGGAAGGGAGCAGGGGGTTGTGATCGGTCTCAGTAGCGGCGGGGTGAGTGGATAAGAGGGACAGTAATATGTGTGAGGGCCATCGCTCCCGCCTTTCACTCCTGGCCACTTTCTCTGCTTTCTGTGGCCCGGAAGTGATCTGACGCAGGCGCATTTTTCAATTTTTTTTTCCTAACCGCACACGCGCAGTTCAGAGCTCCGATCGTTTCGGGCATGCTAAGCCTCGCCCACAGCGCAAATGGGCCCCGCAATTTTTTTCCAGGCTGAGTGCGTATGGGGACGCCTGGGAGCAGATTTCCAAGTCAGATCTGAATTACGCCCAGATTCAGCGCTTAGAATGGAAATGGTAAAATCAGACCCAGAGCCAACGGATGGGAGGCTGGTTTGTGTGATGGATTGGGCTACGTAAGAACATAGGAAATAGGAGCAGGAGTAGGCCAACTAGCCCTTCGAGCCTGCCCCGCCGTTCAATAAGATCATGGCTGATCTGTCGTGGCTCAGTTCCACATTCCCGCCCTCTCCCCATAACCCTTAATCCCCTCTCTTATCAAAAACCCATCAACCCGCGTCTTAAAAATATTTAGCGAGGCAGCCCCCACCACTTCAACGGGCAGAGAATTCCAGAGATTCACCACCCTTTGAGTGAAGAAGTTCCTCCTCAACTCCGTTCTAAACCGCCCCCCCCTTTATCTTGAGGCTGTGCCCCCTAGTCCTACTGTCCTTTCTGAGTGGGAAGAGTCTCTCCACCTCTATCTTATCCATCCCATTCATCATCTTATATGTCTCAATGAGATCTCCCCTCATTCTTCTAAACTCTGACGAGTACAAGCCTAGTTTATTCAGCCTCTCCTCATAGCTCAACCCCCTCAACTCCGGTATCAGCCTAGTAAACCTCCTCTGCACTCCCTCCAAGGCCAAAATATCCTTGCGTAAGTGCGGCGACCAAAACTGCACACAGTACTCCAGCTGCGGCCTTACATACACAACCTTTTGTAGTTCCTTGCAGTCCTGTGCAGAGCAGGAGCCCATACCAAGCTGTGATACAACCAGAAAGAATGCTTTCTATGGTGCTTCTGTAAAAGTTGGTGAGAGTCGTAGCGGTCATGCCAAATTTCCTTAGTCTTCTGAGAAAGTAGAGGCGTTGGTGGGCTTTCTTAACTATGGTTTCGGCATGGGGGGGACCAGGACAGGTTGTTGGTGATCTGGACACCGAAAAACTTGAAGCTCTCAATCCTTTCTACTTCGTCTCCATTGACGTAGACAGGGACACGTTCTCCTTTACGCCTCCTGAAGTCAATTTAGGACGGAGGTGAGGAGACATTTCTTCACCCAAAGAGTGATGAGCCTGTGGAATTCATTACCACGGGAAGCAGTTGATGCCAAAACATTGAATGTATTCAGGAGGCAGCTGGATGTAACACTTGGGGTGAATGGGATCAAAAGTAATGGGGAGAAAGCAGGATTAAGCTCTTGAGTTGAATAATCAACCATGATCGTGATGAATGGCGGAGCAGGCTCGAAGGGCCAAATAGAACATAGAACATAGAACATAGAACATTACAGCGCAGAACAGGCCCTTCGGCCCACGATGTTGCGCCGACCAGTTACAAAAACAATGACCCACTAACCTAAACCAATCCCTTTTCGTCCATAAACCTGTCCACAGACCTCTTAAACGCCCCCAAACTAGGCGCATTTACAACTGCAGCAGGCAGGGCATTCCAATCCCTCACCACCCTCTGGGTAAAGAACCTACCCCTGACATCCGTCCTATAACTACCCCCCCTTAGTTTAAAGCCATGCCCCCTCGTGCTAGATTTTTCCATCAGAGGAAAAAGGCTATCACTATCCACCCTATCTAAACCTCTAATCATCTTATATGTTTCAATAAGATCCCCTCTTAGCCGCCTTCTTTCCAACGAAAACAACCCCAAATCCCTCAGCCTCTCCTCATAGGATCTCCCCTCCATACCAGGCAACATCCTGGTAAACCTCCTCTGCACCCTCTCCAAAGCCTCCACATCCTTCCTGTAATGTGGGGACCAGAACTGCACACAATACTCCAAGTGCGGCCGCACCAGAGTTGTGTACAGTTGCAACATAACGCTACGACTCCTAAATTCAATCCCCCTACCAATAAACGCCAAGACACTGTATGCCTTCTTAACAACCTTATCTACTTGATTCCCAACTTTCAGGGATCTATGTACACATACACCTAGATCCCTCTGCTCCTCCACACTATTCAAAGTCTTCCCGTTAGCCCTATACTCAACACATCTGTTATTCCTACCAAAGTGAATTACCTCACATTTCTCTGCATTAAACTCCATCCGCCACCTCTCGGCCCAGCTCTGCAACCTGTCTAAGTCTTCCTGCAAACTATGACACCCTTCCTCACTATCTACCACACCTCCGACTTTGGTGTCATCAGCAAATTTACTGATCCACCCAACTATACCCTCATCCAGATCATTAATAAAAATCACAAACAGCAGTGGCCCCAACACAGATCCCTGAGGCACACCACTTGTAACCGAACTCCATGATGAATATTTACCGTCAACCACTACCCTCTGTCTCCTATCCGCTAGCCAATTCCTAATCCAGTTCCCTAGATCACCCCCAATCCCATACATCTGCATTTTGTGCAGAAGCCTACCATGGTGAACCTTATCAAACGCCTTACTAAAATCCATATACACCACGTCCACTGCCTTACCCCCATCCACCTCTTTGGTCACTTTCTCAAAAAACTCAATAAGGTTAGTAAGGCACGACCTACCCGCCACAAAACCATGCTGACTATCTCCAATCAACTCATTACTCTCCAAATAACTATAAATCCTGTCCCTAATAATTTTTTCCAAAACCTTGCCCACAACAGAAGTGAGACTCACCGGTCTATAATTCCCGGGGAAGTCTCTGTTCCCCTTCTTAAACAATGGGACAACATTCGCTAACCTCCAATCATCTGGTACTATACCAGATATGTGGAGTTTTTTCAAGGAGCAGCTACTGCGAGTCTGTGATAGAAATTATTAATAAATAATTAATAAATTATTAAGATAGAGATAGAGTAAACAGTGGTAAGCTATTTCCTATGATAGAGACACACAGTACAAGGGGCCATGGACTTAAGGTGAGGGGGGAGAGGTATAACACAGATATTAGAGGGAGGTTTTTCACACAGAGGGTAGTGGGGGTATGGAATGCTCTGCCAAGTAAGGTGGTGGAGGCAAACACGCTAGAGTTGTTTAAGAGTAACTTAGACAGGCACATGAGTCGGTTGGAGATGGGTGGATATGGGAGATTGTTTTGAATAAGGTTCATTAGCATTGGGATGTCCCTGGTAAGGTAAATGGATATGGTACGATAATAATGTTTTGTTTTTTTTTTCATTCACAGGTTTTTAAGTCGGTCCGCCTTGTTGTCCAACGAGGGGCATACAGGCGATGGGTCATACTGGGGCTGCTCTTGGTTGTTCGAGATTGGCCTAGTGCTTCATGTCATTAGTGTGTGCCTAAACTGGATCAGATACTGGGCAAGACGACAGCTCAGTGACTATCGCTGATTGCTGTGCAGACACATGGATTTGGGCTGGTGTCTGTGGGAGTTTGCGCATTCTCCCCGTGCTTGCGTGGGTTTTCTCCGGGTGCTCCGGTTTCCTCCCACACCCCAAAGATGTGCTGTTTGGCAGATTGGCAGGAATAAGTTGTCCCTAAATCAGTTTCCCTCAATCTGGATGGCCATAAAACATTAGACAGGGGTCATGGGTGGAGAGGGGGACTGGTGGTGTTGAGATGGCGGCGTGGGCTCGTTGGGCCGGAGGGCCTGTTTCCCGGGCTGATTTTGTTCTTTGTTCTTTGTTCTTATACCCCTGCTGTGACTCAGGCTGACGTTTTGTTTGATAATGCTGCTGAGACGGGGCACTTTTTGACATTTGTGACATTAAGATGGGGAGGAATTTTTTAAAATTCTTTTTATTCATTCATGGGACTTGGGCGTCGCTGGCTGGCCAACATTTATTGCCCACCCAGAGGGGTAAATTTTTTCACTGAGGGCGGTGAGTGTCTGGAATGAGTTGCCAGAGGCAATAATAGATAAAAGTGCAATTTTGTCTTTTAAAAAGCATTTAAGACAGCTACGTGAGTAAGATGGGTATAAAGGGGGTATGGGCAAATGCGAGCAGTTAGGACTAGTTTAGTGCTAAAAATTGGACAGCATGGACAAGTTGGGCCAAAGGGCCTGTTTCCAAGCTATAAACCTCTATGACTCTATCCCTAGTTGCCCGAGGCCAGTTGAGAGTCAACCACATTGCTGGGGCTCTGGAGTCACGTGTAGGCCAGACCGGGTAAGAACAGAAGATTTCCTTCCCTAAAGGACATTAGTGAACCAAATGGGTTCTTCCCGACAATCGACAATGGTTTCATAGTCATCCTTAGATTCTTAATTCCAAATATTTTTTATTGAATTCAAATTCTGCCATCTGCGATGGTGGGATTCGAACCCGGGTCCCCAGAACATTAGCTGAGTTTCCTGAATTAATAGTCGAGTGATAACTAGACCATCACCTCCCATGTTGTCCAGACAACAGGATGCTTCACTACTCTTCTTACAATAGGACCCGGGATCTTTGATAGCCTTGTCAGGGGATAGATATAGCTTCAATATTTCTAGGGTAGTGGGGAGACAAGAGAGGTGTGTGTCTTCAGGAAAAAAAAGTGTTGGGGAATGCAAAAGAAATGATACATTTAATGTGAGGAACATGTTGACATGTTTGACTCAGTTTTGTTCCTGAAACAAAAGCCAGATTGAGTGGGGGAGGGGAGGAGGGGTGGGGGAACAGAAGGTGGCTAATCATACCCTGCAGGGGAGTGGGGGGTGCGGGGGAGGAGGCGCTCAATGCAAGGGAGAGAGGAGAGGGACAAAAAGAGAAAATGCTGGAAAATCTCAGCAGGTCCGACAGCATCTGTGGGGAGAGAATACGGCCAACGTTTCGAGAGATGTTCCTTCCCCAGAGAGAGGAGACAAAGAACAAAGAACAAAATCAGCCCGGGAAACAGGCCCTTCGGCCCAACGAGCCCACACCGCCATCTCAACACCACCAGTCCCCCTCTCCACCCACGACCCCTCTCTAATGTTTTATGGCCATCCAGATTGAGGGAAACTAATTTAGGGACAATTTATTCCTGCCAATCAGCCTAACAGCACATCTTTGGGGTGTGGGAGGAAACCGGAGCACCCGGAGAAAACCCACGCAAGCACGGGGAGGATGCGCAAACTCCCACAGACACCGGCCCAAATCCATGTGTCTGTACAGCAATCAGCGATAGTCACTGAGCTGTCGTCTTGCCCAGTATCTGGTCCAGTTTAGGCACACACTAACGACATGAAGCACTAGGCCAATCTCGAACAACCAAGAGCAGCCCCAGTACGACCCATCGCGTGTATGCCCCTCGTTGGACACGAGGCGGACCGACTTAAAACCTGTGAATGAAAAGGCTGTGCATCATCACCTGGGGTAGATATAGCGGTGGGAGTGATCACAAGGTGGGTCCTGGCAGCTGAAGGGTGGGGTGCCGGGGTAGGGGGAGACTACTTGGGGTTGAGGGCAAGGGAGAGGTATGGTGGAGGCGGGGGAATGGGAGGGTGTTCTTCCCCCTAGCTTTTCCATTCCTCTTGTGTTTAATTTTTGCATTCTCAGCCTGGTTTTGCTGCTTTGCCCTTAAATTGAACATAAGAACTAGGAGCAGGAGTAGGCCATCTGGCCCCTCGAGCCTGCTCCGCCATTCAATAAGATCATGGCTGATCTTTTTGTGGACTCAGCTCCACTTACCCACCCGCTCACCATAACCCTTAATTCCTTTACTGTTCAAAAATCTATCTATCCTTGCCTTAAAAACATTCACTGGAGTAGCCTCAACTGCTTTACCGGGCAGGGAATTTCACAGATTCACAACTCTTTGGGTGAAGAAGTTCCTCCTCAATCTGCTCCCCCTTATTTTGAGGCTATGCCCCCTAGTTCTGGATTTACCCGCCAGTGGAAATAACTTCCCCGCTTCTATCTTATCTATTCTCTTCATAACCTTATATGTTTCTATAAGATCTCCCCACATTCTTCTGAATTCCAATGAGTATAGCTCCAGTCTACTCAACCTCTCCTCATAAGCCAACCCTCTCAACTCCGGTATCAACCTAGTGAATCTCCTCTGTACCCCCTTCCAGTGCCGATATATCCTTTCTCAAGTAAGGAGACCAAAACTGTACACAGTACTCCAGGAATTAAATAAACCAATCCAAGCAAGTTAACCATCTGCCTTGACAGGTGCCAGGGGCTTCTGGACTGGGAGCGTTTCACACTGACAATCCGTATTTAAAGTTGAAAGCACTTCCATTCCTCGGGTACCCCCCCCGAGGCGCCGGTGTTAAAGGCTCCTGCTGTATCCCTGTGTTGTTCAGAGGGGATATGGGGGCTGACACCTCCATTAATCATTCGCTTCAGCGCTGACATTTTGGCCACTTTTCAAACTCATTCATTCACACGAAGAGGAACTGCTTCCCCATCTGCTCCGCAGATTAGTGGCGGAAGGTATGGAGGGATCCAAATTCTCCCACACTCGCCATCTCAGCCATAGCGATATCTGGGACCGTTACATTTTAAACAAGCTCATTCCA
The DNA here is from genome assembly GCF_965287045.1 of Carcharhinus amblyrhynchos. Classification (NCBI taxonomy): domain Eukaryota; kingdom Metazoa; phylum Chordata; class Chondrichthyes; order Carcharhiniformes; family Carcharhinidae; genus Carcharhinus; species Carcharhinus amblyrhynchos. Next base: position 22,128,140 of record NC_137334.1, on the reverse strand, counting down.
AACATTACTCAACGCCTGATTTTAAACCCATTTGAGCTGTGCTGGATGAATGCTTCCTCTCACTTTAACGCAAGGGGTAATTTTTTTTATTCATCACTGGTTGGCCCAGCATTTATTGCCCATCCCTAGTTAGAACATAGAACATTACAGCGCAGAACAGGCCCTTCGGCCCACGATGTCGCGCCAACCAGTTAAGAAAAAAGCAATGACCCACTAACCTAAACCAATCCCTTTCCATCCATAAACCTATCCACGGATCTCTTAAATGCCCCCAAACTAGGCGCATTTACAACCGCAGCAGGCAGGGCATTTCAATCCCTCACCACCCTCTGGGTAAAGAACCTACCTCTGAGATCTGTCCTATAAAGGGAATATTAGGGGGGCTTCTTCACGGAGAGAGTGGTGGGAGTGTGGAATGAGCTGCCCGATAAAGTGGTAAATGCCACTTTTAACATTTAAGAGAAACTTGGACGGGTTCATGGATGAGAGGGGTGTGGAGGGATATGGTCCAAGTGCAGGTCAGTGGGACTAGGCAAAAAATAGTTCAGCACAGACAAGAAGGGCCAAAAGGCCTGTTTCTGAGCTGTAATTTTCTATGGTTCTATGATCAGAGGGGGCATCGCACAAAGATCACCTTTCTGTATGCTGTCCCACCTCTGCCCTGTGGCTGAATCCTGGGACGGCAGGTTTAGTGTCCTTCTCTGAGGAAGGATGGGGGAGTACAGTGAAGGTTTACCAGGCTGATTCCTGGGATGGCAGGTCTGTCATATGAGGAGAGACTAAGTCGGTTAGGATTATATTCACTGGAGTTGAGAAGATTGAGAACGGATCTCATAGAAACTTATAAAATTCTAACAGGATTAGACAGGGTAGATTCAGAAAGAATGTTCCCCGATGTTGGGGGAGTCCAGGACTAGGGGTCATAGTTTGAGAATAAGGGGGAAACCTTTTAGAACTGAGGTGAGGAGAAATTTCTTCACCCAGAGGGAGGTGAATGTGTGGAATTCACTCCCACAGAAAGTAGTTGAGGCCAAAACGTTGTCTGATTTCAAGAAGAAATTAGATATAGCTCTTGGAGCTAAAGGGATCAAGGATATGTTGGGGGAGAGGGGGGAAGGAGGATCAGGATATTGAATTTGATGATCAGTCATGATCAAAATGAATGGTGGAACAGGCTCGAATGGCCTCCTCTGGCTTCTAGTTTCTTTGTTTCTATGTTTCTAAAGGTTGGCGTTTCAGTTTGGAAATGATGAGGTGTGCCAAGTTTAATCAGTTGTAAGAAGTGTAGGCTCTTTTGTATGGTTTGCCTCAGTTACAAGACTTCATTCTTGTCTGTGTAACTAACCTATGCTGAGCTTTAATTTTAAACTCAGCTGAGAATGCTGGGATGAGCTTGGAAAGTTAACTGCACTCTTTGAAAGCAATCTCGCAAGTGAGGCTTTCTCGTTAGCTAAAACAGAAGCTTTCACAGCTGCCAATTGTTTATGAAAGTTCGAGACTGTGTGTGCCCAGCAATTTCAATAACACAGATTACGAATAACATATATTGTGCATTTTATTGTGTGTTTTTAAATTCAGAGAGTATTCAAAATTAGTATAGTGCCTGGCAGAAAAAGACAGTTTCTCTAAATTAACTTTTTTGTTTCTGTAGTTTTAACTTTAAGCTTTATTCAATAAAAAAAATTTAAAAAATTGTACCAAGTGCTGCCTATGTCTATTCTAAGGTTTGAATGGCCCCTACATCTGTTTACCTTTGACCCAAATGATGATGGATCACATGACTGTCATCCCAGGACCTTGGCTCACGTGTCAATGTGATGGATCAGAGTGATTTTCCATCACTATCACCTTCTATTGCACTCGACAGCAGAGCTGGACTCAGTGTTGTTCCTTCTAATGTTCATAGAAACTTAAAATGGCATCAGGCAACATGGAGCAAAGAACGGGCGGCACGGTAGCACAGTGGTTAGCACTGCTGCTTCACAGCCCTAGGGTCCTGGGTTCGATTCCCGGCTCGGGTCACTGTCTGTGTGGAGTTTGCACATTCTCCTCGTGTCTGTGTGGGTTTCCTCCGGGTGCTCCAGTTTCCTCCCACAGTCCAAAGATGTGCGGGTTAGGTTGATTGGCCATGCTAAGAAATTGCCCCTTAGTGTCCAGGGATGGGTAGGTTTGAGGGATTAGTGGGTATAACATGTAGAGATATGGGGGTAGGGCCTGGGTGGGACAGTGTTTGGTGCAGACTTGATGGGCCGAAGGGCCTCTTTCTGCACTGTAGGCTTCTATGATTCTATAACGGAGAATGGCTCCTGCTATTGATTGCTCCTCAGGCTTGGATGAGATGCTTTTTCGGCTGAGAGACACAGCAGGGGCTGAGGTTACAATGACGCAACTGCATGGGTGTAACACGATCAACCTACTAATGATTCCACTAAAATTGATTTGCCTCATCCACTGCTGGAAGCTTTGATTATGCCCTGTGCTGAGATCTGTGGCTTTGATGAGAACTGACTTTCACAGAGTCAAATGCGAGTAGCGAGGCATCCGATCTCCACTGCAAGTGGGAGGCCAAAATATAAACCGTCCATCGGCTGTACGTCAGTGCATTTATATATTTGTGACACATTGGTGGCATCTAACTGGCTACTGGTGATGTTGCTGAGTGTCTATCTGTAGCAGTTAATGCATGAGATAACAAGGCAATAATAATCACTTTGTGAAATCTCCTTCATTAGACGCAGCGGGATTAATCACATTCTAATCTTACATTTATTCTACTCAGGTATTCAACTCACTTCATAGAACACTACAGCGCAGTACAGGCCCTTCGGCCCTCGATGTTGCGCCGGCCAGTGGCATCAATCTAATGGCCCTCTAACCTAAACTATTCCACAATGTTATCCATGTGCCTATCCACTGACCATTTGAACGCCCTTAAAGTTGGCGAGTCCACTACTGCTGCAAGAAGCACGCCCTTACTACCCACTGAGTAAAGAACCTACCTCTGACATCCGTCCTATAATTACCACCCCTCAATTTAAAGCTACGTCCCCTCGTGTTAGCCGTCACCATCCGAGGTAACGTCTTCATCATTGTCTTCTCGCCTTGCGTCCTTCCTCACTGAATCATTACGTGATGTGGAGATGCCGGTGTTGGACTGGGGTGCGCACAGTAAGAAGTCTCACATCACCAGGTTAAAGTCCAACAGGTTTATTTGGAATCACGAGCTTTCGGAGCGCTGCTCCTTTATTTAATTTGATTAGATTTGATCTATTATTGTCACATGTATTAGTATACAGTGAAAAGTATTGTTTGTTGTGTGCTGTACAGACAAAGCATACTGTTCATAGAGAAGGAAAGGAGAGAACGCAGAATGTAGTGTTACAGTCATAGCTCGGGTGTAGAGAAAGATCAACTTAATGCGAGGTAGGTCCATTCAAAAGTCTGACAGCAGCAGGGAAGAAACTGATCTTGAGTTGGTTGTTACATGAGCTCAGTATCTTTTTCCCAGGGGAAGAAGGTGGAAGAGAGAATGTCCGGGGTGCGTGGGGTCCTTGATTATGCTGGTTGCTTTGCCGAGACAGCAGGAAGTGTAGACAGAGTCAATGGATGGGAGGCTGGTTTGCATGATGGATTGGGCTACGTTCACAACCTTTCATAGTTTCTTGCAATCTTGGGCAGAGCAGGAGCCATACTAAGCTGTGATACAACTGGGAAGAATGTTTTCTATGGTGCATCTGTAAAAGTCAGTGAGAGTTGTTGCTGACATGCCAAATTTCCATAGTCTTCTGAGAAAGTAGAGGCGTTGGTGGGTTTTCTTAACTATAGTGTCGGCATTGAGGGACCAGGACAGGTTGTTGGCGATCTGGGCACCTAAAAACATGAAGCTCTTGACCCTTTCTACTTCATCCCCGTTGATGTAGACGGGGGCGTGTTATCCTTTATGCTTTCTGAAGTTGATGACAATTTCCTTCGTTTTGTTGACATTGAGGGAGAGATTTTTGTTGCCGCACCAGTTCACCAGATTCTCTATCTCATTCCTGTACTCTGTCTCGTCGATATTTGAGATCTGAACCACTACGGCAGCGTCATCAGCAAGCTTGAAAATCGAATTGGAGGGGAATTTAGTCACAGTTGTAGATTTATAGCAGTTAATGCATGAGATAACAAGACATTAATAATCACTTTGTGAAATCTCCCTCATTAGACGCAGCAGGATTAATCACATTCTAATCTTACATTTATTCTACTCAGGTATTCAACTCTCTTCATTGTCTTCTTGCCTTGTGTTCTCCCTCACTGAATCATTACGTGATGTGGAGATGCCAGTGTTGGACTGGGGTGGGCACAGTAAGAAGTCTCACATCGCCAGGTTAAAGTCCAACCGGTTTATTTGGAATCACGAGCTTTCGGAGCTGTTGGATTTTAACCTGGTGTTGTGAGACTTCTTACAGAATCATTGCAGCGCAGGAGGATATCCAGCTCATCTTTCGCAAGAATAAATTAGCTTAAACCTACTCCCGCACCCCACCACCCCCCCCAACCCTCGCCCTCTCCCCTGCAGGATATTTATCAACCCCGTGAATCTTCCTCAGCATCAGGCAACCCTCGATTGGAGAACAAAGTCTTTTTTTTTATTCATTTGTGAGACAGGGGTTGACCAGCATTTATTGCCCATCCCTAGTTGCCCTTGAGAAGGTGGTGGTGAGAACATAAGAACATAAGAAATAGGAGCAGGAGTAGGCCATCTAGCCCTTCGAGCCTGCCCCGCCATTCAATAAGATCATGGCTGATCTGTCGCTGCTCAGTTCCACTTTCCCGCCCTCTCCCCATAACCCTTAATCCCCTCTCTTATCAAAAACCCATCAACCCGCGTCTTAAAAATATTTAGCGAGGCAGCCTCCACCACTTCAACGGGCAGAGAATTCATTGAATTGATTTGACTTATTATTGTCACGTGCGTTGGGATACAGTGAAAAGGATTGTTTCTTGCATGCTATACAAAGCATACCGCTCATAGAGCACTAAGGGGAGAAGGAAAGGAGAGGGTGCAGAGTGTAGTGTTACAGTCATAGCTAGGGTGTAGAGAAAGATCAACTTAGTGCGAGGTCGGTCCATTCAAAATTCTTACAGCAGCAGGGAAGAAGCAGTTCTTGAATCAGTTGGTACGTGACCTCAGACTTTTGTATCATATTCCTAATGGAAGAAGGATGGAAGAGAGAATGTCCGGGGTGTGTTTGATCCTTAATTACGCTGGCTGCTTTGCCGAGGCAGCAGGAAGTGTAGACAGAGTCAATGGATGGGAGCATGGTTTGTGTGATGGATTGGGGTACATTCATGACCTTTTGTAGTTCCTGCGGTCTTGGGCAGAGCAGGAGCCAAACCAAGCTGTGATACAACCAGAAAGAATGCTTTCTATGGTGCATCTGTAAAAGTTGGTGAGAGTTGGAGTTCGGAGACAGTTGAAAAGGGGGTAGTTGAGGGTACTAATTGCTTTATTTTCACTCAGATTTTTGAAGGCATTACCTCTTTGTTTGAGAGCCACTTCAGACTGGAAATGGATATCAGCTTCTAGTTATAGTTCCTACTCACAGTTGTGTGGTAAGTTAATACATCGTACAAGGCGCATCTGTAGACTATTTGACTGCTTTGTTCCTGGCAATGTGTCATCTGGAAGACTTAGCTGTATACTCTGCAAGGGCCAAGTTATTGGGTTACCAGCACTGCACTCCTCTTCAAACGCTACACACACACACACACACACACACACACACTCACACTCACACACTCTCACATGCACACACGCACACACTCTCACTCACACACTCTCACACACACACTCACACATTCACCCACAGACACACACGCACAGTCACATATTTACGCACACACACGCACATCCACACACACATGCACAGACACATGCACGTATGCACACACACACACACATAGCCCTGTCCATCACGCAAACCAGCCTCCTATCCATTGTCTACACTTCCAGCTGCCTTGGCAAAGCAGCCAGTATAATTAAGGATCCCACACATCCCGGACATTCTCTCTTCCACCTTCTTCCTTCGGGAGAAAGATACAAAAGCCTGAGGTCACGTACCAACCGACCCAAGAACAGCTTCTTCCCTGCTGCCATCAGGCTTTGAATGGACCTACCTCGCATTAAGTTGATCTTTCTCTACACCCTGGCTATGACTGTAACACTACATTCTGCACTCTCTCCTTTCCTTCTCTATAAATGGTATGCTTTGTCTGTATAGCATGCAAGAAACAATATTTTTCACATTTTGTTAACACTTGTGACAATGATAAATCAAACCAAATGAAAATGCATGTACGCACACACATTCTCACACATGCACACAAACACACACACATGCACACACATGTGCGTATGCACACATGTGCACGCATGCACATGCACACACATATACAAACACGCATGCACGCAAACGCACACACATACAAACACACAGACACACAACAATGGTTTTGGAAGGGGCATACATTCGCTGAGTGTATCGGAGTCTGAACCAACAATGAAGTGTTGGAGCTGAATAAAAATTCATCTCACCGTGTAGAACATCAAGCTCCAACATCAAAAGAGATTGAAACAACTTTTTACTTCCATGGGGCGACACCATGGCACGGTGGTTAGCACTGCTGCCTCATAGTGCCAGGGACGCGGGTTCGATTCCCGCGCTTGGGTCACTGCCTGTTTGGGGTTTGCACATTCTCCCCGTATCTGCGTGGGTTTCCTGGCACAGTCTGAAGGACGTGCTGGTTAGGTGGATCGGCCATGCTAAATTCTCCCTCAGTGTACCCGAACAGGCACCGGAGTGTGGCGACTAGGGGCTTTTCGCAGTAACTTCATTGCAGTGTTAATTTAAGCTGACCTGCGGCAGTAATAAATAAACTTTAAAACTTTTACTGAGAGTGTATTGCCCAGGATAACCCCTCCTGCAGCTGCTTAAGTGTTTATTCTCTTTATCCTATGGTTTCCGTGGTGAATTATGTTGCACTAGATTCCATCCTCCTGAACTGCCTTTAAGCAAACGCCCTTTGTGGGAGATTGAGAATCGGTAGAAGATAACTAATTTCAGGGCTGCTGCTGAAGCCATTCTTGAAACAGAACAGCACGTGGGAGGTGCAAGAGAGAAGGCCAGTTTGACAAACCATCTTAGCTGCTTTGTTTGTTCTTCAAGCAGTAAAATATGAGCATTATTTCCAGCAGGGAGGCTAAGCTGAGGAATGAGTCTCAGTGGATTTTAAAAATAGCTGAACTCTGCCCTTGTAGAGAGAAGCTCAGCAGGGCCACACTTACACTGCAGCTAGAAGACCAAAGATTGGGTTTGAAACCAGCAGATGCAGCGCATTCCACAGTCGGATTGGAATATAGCTTTGATTGGCCAATAACTTTCTTGGCATCTCATGGTGAAGACAGAGCTTAGTGTCTGTGGCTCAGACTGCCTGTTAACCAGGTCACAGAGAGAGCCAGAGCAGGCAGCCACTACAGGTTACCACCCCGAGAGGACCTGAGTGAGGATTCAGGACCCTCCAACACCCTCACTCTCACTGACACAAACTATCTTACTGCCAGATTTCTGAAACAAAAGGTTCTACAGTCTCACACTCACTCACACACACACTTACACTCACTCACATACACTCACACACTCACTCGCTCACACACACTCATACTTGCTCACACACACACACTCACTCACTCGCGCACACACACACACACACTCACTCGCACACACTCACACACAACACACACACACACACTCACTCGCGCGCACACACACACACTCACTCGCTCACACACACTCACACACACTTACACACACGCACTCACACACACTTACACACACACACACTCACTCACACGCACACACACACACTCACACACAACACACACACTCACTCACACACAGTCACTCACATACACTCACTCACACACACTCACTCGCTCACACACATTCCCATACACTCACTCACACACACTCACTCGCTCACACACACTCACACACACTTACTCACCCACACACTCACTCGCTCACACACTCACACACACTCACACTCACTCACACACACTCACTCACTCACACACACTCACACTCTCACACACACTGACACACACTCACTCATTCACATACATACACACTGTCACACACACACACACACACACACACACACACACACACAGGCACACACACACTCACTCATTCACACACACGCACACACACACACACACACACAGGCACACACACACTCACTCATTCACACACACGCACACACACACACACACACACTCTCACTCACACACTCACTCATTCACACACACACTCTCTCTCACACACACACACTCTCAACACACACATACACACACTCAGGCACACACACGCTCACTCATTTACACACACGCTCACACACATACACACACGCTCACACACACACTCACTCATTGACACACACACTCTCACACACACACACACACACACACACGCTCTCACTCACACACACACACACACATAGATATACACATACACACATACCCCCACCACACAAATCCCCATCCCCCCCAGTCCACCCCCCACCACTGAACTGCTCCACAACACGCAAAGTTAGCTCTGACCCTCTGACTGGTAAGAAGCTACAGGAAAATCTCCCAGAAATACTCGGCCACAAAGGGACCTGTGAAACTGAGGAACGAAAAGAAACTGGTATCGATGAAGAGATGGCACTTGAAAAGTTAACTGGAGTGAATGTTGATGGCTTCTTGCTGAGAGTGTGTATGAGCGAGTGTGTGTGGTGAGAGAGATAGCTGGTACATTATCATTCCAAACTCTATCTGTCTGAACACTGAAAAAGTTGCAAATGTAAGCCCACAGTTTAAGAAGGGAGGGAGAGATTGGAGAACTACAGACTGTTAGAGCAGTGTCAGCATTGGGGAAAATGTCGGATCCATGATTAACAATCGGATTGCTGGGAATTTGGAAAGGAATGCGAAAATTGGGCAGTGCCAACGTGGTGTTATGAAAAGGCAATCATGTTGGAGGCGTATTGGAGAATCAGTGGAGGGCCTGACATGTACTTGGACTGAGGTTGGAAAGCGCGGTTAACACATGCTGCAGATTCAAATCCCTTCATCTCATTACTGCCGCACTCCCTCCCTCCTGCCCCTCCGCCTGTCCCCCTCCAACAGGTGGGCACAGTTGAGCTCAGTTGGTTTATGCTTTAACATAATGCCCATGACGTAACTCCCAATCCCCCTGGGCTGTGTCTCCTCAACCTTATCCAGAACAAACTCATGGAATATGTGCTTCTAGAACCCTCCATTAATCAAAGGAGCTTCCTGGGCAGCACGGTGGCACAGTGGTTAGCACTGCTGCCTCACAGTGCCAGGGACCTGAGTTCAGTTCCCGGTTTGGGTCACCGCCTGTGTGGAGTTTGCACGTTCTCCTCGGGTGAGATTCTCCAGCCTCCACCAGTGGGAAGTGGCGTGTTGGTTGCTCGTGGCGGGATTCCCCAATCCCGCTGCTGTCAATGGGAATTCCCACTGATGTCACCCCATGCTGGCGGGAAACCCACGGGTGGGAGTGCACTGCAGGTGGGACCAGAGAATTGCAGCCCTCATTCCTGTGTAGGTTTCCTCTGGGTGCTCTGGTTTCTGCCCACACTCCAAAGATGTGGACTGGCCATGCTAAATTACCCTTTAGTATCCAAAGATGTGTAGGTTAGATGGATTGGCCATGCTAAATTACCCTTTAGTATCCAAAGATGTGTAGGTTAGATGGATTGGCCATGCTAAATTACCCCTTAGTGTCCAAAGATGTACAGGTTAGGTGGATTGGCCATACTAAATTACCCCTTAGTGTCCAAAGATGTGTAGGTTAGGTGGATTGACCATGCTAAATTACCCCTTAGTGTCTAAAGATGTGCAGTTGAGTGTATTGGCCGTGCTAAGTTGCCCCTTAGTGTCCAAAGATGTGTTGGTTAAGTGGATTGGCCATGCTAAATTGGACATTAGTATCCAAAGATGTGCAGGTTAGATGGATTGACTATGCTAACTTGCCCCTTAGTGTCCAAGAATGTGTAGGTTAGATGAATTGGTCATGGAAAGTTGCCCCTTGGTAACCACAGATATGCAGGTTAGGCGGATTGGCCACGGGAAATTGTCCCTTAGTGACCAAAGATGTGTAGGTTAGGTGGATTGGCCGTGCTAAATTGCCCCTTAGTGTTCAAAGATGTGCAGTTGGGTGGATTGGCCATGCTAAATTGCCCCTTAGTGTTCAAAGATGTGCAGTTGGGTGGATTGGCCATGCTAAATGCATGGCACTCATAAGCAGCGTGCACCTAGTTAGAATGCTCTTTCAAGGTCTGTGCAGACTTGATGGGCTGAATGGCCTCCTTCTTCGCTGTGGAGATTCTATGGATTCGATTCTGAGAAGCTAACCAAGATCTCAATGGTAATTTGAGCCGGTGCCAGCGCAGGGCTTGCTTCATCGTCTTTCCACATCGCACACCGCTGCGGTCTGCATTGCCATTCAAATAACCAGGGCCATTCTGCCGCAGACCCAGACTATCACCAGAGGCAGCGATGGGGCAATTCTCATGAGTTGTGAGTAAGAGCCCATACGGATCAGTGGAATCACAAAGAGTTACGTACTTAGCATTTCTGCTTGTGAAAGAACAGAACACTGTCACAATTAGCACCGCGGAGGATTGAGTTAATGAGCAGGTTGGTTACTAGCTCGATCTACAAGGCCGTCTGGCTCAACCTCAGCTCTCCCAGTTTGCCAAGTTTCACAGTGTCCTTTATTGAGCGAGATATAGGTCACACCATGGCCTGATCGGGTTACAGACACAAGCCATCTGACTGCATGGAAGGCTTGGAACCAAATCTCTCACTTGGCCGATCAAATCAACTCCTGGACCCCTGGGGAGTTGCGTGTGAATTTAACAATCATTTATCTAACTTGCAATGCAGCAAAACCACCCACTCACCCCACCTGCCCGGCCCCAGAACAGATGGAGATTCGGGGTTGTATGAGGTTAAATTTATTTAAATGTTCAACATGATCTGAACACATTAGTGGCTCCAATATGTAAGAGAAAACGCAAAAATGTTATAGAGTCATCGAAAATACAATCCCTACAGTGCAGAACATGGCCTATCCACTTGACTGCACATCTTTCAACATTAAAAGGCAATTTAGCATGGCCCATCAGGTCTGCACCAACCACAATCCCACCCAGGCCTTATCGACATAACCCCATGCATTTACCCTACCTTGTGCCCCTGAGACTAAGGGGCAATTTAGCATGGCCAATCCACCTAACCCGCACATCTTTGAACACTAAGGGGCAATTTAGCATGGCCAATCCACCTAACCCGCACATCTTTGAACACTAAGGGGCAATTTAACATGGCCAATCCACCTAACCTACACATCTTTGGACACTAAGGGGCAATTTAGCATGGCCAATCCACCCAATCTGCACATAATTGGACACCAGGGGGCAATTTAGCATGGCCAATCCACCTAACCTACACATCTTTGAACACTGAGGGACAATTTAGCATGGCCAATCTCCCTAACCTACACATCTTTGGACACTAAGAGGCAATTTAGCATGGCCAATCCACCTAACCTACACATCTTTGAACACTAAGGGGCAATTTAGCATGGCCAATCCACCTAACCCGCACATCTTTGAACACTAAGGGGCAATTTAGCATGGCCAATCCACCCAACCTACACATCTTTGGACACTAAGGGGCAATTTAGCATGGCCAATCCACCTAATCTACACATCTTTGGACACTAAGGGGCAATTTAGCATGGCCAATCCGCCGAACCTACACATCTTTGGACACTAAGGGGCAATTTAGCATGGCCAATCCACCTAACCTACACATCTTTGGACACTAAGGGGCAATTTAGCATGGCCAATCCACCTAACCCGCACATCTTTGAACACTAAGGGGCAATTTAGCATGGCCAATCCACCCAACCTACACATCTTTGGACACTAAGGGGCAATTTAGCATGGCCAATCCACCCAACCTACACATCTTTGGACACTAAGGGGCAATTTAGCATGGCCAATTCACCTAATCTACACATCTTTGGACACTAAGGGGCAATTTAGCATGGCCAATCCGCCGAACCTACACATCTTTGAACACTAAGGGGCAATTTAGCATGGCCAATCCACCTAACCTACACATCTTAGGACACTAAGGGGCAATTTATCATGGCCAATCCACCTAACCTACCCATCTTTGGACATTAAGGGGCAATTTAATGCCCCTTAATTTAATTTAAATAAAGCTACAGCTTTATAAGACCCTTGTCAGACCCCACTTGGAGTACTGTGTGCAGTTCTGGTCACCTCACTACAAGAAGGATGTGGAAGCTATTGAAAGGGAGCAGAGGAGATTTACAAGGATGTTGCCTGGATTGGGAGGCATGCCTTATGAGGATAGGTTGAGGGAGCTGGGACTCTTCTCCCTGGAGAGACGAAGGATGGGAGGCGACCTGATAGAGGTTTATAAGATGTTGAGAGGTATAGATAGGGTGGATTCTCGGAGGCTATTTCCCAGGGCTGAAATGGTTGCTATGAGGCGACACAGGTTTAAGGTGCTGGGAAGTAGGTACAGAGGAGATGTTAGGGGTAAGTTTTTCACTCAGAGGGGGGTGGGTGAGTGGAATCGGCTGCCGTCGGTGGTGGTGGAGGCGAACTCGCTGGGGTCTTTTAAGAGACTTCTGGATGAGTACATGGGATTTAATGGGATTGAGGGTTATAGATAGGCCTGGTAGGCAGGGATATGATTGGTGCAACTTGTGGGCCGAAGGGCCTGTTTGTGCTGTAGTTTTCTATGTTCTATGTTCTAATTTAGCATGGCCAATCCATCTAACCTGCACATCTTTGTTTAAAGGCCTGGTAACAATGACACCAGCTAAACACTTGTACAGGAGATCTTGGCTGGAACTCTTGCATCCCATAGGGATTTAGCGGGTGGGTTGCAGACAATGCGAGGCCCTATTGACAGTCAGGTGGGGGCTTCCGGCTTTTAGTCCAGCGCATCCAAAGAATTCCACCCTCATTGCTGTGGAGAATGCAACTTTGGGTCTGGCTATCATCCTGTCACTCCAAGATTCATCTGAATCCAATCTGTTGGAGAAGGAAAGCTTGTGTTGATCTTAGTGTCACTGAGGTCCCTCTGCACCACACGCCCAACCTTCAACTGAGTCAGATTCTCCATGGAGATCAAAACGGGGATATGCTTCTAAGCAAATGGGATGTTGGGATTTATTGCAAAGGGAGTGGAGTATAGAGTGGTGTTGTTGCAATTGTATAAGGTGTTGATGAGCCCACATCTGGAGTAGCATTTCCAGTTGTGATCTCCTTATTTGTGAAAGGATGTGGTGTCATTGGAGGCAGTTCAGAGGAGGTTCACAAGGTTGATCCCGGAGATGAAAGGGTCGATGTACGAAGAGAGATTAAACAGTCTGTAGTCGGAGTTTAGAAAGACGAGAAGGGCTTTGATTGAGGTATATAAAATTTTAAAAGCGATTGATAGAGTAGACGTAGAGCAAATGTTTCCTCTTATGGGGCAATCTCGAACAGGAGGTCACAGGTATAGGTTGAGAGGCGGTAGATTTAAAACTGAGATGAGGAAGGACTGCATCTCACAGAGGGTGGTGAATTTGTGGAACTCACTGCCCTATAGCACGGGGGAGTCTGAATCATTGAATGGATTCAAGAAAATATATTTCTGATAAAAATAGGACGAGGGGTTATGGGGAACAGGTGGGGAGGTAGATTTGAGACCTAGGAGAGATCAGCCAGGGTGCGGTCTTTAGTCAATCCCTCTCACTAAAACATAATATTGGGCCTGCTTTCCAAAGAGAGATGGAACTAGAACAGATTGCGCCTTGGCAATAAGATGATTCTTCCTTTTCTGTTCAACCTCATCCACATAGAGGATGATTAATGAGTTCTAAGTTTGTTCATGCCACAAGTAGGCTTACACTAACACTGCAATGAAGTTACTGTGAAAATCCCCTAGTAGCCACGCTCTGGCACCTGCTCGGGTACATTGAGCCAATGCTCCTAACCTGCACATCTTTCAGACTGTGGGAGGAAACCGGAGCACTCGGAGGAAACCCACTCAGACACAGGAAGAAGGTGCAGACTCCATGTAGACAGTGACCCAAACTGGGAATCGAACCTAGGTCCCTGGCGCTGTGAGGCAGTAGTGCTAACCCACTATGCCACCGTGCCACCCCACTGATCCACATATGATGTAGTTGAACCAGTTTGACTAAGCACCATTTTTCTTGCCATTTGAATGTCACTGACAAGGTGCAATCACTGTGCTGTTAAAGATTTGTTCGAAAGATTCTCCCATTCCAGCAGGAACATGCTCCCTTTCGCTCTGGTTAGGTTGTTCCTGGGCCAAAGTAAATCACCAGGAAACCTGGACATTTCTTCATTTTTTCAAACTGCAAGTAAAATAAAGGTGACTCTAGAAGCAGAGGAGTCTTGAAAAGTTTCAGTCGATGGGTATCGATTCCACCCTCAATATAGAAAGTCTTAGTTCACTGCTCTGCATGGGTTTCCGCCGGTTGCTCCAGTTTCCTCCTGCAGTCCGAAGAAGTGCAGGTTGGGTGGATTAGTGGGGTAAATGCACAAGGTGACGGAGATGGGGCTAAGGGGGTGAGCCTGGGTCACTGTCTGTGTGAAGTCTGCACATTCTCCCCGTGGCTGCGTGGGTTTCCTCTGGGCGCTCCAGTTTCCTTCCACAGCAACTTGTAGAGCAGCTGGTCGAGACAGTGTGAGGATAGGACAATGTAACGTCTACGCCTTGTGTGTTGTTTCTGAAGGAGGACTTGAAATGGTGTGTGCGGTGTCCCTTTAAGGGTCACATGATCTGGGGAACCAATTGGAGAGCAGGGTAAAGAAGATGCCCCTGGTAAGCATGGGCTTCTGTTCTCACAGTCACCTTGGGAGCTGGTTACAGCCATGGGGCTGCGAACCTCTGTATAATTTTAACCTGCAAATAAATGAGTTGTGTTTTCCTTAACCTGGAGAATGAGCATCCTTACAGATACTTCATGGACATGTCTTCTAGGCTACTTTTCTAATTTAATTTGACCCCACCCCTCCCAACCTTCTGCTACCCATCATGTAACTTGTATATCATGTACGTAGAGTGACAGTAGCATAGTCGTAACGTCAATGGACTAGTAATTATTGCACTGAGGACAAGGGTTCAAATCCCATCATGGCTGCCAATGGAATTTATGTATTTAGCCAGCTATTAAAAATCTGTAATTGAAAGCTAGTCAGTAATCCTGTGGCAAACTGATCTTCAATTGTCAGAAAAACCCCTCTGGGTCACTCGTGTCCTTTAAGGGAGGAAATCTGTCATCCTTACTAGTCTGGCCTACGTGTGATTCCAGGGCCACCGCAATGTGGTTGACTCTTAACTGCTGTCCGAAATGGTCGAGCGAGCCACTCATTCAGAAATGGGCAACAAATGGGCAACAAACTCTGCTGCCTCACAGCACCAGGGACCCAGGTTTGATTCCCAGTTTGGGTTACTATCTGTGCTGAGTCTGCACATTCTCCCCGTGCCTGCATGGGTTTCCTCCAGACGCTCCGGTTTCCTCTGAAAGACGCGCTGGTTAGGCGCGTTGGCCGTGCTAAATTCTCCCTCAGTGTACCCAAAGTGTGGCGATGGGGGATTTTCACAGTAACTTCATTGCAGTGTTAATATAGGTCTACTGATAAATTTAAATGTGAACTCTGCCCTTGGCAGTGATGGCCATGTCCAACGAAAGAATAAACAGAAAGAAGACTTGAGGGAGAGAGGGACTGAGATACAGAGGGTGAGATGAGGCTCATGCGGAGATGAATTATTAGCAGTGGAGAGTTCTGCTCGGTCTGTTTCTGAACTGCGGAATATAATTCGATATAAAATCAGACAGTTTGCCGACCCAACCCAAAACCTTCTGGTGGTGTCATGCACACTTGCCAAGAATCCACTGGGGAGCCACTAACCCTGCAGCAGATATTTGCGATGGGGTTCAGCAAGTGAGGGGAGATACTCAGCACATATCAAATTAGCTCTCGTCCGAGAATTCCTTCCATGGAAATCTGGAATCCCACCAACAGCATAAGAACTTAAAGATTTCGGGAAGAGGATTCTTGCAGTGCACAATTCCAGGGCGTGTGTCGAAAGTCTGAGTAGTTCTCCCTGGAGACAATCAGAAAGGACAACTCTGGCTTACTATTTTAACTGCTCATTGTTAAAATCTCCCACCTGCCCCCTCCAGGCAAAGACTGCCCCCTATCCGTGATTATTCCACGCTGTTCCATTGATAAGCAAACAATGAAGAACAAACAGGGCAACAACAGGAACAGGCCCTTCAGCCCTCCAAGCCTGTGCCTGAACTAAACTAAACTAAACCTCTCCCCTTTTGGTCGCCGTACTTACGCAAGGATATTTTGGCCTTGGAGGGAGTGCAGAGGAGGTTTACTAGGCTGATACCGGAGTTGAGGGGGTTGAGCTATGAGGAGAGGCTGAATAAACTAGGCTTGTACTCGTTAGAGTTTAGAAGAATGAGGGGAGATCTCATTGCGACGTATAAGATGACGAATGGGATGGATAGGATAGAGGTGGAGAGGCTCTTCCCGCTCAGAAAGGACAGTAGGACTAGGGGGCACAGCCTCAAGATAAAGGGGGGGCGATTTAGAACGGAGTTGAGGAGGAACTTCTTCACTCAAAGGGTGGTGAATCTCTGGAATTCTCTGCCCGTTGAGGTGGTGGAGGCTGCCTCGCTAAATATTTTTAAGACGCGGGTTGATGGGTTTTTGATAAGAGAGGGGATTAAGGGTTATGGGGAGAAAGCGGGAAAGTGGAACTGAGCAGCGACAGATCAGCCATGATCTTATTGAATGGCGGGGCAGGCTCGAAGGGCTAGATGGCCTACTCCTGCTCCTATTTCTTATGTTCTTAATGTTCTTACTCGGGGTGCATCCCTCTATTCCCTCCCTATTCCCTCCCTATTCATCCAGATGCCTCGTAAATGCCGCTAACGTGCCCACTTCCACCATGGAATAGTTTAGGTTCGAGGGTCATTAGATTGGTTCCACTGGTCGGCGCAACATCGAGGGCCGAAGGGCCTGTGCTGTGCTGTAATGTTCTATGTTCTAATCTGCAGTGGGTGACACGGTGGCACTGTGGTGAGCACTATGGCCTCTCTGCGCCAGGGACCCGGGTTTGATTCCCGGATCGTGTCGCTGTCTGTGTGGAGTTTGCATATTCTCCCCATGTCTGCGTGGGTATCCTCCGGGTGCTCTGGTTTCCTCCCACACTCCCAAGATGCTTGGCCATGCTAAGTTGTCCCTTATTGTCAGGGGGTCTAGCTAGGGTAAATGCATGGGGTTATGGGGTTAGGGCCTAGGTGGGATTGTAGTCAGTGCAGACTCGATGGACTGAATGGCCTCCTTTTGCACTGTAGGATTCTATTGTTCTATACACTAAAACGAACCTCCTGCCCTCACTTGGTCTATATCCCGCTATTCTCTCCCTATTCATGTACCCATCCAGATGCCTCTTAAATGTGGTTAATGTGCCTACTTCCTCCACCACCACCTCTGGCAGCACGTTCCAGGCACCCACCACTCTCTGCGTGAAAAACTTACCCCGCACCTCTCCCTTAAACTTTCCCCCTCTTGCCTGGAACCTGTGCCCCTTGTAATTGACACTTCCACCTCAGGTAAAAAGCCTCTGACTATCCACCCTACCCATGCCTCTCATCATTTTGTAGACCTCTATCAGATAAGAACATAAGAGCATAAGAAATAGGAGCAGGAGTAGGCCATCTGGCCCTTCGAGCCTGCCCCGCCATTCAATAAGATCATGGCTGATCTGTCGTGGCTCAGTTCCACATTCCCGCCCTCTCCCCATAACCCTTAATCCCCTCGCTTATCAAAAAGCCATCAACCCGCGTCTTAAAAATATTTAGCGAGGCAGCCTCCACCACTTCAACGGGCAGAGAATTCCAGAGATTCACCACCCTTTGAGTGAAGAAGTTCCTCCTCAACTCCGTTCTAAACCGCCCCCCCTTTATCTTGAGGCTGTGCCCCCTAGTCCTATTATCCTTTCTGAGCGGGAAGAGCCTCTCCACCTCTATCCTATCCATCCCATTCGTCATCTTATACGTCTCAATGAGATCTCCCCTCATTCTTCTAAACTCTAATGAGTACAAGCCTAGTTTATTCAGCCTCTCCTCATAGCTCAACCCCCTCAACTCCGGTATCAGCCTAGTAAACCTCCTCTGCACTCCCTCCAAGGCCAAAATATCCTTGCGTAAGTACGGCGCCCAAAACTGCACACAGTACTCCAGCTGCGGCCTCACCAATGCCCTATACAGTTGCAGCAAGACCTCCCTACTTTTATATTCAATCCCCCTCGCTATGAAGGCCAGCATCCCATTCGCCTTCCTGACCACCTGCTGCACCTGCAGGCTGGGTTTTTGCGACTCATGCACAAGGACCCCGAGGTCCCTCTGCACCGTCGCCTGCTGCAGTTTTTCGCCACGTAAGTAATAATCCTTCCTACCATTCTTCCTACCAAAGTGGACCACCTCGCACTTGCCAACATTAAATTCCTCTCCTCAACTTCCATCTTTCTAGCGAAAACAATCCTAGTTTATTCAAACTGTTTTCATTGGAAAGAAGGAGGCTGAGTGGGCGGCATCGTGGCACAATGTTTAGCATTGCTGCCTCATAGCTCCAGGGGCCCGGGTTCGATTCCCGGCTTGGGTCGTTTTCCGGGCAGAGTCTGCACACTCTCCCCGTCTGGGTCCCCTCCGGGCGTGCTCCACTTTCCTCCCACAGTCTAAAACCTGCGGGTTAGGTGCATTGGCCATGCTAAATTGCCCCTTAGTGTCCTGGGATATGTCGGTTAGAGGGATTAGTGGGGTAAATATGTAGGGCTTTGGGGATGCTGCCTGGGTGGGATTGTGGTTGGTGCAGAGACGATGGGCTGAATGGCCTCCTTCTGTACTATAGGGTGTGTTAATTCCACTAATTAAAGGAATAGGGGGCAACTGTACAGGGCACTGGTGAGGTCGCAACTGGAGTACTGTGTGCAGTTTTGGGTCCCCTTATTTGCATAAGGATATATTGGTCTAGGAGGGAGTACAGAGAAGGTTCACCAGGCTGATACCGAAGATGAGGGGGTGAGCTTATGAGGAGAGATTAAATAGACTGGGTCTGTACTCGTTAGAGTTTAGAAGGCTGAGAGGGGATCTTTGGGGGGGGGGGGCCAGTTTAGAACAGAGGTGAGGAGGAACTTCTTCACTCAAAGGGTGGTGAATCTCTGGAATTCTCTGCCCATTGAAGTGGTGGAGGCTGCCTCGCTAAATATATGTAAGTCACGAATAGATAGATTTCTAATAGACAAGAGAATTAAGGGTTATGGGGAGCAGATGGGAAAGTGGCAGTGATCCACTTCAGATCAGCCATGATCTTATTGAATGGCGGGGCAGGCTCGAAGGGCTAGATGGCCTACTCCTGCTCCTATTTCTTATGTTCTTCTGTTTAGGGATTCTACGATTCTCTCCTCATAGTCAACACCCTTGAGTCCTGACAACATATGTTTATCATCCTCTTGACACGTAGTGACCTCTTCGCCACTTTTGGCAACATCATTGCAGTTTTTGGCGAGCGATTGGATCCTTGGATGGGTCACTGAGTGAAATGGCCAGTTGTTGGATCGTTGTGAAGCGAGCAGAGTGTGTGGCGATGACTGGGCCTGTCACCAGGGCCTTCCCTCCATCTTACTGAGACACAGTGTCCATCTGTGCTTCGGTGGGTCAAGGGGTTTCTGAAGTTGGGACGTTTTAATGGAAGAAATCAATCACATTTAGAAATAAGACCTCACTTACCAGATATTTGCTGAAACGACCCCTCCCAAATCATTCCAAACTCTGCTCGCCCACACTGACACATTCTGCCTCCTAACCTTTAGAACTCGAGTAATTGTTTCCCTGGCTTCTAACCAAAAGCATCGAGTTGGAAATTGAGAAAATGTGAGCGCCCTGCTTAATTTTACACTTTATATTTGATTGGAATTGTAAGAATGCCAAGCATGCTGCTTACTGATAACAAAGGAATACAAATCTCTGTCTGCCACACACTCTCGCCAAGTTAAATTCACTCCGTTTACAGACTCTGTGGGTTAGGCAAAGGGGTACCCCATTCTCTGACTAACACCCCCCCCCCCCAATCCAGTGTGTCTCCACACAGCAAGAGGTGGTCTCATCAATGTGACCATGGAGATATATATATATATAATATACACATATATATTCATCAGCCAGTTGATCTATCCAAGCAGAGTTAACTGTATCAGGTCCTGATAGAATGTCAGTTATTGGCAACGAGTAGTTGACACAGTGCAATGCAGAATGGGTTGGTGTTTCAGCCTCTGAGGTAGGAATATCTCTGGGACGGCAGAGTTTTTGGGTTTCCGTGAGTCTCCCGGGGTCAACAGTGAAACCCAGGCTCGATAACACACTCCCAACTTGCCTGCTGAAAGAGACCCTGTGTATCTCCTTCCCTCCCCCTCCTCTCCTCTCCTCTCCTTCACCCCTCCTCCCCCTCCTCCTCTCTGCCCCTTCTCCCCAGCTCCCTCACCCCCTCTCCATTCTCCCCTCCCCTCCCCTCCTTCCCCCACCTCTCCCTCCTCTCCCTCCTCCTCTCTGCCCCTTCTCCCCGTTCCCTATCCCCTTTCCATTCTCCCCTCCCCTCCTTCTCCTGCCTCTCCCACCTCTCCCTCCTCCTCTCTGCCCCTTCTCCCCTGCTCCCTCACCCCCTCTCCATTCTCCCCTCCCCTCCTTCCCCCCGCCTCTCCCTCCTCCTCTCTGCCCCTTCTCCCCAGCTCCCTCACCCCCTCTCCATTCTCCCCTCCCCTCCCCTCCTTCCCCCACCTCTCCCTCCTCTCCCTCCTCCTCTCTGCCCCTTCTCCCCGTTCCCTATCCCCTTTCCATTCTCCCCTCCCCTCCTTCTCCTGCCTCTCCCACCTCTCCCTCCTCCTCTCTGCCCCTTCTCCCCTGCTCCCTCACCCCCTCTCCATTCTCCCCTCCCCTCCTTCCCCCCGCCTCTCCCTCCTCCTCTCTGCCCCTTCTCCCCAGCTCCCTCACCCCCTCTCCATTCTCCCCTCCCCTCCTTTCCCCGCCTCTCCCTCCTCCTCTCTGCCCCTTCTCCCCAGCTCCCTCATCCCCTCTCCATTCTCCCCTCCCCTCCTTCCCCCCGCCTCTCCCTCCTCCTCTCTGCCCCTTCTCCCCAACTCCCTCACCCCCTCTCCATTCTCCCCTCCCCTCCCCTCCTTCCCCCACCTCTCCCTCCTCCTCTCTGCCCCTTCTCCCCAGCTCCCTCATCCCCTCTCCATTCTCCTCTCCCCTCCCCTCCTTCCCCCACCTCTCCCTCCTCCTCTCTGCCCCTTCTCCCCAGCTCCCTCACCCCCTCCCCTCCTCTCCTTCCCCCTCCTCTCCTTTCTCCCCACTCCTTCCCCTTGCCCCTCCCCCCCTCTTTCCGTCCTCCCCTTCATCCCCTCCTCCCCCCTCCTCTAGCTCCTCCCCTTCCTCCTCTCTCCTCCCTTTGTCTCCTCATCCCCTCCCCCTCTTCCTTCCTCCTCCCCCTCCTCTCCCTGACCCTCTTCTCCCCACTCAACACGGCTTTGAGGTAAAAGGGGGAAAGTTTAAAGGAGATGTGAGAGGGAGGTTCTTTACACAGTGGGTGATGAGTGCCTGGGATGCGTGGCCAGAGAAGGTGGGAGAAGCAGATACAATAGCAATATTTAAGGGGCATGTTGACAGATATAAGAATAGAACATAGAACACTACAGCGCAGAACAGGCCCTTCGGCCCACGATGTTGCGCCAACCAGTTAAAAAACAATGACCCTCTAACCTAAACCAAACCCTTTTTGACATGAATGGGCAGGGAACAGAGGGATACGGTCCATGTAGAGGCAAAAGGCCTTTAATTTAGAAAGGCCTCATGTCAGCACAGGCTTGATAGGCCGAAGGGCCTGGTTCTGTGCTGTACTGCTCTTTGTTCTTTGTTCTTCCACTGTCTCCTGGACACCTGGGACCTGATTTTACCATTTTCATTCGAATTGTTGAATCTGGGTGTAATTCAGATCCGACTTGGGAATCTGCCCCCAGGCGCCCCCACACGCACTCAGCCTGAAAATAACACCACCAGTCCCATTCGCCCTGTGGGCGGGCCTTAGCACGCCCGGAACGATCGGAGCTCTGAACTGCGCACGCGCGGTTAGAAAAAAAATTTGAAAAAGCTCACTCGTGTCAGATCGCTCCCCGGGACGGAGAAAACGGCACGGCGGCGAAAAGCGGAAGTGATGGCCCCCACACACACAGTGCAGAAGGAGGCCATTTGACCCATTGAGTCTGCACCAGCCACAATCCCACCTAGGCCCTATTCCCATAACCCTACACATTCACCTTGCTAATCCCCCTGACATTAGGGTCAATTTAGCTTGGCCAATCCATCTACTCACACATCTTTGGCGCGTGGGAGGAAACCAGAGCGCCCGGAGGAAACCCATGCAGACCCAGGGAGAACGTGCAAACTCCACACAAAGATTGACCCAAACTGGGAATTGAACCCGGGTCCCTGGCGCTGTGAGGCAGCAGTGCTAACCACTGTGCCACAGTGCCATGAGGAGAAACACTTTCTCTTAGAGGATCATAGAGTCATTGAGGTTTACAGCATGAAAATTGGCCCTTCGGCCCAACTTGTCCATGCTACCCTTTTCTTTAATCACTAAACTAGCCCCAATTGCCCGCATTTGGTCCTTATCCTTGGGACCTTATTGAAACATATAAGATGATTAGAGGTTTAGATAGGGTGGACAGTGATAGCCTTTTTCCTCGGATGGAGAAAGCTAGCACGAGGGGGCATGGCTTTAAATTAAGGGGTGGTAGTTATAGGACGGATGTCAGGGGTAGCTTCTTTACCCAGAGGGTGGTGGGGGAATGGAATGCCCTGCCTGCTGCAGTTGTAGATGCGCCTAGTTTGGGGGCGTTTAAGAGATCTGTGGATAGGTTTATGGATGAAAAGGGATTGGTTTAGGTTAGAGGGTCATTGCTTTTTAATTGGTCTGCGCAACATCGTGGGCCGAAGGGCCTGTTCTGCGCTGTAATGTTCTATGTTCTATGTTCTATACCCATCTTACTCAAGTAACTATCTAAATTCTTATTAAAATACAAGATTGTACCCGCCTATACTACTATCTCTGGCACCCTGTGTGTGAAAAAATTGCTCCTCTGGACCCTTTTGTATCTCTCCCCTCTCACCTTAAACCTATGTCCTCTAGTTTTAGACTCCCCTACCTTTGGGAAAAGATATTAACTATCTAGCTGATCTGTGCCCCCCATTATTTTATAGACTTCTATAAAATCACTCTTCAACCTCCTACACTCCAGGGAAAAAAGTCCCAGTCTATCCAGTGTCTCCTTATAACTCAAAGCATCAACCCTCTGTAGCATCTAGTAAATCTTTACTGCACTCTTTCTAATTTAATAAAATTCCATCGACAGGTCACGAATGTTTGGAACTATTTTTCCTGGAAATAGTGGAGGGAGGGTCATTGAATATTTCTAAGGCAGCCAAAGATGGATTCCTGACTAACAAGTGTTGGCTGGGGGGGGGTGAAAGATTCTCGGGGGCCAGGCAGAATGTGGAGTTGAAGTCATGATCAAACCATTCGTGATAGTATTGGTTGGCTGAGTAGGTGGAGGGAGGCCAAATGGCCTCCTCCTGTCCTAATCCGTGTGTTCGGATGTGTCGGCCAACGAGCAAGAGACATGACGAAACAGACAGTGAGCCAGAAAAGCAGAGATTAAGCTGGTCAGAGGAAGCTTTTAAAGGTGAAGAGAGAAGAGGTAGTGCTTCGGGAGTGAGTTCCAGAGATAGGGCCTGGTTCATCGCCGCCAAACAGGTGTGTGGAGCAGTGGAAGATTCTGGAACGATTTCACATAAAGACTGCCCTTCCTCACTGTGGTGGCATGGGCCCTTTAAGAATGATCTTTTGGGCTGTCACATGATGAGGCCAGAGCCAATGGAGTGCGAGTGTGCGAACCTACCGGGAGTGATGGCGCATATTCCCAGGGCTAGAGGCTGGACTCAAGATGGTGTTGAGAATAGGGATGGATTTGTTATGCTGTTTAACCCTTCATTGGACATGGCTCTTCTTATCAATAAATCCTTCAGTTGTTACTTGCCACATCAAGTTGCCTGGAGTTACTAAAACTCACTCTCATTAACACAGTGTGGATAGGGAGAGTTCAAAAGACAGGATAATGACAGTAACACCCACTGGGTGGAATTCTCCAGCCCCGCTGGTCTAAAAGCCGGAAATTCCCAACCCACCAACAATAGGGTTTGACATTCTCCGCAACCCGCCCCGTAAAATTCCAGTGGCGGGCAGGACGGGAGAATTCCGGCTACTGTTTCAACAAAAATGGATTTAAAAAGATAAATCAACAGGAACAAAGTAGAAAGGGTCAAGAGGTTCGAGTTTTTAGGTGTCCAGATCACCAACAACCTGTCCTGGTCCCCCCTTATGCCTCTACTTTCTCAGAAGACTAAGGAAATTTGGTATGTCTGCTACGATTCTCACCAACTTTTACAGATGCACCGTAGAAAGTATCCTTTCCAGATGTATCACAGCTTGGTATGGCTCCTGCTCTGTCCAAGAAATTATAAAAAATCGTGAACGAAGCCCAGTCCATGACTCAAACCAGCCTTCCATCCATTGACTACATCTACGCTTCCCGCTGCCCCAGAGAAACAGCCAACACAATTAAGGACCCCACACACCCCGGACATTCTCTCTTCCACCTTCTTCCGTCGGGAGAAAGATACAAAAATCTGAGGTCGCGTACCAACCGACTCAAGAACAGCTTCTTCCCTTGAATGGACCTACCTCGCAGTAAGTTGATCTTTCTCTACACCCGAGCTGTGACTGTAACACCACATTCCGCACTCTCTCCTTTCCTTCTCTATGAACGGTATGCTTTGTCTGTATAGTGCACAGGAAGCAATACTTTTCGCTGTATGTTAATACGCGTGTCAATAAGAAAGCAAATCAAAATGAGCTGAATGAACAAAAGGGTATTACAGTCAAATCGCTTGTTAGAAAATACATCTTATTAAAGGGAGCTTAGGTAACAAGATTTTGTTTCCGTTAAACATTTCGCTTTCGAATTGGCAGTTCGAGTATTTATTTATCTCAGTGTTTGCACCATGACATTTTTTATCATTTCTGAATTGATGAGCCAAACATTGGTGCAATTATAAAGCAGAACATGAAATTAATTACGTGTTGCGATTTCCCTGACAGTTAAGTGTAATGATACACATATCACTGACAACAATGGAACTGGCTGCTAACCACTGGCAAATAGAACGCGGGCTTTGTTAGCAGCTGCTGCGGGTCTGAGTGCAATGGTTAACCCTTCTCAAACCTCCCCGGGACCCCATTCTCTCGCACGCTCTCCACTTTCAGTGGATAATTAAATATGAACACACATCAGAACAAAGAACGGTACAGCACAGGCCCTCCAAGCCTGCGCCAATCCAAAGATGTGTGGGTTAGGTTGATTGGCCGTGCTAAGAAATTGCCCCTTAGTGTCCAGGGATGCGTAGGTTAGAGGGGATTAGTGGGAACAATATGTTGGGATATGGGGGTAGGGCTTGGGTGGGATTGTGTTCGGTGCAGACTCGATGGGCCGAAGGGCCTCTTTCTGCACTGTTGCGTTCTATGATCTATGAAATGGCATTCAAACCACAAACTGAGTTGCTCCCAACTGTGTTACATCCATAGTTACCCAGAAAACATTCAAAGAATTAAAGCCACTTAGGATAACGATTAGACAGTCCCCACACCAATCCCCTCAAGGACCCCTCCCAATCCCACCCCCCAAACCCCAATGGAACTCCCCCATCCCCCCTATAGGCTCCCTCCAACCTCAAACACAACCCAATCAGACCCGCCTCTCCCGCTGACTGTCCAATACTCCCTCCACAGCCCTCCCCGACTGTAAATAGGTTCTTGATTGGTAAAGAGATCCAGGGTTCTAGGGAAAGAAAAAACGGGAGAATGGGGTTGAGGAAATGTATCAACCTTGACTGAATGGTGGAGCAGATTCGATCAGCTGGATGGCCTAAATCTGCTCTCATGTCTTATGGTCTTATGACTGCCTGACCCCCGCACCCCCTCCCCACCACACAACACAGATAGCCCAACCATTCACCCCTCCCCACAAATTCTACAAATTCTAACCACTTACCTGACAAATTTCTCTACCACAACCCCCCACCCTGCTGAAACTTTAGACTCACAGAATGCTACAGTGCAGAAGAGGCCCTTCAGCCCATCGAGTTTGTACCGATGCATGAAAGGCCCTGTCCTGCCCACCCAATCCCACTTGCCAGCACTTGGCCCATAGCCCTGAATGTTATGATGTGCCAAGCGCTCATCCAGGTACTTTTTAATGGATGTGAGGCATCCCCTCTCCACCACCCTCCCAGGCAGCGCATTCCAGACCCTCACCACCCTCCGGGGAAAATAGTTTTTCCTCAAATCCCCCCCAAACCCCAATGGACCTCCCCCATCCCCCCTATGGGACTCCCTCCAACCTCAAACACAACCCAACCAGTTGTAAATGCGCCTAGTTTGGGGGCGTTTAAGAGATCCGTGGATAGGTTTATGGACGAAAAGGGATTGGTTTAGGTTAGAGGGTCATTGTTTTTTAACTGGTCGGCGCAACATCGTGGGCCGAAGGGCCTGTTCTGCGCTGTAATGTTCTATGTTCTATGTTCAAACCCTCATTTTTGTGTCCCCTTCATAACTGACCCTTCAACTAAGGGGAACAGCTGCTCTTTATCCCCCCACCTTGTCCGTGCCCCTCATAATCTCGAACACCTCAATCAGGTCATCTCTCAGTCATCTCTGCTCCAGTGAAAACAACCCAAGCCTATCCAACCTCTCTTCGTAACTCAAACGTTCCATCCCAGGCAGCATCCTGGTGAACTTCCTCCGCACCCCCTTCCAGTGCCATCACACCCTTCCCTACCTGCTTTGGTGTAGCCATCGCTGTAAAATAGGATGCGGGCAGTATCCATCCGGCTTTGCCACGTGCTACAGAAGGCGCCGGGAATGCGCTGCCCCACACAGTTCACAGACAGTCTGATCGCAAGGTCGGGTGAGAAGGGGTTGGATATGTCAAGAGCTGTGAAAGTGGAGGTCTTGCCATGGGGTCTCGGAGACCTGGTCTCTCCGTCTCACTCTCTCTTACCTAGACGCGCTGATCCAAGTACCACACTCCAACTTCCCCAGTAGTCCCCTGCAAGAGCCTAGTGGTATTATTACTAGCCTATTAATAAGAAATAGGAGCAGGAGTAGACCATCTAGCCCTTCGAGCCTGCCCCGCCATTCAATAAGATCATGGCTGATCTGAAGTGGATCAGTTCCACTTTCCTGCTTTCTCCACATAACCCTTAATTCCCCTGTCTATCAGAAACCTATCTACCCGTGACTTAATCCAGAAACTCATCTAATGTTCTGGGGACCCGCGTTGGCAGATGGTGGAATTTGAATTTAAAAAAATCCAGAATTAAGAATCTTCTGATGACCAGGAAATCACTGTCGGAAAAACCCATCCGGTTCACTAATGCCCGTGAGGAAAGTCCTTACCCGGTCTGGCCTACATTTGACTTTAGAGCCACAGCAATGTGGTTGACTCTCAACTGCCCTCGGGCAACTAGGGATGGGCAATAAATGCTGGCAAACCAGCAATGCCCATGTCCTAAGAATGAATGAGAAAAAGCACTCCTCAATACAACACTCTTCCACTCATTCCTCCCTATCCACACACCTTGTCCCATCCCCATCTGAAGAGATGACGATCGCCATCATTCTACTGCTCCCCCAATATTGGATCCATTGGTTGGCGCAACATCGAGGGCCGAAGGCCCTGTACTGAGCTGTAATGTTCTATGTTCTATAACACTCCTGCCTCATACTTGCCCTTGATGGAAAACTGTCCTCTGGACCCAAAACATCCCCAACACTCAGAACACTCCGATTTCTCCCTTTGCAGGAGCATGTAACCTCCAGCGGGGAGAGGGCCATGGGGATACGAGATTGAGTCTCCAATGACAGGCACATTGTTGGCACATGGAAAGGTACACCCCCCACCATCCCATCTCCCGCTTCACCAGCTCTGGAAGTTCTCAGGAACAACCTGCCACAGATTAAAAGCAAAAAGCTACGGGTGCTGGAGATCTGAAATTAAAACAGAACATGTTGGAAAAACTCAACAAGTCTGACAGAGAGAGAGAAGGAGACAAACAAAGAGTTGATGTCTCGGAACTGAAGAAGAATTTAACTGGATTCAGAATGTTAACTCTCTCCACAGATGCTGAGATTTTCCAGCAATCTCTGTTTCTAGGCTAAGTCACCACGGGATACTGTGGCCCCCATGACAACGTGTTGCAATGCCCTTGCCAGTAGCCTATGTACCGGGGTCTCTCCTTATTCCAGCTGAATCTCAATAGCTGTCCTTGCTGCCCTGTGATGGAGTATGAGGCCGAGGACAGCTGTTGTTGGCGGTGTACCTTCAGCCCTCGGCCTCCAGGAGGGCTGGAAGGTGGAATTGTGTCAGTTACTCTTGTGTCGTGGTGAACTAGCTCGGCAACAAGGAAGTGCAGTTAACTGTGGGTGAGGCGCTGACTGTCTGAGCAGTTGACAAATATCCATCAGGCAAACGATCGAAGTCTCTGAGAAAGGTAACCTCTCACCTAGCCATGGCTACAGGTACTACAGGGTGTGGAATGCCCTGCCTGCAGCAGTTGTGAACTCGCCAACTTTAAGGGCATTCAAATGGTCAGTGGATAAGCATATGGATAACATTGGAATGGTTTAGGTTAGAGGGTCATTAGATTGGTTCCACTGGTTGGCGCAACATCGAGGGCCGAAGGGCCTGTACTGTACTGTAATGTTCTACGTTCTATGTCTTCACTGCAACTCTTAAAGGCTTCCCAACCTGACTATCGAAACTGTTCCTACTCCACGTATGCCTTGGTGATCACCTGGTTGCTGTCTGATAGTTGGGAAAACATGGCTGGAATATCCAGGATTCATTGAATCATGGAACCCCTACAGTGCAGAAAGAGGCCATTTGGCCCATTGAGTTTGCACTGACAATGATCCCACCCAGTCTCTATCAGCGTAACCCATGGATTTACCCGTTTAATCAAGAAGGGGACAATTTAGCATGGTCAATCCATCCAACACGCACATCTTTGGAGTGTGGGAGGAAACCAGAGCATCCGGAGGAAACCCACGCAGACATGAGAATGTGCAAACTCCACACAGACAATGACCCAAGGCCGGAATCGAACTCTGGTCCCTGGCACTGGGAGGCAGCAGCACTAACCACTGGGCCACCATGCTGGGATTAGAGCAACTCATAATTGGTCAATCATTTCTGAATTAATGAGTGGCTGGCCTATAGAAGGGGTGCAGGGGTGCCTCCACTCATCTTCCATCCTACACTGAAACCTCCTCTACGGTCAAAGGTCATTTAGGTTTCCACGATGATACCCCGGAGGAGATTCCAAACCAAAACTACATCTACCAACTCGAGTAGCTATTGTAATGGAAAGAAGTGTCATTTGTATAGTACCTTCCACAGCCTCAGGACCAGTAACAGCAGTTTGGCACGGTGGCACAGTAGTTAGCATGGCCGCCTCACAGCACCAGGGACCCGTGTTCAATTCCAGCCTCGGGTCACTGTCTGTTTGGAGCCTGCACATTCTCCCCATGTCTGCGTGGAGTCTCTCCGGCATCCTCCCACAGTTCGAAGATGTGCGGGTTAGATGTATGGATTGGCCATGTTAAATTGCCCCTTAGTGGTGGGGGGATTAGTGTGGTAAGTCTATGGGTTACGGGGATAGGGCCTGGGTGGGATTGTTGTTGGCGCAGGCTCGATGGGCCAAATGGCCTCCTCCTGCACTGTAGGGATGATTCTATGAATACAGAGCTGTGTTTCATTGGGAATTGAACTGAAATAGCCAATACATCTTTCACAGCCACTAAAAATAAAATAACTTCAACCCATCTGCTTTGAAAATCAGGCCCCTGAGGTGAGATGACAGCTTCTAACTTGGTGCGCAAAGTGAGTCTCCAAAGTACGCATTCCATTGCCAGAGCGAATATAAATTATTCAGTGTCTTGGTGTCTCATTACATACTTGGATACATTCATAACTATTCACACACAGGCACACACACCCTGGCAAAGTCACATACTGTTCCAAGCAATGCAGAAAGGGAAAAGGAAGTTAATCCTCCAATAATTAGTTCACACAAGTAATCCTGGAGCTCGACGCACCAAGGGGCAGTGGGGTGATGTGTGAGTTTAGAACATAAGAACTAGGAGCAGGAGTTAGGCCCCCTCGAGCCTGCCCTGCCAATCAATAAGATCATGGCTGACCTTCTCGTGGACTCAACTCCACTTACGAAAGTTGTCGGCAATTTCCCCTCAGTGTCGATGTTCGTGAACCATTTATCTCGCTTGCAGGAGTCTGATGTATACCCTGTCATCCACCCAATAAGTACAACTGGAGCAGTGTTTCTTTGGCAATGAACGCATGTTGATGGAATGAGCACACTGCAGGACCTCTGATCGTTGACCTTCTCTAGCCAAGAAATGCTGAGAAGACATCTGACACAGCGAAGGTGGGAACTGTTCAGCCCTTTCTCCTGCCTGGTGCATATTGTCCAGGCTTCACTGCTGTGGAGGAGTGCACTGAGGCCACAGGTTTGGCTGTTCTCGCTGTTTGGGTGCTGTCAGTCAGGCTGCTGCTGTCCCAAACTCTCTAACTCAGCTTGGGACAGAGTGGCTGCAGCTCCCGCAATGTGTTGAGTCGATCTTAGCTTGCAGTGACAGATTGTTGGTGATTGTGGGGCTGAGGTATGTGGAGCTGTCAACAACCTCTGGTGTCACATTGCCAATGCTGATTGATGGCCAAATCCTGGAGCATGACATTTGTCTTCCTGTTGCTGATGGTCACAGAAACCTCTTCGCTGGCGTGAGAGAGTAAGGCACTCTGTCGCAGCGTGGATGCAGACTCAATGGGCCAAACCTCTGCACTGTAGCGATTCTATGGTTCTTCCACCAAAGACAGTGGACAAACAGAAGAAACCCCCTCACCATCCTTCCCTAACCATGGGAATTCCTCTCATTGAAGGGCCGTAGGTTTGTTGGTCTCCAGTTTTTATTGGATGCCTCCAGAGGTTACTGCCATGAATTCCTGAAGTTGGTCTCAAAGGAGGCTATTCAGCCCATCACATCTACACTGTTCAACATCTCTACTTTCTCAGAAGAAATTTGACATGTCAGCTACGACTCCCACCAACTTTTACAGATACACCATAGAAAGCATTCTCTCTGGTTGTATCACAGCTTGGTATGGGCTCCTGCTCTGCCCAAGACAGCAAGAAACCACAAAGCATCGTGAAAGAAGCCCAATCCATCATGCAAACCAGCCTCCCATCCATTGACTTTGTCTATGCTTACCGCTGCCTCAGCAAAGCAACCAGCATAATTACACACACCCACACACCCCGGACATTCCCTCTCCCATCTTCTTCCGTCGGGAAAAAGATACAAAAGCCTGAGGTCACATATCAACCAACTCAAGAACAACTTCTTCCCTCCTGCTGTCAGACTTTTGAATGGACTTACCTCGCATTAAGCTGATCTTTCTCTACACCACATTCCGCACTCTCTCCTTTCCTTCTCTATGAATGGTATGCTTTGTATAGTGCGCAAGAAACAACACTTTTCATTAAATGTTGATACACGTGACAATAATAAATCAAATCAAATCAAAATCAAAATACAATGCAATGGCCCTCTCTCTTTGACAAAGACAACACCAGCTGCCAATACAAAAGCTTTTTCCTTCAGCTATCTGGACACTTTCAAGGAAAAATAATTTTGGGACTGTCATGACCAGCTGTTAGTGGACATGGAACCCTTCCGGGTGCAACGTAAAAGTGACCATCTTGTTTTGATCGGCCATGAAGGCTGTTGCTGTGGGCAACTAAAGTTCTCCCTGGCCTCCTCCAGGCGAGAAGCGGCCGACTGCCCCGTTCCTGGGAGTAGGCCAAAGTGGCTTGAATCCAACTTTCTGGGGGTTTGTATAAGAATCAGATATGGCCAATTCCCTCCGTCCCCCTAACCCTACACCCATATGGCGGAGAGAGTGGGGCGTGGGGGCTTGGCCCCTTAGCAACATCTCACAATAGCAATGTGACTGAAATTCAACACTCAACAGCTGGCCTTGACATTAAACTTGCATCCCACCCTCTTCCCAATCATTTTTAACTTGCTTAAATTGGTGCAGCAAACTAGCGCATGAATCCCATTGCAAATCGAACATTTTCCCTGGCAAACCATTTGATTTACTCCACTTTGAATGGGAGTCAATACATTTGCTTTGGCAAAGAACACTGTTGACTGTCTACTGTCCAAAGCCCATGTAGTTTATTGCTTAAATAGGCCACTTTATGAGCGGCAGGCAGTACACAATGTTACGTTCTTTCCCTAACAAACGGGTGAAATCATTTCCGGAGCGATGTGTATTTATTGCATTTTCACAGAGTTTGTACACGCTCTTCAATAAACCCATTAAAAGCACAATCGTAAAAATGATTAGCAACTGCACCCAATGTAAATGAGAGGATTGGAAGCAAGCCAGAACCTCCAAGTGATCAATGAGACACATTATTCTGCTTAGGGATCAATGGAAGTGGGGGGAGGGTGGGTATGTGTGTGTTGGGGGGGGCAGCTGGCAGCGGTGGTGGGGGGGCCTGGTGTACGCTCTCACCATGTGAGGGTGAAGCTTCCAGTTTAAGTTTATTTATTAGTGTCACAAGTAGACAGTCACCAGGAACCCGGGTTCAATTCCCAGCTTGGATCACTGTCTGTGTGGAGTCTGCACATTCTCCCCATGTCTGCGTGGGTTTCCTCCAGGTGCTCCGGTTTTTTCCGAAAGATGTGTTGGTTAGACACTAAATTCTCCCTCAGTGTACCTGAACAGGTGCTGGAGTGTGGCAACCATGTGTTTTTCATGGTAACTTCATTGCAGTGTTAATGTAAGAACACTTGTGACAATACTTGAAACAACTAAAACCCCATCTGGTTGACTAATATCCTTTAGGGAAGGAAATCTGTCGTCCTGACCTGGTCTGGCCCACATGTGACTCCAGAACAATGTGGTTGACTCTTATTTGCCCCCTGAAATTACATAAGTGCCACTTGGTTCAAGGGGCAATTAGAGGTGGGTAACAAACGCTGGACATCCCAAGAAAGAATATTTGACATAGCGAAGGCTGAACCAGTGTTTTACAATGAATAATTTTATTCATGGAAATCAGTTTGAAGAGCAGTCTAATGGGATGAAGCATAATTACAAAGTAACTACTAATTCATTGCGCATGAACAAGATGAACGAACAAGAAGTCAGTTTCTGTAGTGGGTTTTCTATACCATAAACCAGCCAACAAGCCACACTAACCAATACGTCAACTGCTTGAGTTGCCTGGCACCATCATCAGCTTCACTTCCAGACCTGGAATTCCCAAACTTCCAAGCGGGTTAGAGGCTGAGATCTCGTTCTCTCTCTTTAGCTCAGACTCTTCACTCCAGGAAAAGAAAGAAAAAGTATTCCGCTCTTTGAGTTCTTCGTCAGCGATGGCTGTTGAGAATTGAGTCACCCATCGGTTGATGACTTCAATCGATTTCAACCCTCCAGCCCACACTCCGATTCTCCGACCGTACCCGAGTGGTTCTGCTCTCAAACAATGACCAGGCGGAGTGCAGGAATGAGATAGAGAATCTGGTGAGCTGGTGCAGCAGCAATAATCTCTTCCTCAATGTCAACAGAACAAAGGAGATTCTCATCGACTTCAGGAAGTGTAATGGAGAACATACCCCTGTCTACATCAATGGGGATGAAGTAGAAATGGTCAAGGCCTTTGGGTTTTTCGATGTCCAGATCACTAACAACCTGTCCTGGTCCCCCCATGCCAACACTATAGTTAAGAAAGCCCACCAACGCCTCTACTTTCTCAGAAGGCTAAGGAAATTTGACACTTAAAATAGAACATAGAACATAGAACATTACAGCGCAGAACAGGCCCTTCGGCCCACGATGTTGCGCCGACCAGTTACAAAACAATGACCCACTAACCTAAACCAATCCCTTCTCGTCCATAAACCAACTTGCCAACTTTTACAGATGCACAATTGAATGCATTCTTTCTGGTTGTATCACAGCTCAGTACGGCTCCTGCCCTGCCCAAGACCGCAAGAAACTACAAAGGGTCGGGAACAAATCCCAGTCCATCATTCAAACCAACCTCCCATCCATTGACTCTGTCTACACTTCCCGTTGCCTCGGCAAAGCGCCAGCATAATTAAGGACCCCACGCACCCCGGACATTCTCTCTCCCATCTTCCATTGGAAAAAAGATACAAATGCCTGAGGTCATGTACCAACCGACTCAAGAACAGCTTCTTCTCAGAGTTTTGAATGGACTTACCTTGCATTAAGTTGATCTTTCTCTACACCCGAGCTATGACTGTAACACTACATTCTGCGCTCTTTCCTTTCCTTCTTTATGAATGGTATGCTTTGTCTGTATAGTGTGCAAGAATCAATACTTCTTACTGTATCCCAATACATGTGACAATAATAAATCAAATCTAATCGATTCCCTCTCGTGGATTCTTATAGCCTCTACACGTTGATTCAGATAATCTTCCCACCATGTCTATTGAGTGAAAACCATCAGGGAAAAGGATACGCTAGACCAAGCCTTAGTAAACCTCACTGCCTGAAAAAAATATCGGCTGGAATTCTCCAACCTCCACTGCGGCTGGGATTCTCCGACCTCGCCATGGCTGGGATCCTCCCTCAGTGTGCCCAACCATATGCCGGTGCGTGGCAGTTAGGGGATGCTAATAAATAAACTCATAAAAACCTGAATTTGTAGGTGTACAAATACACAGTCCACAGTCCTCTGGAACGGCTACACAATTGGATAAGGTGGTCGAGAAAGCATTTGGCACTCAGGCCTTCACCAGTCAGGACAGAGAGTATAAAAGTTGGCAGGTCACACTGCATCTGTAGCGAACTTTAGTTAGACCACATTTGGAATATTGCGTACAGTTCTGGTCGTCACACTGCCAGAAGGCTTTGGAGAGGGTACAGAAAAGATTTACCAGGATGTTGCCTGGTATGGAGGGCATTAGCTAGGAGGAGAGATTGGACAAACTTGGTTTGTTCTCACTGAAACGAGGGGCGAACTGATAAAAGTCTACAACATTATGGAAGTCATGGATGTAATGGATAGCTGGAATCTTTTTCCCAGGGTAGAAATATCAATTACTCGGGGACAAAGGTTTGCGGTAAAAGGGGGAAAGTTTAAAGGAGATATAAGAGGCAGGTTCTTTACGCAATGGGTGGTAACTGCCTGGAATGGACTGCCAGAGGAGGTGGGAGATACAGATACAATGGTAATGTTTAAAAGGCATTTGACAGATACATGAATAGGCGGGGAATAGAGGGATACGGACGGTGTAGAGGCGAAAGGTCTTTAGTTTAGAAAGGTGTCTTTATTAATGGGATTGAGAGTTACAGACAGGCCTGGTAGGTATGGATATGATCAGCGCAACTTGTGGGCCGAAGGGCCTGTTTGTGCTGTAGCGTTCTATGTTCTATGTGTCATGTTGTCAGCGCAGGCTTAGATGGCTGAAGGGTCTATTCCTGTGTTGTACTGTTCTTCGTTCCTCTTTGTTCTAAGAATGTATCATAGATTTAAACAAAACCTGCTCAGGTCAAATGAGTTTAAGTCCCAGTTATTGAAAGAACCCATTACAAAACTCATGTCACCAGAGAGCGAAAGTTCCGGATTTTAGGCAATTTACTTTGCTGCACTGGATCTAAAAAAAGTAAAAGAGTTTATTT
This sequence comes from Carcharhinus amblyrhynchos, assembly GCF_965287045.1. Lineage (NCBI taxonomy): Eukaryota > Metazoa > Chordata > Chondrichthyes > Carcharhiniformes > Carcharhinidae > Carcharhinus > Carcharhinus amblyrhynchos. The sequence goes on along the minus strand of NC_137334.1, from coordinate 22,091,974 downwards.
ATTAGTGTCACAAGTAAGGCTGACATTAGCACTGCAATAAAGTTATTGTGAAAATCCCCTAGTCGCCACAGTCCGATGGCGGTGCAGGTACACTGAGGGAGAATTTAGCACAGTATGTCTCTCGGACTGTGCGAGAAAAACTGAAGGAAACCCACGGGGAGAGTGTGCAGACACTTCACAGACAGTGACCCAATCCAGGAATTAAACCTAGATCCCTGGCCCTGTGAGGCAGCAGTGTTAGCCACTGTGCCACCGTGGAACTGGTAACCCAGTGGAAGGCCGAACACAATTCCGTGGTGCATTCCCATTGATAAAAATGGATAAAATAGAGTTTGTGTGTGAAGTAAAGAGTTGTTAATGTGTAGCTAGCGTCAGTGAGGCTCACATAGTTGAACTTTACAGCAGCTTTGGGAATGCCAGGATGATGTAATTGGGTTTGATCTGCCCTCAGATGTCCTGGCCAATCCTTCCCTCTGTGATATCTAGATAAATGATGGCGTGATGCGGAGAGTGGAACGTAGACAGCAATTGACAGTTAGGCTCTCGTGGGGGTTCCACCCATTTCAACATTCTTTACTGAATCCTAATTGTGCATCTTTCTTCCCAAAGTGTTTTAACATAAAAGCACGCAAGCTAAAATCAACTTCAGATGCAGCTAAATAATTCATCACAAATGTCGTTATTTCAACCCGGGATTGGTTTCAGCAAAATGGAAAGTGGGTCATAACCATTGCTTTACATATCACACCCTGGACTCTTGACTCAACTTTACATTCATGCAACCAAATAATAAAGAGTGAAACCTTTATAGTTTCTTAGTGCTTAGTTTGCAAAACAAATCGGGAAGTAATTAGCAGTGAGACCATAAGATCATAAGACATAGAAGCAGAATTAGGCCACTCGGCCCATCGAGTCTGCTTCGCCATTCAATCATGGCTGATATTTTTCTCATCCCCATTCTCCTGCCTTTTCCCCGTAACCCCTGATCCCCTTACTAACAAAAACCTATCCATCTCTCTCTTAAAGACACTCAATGATCTGGCCTCCGCAGTCTTCTGCGGCAAAGAGTTCCACAGATTCACCACTCTCTGGCTGAAGAAATTCCTCCTCATCTCTGTTTTAAAGGATCATCCCTTTAGCCTGAGGTTGTGCTCTCTGGTTCTAGTTTTTCCTACTAGTGGAAACACCCTCTCTATGCCCGCTCTATCCAGGCCTCATAGTTTCAATAAGATCCTCCCTCATCCTTCTAAACTCCAACGAGTATAGACCCAGATTCCTCAACCGTTCCTCATGCGACAAGCTCTTCATTCCAGGGGTTATTCTTATGAACCTCCTTTGGACCCTTTCCAAGGCCAGCACATCCTTCCTTAGGTATGGGGCTCAAAACTGCTCACAATACTCCAAATGGGGTCTGACCAGAGCCTTATACAGCCTCAACTGAGGATGTCCTCAACTACCCTACCCGGCATTTGGTTTTCCAAAATTCTGTAATGGGATGTGGATGTCACTGGCTGGGCCACCATTTGTTGCCCATCCCTAATTGCCCTCCAATTGAGTGACTTGCTAAGCCCATTACAGAGGGCATGTCTACATTGCTGTGGCTCCGGAGTCACATGTAGGCCATACCGGGTAAGGACGATAGATTTCCTTCCCTGAGGGACATTAGAACCATAGAACACTACAGCACAGAAACAGGACCTTTGGCCTTTCTTGGCTGTGCTGAACCATTTTTCTGCCTAGTTCCACTGACCTGCACCTGGACCATATCCCTCCACACCCCTCTCATCTGTGTAAATGTCCAAGCTTTTCTTAAATGTTAAAAGTGAGCCCGCATTCACCACTTCATCTGGCACCTCATTCCACTCTCACAACTCTCTATGTGAAGAAGCCCCCCCCACCCCCCGCAATATTCCTTTAAACTTTTCCCCCTTCACCCTTAACCCATGTCCTCTAGTTATTTTTCTCCCCTAGCCTCAGTGGAAAAAACCTGCTTGCATTCACTCTATCTATACCCATCATAATCTTATACACCTCTATCAAATCTCCTCTCATTCTTCTACACTCCAGGGAACAAAATCCTAACCTATTCAACCATTAGTGAACTAGATGGGTTTTTCCGACAATCCACAATGGTTTCATGGTCGTCAGTAGGTTCTTAATTCCAGATATCTTTTATTGAATTCAAATTCCACCAACTGCAGTCACAGGATTCGAACCCGGGTCCCCAGAGCATTACTAAATTTCTGGATTACTAGTCCAGTAACAATACCACTATCATCTACTCCTTCCACCACCGATGCTCAGTAACAGCAGTGTGTACTATCTACAAAATGCACCAAAGATCCTTAGACAGCACCTTCCAAACCCATGACCACTTCCACCTAGGAGGACAAGGGCAGCAGGTACATGGGGACACCACCACCTGCAAGTTCCCCTCCAAGTCACTCGCTATCCTTGACTTATAAGTTCATAAGATATAGGAGCAGAATGAGGCCATTCGGCCCATCGAGTTCGCTCTGCCATTCCATCATGACTAGTACTCTCCTCATCCCCATTTTCCTGCCTTCTCCCCATAACCCTTCAACCCATTACCAAGCCAAAATCTATCTAACTCCTTCTTAAATTTACTTACTGTCTCAGCATCCACCACGCCTTGGGGTAGCAAATTCCACAGATTCGCAACCCTTTGGGAGAAGTAGTTATAAATTTGTTACCCCTTATCCTAAGACCCCTTGTCCTAGAATGCCCCACAAGAGGAAGCATCTGCTCCACATCTACTTTATCCATACCTTTTATCATCTTGTACAACTCAATTTGATTCCCCTCCCCGCCTCATTCTTCTGAATTCCAGAGAGTACCGGCCTAAATTGTTCAACCTCCCTTCAAACGACAAACCCCTCATCTCTGGAATCAATCTAGTGAACATCCTGTGAACTGCCTCCAACGCCACTACATCCTTTCTCAAATAAGGGGATCAAAACTGTGCACAATATTCCAGTTGCGGCCTCACCAATGTGTTGTACAGTTGCAATAATATTCCCTTACCTTTATATTCTATTCCTTGGAAATATATTGCTGTTCCTTCACTGTGGCCGGATCAAAATCCCAGAATTCCCTCCCTAATTGCATTGTGGGTCAACCCACAGCACCTGGACTACAGCGATTCAAGATGGCAGCTCACCACCACCTCTCAAGGGTAACTAGAGATGGGCAATAAATGCTGGCCAGCCAGCGATGCCCATGTGCTGAGGTTAGTGATGCAATGGTAGGATATGCTGGGTAGCACAGTGGCACTCTGATTCCCGGCTTGGGTCACTGTCTGTGTGGAGTCTGCACATTCTCCCCGCATCTGCGTGGGTTTCCTCTGGGTTCTCCAGTTTCCTCCCATAGTCCAAAAGATGTGGTGGTTAGATGCATTGGCCATGCTAAATCCTCCCTCAGTGTACCCAAACAGGTGCCAGAGTGTGGCGACCAGCGGATTTTCACAATAACTTCATTGCAGTATTAATGTAAGCCTACTTGTGACTAATACATAAATTTTACTTTATCCCTTTAGCCCCAAGAGCTATATCTAATTTCTTCTTGAAATCAGCCAATGTTTTGGTCCCCACTACCTTCTGTGGATAGTTGTTTACATCATTTTAACATGCAAAAGAATGATTAGGTGGATCGGCCATGCTAAATTGCCCCTTAGTATCCAAAGATGTGCAGGTTAGGTGGATTGGCCATGTTAAATTGCCCCTTAGTGTCCAAAGATGTGCAGGTTAGGGGGATTGGCCATACTAAATTGCCTCTTAGTGTCCAAAGATGTGCAGATTAGGGGGATTGGCCATGCTAAATTGCCCCTTAGTGTCCAAAGATGTGCAGGTTAGGGGGATTGGCCATGCTAAATTGTCCCTTAGTGTCCAAAGATGTGCAGGTTAAGGGGATTGGCCATGCTAAATTGGCTCTTAGTGTCCAAAGATGTGCAGGTTAGGGGGATTGGCCATGCTAAATTGCCATTTAGCGTCCAAAGATGTGCAGGTTAGGGGGATTGGCCATGCTAAATTGCCATTTAGCATCCAAAGATGTGCAGATTAGGTGGATTGGCCATGCTAAATTGCCATTTAGCGTCCAAAGATGAGCAGGTTAGGTGGATTGGCCATGCTAAATTGCCCCTTAGTATCCAAAGATGTGCAGGCTAGAGCGATTGGCCATGCTAAATTGTCCACTGTTACCCTGAGATCCTGTGTCACACAGCAGGGTGGTTCAGCAATGGTCTGGTAGAGCTCGATTTCAGCTCGCTATACCTAAGTTGTTGTATTGTTATTAATAAGAAGCACAGGAGCTTCAGAAAGACAGAGGCCCCCTCAAGTAATCCTGCTGAGGTTGAAATATAAAGTTCCATATTTAACTGCTCTGATTACACAGATAGTATCACGCCTTATAAAGCACTTGCGGGCTTGTTCTCTGAAATGGCAGCTGTGTGGTGGGACTCTTTCCACTTTTATTGTTTCAATTTTCTTTTATTATCCATGAATGCACCATCTGATAGAAGTGTTTGACTAGTCTTTGGAAACAGCCAGTAGAGTTGGTGTAGGTTTTGCACTGCCCCCGTCCAGCATCACCTACAGACAATGTTATCCGGGCAGTGATAAAGTCCGAGCTCTCTCTATCTCTCTCGCCAGCTTCAAATACCTGGGGAAATGTGGCCTTAAATGAAACCGAACATAATCTCTCCCAATGGTTGGAATCATGAGATCATACAATCCCTATAGTGCAAAAATGGGCCATTCGGCCCATTGAACCTACATCTACAAAAATTCCAGCCAGGGCCTATTCCCATAACCCCCATGTATTTACGCTGCTAATCATCCAGACACTAAGGGACAATTTAGCATGGCCAATCCACCTAACCTGCACATCGTTGGACACTAAGGGACAATTTAGCATGACCAATCCACCTAACCTGCACATCTTTGGACACTAAGGGACAATTTAGCATGGCCAATTCCCCTAACCTACACATCTTTGGACACTAAGGGACAATTTAGCATGGCCAATCCACCTAAAACACATGTTTGGACACTAAGGGACAATTTAGCATGGCCAATCCACCTAAAACTCATCTTTGGACACTATGGGACAATTTAACATGGCCAATCCACCTAACCTGCATATCTTTGGACACTAAGGGACAAACTAGCATGGCCAATCCACCTAACCTGCACATCTTTGGACACTAAGGGACAATTTACCATGGCCAATCCACCTAACCTGCATATCTTTGGACACTAAGGGACAAACTAGCATGGCCAATCCACCTAACCTGCATATCTTTGGACACTAAGGGACAAACTAGCATGGCCAATCCACCTAACCTGCACATCTTTGGACACTAAGGGACAATTTAACATGGCCAATCCACCTAACCTGCACATCTTTGGACACTAAGGGACAATTTAGCATGGCCAATCCACCTAACCTGCACATCTTTGGACACTAAGGGACAATTTAACATGGCCAATCCACCTAACCTGCACATCTTTGGACACTAAGGGACAATTTAACATGGCCAATCCACCTAACCTGCACATCTTTGGATACTAAGAGATAATTTAGCATGGCCAATCCACCTAACCTGCACATCTTTGGATACTAAGAGATAATTTAGCATGGCCAATCCACCTAACCTGCACATCTTTGGATACTAAGAGATAATTTAGCATGGCCAATCCACCTAACCTGCACATCTTTGGATACTAAGAGATAATTTAGCATGGCCAATCCACCTAACCTGCACATCTTTGGACACTAAGGGACAATCTAGCATGGCCAATCCACCTAACCTGCACATCTTTAGACTATGGGAGGAAACCAGAGCACCCGGAGGAAACACTCACAGACACGGGGAGAACGTGCAGACTCCGCACAGACAGTGACCCAAGCTGGGAATCGAATCCTGGTCCCTGGCGCTGTGAGGCAGCCGTGCTAACCCACTGTGCCACCCCAGTGCCTGCTCCTGTTTTAAAAATCTGGCATTCAGTGACAAAAAAGCAAAAATCTCCCTGTCATCCCCGAAGGAATTTAATCGATAACTAGCGATTGTGTGACGTGGAAGGAGGAGACACTTCTGAGTCTCTGGCCAAGTGTCCAATTCTGTAAATCATCCCAAACCAATGCCTCAAGTTTCTTGATTCAAAGCAGTTTTCAATCATCTAAATCCTGAAAATTCTCTAAATGCCGACATCAATTTCCACACATAAACATTCTCAAATCACAAATGTATCATGAAGAACTTTACCAGATGCTTTACTGAGGGACTGAAGAGGAACAAATGAATGACACCTGCAGTGTGCACGGGTCCTTTTCACTGGGAACCCGTTGCTACGATACGTTGTGGATGTTTCGCCAATAAGGCAAGGCCCCGGCCCAAGGATGGGGTCAGCCAAGGGTCGCATCTGAGCCCAGATCTCCAACTGGGCCAGAAGCAATGGGTCTCATTGGTGTGTCGTGTGGGGAGACTGGGATTCACAAACAAGATCTGATGGGCAAGGCAGACCCATTGAATGGCAAGTCTTCTGTCGCTATTTGGCTTTCCAGGAAATTCCCAGTTCTCGTTGTAAAGACTCCATCGGGACATAATTGCCCTGCTAACAGCATTAGATGCTTACACACTGGGTGGCACAGTAGCACTGCTGCCTCACAGCGCCAGGGACCGGGGTTCGAATCCCAGCTTGGGTCACTGTGTGTGGAGTCTGCACATTCTCCCCGTATCTGCGTGGGTTTCCTCCGGGTGCTCCAGTTTCCTCCCACAGTCTGAAAGACGTGCTGGTTAGGCGCATTGGCTGTACTAAATTCTCCCTCAGTGTACCCGAACAGGCACCAGAGTGTGGCAACTAGGGAATTTTCACAGTAACTTCATTGCAGTGTTAATGTAAACTTACTTGTGACACTAATAAATAAATCTTTAAACTCTAAATCTCATTGCGCTGAATGCTAAACCTATACTTGAACAAACATCCTCACTTCAAATTTCAGAATAAATTGTCAAGAGATCGAGCTAAACATTCACATTATGCAGAGTGGAATCTTCCCAACTTTATGAAAATGGTCCTGCATATACATAGAACCATAGAAAATTACAGCTCAGAAACAGGTCTTTTGGCCCTTCTTGTCTGTGGCGAACCATTTTTTGCCTCGTCCCACTGACCTGCACCTGGACCATATCCCTCCACACCCCTCTCATCCATGTACCCGTCCAAGTTTCTCTTAAATGTTAAAAGTGACCCCGCATTTACCACATGTCCACTTTTTTGGGAGCAACGGAGAGAACAGTGGAGGGAAACTTGCATTTGCATAGCACCTTTCGCGACGCAGAACACCAATGGGATTCGTCCTCTGACCAAAGCAGTGCTGTGTCCCGGGACCCGGATTGGGTAGAAGTGCAGGTTTAAGTCCATTCAGTGATTTCTAGTTGCATTCTGGGAGGGGGGGGTGGATTTAAACAGTGCGCCCCCTGCTGAAGGGTAGAATCATTGACAGCAGCTTTTGAATCTCCATGTTTAACTGCACATACGTGGGGGAGAAGCGATTCTCTGAGTCTGCTGCGCTGGTCCAGTAGCATACAGACATTAGTGGACGCCGTTTAACAGGCACCCGACTAGGCACCACGCCCTCCACGCGCCTCCGACTTCAAGATTTTTGGACTCATCTGCTGGTTTAAATATTAAAATTTGAATTTCAATCCCATTAGTGGGATTGAAGTCTCTGGGCCCGCTAGCCCTCCAAACCAGCCACCCCCACCAAGAGTTGTTCATTCCAGTGAGGTTTACACAGCTCCCCACTAACGGGGAACTGATGGCTGATCCCGCTGGAGTGAAGGGGGTCCATCAAGGCCCCCCCGCTCCCCGAAGAGGCCAGAGGGGGTGCCCCTATGGGCATTGCCAGCTTGGCATTGTCAGCCTGGCCCCCCTCCGGCACTGCCCACGGGGCAAAGTGGCAATGCCCAAGGGGGGCACCTTGTCACTGCCCACCGGGCACCAGGCAGTGCCAAAGGGGCAGGGCCCGAGGGGGTGCAGGGTCTGTGGGGGCGGGTGGGCGATCAGTGGGGCGTGGGGGGGTCCCACTGCCATTCCGCACTAGGCAGCGACAGAGGAGGGGGAGGTCAGCGATCAGGGCCGGCCATTGGGGCAGAGGGGATGGGAGGGTCGGGCCTGCGGAGAGCGGAGTGGAGTGGGGGGGGTCAGGAGATCGGGGCTGCTGGAGGAGGTGCGGGGAGGTGAGTCGGTGGGGTGGGGGTATCGGAGGGGCATAGGGTTGGGGAGGGGATGATGGGACGTTCCGTCAGTGCAGGCTCGATGGGCCAAATGGCCTCCTTCTGCGCTGTAGGGATTCTACGATTTACTGCAGTTTTTACTCAAACTTGACACTTGGAATGTTTTTTGGGAGAATCCCAGGCCATGTTTAACTGCACATATGTGGACCCCAGAGATTGTGCTCAGTTCATAGGAATTCATGGGCAGTAAGTGTTGACAGTTTCCCTGTTATTCAGTCAGGCCATAAAATCTTAAGACTGCGTCCCACTGCGGATGTTTTTTTTACACAAAACTGAGAGAGGAATTGATGAGTAATGGAATTTTCGATGTAAAACCAGATACCAGCGGCATGACTCTGGGATTGATGAGTAATGCCTTAACGGCGTAGTGAAGGCTCGAACCTTACCCTTTGATCCAATTACAGCCGAACGTGAGACCAGATCCAGAGCTTGGACTCTCCCCATCAAACCTGGACCCCTGACGTGCAAATCGGGCCTGTTGGAGTTGACGCAGCCCTGTCACCATGGCAACAGTTGGCTGCCAAACAGAGCACCTGCGGAATAAAGTTCAGGGAAACGTCACCTTTCTGAAACCTGCGCTCGGATTTAAGATGGAAAAAGAATTAGATCAGCGGCTTTGGACGATAGCCAGCTAGCAATGAGAGCCGAGGGGAGAGCAGGTCTCGGCCTGCCTTGCGTCTCAGCAGCCTTGATCTCTGTTACCATTAATGACCTGAGTGAAACTACTGTTCAGGATTCTTCCTCTGTCTTCTTTTAAAGAGCAGCAAGTAGGGGACGTAACCACCCTGGGATATCAAAGAGTTGATGATCTTTCAAAGGGGTTTCTCTCAGGATGGAGGTTATTTTTCATGCCCCTGAATGCTGTGGTCATACTGAGTGCCTGCTTATTCCAACAGTCGTCAATGGCTGAAGCAATGTAAAAATAGGCAGTTCACCCTTTGCTGCTATTGAACCCTGCATCAGGGGGAGAAACTCAATGAGATATCTTTGTTCCCACGGATAATTCCCCCATTCATTTTCTCCTCGCTCCATTTTTGTTCGACAAAAAAGCTCCCCAAACGTGCGGATAAAGGCCTTCATGTTGGGACGTGTTTCTCTGAATGTTGACTGGGGGGGGGTGGAGAAAGAAAAATCAGGATTCACGAAAGCAGTCGACAAGTGGATCATTTACTGTCGGTGAATGAGTCAGGCCGGTCTCAGTGTTTCACGCTGAGACCCAGACTGGCATCTCATCGCCGGGATCAGGGAGGTCCAATAAGGCAGGGCCCGATTCGCTGCAGTGAGGTCTGGGCCACTCGCGGAGAATAGGCCATTCAGCCCATCCGATCTGTGCTGACAATTGTGCCCCGCACGGGATATCGACTACAAAAGCGGAGAGGTCATGTTGGAGCTATATAGAACTTTGGAGCGCTGTGTGCAGTTCTGGTTGCCACATTATAGGAAGGACATGAGTGCATTGGAGGGGGTGCGGAGGAGATTCGCCACGATGCTGCCCGGGATGGGACATTTAAGTTATAAAGAGAGGTTGGATAGGCTTGGGTTGTTTTCTCTGGAGCAGAGAAGAGTGAGGAGGCGACCTGATCGAGGTGTTTAAGATTATGAGGGGCACGGACAGAGGGGGGATAGGGAGCAGCTTAGTTGAAGGGTCAGTTACGAGGGGGACACGACTTAAAAGTGAGGGGCGGGAAGTTTCGGGGGGATTTGAGGAAAATCCTTTTTCCCCAGAGGGTGGTGAGGGTCTGGAGTGCGCTGCCTGGGAGGGTGGTGGAGGGGGGTTGCCTCACGTCCTTTAAAAAGTACCTGGATGAGCGCTTGGCACATCATAACATTCAGGGCCATGGGCCAAGTGCTGGCAAATGGGATTGGGTGGGCAGGTCAGGGCCTTTCATGCATCGGTACAGACTCGATGGGCCAAAGGGCCTCTCCTACACTGTAGTATTCTGTGATTCCGAGCCACCTCTTGCCTTACTCCATCACACCCTATCAGCACATCCTCCTGACCCTTCGCCAGCCCCCCAATAACCCCTCAGAGCCCTCCCTCCACGCTGCTCGGATCCTGGAGTATCTCTGATTGCAGTTGGCAGTCACGTACGTTCCTTCAACTGCCTGGGCCTCAAGCTCTGGAATTCATTCCCAAAACCTCTCCGCCTGTCTCGGACTAAGACATTCATAAGAACATAAGAAATAGGAGCAGGAGTAGGCCATCCAGCCCTTCGAGCCTGCCCCGCCATTCAATAAGATCATGGCTGATCTGTCGTGTCTCAGTTCCACATTCCCGCCCTCTCCCCATAACCCTTAATCCCCTCGCTTATCAAACCCTCAAATCTTGCCCCATTTGACCAAACCCTTGACCTAATATCTCCAGATGGGGGTGAGATGTCAAACTGCCTTTGAATTTTGCTCAGCTACGCTCCTGCAGTTTGCAATGTTTTTAAGCAATGCTATATAAGATATCACTTTTTGTTTCGACCTCACCGAGTGATGTGGTTTTCCCCCTCATTCGCCTGTGTATTCACCTCAACTACTCCCTACCTCGTGTGTCAACAGGTGGAAAACCAGCACCTACAGGTAGGGGAAAGTCTGTAAAGTCAGGGACCTGTCTGGGGAAGGTGATGGCGCATCGGGTTGGAGGGGTGAACTGGGGGAGCGCGGAGGTAGGGGAGGGGAAGGGAGGGGAGGGGAGGAGAGGGGAGGGGAGGGGACGGGAGGGGAGGGGAGGGGAGGGGTTGGGAGGGGAGGGGTTGGGTTGGGCTGGGGAATGTAGCCATGGGAGAAACTCCAGTAAGAGTTGCCAGACTTATCAGAACATAAGAACCAGGAGCAGGAATAGGCCATCTGGCCCCTCGAGCCTGCTCCGCCATTCAATAAGATCATGGCTGATCTTTACGTGAACTCAACTCTACTTACCTGCCCGCTCACCGTAACCCTTACTTCCTTTACTGTCCAAAAATGTATCTATTCTTGCCTTAAAAACATTCAATGAGGTAGCCTCAACTGCTTGACTGGGCAGGGAATTCCACAAGGGAGGTGGTATAATCGCCAGCCTATTAATCCAGGAACTCAGCTAATGTTCTGGGGACCCGGGTTCGAATCCCGCCACAGCAGATGGTGGAATTTGAATTCAATAAAAAATATCTGGAATTAAGAATCTACTGATGACCATGAAACCATTGTCGGAAAAACCCATTTGGGTCACTAATGTCCTTTAGGGAAGGAAATCTGCCATCCTTACCCTGGTCTGGCCTGTATGTGACTCCAGAGCCACAGCAATGTGGTTGATTCTCAACTGCTCTCCAAGGGCAACTAGGGATGGGCAATAAATGCCGGCCAGCCAGCGACACCTAGATCCCATGAATGAATAAGAAAATGAAATTCACAACTCTTTGTGTGAAGAAGTTCCTCCTCAACTCAGTCCTAAATCTGCTCCCCCTTATTTTGAGGCCATTCTCCCTCGTTCTAGTTTCACCCGCCAGTGGAAACAACATCCCTCTAGATAGGCTGGGCGAAAGGGCCAGGAAATGCAAATGGAATTTAATGTTGGCAAGTGTGAGGTGGTCCACTTTGGTAGGAATAATGGTAGGAAGGACTATTACTTACGGGGCGAAAAACTGCAGCAGGCGACGGTGCAGAGGGACCTCGGGGTCCTTGTGCATGAGTCGCAAAAACCCAGCTTGCAGGTGCAGCAGGTGGTCAGGAAGGCGAATGGGATGCTGGCCTTCATAGCGAGGGGGATTGAATATAAAAGTACGGAGGTCTTGCTGCGGCTGTATAGGGCATTGGTGAGGCCGCAGCTGGAGTAGTGTGTGCAGTTTTGAGCGCCGCACCTGCGCAAAGATATTTTGGCCTTGGAGGGAGTGCAGAGGAGGTTTACTAGGCTGATACCGGAGTTGAGGAGATTGAGCTATGAGGAGAGGCTGAATAAACTGGGCTTGTACTCGTTAGAGTTTAGAAGAATGAGGGGAGATCTCATTGAGACGTATAAGATGATGAATGGGATGGATAGGATAGAGGTGGAGAGACTCTTCCCGCTCAGAAAGGACAGTAGGACTAGGGGGCACAGCCTCAAGATAAAGGGGGGGTGGTTTAGAACGGAGTTGAGGAGGAACTTCTTCACTCAAAGGGTGGTGAATCTCTGGAATTCTCTGCCCGTTGAAGTGGTGGAGGCTGCCTCGCTAAATATTTTTAAGACGCGGGTTGATGGGTTTTTGATAAGAGAGGGGATTAAGGGTTATGGGGAGAGGGCGGGAAAGTGGAACTGAGCCACGACAGATCAGCCATGATCTTATTGAATGGCGGGGCAGGCTCGAAGGGCTAGATGGCCTACTCCTGCTCCTATTTCTTATGCTCTTATCTTGTCTATTCCCCTCATAATCTTATATGTTTCTATAAGATCCCCCCTCATTCTTCTGAATTCCAATGAGTATAGCCCCAGTCTACTCAGTCTCTCCTCATAAGCCAACCCTCTCAACCCCGGAATCAACCCAATGAAGCAGGGGGTTAGCACAGGCTGGGTTGTGGGGAAAGGTCTCAGCCAGACGAGGAAGAAGAGGAGCAGTAGCAAAGCTGAATCTTGGCCAGGGAGATGGAGCATAAAAGCAGGGAAGCCTTCCTGCGACTGTACAGAGAGAGCACCCCAGAGAACACTATCCAGTTTTCCTCTTGGAATATTGGAATCATTCCAAGAGGTTCAGTGGCCTATCAATGGGATGGAGGTGACGCCTACTGAGCAGGCTGGATTTACATAGAAACATAGAAGATAGGAGCAGGAGGAGGCCACTCGGCCCTACGAGCCTGCTCCACCATTCATGGTTGATCATCCAACTCAATAGCCTAATCCTGCTTTCTCTCCATAATCTTTGATCCCATTCGCCCCAAGTGTTATATCCAGTTGCCTCTGGGATACATTCGATGTTTTGGCATCAGCTACTTCCTGTGGTAATGAATTCCACAGGCTCACCGCTCTCTGGGTGAAGAAATGTCTCCCCACCTCCATCCTAAATGGTCTACTCCGAATCCTCAGACTGTGACTCATTGAGGTTTAAGAAGATTGACAGGTGGGCTGGGATTTTCCGACCTTGTCCACATCTGGGATTCCCCGACCTCGCACCACGGGTGGGATTCTCCAATCTCTCCTGTGGCTGGGATTCTCCGAGCTCACTCCCGGGGCTGGGATTCTCCGAGCTCACTCCCGGGGCTGGGATTCTCCGAGCTCACTCCCGGGGCTGGGATTCTCCGAGCTCACTCCCGGGGCTGGGATTCTCCGAGCTCACTCCCGGGGCTGGGATTCTCCAATCTCTCCCGTGGCTGGGATTCTCCGAGCTCACTCCCGGGACTGGGACTCTCCGAGCTCACTCCCATGGCTGGGATTCTCCGAGCTCATCCCTGCGGCTAGGATTCTCCGAGCTCACTCCCGGGGCTGGGATTCTCCGAGCTCACTCCCATGGCTGGGATTCTCCGAGCTCACTCCCGGGGCTGGGATTCTCCGAGCTCACCCCCATGGCTGGGATTCTCCGAGCTCACTCCCATGGCTGGGATTCTCCGAGCTCACCCCCGTGGCTGGGATTCTCCGAGCTCACCCCCATAGCTGGGATTCTCCGAGCTCACTCCCGTGGCTGGGATTCTCCGAGCTCACTCCCGGGGCTGGGATTCTCCGAGCTCACTCCCATGGCTGGGATTCTCCGAGCTCACTCCCGGGGCTGGGATTCTCCGAGCTCACTCCCGGGGCTGGGATTCTCCGAGCTCACTCCCGGGGCTGGGATTCTCTGAGCTCACTCCCGGGGCTGGGATTCTCCGAGCTCACTCCCGGGGCTGGGATTCTCCAAGCTCACCCCCGTGGCTGGGATTCTCCAAGCTCACTCCCGGGGCTGGGATTCTCCGACCTTGCCCCAACTGGGATTCTCCGAGCTCACCCCAGCTGGGATTCTGCCTCCTGGCCCGTGGCTGGGATTTTCCAATCCCGCTGTAGAGACTGGAGTCTCTCACTGACAGTAGTGACAGGGTAAAGGAGATTGAAAAACATCGGGCCTTGGTTATCTCTCTGCAGACGCTGCCGGACCGGTTGATTGTTCCAGCACTTTCCGTGCATCACCAATTCACAAACTCAGATGGCGTCTCCAAGATGAGCGCAATACTGAGAAAGGGAATGTTTACTGAACCCGGCTCCTTGAAGCAGCAAGTTCATTAAACTACTCCAAGTCGTGGACACACTCACTAACACATTCTCACACACTCACATACACTTACACTCATACTCACACACACTCACACACACACACACACTCACTCACCCTCACATACACTTACTCTCACACACACTCACTAACACACACACCCTCACACTCACACACTCACACACTCACTCACACTCACATATACATCCACACACACACTCATACACACTCACTCAGACACACACACACTCTCACACACACACACACTCACACCTACGCTCACACTCGCAAGCACACTTACACTCACACACACACTCACACACTCACTCACACTCACTCACACTCACACACACACATACTCACACTCACACACACACACTCACACTCACATATACATCCAAACACTCACACACTCACACACACACACATACTCACAATAACACACACACACACACACTCACACACACATCCACACACACACTCACACACACACACACACACTCACACTCACACACACACACTCACACTCACATATACATCCACACACTCACACACTCACACTCACGCACACACACTCACTCACACTCACATATACATCCACACACACACTCATACACACACACTCATACACACTCACTCAGACACACACACACTCACACACACTCTCTCACACACACACCTACGCTCACACTCACACACACACTCACACTCACACATACACTCACACACACTCACACTCACACATTCACACACACACTCATGCACACACACACACTCACACTCACATATACATCCACACACACACTCATACACACACACTCATACACACTCACTCATACACACTCACTCAGACACACACACACACACTCTCTCTCACACACACACCTACGCTCACACTCACACACACACACTCACACTCACACATACACTCACACACACTCACACACACTCACACACTCACACTCACACATTCACACACACACTCACGCACACACACACACTCACACTCACATATACATCCACACACACACTCATACACACACACTCATACACACTCACTCAGACACACACATACACTCACACACTCTCTCACACACACACCCACGCTCACACTCACACACACACTCACACTCACACATACACTCACACACACTCACACACTCACACTCACACATTCACACACACACTCACGCACACACACACACTCACACTCACATATACATCCACACACACACTCACACACACACACTCATACACACTCACTCATACACACTCACTCAGACACACACACACTCACACACACTCTCTCACACACACACCTATGCTCACACTCACACACACACTCACACATTCACACACACACTCACTCACACACACACACTCACACACACACTCACCCACACACACACACTCACTCACACTCACACACACACACACTCACACACACAAATGCACGCACACGTACACTCACACAGTCACACGCACATTTTCAGCTGAATCTTTGACACAGGATATTATTCTTGCCAGCCTGGCGCTGGGTACATTTCTGAAATAATACTAGCAGCAATCATGTCAAGTTTTCTGAGCTGATTTTGTAATCGTGGCTTAAGAGGGAAGAGAGAAAGTGAGATGAACTCGGTGGTAGCAAGTGGCTCTGCAGGTGAGCACTATATTTAACCAATGTACAGATCATATAATCTTCCGGCGCAGTAGGGGGGCCATTCAGCCATCATGTCTGTGCCAGCTCTTTGAAAGTGCAATCTAATTAGTCCCTGATCTATTCCCTATGGCCCTCCGAATACTCCTGCTCAAGTATTTACCCAATTCTTTGTTTGCAAGTTAATATTCAATTTGCTCTGTCAACCCTTCGCACAGAACATTCCCAGATCATCGTACCTGTCAGGTAAAGAACCTCTCTTCATCGTCTCTCTGATTCTTTTACCAATTATCTACAGTCATAATTCTCTGGCGAGTAATTATCCCCCAGCCTGTGCGCGAAGTTTCCTTTTATCTAGTCCATCAGAATCCTTTGTAATTTTGATTCCCTGCTCTGTTAATTGTGTACGAATTGGGTGTTTAATCGTCTGAAGTTGTAAGGCATTAACTGGGGAGGCACTTGTGGATAGCAGCAGACCTGAAACTGTGGAGTTGGGTGACGAGATGCATGTTTGCAATGCGTATCTCTGCAAATAAACCTTGCGGAGGGAAACAAAAATGTTATTGCAGTTGTGCAGGGTGGTGGTGAGACCACATAAGAAATAGGAGCAGGAGTAGCCCTTCGAGCCTGCCCCACCATTCAATAAGATCATGGCTGATCTGAAGTGGATCAGTTCCACTTTCCCGCTTTCTCCCCATAACCCTTAATTCCCCTGTCTATCAGAAACCTATCTACCCGTGACTTAAATATACTCAGCGAGGTAGCCTCCACCACTTCAACGGGCAGAGAATTCCAGAGATTCACCACCTTTGGAGTGAAGAAGTTCCTCCTCAACTCCAATCTAAACTGCACCCCCCTTATTTTGAGGCTGTGCCCTCTAGTCCTGCTATCCTTTCTAAGCGGGAAGAATCTCTCTACCTCTACCCTATCCATCCCCTTCATTATCTTATACGTCTCTATAAGATCCCCCCTCATCCTTCTAAACTCCAACGAGTACAGACCCAGTCTATTCAGTCTCTCTTCATAGTCCAACCCCCTCATCTCCGGTATGAGCCTGGTGAACCTTCTCTGCACTCCCTCCAAGGCCAATATATCCTTTCGCAAATAAGGGGACCAAAACTGCACACAGTACTCCAGCTGCGGCCTCACCAGTGCCCTGTACAGTTGCAGCGAGACCTCCCTACTTTTATATTCTATCCCCCTCGCTATAAAGGCCATCTGGAATAACGTGTCCAGTTGCGGTCTCCTTATTTGAGGAAGGATGTGGTGGCGTTGGAGGCAGTTCAGAGGAGGTTCACCAGATTGATTCTGGGGATGAAGGGGTTGACGTATGAGGAGAGATTAAACAGTTTGGGCTTGTATTTGTTGGAGTTTAGAAGGATGAGGGGCTCTGATCGAGGTATATAAAATTTTAAAAGGGATTGATAAGGTAAATGTGGACCAAATGTTTCCTCTTAGAACATAGAAAAACTACAGCACAAACAGGCCCTTCGGCCCACAAGTTGCACCGATCATATCCCTACCTACTAGGCCTATCTATAACCCTCAATCCCATGTACTCATCCAGAAGTCTCTTAAAAGACCCTATTGAATTTGCATCCACCACCACCAACGGCAGCCGATTTCACACACCCACCACCCTCAAAGTGACAAACTTACCCCTGACATCTCCTCTGTACCTACTCCTCAGCACCTTAAACCTGTGTCCTCTTGTGGCAGACATTTCAGCCCTGTGAAAAAGCCTCTGAGAATCCACCTGATCATTACCTCTCATCGTCTTATACACCTCTATCAGGTCACCCCTCATCCTTCGTCTCTCCAAGGAGAAAAGGCTTTCTCAACCTATCCTCATAAGACATGCCACCTAATCCAGGCAACATCCTTGTAGATCTCCTCCAATGGCTTCCACATCCTTTCTGTAATGAGGCGACCAGAACTGAGCACAGTACTCCAAGTAGGATCTGGCCAGAGTCTTATACAGCTGCAACATTATCTCCCCACTCCTAAACTCTATTCCTCTTATGGGGCAATCTGGAACAAGAGGTCACAGCTATAGGTTGAGAGGCAGTAAAACTGAAATGAGGAGGAATTACTTCTCACAGAGGGTGGTAAATTAGTGGAACTCGAGAGTCTGAATCATTGAATGGTTTCAAAAAGGAGATAGATATATTTCTGATAAAAAGAAGGAATAAGGGGATATGGGGAAGAGGTGGGGAGGTGGATTTCAGACCCGGGAGAGATCAGCCACGATCTGATTGAATGGCGGAGCAGGCTGGAAGAGCTGAATATGCCGATTTCTGCTCCTAATTTCGATGTCCCTGTGGGATGGAGATAATTGCTCATCATGAGATCACGCACACTCTACAAAAAGTGTGAGTGAAATAAAGGTCGTTGGTTGATCTTGCTGGTTGGAAAGAAACACTGGGAGAGAAAGGGAATCTGTAAAATTGCTTTTGAGATTATATGAACTCCAACGAGAAGGGAATCTGTTCATTACAGGGTAACTGAGTTTAGGTTGTCTGCAGGTTGTGACATTCACTGAAAATCTACTTACCTTCCGATAGATAGAAACAGATTAAAAGCGTGCAGGGGTTTGAGTTCGATACTAAACTCCAGAATCAGAGAATTCTTGTTCTGGAATCCTTATTCGCAAAACAGAAATTAGAATGCAAATTAACAAAGTTTACCGGACAATAAAGATTTAACTTACAAAATCCTGATAAAACACTTAACTGATCATATCCTACACAAAGGTTAGCCAGTGCCCTATTCTTAACTCTCTGTCCTAAGAAAGGCCCTTCCCTCAGCATGTGCCTACGACAAATACTAACCCTTGGCAAGTGCTTAAGTGAGGCACTCCTATTTTTATAACTGTTTTCAAGATAGCCCAAATATATGGACCTGTGTCAACACAGCTACAACTTCTAACTCAATACTTAAACTCCTGACCATTGGTGGTCAGATCTTCCCAAAAGCCAGTCCCAACACAGACTTGAACTCAAAGCTCACACTGGGCTGAACAAACTAAACATAACTTGTTCCTACAAAATATGAATTTTTATCTGTGTTATTGAAATTGCTGGGCACATACAGTCTTTAACTTTCATAAACAATTGGCAGCTGTGTGGCCGTGAAAGCTTCTGTTTTGGTTTATGAGAAAGCCTCACTGGCAAGATTATAGTGTCATCGAGGTTTATAGCATGTAAACAGGCCCTTTGGCCCAACTTGTCCATGCCATTCTTTTTTTTAAACCCCTAAGCTAGTTCCAATTGCCCACATTTGGCCCATATCCCTCTATACCCACCTTACACATGACTCCCCTACCTTTGGGAAAAGACATTGACTATCTAGCTGATCTATGCCCCTCATTATGTTATAGACCTCTATAAGATCACCCCTCAGCCTCCTACGCTCCAGAGAAAAATGTCCCAGTCTATCCAGCCCATCCTTATAACTCGATCCATCAAGTCCCAGTAGCATCCTGGTAAATCTTTTCTGCATTCTTTCTAGTTTAATGATATCCTTTCTATAACAGGGTGACCAGAACTGTACACAGTATTCCAAGTGTGGCCTTACCAATGTTTTGTATAATTTCAACAAGACATCCCAACTCCTGTATTCAATGTTCTGACCAATGAAACCAAACATGCTGAATGCCTTCTTCACCACTCTGTCCACCTGTGAATCACTTTCAAAGAGCTGTTAACCTGTATCCATAGATCTCTTTGTTCTGTAACTCTCCCCAACACCCTACCATTAACTGAGTAAGTTCTACCCTAGTTCAGTCTACCAAAATGCATCACCTCACATTTATCTAAATTAAACTGCATCTGCCATTCGTCAGCCCTCTGGCAAATGGACCAAGATCCCGTTGCAATCTGAGATAACTTTCTTCGCTGTCCATTATGCCACCAACCTTGATGTCATCTGCAAACTTAATAACCATGTCTCCTAAATTCACATCCAAATCATTCATATAAATGATAAATAACAGTGGACCCAGCACTGATCCTTGAGCTGAAGGATCCCGCGCCAGGACATCAGGATATCTCTATGCTCTCCTTCCAGAGGCAAGGAACTTTTCCACTGGATGCATTGGAAATGCAGCCATCAATCTATGCACAGCAAGATCCCATAATTAGTAGTTGGTAAAGATCAGGCAATCTTACTTTCAGCCCTGGTGATGGCTCATCCGGTCCTGAAACGTTGGATTTATTCTTTCCCCATAGACGCTGCCAGACCTGCTGAGATTTTCCAGCATTTCCTGACTTTGTTTCAGATTCCATCATCTGCAGTATGTTGCCCTTTTCTGTTCTTTTGTGACGCTGTTTGAGACAGCCTTGGCACCATGGAGATCTCGCTTGTTCTTCTTCAAAGGGGCGCTTCAGTTTGACATTGCATCTGAAAAGCAGCCGCCCCGTGACAGGGCAGCACTCCCTCGGTGCTACCCCGGAGTGTAAGTTAGACGCTTGTTGGATTTGAACCCAGAACATTCTGCCAGATAGGCAAGGGTCTAAGCCACAGCTGTCACTCAGTCAATGCCAGACCCTGCACAGATCAAAGTGTGAGCAAGAATGGACATGGGTGAAAAACAGAGGAGAGTTATCAAGAGTAGCAACTCTTAGCTGTTGGTTGGATTTGCAGAAAATGTGAAGAAATTGTTTCAACAAATTATTGAAGGTAACTGCATTTACATCGCTCCAAAGCTCCTGGGGTGGATAGCCTGAGTATTTCCCCGGGGTCAACAGGTTTAAAGTCAGCAGTGGTAAGTTCAGGGGAGACAAATGGGGAATGTTTTTCACACAAAGTGTGGTGTGTGCCTGGAGTGCACTGCCAGAGGAGCTGGTGGAAGCTAGCACATTAGCAACATTCAAGGCATACTTTGATAGACACGAACAGAGGGATAGAAACTGCACAGGCTTTGTGGGCCGAAGGGCCTTTTCCTGTGCTGTATTGTTCTTCATTCTTTTTTGTATCAACACACAACTCCAACTCAATTTTCAAGTTTGCTGATGACACCACCGTAGTGGGTCGGATCTCAAACAATGATGAGACAGAGTACAGGAATGAGATAGAGAGTCTGGTGAACTGGTGCGATGACAATAATCTCTCCCTCAATGTTAACAAAATGAAGGAGATAGGCATTGACTTCAGGAAGCGTAGTGGAGGGCAAAGTAGAAGTGGTCGAGAGTTTCAAGTTTTTAAGTGTCCAGATCACCAACAACCTGTCCTGGTCTCCCCATGCCAACACTATCATTAAGAAAGCCCACCAACGCCTCTACTTTCTCAGAAGACTAAAGAAATTTGTTATGTCCACTATAACTCTCACCAACTTTTACAGATGCACCATAGAAAGCATTCTTTCTGGTTGTATCACAGCTTGGTATGGGCTCCTGCTCTGCCCAAGACCGCAAGGAGCTACAAAAGGTTGTGAATTTGGCCCAATCCATCACACAAACCAGCCTCCCATTCATTGACTCTGTCTACACTTCCCACTGCTTCGGCAAAGAAGCCAGCATGATTAAGGATCACACACACACCCCGGACATTCTCTCGTCCACCTTCTTCCATTGGGAAATATATACAAAGGTCTGAGGTCATGTACCAACTAATTCAAGAACAGCTTCTTCCCTGCTGCCATCAGATTTTGAATGACGTACCTCCCATTAAGTTGATCTTTCTCTACACCCTAGCCGTGACTGCAACACTACATTCTGCACTATCTCCTTTTCTTCTCTATGAATGGTATGTTTGTCTGTGTAGCGCACAAGAAACAACACGTTTCACTGTACGTGTGACAATAATAAAATCAAATCAAGTCAAATGCTCCCCAAACAAACATGGAGGCTGTGCTTCCATTGGGTATCGAACCTGAAAGATTTGGTTTGATTTATTATTGTCACATGTATTAGTGTGCAGTGAAAATTATTGTTTCTTGCGCGCTATACAGACAAAGCGTACCGTTCATAGGGAAGGAAAGGACAGAGTGCAGAACGTGGTATTACAGTTATAGCGAGGGTGTAGAGAAAGATCAGCTTAATGCAAGGTAAGTCTAGTCAAAAGTCTGACAGCAGCAGGGAAGAAAGTTGAGTCGGTTGGAACGTGATCTCAGACTTTTGCATCTTTTTCCCAACAGAAGAAGATGGGAGGGAGAATGTCTGGGGCATGTGGGGTCCTTGGTTATGTGGAAGTTAATGAATGGAAAGCATTATCAGCAAGAACGGGGATGGTTTAACAATGAGTTCATTAATATCAGACAGAAGAAAGACGGAAGAGAGGTAATGAAGGGTTGGGAAACGCAAGAGTTTGTGGATTGAGGATGAATCATCAAGCACAGCTGATCAAGAGCAAGTTGAGAGAGCAAAATATCATGAGTAAAGCGTGAAAGTAGAATTGATTGTCTTGGTAAATACTATTCATGGTCAAGTGATGCATTGCCTGCGTTGGACTTTCAGGCTAATTATCTGTATAGATTAGATTGTACAGTAATCCGTGGGCTTTACAGGTCATTATCCAGTTAGGCACATATCTGGGATATTAATTATCTTTAAACTCAAACAATGATTCTGTTTCATTCCACTGACTGATAGAGTCTACCAATATCCCACCCTGCAAGGTATAGTTTGATGGCCCGTTCAAATCTATTTTCAAAGAATACCAGTGAAGCCCCCAAACATTCCTTCGTTATACAGTAAGTAACTCAGTCAATGGCCACAGCATGTACATTTGAAGGCCGATTATGGGAGCCATGTGCTGTTAGAATCTCTGCAATGCAGAAGGAGGCCATTCAGTCCACGGAGTCTGCACCAACAACAATCCCACCCAGGTCTTAACGCCATAACCACACATATTTACCCTGATACTAAGGGGCTATTTAGCATGGCCAATCCACCTAACCCGTATATCTTTGGACACTAAGGGGCAATTTAATGTGGCCAATCCACCTAATCTACACATCTTTGGCCACTAAGGGGCAATTTACCATGGCCAATCCACCTAACCTACACATCTTTGGACACTAAGGGACAATTTAGCATAGCCAATCCACCTAACCTGCACATCTTTGGCCACTAAGGGGCAATTTAGTATGGCCAATTCACCCAACTGCACATCTTTGGATACTAAGGGGGAATTTAGCATGGCCAATCCACCTAACCTACACATCTTTGGACACTAAGGGGCAATTTAGCATGGCCAATCCACCTAACCTACACATCTTTGGACACTAAGGGACAATTTAGCATGGCCAATTCACCTAACCTGCACATCTTTGGACACTAAGGGGCAACTTAGCATGGCCAATCCACCTAACCTGCACATCTTTGGACACTAAGGGACAATTTAGCATGGCCAATTCACCTAACCTACACAATTTTTGGACACTAAGGGGCAATTTACCATGGCCAATCCACCTAACCTGCACATCTTTGGCCACTAAGGGGCAATTTAGCATGGCCAATTCACCCTACTGCACATCTTTGGATACTAAGGGGCAATTTAGCATGGACAATCCACCTAACCTGCACATCTTTGGACACTGAGGGGCAATTTAGCATGGCCAATCCACCTAACCTACACATCTTTGGACACTGAGGGGTAATTTAGTATGTCCAATCCACCTAACCTGCACATCTTTGGACACTAAGGGGCAATTTAGCATGGCCAATCCACCTAACCTACACATCTTTGGACACTAAGGGGCAATTTAGCATGGCCAATTCATCCAACTGCACATCTTTGGATACTGAGGGGCAATTTAGCATGGCCAATTCATCCAACTGCACATCTTTGGATACTGAGGGGCAATTTAGCATGACCAATTCACCTAACCCACACTGCTTTGGAGTGTGGGGGGAAAACGGAGCTCCTGGGGCAAACTCTACACAGACAGAGACACCCGAGGCCGGAATTGAACCCGGGTCCCTGGTGCTGTAAGGCAGCGTTGCTAACCACTGTGCCACCATGCCGCCCATATTGGAAAGCAGTGGACTTGCAGCCTCGTAGGTCCAGGTCGGCAGAGAAACTGTGAATGCGTGCATCAGATTTTAAGTCTTAAACGTCAGGGGCTGGCTCAGACATTTTCATTCCCAGAATAGGAAAAACAACTTGAGAGATCTTTCAAAGTCCCACCTAGTTTCTAACAGCTTAACTGCAGAGGATTGATCTGAAGTGTCATTATGTGTAAATGGTGTGGTTTCCACTCATGCAGAAGGAATGCAATTAGCTGGCAGGCGATTGCCTGCATAAATGGGGATGTGTGTCATTTCTCTGTGAGTAATAAATGATTCTGATTAGCTGTTGACAGGCTGGGTTATTGCTGCCGGCAATTTCAGTTACTGAGGGGAGCTTTGCTTATCCCCGTCGAGGTAGTGTACCTCATTCTAACAGCTTCCTGAATCCTGCTCATAACCATGCAATAGGTCCCATCAGCAGCGCAGAAAGGATACCTGGACACAGTTGGAAATTAGAACTCGCAATAAAACTTGTCCAAACTGGTTTTGTACACCTTAAGATGGAACCCCACTGATTCTGACTGGGATTTGACCATGTTTCTGTCTTTCCTTATACACTGAAAAAAATTACAATGTTCACAGTCCAGTGATTGAATGGTCCAATCGATCCTTTGGCCCTACATATAGGAGCAGAATTAGGCCATTCGTTCCATCGAATCTGTTTCACCATTCGATCATAGCTGATAAGTTTCTCAACCCCATTCTCCCGCCTTTTCCCCATAACATAGAACGCTACAGCGCAAATAGGCCCTTCGGCCCACAAGTTGCGCCGATCATATCCATGCCTACCAGGCCCATAGATCTATCTGTAACTCCCAATCCCATTAAATCCCATATACTCATCCAGAAGCCTTTTAAAAGATCCCAGCGAGTTCGCCTCTACCGCCACTGACGGCAGCCGATTCCACTCACTCACCACCCTCTGAGTAAAAAACTTACCCCTAACATCCCCTCTGTACTTGCTCCCCAGCACCTTAAACTTATGTCCTCTCATAGGGACCATTTCAACCCGGGGAAATAGCCTCTGAGAATCCACCCTATCTATTCCTCTCAACATTTTATAAACTTCTATCAGGTCACCTCTCAACCTTCGTCTCTCCAGGGAGAAGAGACCTAGCTCCCTCAACCTACCTTCATAAGGCATGCCTCCCATAACCTTTGATCCCCATACCAATCAAGAATCTCTGACTTAAAAACATTCAATGACCTGGCCTCCACAGCCTTCTGCGGCAAAGAGTTAATGAGAATAATTTGTTCTCCCAAGAGGCAGAAACGATATACAAGAACAGTAAAGTTAATTTAGTTGGAGATTTTCATCAATCAGATTAAACTGGGAATCCGCATGTTGTTTAGAATCAGAGTTTACCGTAAGGTTATTTATCCAGAGTTGTGTTTGCAAAGTGACGTGCTTATGCTTGCTAGAAGCTACATGTATTCATACACAGAAACCAGCCCCTTGCAACCAAAAGGAACATGTCCAGGCTTTGCACCATTTTTAATTAAATAAAAGCACAGGGGACAATTGTTCCTTTGTGCATTCTCTGTGGCTGCACCTCAACCAATCAGAGTTGACTCTCCAACCAATCAGCATCCTTTGCTCAAGCAGCCGAAATTGTTGCTGCCTTTGAAATTTGGTATTCTTGTGTTGTGAAGTTGAGTTTGTGAAGTCCCTTTAAAAGCTGGTTTTCTGCCAGTCCTTGGGTGTTTAACATTCAGGTGCCTACAGGGCACACAGAGTGCAACATTTGTAACACAGACCAAGCATCAGGATTGCCTTGGTAACAGGCTTTTGAATTTTGACAGACTATTACCATAAAGAAGACACTCAGCTATTAGGAACCTATCAAATTTGAATGTGCTGTTGTTGACAACATCCAACCAATCCTGGTGTCTGAAAGTTGATTAGATCATCATGGATATAAAAACTCAACTGCCTGTCTGCGGTTCAACTGAAGAGCTGCCACCTCTCAACACCTAGAGAGGGCAAGAGTGACTCCCTGCCAGCTTAAAATTTCTCTTAAGAGAACTCTCCATCTATCTAACGAAGGGTACCAAAATCAGAAAAAGCTTACAGGCAGCGGAATTGAC
The DNA here is from genome assembly GCF_965287045.1 of Carcharhinus amblyrhynchos. NCBI lineage: Eukaryota > Metazoa > Chordata > Chondrichthyes > Carcharhiniformes > Carcharhinidae > Carcharhinus > Carcharhinus amblyrhynchos. The sequence continues at coordinate 22,065,730 of NC_137334.1, read as the reverse complement.
AAAAGGACTCCAAAGGTTTTTCCAAAGCTACAAACACCTGATGTATATTTTTTTTGAGAGTGACTAATTTATTATTTATTTTTGGCAATGAATGGTCCTTGTATTTATTTGAACAGCATTCCAGTAGAAGCTTACTCTAATCGATACGTTACTTGTTTAGTTAAAGTTCCCGGTTGATTAAATAAATCATTTGTTCTCATTTTAAAGTGAGTGTGGGGTATTTCTGTGAGTTACCCAACAAATGTTACTGAAGGAGAGTTCACACCTTCCCACGCACTTTTAACAGATTAAGAAGTGAGGGGTCCCTCTGTGGGAGATTCGGTGTGGCTTCTCAGAAGGGGAACAACCTCTGCGTCGTAACACTTGCATCCGTCCTGATGAGTGCAAGATGAAACCTTTCAACTGGGGGGTGAACAGCCATGTTCGCCTCAAGGTCGGAAAATCCCACCCAAGGTCAGCAGATCTTTCCATGGTTCATGTCCTGCCCACTACCTGCGGGATGATGAAATTCTGCCCCATGTCTCTTTAATTTGGCAACACCCACTTCTTGGCACTCCCAGGACCGTGGGCATGTACCACACAGGAGAGGACAACTCATCCCATTGTGTGAGTGCCAAAGTCAACAGGATCAATCCAATACTCACTGGTCACCGCCTGCAATGGACCAGCTGTTAAGTGACACACTTGTGTATTGCAGCGAGGTGATAAGAAATGTTGCTCCTTCATTGCAGTGGGAACTTTAAAGGGTTTTCAAACCTCTCTAATGCACCAAGACATTGAGAATTGGAACAGCAGTGATAATGGCCACTGGGGCTAAAGGCAGGAATTTTCCCATTTTGAATTCCTCCTGTGCACATAAAGGGCATTCGCACCGTTTAGATAAAAATAAATGATTTAAAAAGTACTTTAAAAAAAGGTTAATGTTCACAAAGCCATGGTCCTGTCATTTATCGCTATGATCCCTGGCTTGCATCACTTACTCACATCTCTCCCACTTCTGGTCTGCAAGACATTTCGCCCACAAAGCCACCCCAACATCTTACCTTAAATATGTTTCTCCCCTTTCATGTGGGCGGCACAGTAGCACAATGGTTAGCGCTGCTGCCTAACGGTGTCAGGGACCCAGGTTCGATTCCCAGCTTGGGTCACTGTCTGTACATTCTCCCCATGTGTGCGTGGGTTTCCTCCGGGTGCTCCGGTTTCCTCCCACAATAACCATCTGATTGGTGAGGGTGTGTCAGTTTGTGAAAATACAATAAGATCCTATTACTGATCTGAATAGAAATGATGCTTTTATTCACAGGTGTAATAATACCAGCCTTTACCCAACTCCCGAAACATAAATCACCCACAGAAATTTATCTTGTTTATTCACTGGACCTGTACTTTCTCTTTGCACAGTCTGTCTGTTATTCTTGCCACTGGACTCACGCCATCTCCTCCCAAAATAGCACAATTGTTAGCACTGGGGCCTCACAGCACCAGGGACAGAGGTTCGATTCTAGCCTTGGGTCACTGTCTATGCGGAGTCCGTATGTTTTCCCCGTGTCTGCGTGGGTTTCCTCCGGGTGCTCTGCTTTCCTTCCACAGTCTAAAAATGTGCGGATTAGGTTGATTGGCCGTGCTAAAGTTGTCCCTCAGTGTAACCAAACAGGCACCAGAGTGTGGTGACGAGGGGATTTTCACAGTTACGCCATTGCAGTGTTAATGTAAGCCTACTTGTGACACTAATAAATAACTCGCGTGTAAGTGGAAGCGAAAGAGGCACGTGAGAGAGAAAGGAGTAACGAGATAAAGCAGTGCAGGAGGTATTCTGTAAAGCGGTTAAGCACTAGCATTGGCCAATGGGCTGAATGGCCTCTTCCTGTGCTGTATATTCTGTGGAGGGGCTGAGTCGTTCCTGTACAAAAGAGCTAAGTTGCGACTTTTCATCCCAGGAAGCAATCAGAAAATCGCCTCGAGTCCCATGAGGTACATTAAGAAAGAAAAAAAAAATCTATTCTGGGTTAGTGAGGTTGCCATGGAATTGTGAGTGCTCATGGGGAAATAAAACATGTGTGTCTGGCAAAACATTGTCGCCACACTGTAGGTCAGCCCTTTCCACCCTAATCAAAACCACACGCAAATTCAGCAATATGTGGGAGAGACGAACTCTTAACCTTGCTTCTCGCAATTCACCGAGTTGCTCCAAATGGAATTCTAGCATGGCAATGTGACATGGGTCCAGGGGGCAAGGGGTGAAGGGGTGGCTGTTAACTTGCAATCTTTTTTTTAAGACAATTAAACAGTCAGAACAGGTAAAGTTCTGAATGCCTTCCAACCTGGTATGGAGGGGAGGTCCTATGAGGAGAGACTGAGGGATTTGAGGTTGTTTTCGTTAGAAAGAAGGCGGCTAAGAGGGGATCTTATTGAAACATATAAGATGATTAGAGGTTTAGATAGGGTGGACAGTGATAGCCTTTTTCCTCGGATGGAGAAAGCTAGCACGAGGGGGCATAGCTTTAAATTAAGGGGGGGTAGTTATAGGACGGATGTCAGGGGTAGGTTCTTTACCCAGAGGGTGGTGAGGGATTGGAATGCCCTGCCTGCTGCAGTTGTAAATGCGCCTAGTTTGGGGGCGTTTAAGAGATCCGTGGATAGGTTTATGGATGGAAAGGGATTGGTTTAGGTTAGAGGGTCATTGCTTTTTAACTGGTCGGCGCAACATCGTGGGCCGAAGGGCCTGTTCTGTGCTGTAATGTTCTATGTTCTATGTTCTATAACCTGTTTCCAGTCAATAGGAATGTGCCAGAGACGGAGAAATAAATAAGACGTCTTCACTACTTCCTGCTGGAGCATTCAAATCATTGGGTGGAGATATGGCCTGACTGTTTCCCTGCTGTGCAGATGCCTGCACACGGTAAGAAGTCCCACAGCACCAGGTTAAAGTCCAACCAGTTTATTTGATGGTTAACCCACACGCTTTTGGGATTTGCCCCTTCATCAGGTGAGTGGAGAGTTCGGGTGCAGATGCGCAGAAGGAGCAGAATTTTCCCATCCCGTCCGCCACAGGAGTCGTAGCAGGCGGGACAGGACCATGCAAAGTCCGTCGACCTCGGGCGGGGTTTTCTGGGTGAGCACAGACCACCCCTGGACTCTGCCCCACCGCGTCCTGTGGTAAGGCGTTCCAAAGACTCCCAACCCTCTGAGAGCAGAAGCGCCTCCTCATCTCAGTCCTACAACCCATGAGGAGTCCACTTGGTCCATCAAACCTGTGTAGAAACACTGTGTTCCTCTCTAATTTGATTTGATTTATTAATGTCACATGTATTAGCACACAGTGAAAAGTATTGTTTCTTGCGCATTATACAGACAAATCAAAATCATAGAGAAGGAAAGGAGAGAGTGCAGAATGTCGTGTTATAGTCATAGCTAGGGTGTAGAGAAAGATCAACTTAATGCGAGGTAGGTTCATTCAAAAGTTTTTTTTTGATTTGATTTGATTTATTATTGTCACATGTATTAGCACACAGTGAAAAGCATTGTTTCTTGCACATTATACAGGCAAAGCATACCATTCATAGAGAAGGAAAGGAGAGAGTGCAGAATGTAGTGTTATAGTCATAGCTAGGGTGTAGAGAAAGATCAACTTAATGCGAGGTGGGTCCATTCAGAAGTCTGTTTTTGATTTGATTTGATTTATTATTGTCACATGTATTAACATACAGTGCAAAGTATTGTTTCTTGCGCTATACAGACAAAGCATACCGTTCATAGAGAAGGAAAGGAGAGAGTGCAGAATGTAGTAATAAGAACATAAGAAATAGGAGCAGGAGTAGGCCATCTAGCCCTTCGAGCCTGCCCCGCCACTCAATAAGATTATGGCTGATCTGTCATGGCTCAGTTCCACATTCCCGCCCTCTCCCCATAACCCTTAATCCCCTCGCTTATCAAAAACCCATCAACCCGCGTCTTAAAAATATTTAGCGAGGCAGCCTCCACCACCTCAACGGGCAGAGAATTCCAGAGATTCACCACCCTTTGAGTGAAGAAGTTCCTCCTCAACTCTGTTCTAAACCGCGCCCCCCCCCTTTATCTTGAGGCTGTGCCCCCTAGTCCTACTGTCCTTTCTGAGCGGGAAGAGTCTCTCCACCTCTATCTTATCCATCCCATTCATCACCTTATATGTCTCAATGAGATCTCCCCTCATTCTTCTAAACTCTAACAAGTACAAGCCTAGTTTATTCAGCCTCTCCTCATAGCTCAACCCCCTCAACTCCGGCATCAGCCTAGTAAACCTCCTCTGCACTCCCTCCAAGGCCAAAATATCCTTGCGTAAGTATGGCGACCAAAACTGCACACAGTACTCCAGCTGCAGCCTCACCAATGCCCTATACAGTTGCAGCAAGACCTCCCTACTTCTATATTCAATCCCCCTTGCTATGAAGGCCAGCATCCCATTCGCCTTCCTGACCACCTGCTGCACCTGCAGGCTGGGTTTTTGCGACTCATGCACAAGGACCCCGAGGTCCCTCTGCACTGTCGTCTGCTGCAGTTTTTCGCCACATAAGTAATAGTCCTTCCTACCATTATTCCTACCAAAGTGGACCACCTCGCACTTGCCAACATTAAATTCCATTTGCCATTTCCTGGCCCATCATAACTAGGGTGTAGAGAAAGATCAACTTAATGCAGGGTAGGTCCATTCAAAAGTCTGACGGCAGCAGGGAAGAAGCTGTTCTTGAGTCGGTTGGTACGTGACCTCAGACTTTTGTATCTTTTTCCCTACGGAAGAAGGTGGGAGAGAGAATGTCTGGGGTGTATGGGGTTCTGAAGTATGCTGGTTTCTTTGCTACGGCAGCAGCAAGTGTAGACAGCGTCAATGGATGGGAGGCTGGCGTGCATGATGGATTGGGCAACATTCACGACCTTTCATAGTTTCTTGCAGTCTTGGGCAGAGCAGAAGCTGTGATACAACCAGAAAGAAGAAATTTGATTGAGACATTTTCAGATAGCGTGTCAATGTTGAGTCCAGTTGCTGATTGGGAAGGAGAAAGCAGTTGGGACCAGTTCTCATTTCCCCGTTTCCCTGTTTTTTTTCCTTCCGGGTGAGGCACAGCCCAGGTTTCCCCGATGGGCCAACGCTCCACTAAAGCCCGTGAGAGAGGTTTGTCAAATTGATGTGTCATGTCCTTGTGGGGCCAGAGCAGTTGGAGCTATCTGACTGATCCCACTCGCCATTCTCTGCATGCACAATGTGACAGATTGACTCAAGACAAGCTGTTTCCTCACAACCGGCATCAAGAAAACGGCAAGAAATCACTTTCCTGACAGGGAAGGCACAGGCGTTTACAGCATGGAAACAGGCCCTGCGGCCCAACTTGTCCACCTCGCCTTTTTCTAACCACTAAACCAGGCATGATGGGCCCAATGGCCTCCTTCTGTTCCTGGGGTTCTGTTTGTACAGGTCAGGATGGGCCAAGGCAGATTAGACAGGAGAAAGCTGGCCTGAGGGAACCGAGGGAGATAGGAACTCGTCAGTTGTAACTGAGGTCAAGGGTCAGCCATGATATTAGTTATGGGAGGGTAGCGCAAGATGTCTGCTCCTGCTCCTACTTCATATCTACTGATTGACAGGGAACGACGGAATGCCGGGAAAGAGACGTGTTCCGAGGATGACTGGGATCTCACAATTACCAGATACTTATGAAAAACAGGGGGATAAAAGTGTTCCGGATGCGAGCTCCGGCGATTCAATATTTAAAAAAAAGTACAAATCCAACCACTGACCAATCATAAACAAATCGTTAACGTTTTAGATTATTGCTATGTAAGGATCCAATCGGTCAGTGGGTGTTTGGATTTGCTATGGGATTGTTTGGGGAATCTCCAGAGAGAGATGGACACTCCCATGGGAGGGACAACCCCCAAAGTTCTCTTTCATCCCAGATCAGTTTCCCTTTGGTGCCTGTCCCAGGTTAAATTATCTCGGGTGAGAAGCCACTGGCACGTTGAAACATAGAAAATAAGAGTTGCAAGAGGCCATTCGGCCCTCTGAGCTTGTTCTGCCATTCATTATGATCATGGCTGATCATCCAACTCAATAACCTGTTCCCACATTCAGCATGTCAGCCAACACTCCCACCAACTTTTGTAGATGCACCATAGAAAGCATTCTTTCTGGTTGTATCACAGCTTGGTATGGGCTCCTGCTCTGCCCAAGACTGCAAGGAACTATAAAAGGTCATGAATGTAGCCCAATCCATCACACAAACCAGCCTCCCATCCATTGACTCTGTCTACACTTCCTGCTGCCTCAGCAAAGCAACCAGCATAATCAAGGACCCCACGCACCCCGGACATTCTCTCTTCCACCTTCTTCCATCAGGAAAAAGATACAAAAGTCTGAGGTCACGTACCAACCGACTCAAGAACAGCTTCTTCCCTGCTGCCGTCGGACTTTTGAATGGACCTGCCTCGCATTAAGTTGATCTTTCTCTACACCCAAGCTATGACTGTAACACTACATTCTGCACCCTCTCCTTTCCTTCTCTATGAATGGTATGCTTTGTCTGTAGAGCGCGCAAGAAACAATACTTTTCATTGTATACTAATACATTTGACAATAATAAATCAAATCAAATCACCTCCCCCCCCCCATATCCTTCAATCCCTTTCGCCCCAGATACTGTATCTAACTCCTTCTTAGAATCATAGAAAAACCACAGCACAAACAGGCCCTTCGGCCCACGAGTTGCGCCGATCTTATCTCTACCTACTAAGCTTACCTATAACCCTCAATCCTATTAAGTCCCATGTACTCATCCAGAAGTCTCTTAAAAGTCCCCATCGAATTTACCTCCACCACCACCACCGATTCCACTCACTCACCACCCTCTGAGTGAAAAACCTCTGACATCTCCTCTGTACCTACTCCCCAGCACCTTAAACCTGTGTCCTCTTGTTAGCAACCATTTCAGCCCTGGGGAAAAGCCTCTGAGAACCCATCTGGTTAATGCCTCTCATCATCTTATACGCCTCTATCAGGTCACCCCTCATGCTTCGTCTCTCCAGGGAGAAAAGACCGAGCTCTCTCAACCTACCCTCATAAGGCATGCCACCCAATCCAGGCAACATCCTTGTAAATCTCCTCTGCACCCCTTCAATGGCTTCCATATCCTTCCTGTAATGAGGCAACCAGAACTGAGCACAGTACTCCAAGTGGGGTCTGACCTGGGTCTTATAAAGCTGCAGCATTATCTCCCCACTCCTAAACTCAATTCCTGGACTGATGAAGGCCATACACCACATGCTTTCTTAACCACATCCTCTATCTGCAAAGCCAACTTGAGAATCCTATGAACCTGGATCCCAAGGTCCTTCTGATCTTCCACGCTCTTGATTGAGTTTTTTGAAGAGGTGATAAAGATAATTGATGAGGGAAAAGCTGTGGATGTACTTTAGATGCCATCCTAGGAATTAACCTGGTAAACCTTTACTGAGTTCCCGCTATAGCAAGGACATCCCTCCTCAGATAAGGACGCCAAGACTGCATCACAGTGGGCCAACTGCTGGCAGGTGGGATTAGGCGGGAGGTCAGGCATTCTGATGTACTAGTGCAGACACGATGGGCTGAAGGGCCTCTTCTGCGCTGTATCATTCTGTGACCATACTCCAGGTGTAGCCTTACAAACGCCCTATACAACTGCAGTGCCCAGGGACCGTGCAGTGGGTGTTAGTACTTGGTAGCTCATTGGCAAGAGGGTCACCTAGTTGGTGAACTGATGGGTTAGTCGAGTCTCCACGGATCTGGGAATTGTTAGTGACTGCAGAAGATAAATTCCAGACCCAAAGATGCCCTGATCCAGACAGAGGAACAGACCAGCAGCAAAAGAGGCTAAAAATAACTAAATGGTCACCGTACAGTCCATCAATGGCAGTAGCATTGGAAGCAGAGAGGTCAGATGTCATGAATGTGTCAACCCCGACTTAGTCAGTCTACTAAACCTGCAGAGACCAGCAACCAGTAGCGGCATACACGTACGGGCAAGCACTAAATTAGAAACAGCTTTAGCGCAGACACACAATGGAGACTTTAATTGCACCAGTAGGCCGGATTTGACCCCAGTTCCCCTGGGGCGAGAGGTTAGGGTTCGAGTCCACCTGAGGCAATCCTTTGCATCGCTTTCCCTTTAATTGGGCCCAACACATTTGCCAGCGAATTAAAACTCAAAATTTCTGAGCTGCTTCACTGAGCAGGATGGAGATGGATCTAAATTAAATCAAGCCTGTCACAGCAAGCCCGAGGTTAATGATTGCTCTTTCTTAATGTTAATTCCCACCGTTCAAAGACAGTGCTCATTTCCCTTCAACCGATTAGACTATTTAGATCCTTTTTATCGCCGTAAACATCCTCCTGTGCAGGCTGTAGAGGGCAACTTACATCTGCTGTTGTCCAGTATGAGTCAGTGGTGACAGCCAGAGTAACAGGAGAACCATTTCCAGACAGCGGGAATGCAGTAATGAAAAACACTCACTTAAAAGGTCAGCCAGTCTAAAAATAAACCAGGGGAAGATTGTTTTTCTAGACAGCGTCTGCAAACTGCAGTGCTCACTGCTTTCTCGTCCACAGGAGACTGACTGGATTTACTGAGGCGGGTACCAGGCACACACATCAAGGCCTGAGGACTGACACTAATAAAATCACTGCTCCCCCCCAGCCCCTCCACCCATCCCCGCTCCCCCTCCCACCTCCCCACCACCAACCCCAAAAACTATTTCCAATTCTCTCCTTCCTCTCACAGCTTCTGCAATGGCAAGCTTGATTTGATTTATTATTGTCACATGTATTAACATACAGTGAAAAGTACTGTTTCTTACGCATTATACTGACAAAACATACCGTTCGTAGAGAAGGAAAATTGAGAGTGCAGAATGTAGTGTTACAGTGGGGCGGCACGGTAGCACAGTGGTTAGCACTGCTGCTTCACAGCTCCAGGGTCCTGGGTTCGATTCCCGGCTCATAAGAACATAAGAAATAGGAGCAGGAGTAGGCCATCTAGCCCTTCGAGCCTGCCCCGCCATTCAATAAGATCATGGCTGATCTGTCGTGGCTCAGTTCCACTTTCCCGCCCTCTCCCCATAACCCTTAATCCCCTCTCTTATCAAGAACCCATCAACCCGCTTCTTAAAAATATTTAGCGAGGCAGCCTCCACCACTTCAACGGGCAGAGAATTCCACAGATTCACCACCCTTTGAGTGAAGAAGTTCCTCCTCAACTCCGTTCTAAACCGCCTCCCCTTTATCTTGAGGCTGTGCCCCCTAGTCCTACTGTCTTTTTTGAGCGGGAAGAGTCTCTCCACCTCTATCCTATCCATCCCATTCATCATCTTATACGTCTCAATGAGATCTCCCCTCATCCTTCTAAACTCTAACGAGTACAAGCCTAGTTTATTCAGCCTCTCCTCATAGCTCAATCCCCTCAACTCCGGTATCAGCCTAGTAAACCTCCTCTGCACTCCCTCCAGGGTCAAAATATCCTTCCGCAGGTGCGGCGCCCAAAACTGCACACAGTACTCCAGCTGCGGCTTCACCAATGCCCTATACAGCTGCAGCAAGACCTCCCTACTTTTATATTCAATCCCCCTCGCTCGGGTCACTGCCTGTGTGGAGTTTGCACATTCTCCTCGTGTCTGCGTGGGTTTCCTCCGGGTGCTCCAGTTTCCTCCCACAGTCCAAAGATGTGCGGGTTAGGTTGATTGGCTATGCTAAGAAATTGCCCCTTAGGATCCAGAGATGCGTAGACTAGAGGGATTAGTGGATATAACAATGTAGGGATGTGGGGGTAGGGCCTCGGTGCAGACTCAATGGGCCGAAGGGCCTCTTTCTGCACTGTAGAGTTCTATGTTCATAGCTAGGGTGTAGAGAAAGATCAACTTCATGTGAGGTAGGTCCATTCAAAAGTCTGACGGCAGCAGGGAAAAAGCTGTTCTTGAGTCGGTTGGTGCATGACCTCAGACTTGTGTACCTTTTTCTCTATGGAAGAAGGTGGAAGGGAGAATGTCTGGGGTGCGTGGGGTCCTTAATTATGCTGGCTGTTTTGCCGAGGCAGCGGGAAGTGTAGACAGAGTCAGTGGATGGGAGGCTGGTTTGTGTGTTGGGCTGGGCTACATTCATGACCTTTCGTAGTTCCTTGCGGTCTTGGGCAGAGTAAGAGCCGTACTCAAGCTGTGATACAACCAGAAAGAATGCTTTCTATGGTGCATCTGTGAACGTTGCTGAGGGTCGTAGCAGACATGCCAAATTTCCTTAGTCTTCGGAGAAAGTAAAGGTGTTGGTGGGCTTTCTTAGCTATAGTGTCAGCATGGCTGAATAAACTAGGCTTGTACTCGTTAGAGTTTAGAAGAATGAGGGGAGATCTCATTGAGACGTATAAGATGATGAATGGGATGGATAGGATAGAGGTGGAGAGACTCTTCCCACTCAGAAAGGACAGTAGGACTAGGGGGCACAGCCTCAAGATAAAGGGGAGGCAGTTTAGAACAGAGTTGAGGAGGAACTTCTTCACTCAAAGGGTGGTGAATCTCTGGAATTCTCTGCCCGTTGAAGTGGTGGAGGCTGCCTCGCTAAATATTTTTAAGACGCGGGTTGATGGGTTTTTGATAAGCGAGGGGATTAAGAGTTATGGGGAGAGGGTGGGAAAGTGGAACTGAGCAGCGACAGATCAGCCATGATCTTATTGAATGGCGGGGCAGGCTCGAAGGGCTAGATGGCCTACTCCTGCTCCTATTTCTTATGGGAGGACCGGGTTGGATAGCTGGACACCTAAAAACATAAAGCTCTCGACCCTTTCTGCTTCATCCCCATTGATGTAGACAGGGGTATGTTCTCCACTATGCTTCCTGAAGTCGATGACTATCTCCTTCGTTTTGTTGACATTGACGGAGAGATTATTGTCATCGCACCAGTTCACCAGATTCTCTGTCTCATTCCTGTACTCTGTCTCATCGTTGTACCTAGCAAAACATTCCAGGAACATTACCAGACAGAATTTGACTTGGAGCCACGCAAGAGAAAGGGGACAAAGTCCACTTATGACAGACATGAGGTGGGAAATACAGCTGAGAACCAGACTGAATCATAGGGTCATAGAATCCCAGCAGTGCATTCAGCCCATCGAGCCTGCACTAACAGCAATCATAGAATCCATAGAATCCCCACAGCGCAGAAGGGGGCCATTCGATCCATCAAGTCTGCACTGGCCACAATCCCACCCAGGCCCTACCCCCTTAACCCCACGCATTTACCCCACTAATCCCACTGACACTATGGGGCAATTTACTTTGGCTAATCAACCTAATTCGTGCATCTTTGGACCGTGGGAGGAAACGAGAGCATCCAGAGGAAGCCCATGCACACAGGCAGTGACCCAAGGCAAGAACTGAGCCCGGGTCCCCTGGCACTGTGCTACCATGCCACTAACCACTGTGCCACCGTGCCACCCTATTCCACCCATGCCCTATCCCCGTAACCCTACACATTTACCCTGCTAATCCCCCTGACACTCAGGGGCAATCCACTAATCTGTGCACCTTTGGACAATAAGTGACAATTTAGCATGGCCTAGCCACCTAACCCACACATCTTTGGAGTGTGGGAGGAAACTGGAGCACCCGGAGGAAACCCACACAGACACAGGGAGAACGTGCAGACTCCACACAGACAGTGACCCGAGGACGGAATTGAACCCGGGTCCCTGGCGCTGTGAGGCCGCTGTGCTAATCACTGTGCCACCGTGAGGTACATGAAAGGTTCAGAGGGAGCTGGAAAAAATAAAGAGAAGCGAAGAAGGAGTGTGAAAGGAGGCTGACAGCTGACAAAATCCCAAAGTCTTCTCAAGGTGGGTGAATAGTGACAGGCTGGTCAAAGGGGGAGTAGGGCTGACTAGGGACCAAAAGAGGGAGTTAGACATGGAGGCCAAGGTGGGGGCAAAGCTGAGGTATTGAATGAATACTTTACATCTATTTTTACCAAGGAAGAAAATGCTGCCCGGGACATGGTGATAAAGGAGGAATTTCAAACACTAGAATTGTTTACAATCGATAAGGAGAAGGCATTAGATGGTGGATTGGCCATGCTAAATTGCCTCTTAGTGTCCAAAGATGTTCAGGTCCGGTGGATTGGCCATGTTAAACTGTCTCTTAGTGACCAAAGATGTGCAGGTTAGGTGAATTGGCCATGCTAAATTGCCCCCTAGTATCCAAAGATGTGCAGGTTAGATGGATTGGCCATGCTAAATTGCCCCTTAGTGTCCAAAGATGTGCAAGCTAGGTGGATTGGCCATGCTAAATTGCCCCTTGGTATCCAAAGATGTGCAGGTTAGGTGGATTGACCATGTTAAATTGCCTCATAGTGTCCAAAGATATGCAGGTTAGGTGGATTGGTCATGCTAAATTGTCCCTTAGTGTCCAAAGATGTGCAGGTTAGGTGGATTGGTCATGCTAAATTGCCCCTTAGTGTCCAAAGATGTGCAGGTTAGGTGGATTGGTCATGCTAAATTGCCCCTTAGTGTCCAAAGATGTGCAGGCTAGGTGGATTGGCCATGTTAAATTGCCTCATAGTGTCCAAAGATATGCAGGTTAGGTGGATTGGCCATGCTAAATTGCCCCTTAGTGTCCAAAGATGTGTAGGTTAGGTGGATTGGTCATGTTAAATTGCCTCTTAGTGCCCAAAGATGTGCAGGTTAGGTGGATTGGTCGTGCTAAATTGCCCCTTAGTGTCCAAAGATGTGCAGGTTAGGTGGATTGGCCATGCTAAATTGCCCCCCAGTATCCAAACATGTGTTGGTTAGGTGGATAGACAATGGGAAATTGCCCCTTCATGTCCAAAGATGTGTTGGTTAGGTGGATAGGCCATGGGAAATGGATGGGATTACAGGAATAGTGCACAGGGGGGTGGAATGAAGTTTGGATGCTCTTTTGGAGAGTTGGTGCAGACTCGATGGGCCAAATGGCCTCCTTCTGCACTGTAGAGATTCTATGGTTGAATGGAACAGTTGGAGCCTCTATGTTTCATGCAAGCTCCCCATTTACCTCAATGCCAGTGTCTGTAAACGTATTTGCAGTGCATTAAAATTCACTGCATTCAGCGAGCAGCGAGCACTCCTGCTCGCAGCCTGGCCTGAGGTTACAACACTGACTCACGCCCATCCACAGCTGCTTGCCTGAGTGAGTTAGCCGCCCTGTCGCAGTTGACAGCTCTGTCCCTGCCGATGGTGAGATGCCTTGGCCAGTGCAGTGAGTGTCCATTTGAAACACCGAGCTTTGAACCGGCGGCGAGAGAGACCGTCAGTAATTCGTGCCAAGGATCTCAGTGAGGTGGGGCAGGCTTTGCTGTCTGTCGGGCTGTGAACCTGTTTGAACAGATGCAGCACGTCCTGAATGTGTAAGCTGAGACTTTCCAGCGGGCTGGAGTTAAGTTTATGTTAGTCTGCTGGGCAAATATTTGAAAACAGCGGCTTCGACTTTCCGGACAATTAAGATCCGTTGACGGATGTGTTACATGTGAAATTCAGAATGTGAGAACACTCCAAGGTTTCGGAACAGAGTGGTATTTCTGGCTCAGCATCTGACCAGCTCAGTGGAGCACTGTGCTGTTAGACACAGCCCTTCCCCTCAACAGAGGTTTGTACACTTCTAAAAGATGTGGCAACATGGCTGGTTTAGCTACAGGTCAGTGCTGCTCTGTTTAAAAAAAAAAGGGGGAGGCATGGTGACACAGTGGTTAGCACTGCGCCAGGGGCCCGGGTTCAATTCCGGCCTCGGGTCACTATGTGTGTGTGTGTGTGTGGGATTCGCACATTCTCCCTGTGTTTGCGTGGATTTCCTCTGGGTGCTCCAGTTTCCTCCCACAGTCCAAAAGTTGTGCAGGTTAGGTGGATTGGCCATGTTAAATTGCCCCTTAGTGTCCAAAGATGTACAGGTTAGGGGGATTGGCCATGCTAAATTGCCCCTTAGTGTCCAATGATGTGCAGGTTAGGGGGATTGGCCATGCTAAATTGCCCCTTAGTGTCCAATGATGTACAGGTTAGGGGGATTGGCCATGCTAAATTGCCCCTTAGTGTCCAAAAGATGTGCAGGTTAGGGGGATTGGCCATGCTAAATTGCACCTTAGTGTCCGAAGATGTGTGTGTTAGATAAATTGACCATGTTAAATTGCCCCTTGGCGTCCAAAGATGTGCAGGTTAGGTGAATTAGCCATGCTAAATTGCCCCTTAGTGTCCAATGATGTGTACGTTAGGTGGATTGGCCATGCTAAATTGCCCCTTAGTAACCAATGATGCATAGGTTAGGTGGATTGGCCATGCTAAATTGCCCCTTAGTGTCCAATGATGTATAGGTTAGGTGGATTGGCCATGATAAATTGCCCCTTAGTGTCCAATGATGTATAGGTCAGGTGGATTGGCCATGCTAAATTGCCCCTTAGTGTCCAAAGGTGTGCAGGTTAGGTGGATTGGCCACGCTAAATTGCTCTTTAGTGTCCAAAAATGTGCAGATTAGGTGGATTGGCCATGCTAAATTACTCCTTAGTGTCCCAAGATGCGTCGGTTAGATTGATAGACCATGCTAAATTGACCCTGATGTCAGGGGATTAGCAAGGTAAATAATGCTTATGGAAACAGTGCCTGGGTGGGATTGAGGTCAGTGCAGACTCGATGGGCCGAATGGATTCTATAGAACATCGAAACGCCAGAGGAGGTTGCTGGGAAACAGTTCAACCTGCAGAAACAAAACATCACCAACCACAAGCTGAGCCTGTAAATGAGTTTCCTGGCTAAGACAATGCAGAATGGGAAGGGGACACTGGGTCCATTAGGCTTGTTCCATTCTTACAACCATGTAAATCCACATATCTTCACCATGCCAGATATACTCAAAAGGCAGAGGTATTCAATTCTCTTACCCAAGGCCAGCATCTAGGGTTAAGGTTCGAGCAAGGGTTAGACGATTGGAGACAGAGTTCCCCAGGGCGGGAGCACCAGCCAGGGTCCAGAGGATTACCCCAAGAGGAGCTTTCCCAGCTGTTCCAAGGTGCAGATGGAATAAAATGTGGAAACATGGAATCCCTACCTTGCAGAAGGAGGCTATTCAGCCGATCGAGTCTGCGCCAACCACAATCCTACCCATTCCCTACCCCCATATCCCTACATAATTACCCATTAATCCCTCTAACCTACGCATCTCTGAACACTAAGGGGCAATTTAGCATGGCCAATCCACCTAACCTACGCACCTTTGGACTGTGGGAGGAAACCGGAGCACCCAGAGGAAACCCACGCAGACACGAGGAGAATGTGCAAACTCTACACAGACAGTGTCCCGAGCCAGGAATCGAACCCAGGTCCCTGGAGCTGTGAAGCAGCAGTGCTAAACACTGTGCTACTGTGCTGCCCCAGTGTGTGTGTGTGAGCGTGTTTATATGTGTGTGAGTGTGTGTGTGTGTGTGTGTGTGAGTGTGTGTGTGTGTGTGAGTGAGTGTGTGAGTGTGTGTGTGAGTGTGTGTGTTTGTGAGCATGAGTGAGTGAGTGTGTGTGTGTGAGTGTGAATGTGTGTGTATGAGTGAGTGTGTGAGTGTGTGTTTGTGAGCATGAGTGTGTGAGTGTGTGTGTGAATGTGAATCTGTATGTGAGTGTGAGTGTGTGCGTGTGAGTGTGTGTGTGTGTATGAGTGAGTGTGTGAGTGTGTGTTTGTGAGAGTGAGTGTGTGTGTGTGAATGTGAATGTGCGTGTGAGTGTGTGTGTATGAATGTGAATGTGTGTGTGTGTGAGTATGTGAGAATGTGTGTGTATGAGTGTGTGAGTGAGTGTGTGAGAGTGTATGAGTGTGTGTGTGAGTGTGTGTGTGTAAGTGTGTGAGTGAGTGTGTGAGAGCGTATGAGTGTGTGTGTGAGTGTGCGTGAGTATTTGTGTGTGTGTGTGCGAGTGTGTGAGTGCGTGCAAGTGTGAGAGTGTGTGCAAGTGTGAGAGTGTGTGTGTGTGTATGAGTGTGTGAGTGTGTCTGGTGCGGGGATTGGGGGGTATGGGAGGATGTGGGGGGTGTGGGAGGGGGATGGGGAGGGACGGGTGTAGTGTTGTCCTGTCAGAAGCAGTGAGGCCAGGCTATGCTATTTACTGCAGACTGTACAACAGGAGCCCAGAGCACGGCTTTGACCTTCTGGAATACCTTTCCCCCCTCGGGATTTCATTTCGAATCTGATAGGAATTCTGGAGTGTTATGTGAGGAAGGAATTGTTCTGGAATTGAGCCCTCATTTGGTGAACATAACACGGCCACATCAACACTCTGTTTTCCAGACATAAATACACCGGACAGCTATCTGACACCAGCATGTTACAGAAGGGATTAACACCACTTTGTGAACATGGGCCTAACTTCCAGGAGTTGTTTACTGCGCTCCAATAATAATTTGATCCAAGATTTTTATCTTTTCTCTATCGACCGAAGAAACAGTCAAATGTTAGTATTATAAACCCCTCATCATTTTCGTTCTGACAGGAACTAAACACGGTGAAACTGTTTATGAATTTTTTTAACAGCCATTCAGTGTTAAGAAGATAAGAAATGGGGGAAAGAATTTTGTTTTGTTTCAGTTATGGGATGTGGGTGTCGCTGGCTAGACCAGCATTTATTGCCCGTCAATAACTGCCCCTTGTGAAGGTGGTGGTGAGCTGATTTCTTGAACCCGTTGCAGTGGTGTAGGAACACCCACCTTAGGCAGGGTATTCCAGGATTTTGACCCAGCGACAGTGAAGGAACGGTGACATATTTCCAAGTCAGGTTGCTAAGTGACTTGGAGGGAAACTTCTAGGTGGTGGTGTTCATAGAATCATAGAACCCTACAGTGCAGAAAGAGGCCCTTCGGCCCATCGAGTCTGCACTGAACACAATCCCACACAGGCCCTACCCCCATATCACTACACACTACTCCCACTAATCCCTCTAACCTACGCATCCCTAGACACTAAGGGGCAATTTCTTAGCATGGCCAATCAACCTAACCCTCACATCTTTGGACTGTGGGAGGAAACCGGAGCACCCGGAGGAAACCCACGCAGACACGAGGAGAATGTGCAACTCCAGACAGACAGTGACCCGAGCTGGGAATCGAACCCAGGACCCTGGAGTTGTGAAGCAGCAGTGCTAACCACTGTGCTAACATGCCGTTCAAGGTGTCAGCTGCCCTTATCTTTCTGGATGGGAGTGGTTGTTGGCCATTCAGCCCCTTAAGTCTTTCAATAAGATCATTCTGATCTTAGCCTCAACTCCACTTTCCTGCCTTTTCCCCATAACAGTTCAAGAATCTGTTCCACTTCACCTTGAATCAAGTCAATGATTTAATCTCCACTGCTAGTGCATTCAATCAGTAATCCTCACAATTTGCCACACTGCCAGTTTGTTAACATGGGAAAATTCTGAAACTTTACTTTACATTCTAATATCCAAGTTAGTTATATATATTTTCATTTGATTTATATTGTCACATGTATTGGGATACAGTGAAAAGTATTTTTCCTTGCGCACAAAACAGACAAAGCATACCGTTCATAGAGAAGGAAAGAAGAGAGTGCAGAATGTAGTAGAACATAGAACACTACAGCACAAACAGGCCCTTCGGCCCACAAGTTGCACTGATCATATTGCTACCTACCAGGCCTATCTATAACCCTCAATCCCATTAAAACTCATGTATTCATCTAGAAGTCTCTTAAAAGACCCCAATGAGTTCGCCTCCACCACCACCAATGGCAGCCAATTCCAGTGTTACATTCATAGCTAGGGTGTAGAGAAAGATCAACTTGAAGCAAGGTAGGTTCATTCAAAACTCTAACAGCGGCAGGGAAGAAGCTGTTCTTGAGTTGCTTGCTACTTAACCTCAGATTTTTGTATCTTTTTCCTGATGGAAGAAGGTGGAAGAGAGAATGTCCGGGGTCCTTGATTTTGCTGGCTGCTTTTCCAAGGCAGCGGGAAGTGTAGACGGAGAGAATGGATGGGAGGCTGGTTTGCGCGATGGATTGGGCTACATTCACGACCTTTTGTAGTTCCTTGCGGTCTTGGGCAGAGCAGGAACCATACCAAGCTGTGATACAACCAGAAAGAATGCTTTCTATGGTGCATCTGTAAACATTGGTGAGTATCATAGCTAACATCCTAAAAATAATATCCACTGGTCCTGGTGTTGACCTTAGGAGAATACCACAATCTGAAACATAACCATTGACCACAACTCGCTGATTTCTGGCTTGGAGCCAGTAATGTTTTACCCACATGAACACTGATCCTTCTCTCCCAGGGCCTCCATTTTGCTCACCAATTTATAACGTTGTCCCACATCAAACACTTTCTCAGAGTACTCAAACTCAAACTACCAACAAATCAGGCCATCCTCTCCCGGTACAACTCAAATCTCTCCCCAAGCTGTTGTTATTCTCCAACTGTTGTTTCCTTACGCAACACCAATGCTAAATTGACTGGCCTGCAGTTACTAGAACTGTCCTTCTTATGAAGGGAGTTAACAGTGATGGCAAACAAGTCAGTGAAGCTAAGGCCACATGTCACATCAGCCATGGCTTACCCAGGCCAAGCTAAATTGCTCCTTGTTGTCCAAAGATATACAGGTTAGGTGGATTGGCCATGCTAAATTGTCCCTTAGTGTCTAAAGATATACAGGTTAGGTGGATTGGCCATGCTAAATTGTCCCTTAGTGTCTAAAGATGTTTAGGTTAGGTGGATTGGCCATGCTAAATTGTCCCTTAATGTCCAAAGATACACAGGTTAGGTGGATCGGCCATGCTAAATTGTCCCTTAGTGTCTAAAGATGTTTAGGTTAGGTGGATTGGACATGCTAAATTGCCCCTTAGTGTCCAAAGGTATGTAGGTTAGGCGGATTGGCCATGCTAAATTGCCCCTTAGTGTCCAAAGATGTGTAGGTTAGGTGGATTGGCCATGCTAAATTGCCCCTTAGTGTCCAAAGATATGTAGGTTAGGTGGATTGGCCACGCTAAATTGTCCCTTAGGGTCCAAAGATCGTAAATCATAGAATCATAGAAACTCTACACTACAGAAAGAGGCCCTTCGGCCCATCGAGTCTGCACCGACCGCAATCCCACCCAGGCCCTACCCCCATTTCCCTGCATGTTATACCCAATAATCCCTCTAGCCTATGCATCCCAGGACACTAAGGGACAATTTCTTAGCATGGCCAATCAACCTAACCCGCACATCTTTAGAGTGTGGGAGGAAACCGGAATACCCGGAGGAAACCCACACAGACACGAAGAGAATGTGCAAACTCCACACAGACAGTGACCCGAGCTGGGAATCGAACCCAGGACCCTGGAGCTGTGGAGCTGTGAAGCAGCAGTGCTAACCATTGTGCAACTGTGCAGGTTAAGTGGATTGGCCGCGCTAAATTGTCCCTTAGTGTCCAAAGATGTGCAGGTTAGGTGGATTGGCCATGCTAAATTGTCCCTTAGTGTCCAAAGATGTGTAGGTTAGGTGGATTGGCCATGGTAAATTGTCCCTTAGTGTCCAAAGATATACAGGTTAGGGGGATTGGCCATGCTAAATTGTCCCCTAGTGTCCAAGATGTGCAGGTTAGGTGGATTAGCCATGCTAAATTGTTCCTTAGTGTCCAAAGATGTGCGGGTTAGGTGGATTGGCCATGCTAAATTGGCTCTTAGTGTCCACAGATGCACAGGTTCAGTGGATTGGCCATGTTAAATTACCCGTTAGTGTCCAAGGATGACTATTGCTGGTCAGGAAGGGTGACTTGCTCTCGGGGCCACAGAGCTAAAACTGGCAACAAGAAGGTGAAAGGGAGCAGCCCAGAGAGGAGGCAGCCATGGTTTTCAGTGAGGTAGCAAGTTCTGTCTACCTGACCAGGTTGGCAGAGTCGAAATTGGCAGAGCCCTGATGCCTTCCCGCTTGGCAGTGTGGCATTGCCCATTCCTCATACACATGCCCAATGAGCCAAGAGGGGAAAAGATGCTGAGCGGAGCCAGCCTGCCCCCATCAGAGACTCGGGGACGCGGTGGGGGGGGGGGGGGGGGGGGGGGGGGGAGGGCTCCTCCAGTTTGAGAACCGCCCACGTTGCATCAAGTCGGGCGGCGCGGTAGCACAGTGGTTAGCACTGCTGCTTCACAGCTCCAGGGTCCTGGGTTCGATTCCCGGCTCGGCTCACTGTCTGTGTGGAGTCTGCACATTCTCCTCGTGTCTGCGTGGGTTTCCTCCGGGTACTCCGGTTTCCTCCCACCGTCCAAAGATGTGCGGGTTAGGTTGATTGGCCATGCTAAGAAATTGCCCCTTAGTGTCCAGGGATGTGTAGGTTAGAGGGATTAGTGGTTATAATGTGTAGGGGTACTGGGGAAGGGTCTGGGTGAGATTGTGTTCGGCGCAGACTCGATGGGCCGAAGGGCCTCTTTCTGCACTGTAGGGGGTTCTATGATTCTAGGAGTCGATGAAGTGTATGTTTGGGAACTCTACAAGAAACAAAATGACTTGCTGCAAAAGGCAGCACTGACACAGGACTCAAGAGCTTCTCGTATCTGAGCCCAGCACTTGTGCAGAGTGAAGCAGGCAGCCTATCCTGGCAGAGCGGAGAGGCAGAATTGACTCGAGGTCTTTGTATCGGATTTCAAGATGCTGTCTTACAGTCCTCCCCCCACCCCCCAAACCTGAAATCTGGCATCAGACAGTCGAGTGTAATTACTAGCTGGAGGCAATAGATGTTCCATTTATCATTAATTACAGTTATATTTCCTGTACGCTGTCAGAACTGACTAGCTGGAAGCTGAGGGGTGGTGGGGGGGGGAGAAAAGCAGAGAGACATCCTGGTTCGGGAGAAATCATGTCACTAAATCCTTTCAGAAGCAAATTTGCATCTGCCGGACGTAATTACCAGGGCGTTGCAAACAAGAGGCAATTTCACCCCGCTGTTGGGAAAACTTTGCAACTAATGGAAACAAAACTCTGCGAGGGGCTGGAAATTTTGAACGTTGGAGCCCGATGCCCTTACAGTCGCTCTGGTGTAATAAGTTCACCCACTCGGCCGGCACCAGATACTCAGAGCACGGCTCCAATTTCCAAAGCCAAAGCTGGAGGAGAGGGAGGAAACGGACAGAATGGACGGGTAGAGAAATAGTTCCCGCTGGGGGAAAGGCCAAGAGAGCACTGATTGGCAAAAAGAAACAACAGCTACACAAGGAATACATTTCTACACAACTCGCTGGCCGAAATTCTCCTACCTAACCCCCCTTTGGAATTGGCAACGGTCCGACAAGGAAATCTCTGTTGATCTCAGGCAGGAAGCTCCGGCCTTAGCCTACAGAGGCCGTAAAATCCCAGCAAGTGTTTAGACGTGCGCTGCCCGCTGTTAGAATTCACAGGCGTTGTCTAATTAAGTACTTTGAACGTAAGCCCTCACCAGCCTGTCCCTGAGACTGGTCAAGGTGATGGTTAACTGGCGCAGGCAATGGGCGGTCAAAGGGAGAGGGTCATCCCGACCGCCTGTCCCTCAATTATGCCGACTGCTTCGCCGAGGCAAAGGGGAGCAGGCGGGAAAGTGGAACTGAGCCACTATCAGATCAGCCATGATCTTATTGAATGGCGGGGCAGGCTCGAAGGGCTAGATGGCCTACTCCTGCTCCTATTTCTTATGTTCTTATAGACAGAGACAACGGATGGGAGGCTGGTTTGCGTGATGGATTGGGCTACATTCACGGCCTTCTGTACTTCCTTGTAGTCTTGGGCAGAGTAGGAGCCATACCAAGCTGTGATATAACCAGAAAGAATGCTTTCTATGGTGCATCTGTAAACGTTGGTGAGAGTTGTAGCTAACATGCCAAATTTCCTTAGTCTTCTGAGAAAGTAGAGGCGTTGGTGGGTTTTCTTAATTATAGTGTTGGCATGGGGGGGACCAGGATAGATTGTTGGTGACCTGGACACCTAAAAATTTGAAGCTCTCAATGCTTTCTGCTTTGTCCCCGTTGATGTAGACAGGGACATGTTCTCTTTACGCTTCTTGAAGTCGATGGCAATCTCTTTTGTTTTGTTGACATTGAGGGAGAGACTGCACGCAGACAGTGACCGGAGGCTGGGATTGAACCCGCGGGTGCCTGGCGCTGTGAGGCGGTAGTGCTAATTGTCTCTGTCTCGCTGCATCACCGTAGAGATCCGTCAGTCACACCCAGCGCTGGATTTTAAAATGTAGAGTTTGGGCAGGAGATGAATATCATTGCTAAGTTTTATGGGCTAAACACAATGTTCCTGACTCTTAAGTGAGGACCAGTTTTATTACAAACAGTTGTCAGTCCACAGGCCCAGCTGGAGAAATGGCGAGATTAAGGATTGCAATGTCAAGGGAAAGGATAGGCCCAATTATCTGAGTCCATCTATGGCACCATTCTTAATCGACAAATTTCATGGCAGAAACACCCAAAGGGTCTTTGGTCTCCTGTTCCAAAAGAGTGATAAAATTATGAGGGGTATAGATAGGGTGAACAGTTGGGAGCATTTTTCCCGGGGCAGAAATGATAATTACAAGCGGACACAAGTTCAGGATAAGGGGGGAAAGGTTCAGTGGAGATGTGCGGGGGAAGATCGTTACACAGAGGGTGGTGGGGGCCTGGAATGCGCTGCCAAGTGGGGTGGTTGAGGCAGTTACATTTAAGACTTATCTGGATAGACACATGAACAGGCGGGGTATAGAGGGATACAGGCAGTTGGTGTGGATAGGACAACGCGATCGGCGCAGGTTTGGTGGGCCGAAGGGCCTGTTCCTGTGCAGTACTGTTCTTTGTTCTTCAACAGAAAATGATTCTTCCATTGCCTATCTCAAATAAAAAAGCAATGTTGTGATTGATGCCAATGAAGACACAAACCTGAGGGGGCAGAACATTTACTCCTCTCCAACCCCACCCACGCTGCTATGCCTGACTAGCTTTTGCAAAGGTACAGCAGATTTGCATGGCGTGACTCTGCCCCGACTGCCTTTCCGTTGTCCCCTACGTGGGTCAACACCTACCCTCCGTGTACACCTAATGTACCATGCAAGGATGTGCGGTCATACTGATATGGTCGGTAACGATTACTGGGCTGATCCAAAAGGAAATTTGGACAAGCTACCACAACCATTTGCAATTTGTATCTTATTATGGGAAGGTACATACACTGAATGAGCTGCCGGATGAAGTGGGGAAAGCGGGCTCACTTTTAAAATTTAAGGAAATCTTGGACAGGTATATGGATGAGAGGGGTGTGGAGGGATATGGTCCAGGTGCAGGTCAGTGGGACTAGGCAGAAAAATGGTTCAGCACAGACAAGAAGGGGCAAAAGGCCTGTTTCTGAGCTGTAATGTTCTATGGTTCTATATTGCACTATCTTGCGTGGCTACTACCACGCAAGCGTAGGTTCTAAACTCTCCTTAAATATGTTTTTTTTGTCTCTTTTATCTTTAAAGCAATCGTTCTTATCCTTCTTTGGAACTTACCTTTCCCAGAATATAGAATTTTTCCAAACTGTCTTTACTTTCAAGCAAAATAAACTTAATAGCTTTACTCTATTCACTTATGATCTTTGCCAGTTGTGAACCTCCTTTTCATTTCCCTTTGAAATTCAGCAGCTGTAAGTCCAGAAACTCACTTATCTCCGAATGCAAATTTCTACTTGAGTTGCATTTGCCTGTATCCCACCTTATCTTGATCGTCTCCACCTTAAATGTCTCCTTCTATACCAAGCCCCATCGCGATTTAAACCTTGTAGCCAAACTATCTTTAGCTTAATCAAGTTAGTCAGATGCCCACACAGCCACACAAAGACACACACAGCCCACTCAGGCCTGATTTGCTGATGACACCAAGATTGGTGGAACAGCAAATTGCGCGGAGGGTGTGGAGAGTCTGCAGAAGGATCTGTGAGAAACACAGCTCACAGTTAAACAATTTAGTCAAGTCAAGTTCTGAAGGAGCAAGATTTTATTTGACGTTCTTGCAAGACCGGGTGTCTAGCGAAATAGGCACACCTCACATAGATTTACAGCACATTTTATACCTTTTTTACAAGCATTGTGATGGCTTTGCAATGTGATGTTCTCTCCTAATTGGTGGTCCCTGTCCCATCTATGTGTTGACATTCTCCTATTGGCTCGAGGTGCCCTAAGTTCCTATCCCATCTAACAATGTCTCCTGTTATCACAAGAGTGCATTAGCAAACTCATCCATCTTATCCAATACTGTTACATGTCCAGTTCAGATTGGCAGTAATCAATCCTTTGCCAACTTAATCACTGCTGTCCCGACTATCTCAGTGACCCCTTCCCCCTTTTATGCTTAGTTGTATAAACAACACATCTTGCAGACCATTTGCTTTTTATAACGTGGGCCTCTTACATTCCTGCAGGATGTGGTGTATGCTTCACTGCACATCACATCTCTGATGTTATCTCTACATTACAGGCAGTCTTTTTATTATCCCTAATTATTGCTGTGTTAGCAGCATCGAACCTTATGTCCTATGTTTGTGACTAAACTCACAGTTGTTTCCATAAAGTGGGTTATCAATATGCCTAACTATATCCAATCTATTTAACTTCAAGCTATTTCTCTATGCTCTACAAATATATGTGTTAACAACATCTTTACCTATTGCTCACAATTCCCCCCTTTTCTTTTTAATTTGTTGTTGACACATCCATCCATCCTCACATTTCAAATTCCTGGAGCATTTGTTCTGCTATTTTATTTACTTCATCATCCAGTTCATTTCCAATTTTCAATAAATTCATTCTCTCTCCATGATCTACCGTAGACATTTTCTTTGTTAGTGTTGTTTCAATAAGCCTTTGGACCAGTCCCCTTACACAGGGGATTATGCAACATCCCACGGTTATCAATATCTCTGCCATTATTATTAAGGAAGTTAGTACTGACACCACCATTCCTTTCCATTTTCCAAACCAGGATTCTAACCAGTCAGTGAATACGTTGTTTACCCCAGAGTTTTCTGCTATTTCCTCTGCTAAGGTTGTTAGTCCTCGTAAGGCTCGGGTTATAGAGCCATCAGGAGCCGTATTATTTGGGATAAAGGTACAACACTTTCCCCCCAACATTACACATACACCTCCTTTTTCTGCTAACGTCATATCTAAGGCTATCCTATTTTCCCACGCCATTCTACTAGTGGCGTCTAGTTGTTCCGCCAACTCCTTGACAGCATCCCTGGTTTAGTTAATGAATCTCTGTTGGTTATAGTATATATAATTTATCCAATCTACGTTCTTATTTATTGTCACCCACCAAAACAAGGATTCAAACCCAGCTGTAATTTGATTTCGAGCTTTAAATTCATCTGGGACTCCCCGAGGCACTCCTATGGGATCTAGATATATCTTTTCATCAAAAGAAATTCCTATCACTGATCTCTTATTTTTCCTTATCTTTTTCGATTCTTCAAATGCCAGGGTAAATGGTATAGCCAATTGGACAATTGCACATGTACCTTTCCACTGGGGGGGTAGAGTTGGCCTCAGTACCCTTCCTCCACAATACCACCATATATCTGCTCTGGGGATTTTCAATGATGAATAGTTCCCTCCCATTCCGTTCTCTGTAATGCTCCTGATTTCTGAGCATGTTTCTAACTCCCCCATATAATGAGTTAACTCTGCCCCTTGTCGGTTCACACATGAAGTGTGATTCACAACAGCAGTGAGAAACTGAGGGGGAGTTTTTAAGTTCTTTGCTTCCACGGGAGGGAACATCAGGGATAGGGATGTGCAGTTCGGATTGCCCCATGCTTCCTTTTCTTGATACAGGGCTAACATGCACTCCATACCTCTTCTGTCGCGTTTCCATCCCAGAGGGAAGGGTACTATTTGAGCCACTGGCCTCCCAGACGCACAGGCATAGCAATTGCTTTTATTTAAGCTTTTTACAGTGTATTTGATCCATTCCACCCAGGCATTGGTCTCCTCATACCCAGTCTCTATTTCAAGGGTTTGTTTTAGGTTGTTTACTTCTACCATTCTTACTGCCCTTGGGTCATTTTGGGGAACCTGATCATTTCGGTCGGGTGTTTTCAAATTTTTATCTACATAGATTTGGAAACAGCATTTCAATTTGCTGTCTTTTCCTCCCTCCTTTACCCTGATTCTAAATACTGCCTGGTGCAGTTGATAGTCTCTGGTCCAATTAACCGTAAGGAAGGGTCCACCAGCTATAGAGTACCAGGAGAGGTTCTTAGGATCTAGAATTGGACCGTTTATTTTGTTGGTCCATTTGGTCCCTTTTATTGTTATATATATAGGATTGCATTTCTTGTCTAAGCATTCTGATCTGGACTGCATATGTTTCTGATGAAGGGATATTATGGAAGGGAGTCCACCCCAAGGATATTTTCCATCAGCATAAAATTGTAAGGATTCTACCGAATATTTTCGCTGGCTCACCAGATCTCCACACACTACCAAAGAACATAGGTCAGTTTCTACCACCTATGTTGTAGGGAGATCCAGAATCGTAATTGAGCTTATAGTATTTTTCCTTTCCTTTTCTAATTTATCTGAATTATATCCCATACTTGTAAGTACTTTCTGAGACAAGAGGAAGGAAAGCATTATCCAGGTTACCCCTTCCATTCTATCCCTTTCTCGTTACCTTTTAGGAGAGAACTTATTCAAAACAGTTTCTTTCCCGCGCTCACGCCGCTACTAGAAATTGATTATTTAGAGTCTTTTAAATTTCAGCTTTAAAGGTTCTTCAGTTGGTTCGACCTTCCACGTGTAGGAATCATCTGGAGGTTTTACCAGTCCTTTTGATTCTAGTATGATGTGTCCACCCCTTTTCAGCAGTCCTGATTGCTGTCTCAGTTGTTAGGAGTGCTTGATATGGTTCCTCCCATTCCAGTTGCAGCTTAGTTTCTTTCCATGACTTTACCAGGACCCAATCTCCCGGTCGAATTGTATGTACCGTGAAGTCGAGGGCTGGAGTCTGCGACAATAATCCTTGTTTCCTAAGGGAAGATATCGAGGAGGACAGGCCCAGTATATATTTCTTTACAAATTGATCATTCATTTCAGGAACCGGTAACTCCCCGACTGCTCCCATATAAGACAGTCCAAATAGCATTTCATAGGGGGATAAACCCAAATCCTTTCGAGGAGGTGTACAAATATGCAAAAGTGCTATTGGTAAGCACTTAGTCCAAGGGAGTTTCGTTTCTATTATCAGCTTAGATCCTCTGTCCACTCTAAAACATTAGGTTCTTCTTCTAACAGTTTCAAATATAGTTGTTTAGTTTTCTGTGCGTACCCTTTGATCCACAATCTACAGTATCCTACTAATCCCAAGAACCTCCTAAGTTCCTTTTTAGTCCGTAGTATATTTAGATCT
Source organism: Carcharhinus amblyrhynchos (assembly GCF_965287045.1). Lineage (NCBI taxonomy): Eukaryota > Metazoa > Chordata > Chondrichthyes > Carcharhiniformes > Carcharhinidae > Carcharhinus > Carcharhinus amblyrhynchos. Next base: position 22,038,309 of record NC_137334.1, on the reverse strand, counting down.
AGGATTCCTTGTATTCTTTCTGGATCTATTCTTCTCCTTCCCTCACTGATTAGGTGTCCAAGGTATTTAACTTCCTTCTCTATGTACTGCAGCTTTTTCTTTGACACCCTGAATCCCTGTTGTCCCAGAAAATTCAATAAGCTATTTGTTGTTTCTATTACCTTTTCCTTTCCTCCTCCTGTTACTAGTAGGTCATCTACATATTGTAGTAACGTGATTTCATCAGGCTTTTTAAATCTTTCTAACACCTGCTTTAAGACTTGACCGAAAAGATTTGGGGACTCTGTGAACCCCTGTGGGAGCACTGTCCACCTGAACTGTTGTTTCCGTCCTGTGATAGGATTTTCCCACTCAAAAGCAAATAAGTCTCGACTTTCTTCCACCAGTGGGCACATCCAAAATGCATCTTTTAGGTCTACTACACTGAACCATCCATGATCAGGAGGAATCTTGCTTAATAAAGTATAAGGATTAGGGACAACGGGGTGTCGTGTCTGCACTATCTGATTCAGGGCCCTTAGGTCTTGTACCAGGCGGTACGTTCCATCAGGCTTCTTTACAGGCAATATAGGGGTATTATAAGGGGACATGCAGGGTTCTAACAGTCCATCTCTAACCAATCCTTCAATTACTGGCTGTAATCCTTTTTTTTTCCTTGCAAAGGTATAGGGTATTGCTTAACACACACCGTCTCTCCTTCTTTTTTTAAATTTATTTGCAGAGGAGGAACGTCTAATCCCCCTCGGTTTCCCTCCCCTGCCCAGACTATCGGGTCTATTTGCTGTTCCTGTTCGTCTGTTAATACTGCCAATGGTTACTGTTAATTGGTTCTTTTCTACTCCAATTGCCAAACTCAATTTAATTATTAAGTCTCTGCCTAATAAATTACTGCCAACTGCTGGTATGTATAAGAGTTGACCCTCCATCCTCTCAGTCTGATATTTAAGCATAATTGGTTCAAACATGGGGACTGTAAAACCTTCCCCTTTCACTCCTGATACCGTTAATTTTTTATCGATTAACTTTATTCCTCTCGGTATAAAATTCAGAGAGGATCTAGTGGCCCCCGTATCCACCAGAAACACCGCATCTTCTTGTTGGGGACCCACCTGCAGATTTATCAAGGGTTCCCGGTGGATTCCCGGGGGTAGGAACCCCTGACCTCCCTAATCTTCATCCATACTCATGAGAGGCACTACCCTCTCTTCTCTTTGTAATGCAGGGCACTGTCTTCTAAAATGTCCAACCATTCCACAGTGATAACACCCCTTTTGGGTTTTTTGTGTTACCCCACCTTTTAGTGCCCCACCTTTTCTACTTCCGCGCACCTTCCGTTCAACATACTGATACCCTCGTGTCCTTTCCTCAGTTAGGGGATTTACCCTCTTTCTCACAATCTCATCTACGGTCGCTACCATTATCTTTGCATTCTGTTTCTCTGTCTCATTATCTCTCTTCACAAATACCTTCTGTGCTTCTCTTAACAATTCATCAAGTGGCTTCTCACTCCACCCTTCTATTTTCTGAATTTTTTTTTATCCCCACTCCACTTCTTAGTGGAAGTGACTACTTGTTCAATTAGTCCAGCTAACTGATGTATTAACAATACTGCTATTTTCTTTGTTTGGTTTCTCTTTTCTAACTCTCTAATCTGTGATTCTGACGTTTCAATTCTCTCCTTGTCATCAGCCCAATTTTTTTACCCAAGACTGAGATGTGTTCAATTAATCCAGTTTAAACCTGTTTAATTAATTCAAACTAAGAGAATTCCAATTATCTTAGTTCCGTCCTTTTTTTTTCCCAATCATTTCCATTGTTGATCTAGTGGGTGAAATGGATCCCACCCCTAGGTCGCTCTTATCACAGTCCGGTGATACCTATCAGGGGTGATCAGTCCCCTCCGTACCACCGCTTACACTCGTGAGCTTACACCCTTAAGCTCACACTATTAAGCCGGCTTTCCCTTCTACTCCGGCAATCTCTCAGACAGATTCTTTCTTACTCTCATCTGAACATCACATCCCAGGCATCCTTTTCTAGCCTTTACACTCACTTCAAACTTCTGAGCTTCGCATAGGGGGCTACCCCTCTTAACAACTGGTCTAAGGCTAGGTGTAAAGACAGACACCTCCTTATCTGCACGTGCTCAGCTCAGACCTCTCACACACTCACACTCTTTCATCACAGATGAGCACCTACTGTACTTTGATTCACTCCCTTAAATTCGGTAATCTATTCCGGAGCTCCGGTTGTGGCCATTCAACCGGACCCGTAAACAGATCCCAGGTTTCAGCACCAATTCTTGTAGGTAAAGATACCTCTGAATCCAATTGTGAGTCAAAGTACAGCAGTTTATTTAACTAAAGCCTGATTCAAAAAATCCAAAATAAGATTTATTTTTATCACCTTTAAATATCCTCACTAAATCAAGACCCTTGCACATTCTTACAATTCTGGTACAATAAAACAAAACATCACTTGGAACACAGATGCACGAAGAAATACTGAAAGCATTCTAATGTGCAATCTACATGTTTAATTATTTCTACAGCTCTGCCTTTGTAACCAACACAGGCAAGTACAAAATCAAATCTACTGTTTGCCTAAATGGTTAACTCTCCTCACAACTTTAAGATGCAATGTAATGCCACCTTTCCCACTTGGCAGAATTCAAATCTCTGTCTGATCCCTACCTAATTTATTAAACTTAAAGCAATTCACTTTGATTGGCTATACCTATTACATCACATGAGGGTCTCAATTACACAGTTACACCCTCTCTCTCTCTCTGTACCATACAGAGTCAGCCTGCTTGTCTCTTTTTTTTTAACCCTTTACTGGTGGGAGCTCACTGGCCTCTAATAAATTTGACCTGTTTGATTTGGGTGCCCCATGCCGTGACAAATCCCTTCCTCTCTCAAACAGTCATATAGTCATGCACAATTCCAAATACATAACCACTATTAGCGTTCTCCCCGCACCTCAGTAAAAGCCCATGTCAGGGTTCCCAGTTCCACTGACATACTTCTCTCTACTCTTTCTGCTCCCTCATCACATAACCTCCCCCGCAGCCCCGAAATTAACATTATCCAGCAACTTGCATAGTCAATTCCTTTCTGGGACACCGGCTGCTTCTATCTCACATATTCATTAAGAATATGACAAACCCAATCCTCCTCCGATCCGTACTTTGGCCAGAAGACAGACGGACTCCGGATTGCTTCTTTCACCCAAACAAGACAACAATATCCTCTCATTGTCGTCTTGTTTTTATCCCTAGTACAGCTACTAGTGCTCCAACCTTCCAACATCCTTCCCAACGGACTTTCTGGAGGGATGTTACCTGGGGCCCCAATCCTGACACCTTTCCCGGGGGACTTCTTCCAACTACCCCCATTTTTCCATGGTTTACCGACCACGACCCGGTCGCCAAGGCAATACTTAAAAGTCACTTTTCTTACCTTGGTCCGTGCACAGCGTTGCCCGACCACACGACGGTGCCTATCGTATCCCACTTACTCGTTCAGAACAACTTTCCTAGGATTCTTAACAGTCAGTGGCAGAGAAGCCCACCGATGAGCACCTGGGACCGTTCAATTTGGAACGGGACGCGTCTTCCCAGTTGCCACCGGCAACCTCCCTACCAGGGATGTTAGGATCCCGGACGAGCCCCCAATTGTGAGAAACACAGCTCACAGTTAAACAATTTAGTCAAGTCAAGTTCTGAAGGAGCAAGATTTTATTTGACGTTCTTGCAAGACCGGGTGTCTAGCGAAATAGGCACACCTCACATAGATTTACAGCACATTTTATACCTTTTTTACAAGCATTGTGATGGCTTTGCAATGTGATGTTCTCTCCTAATTGGTGGTCCCTGTCCCATCTATGTGTTGACATTCTCCTATTGGCTCGAGGTGCCCTAAGTTCCTATCCCATCTAACAATGTCTCCTGTTATCACAAGAGTGCATTAGCAAACTCATCCATCTTATCCAATACTGTTACATGTCCAGTTCAGATTGGCAGTAATCAATCCTTTGCCAACTTAATCACTGCTGTCCCGACTATCTCAGTGACCCCTTCCCCCTTTTATGCTTAGTTGTATAAACAACACATCTTGCAGACCATTTGCTTTTTATAACGTGGGCCTCTTACATTCCTGCAGGATGTGGTGTATGCTTCACTGCACATCACATCTCTGATGTTATCTCTACATTACAGGCAGTCTTTTTATTATCCCTAATTATTGCTGTGTTAGCAGCATCGAACCTTATGTCCTATGTTTGTGACTAAACTCACAGTTGTTTCCATAAAGTGGGTTATCAATATGCCTAACTATATCCAATCTATTTAACTTCAAGCTATTTCTCTATGCTCTACAAATATATGTGTTAACAACATCTTTACCTATTGCTCACAGATCTAGATAGGCTGGGCGAATGGGCCAGGAAATGGCAATTGGAATTTAATGTTGGCAAGTGCGAGGTGGTCCACTTTGGTAGGAATAATGGTAGGAAGGACTATTACTTACGGGGCGAAAAACTGCAGCAGGCGACGGTGCAGAGGGACCTCGGGGTCCTTGTGCATGAGTCGCAAAAACCCAGCCTGCAGGTGCAGCAGGTGGTCAGGAAGGCGAATAGGATGCTGGCCTTCATAGCGAGGGGGATTGAATATAAAAGTAGGGAGGTCTTGCTGCGGCTGTATAGGGCATTGGTGAGGCCGCAGCTGGAGTACTGTGTGCAGTTTTGGTCGCCGTACTTACGCAAGGATATTTTGGCCTTGGAGGGAGTGCAGAGGAGGTTTACTAGGCTGATGCCGGAGTTGAGGGGGTTGAGCTATGAGGAGAGGCTGAATAAACTAGGCTTGTACTCGTTAGAGTTTAGAAGAATGAGGGGAGATCTCATTGAGACGTATAAGATGATGAATGGGATGGATAGGATAGAGGTGGAGAGACTCTCCCTGCTCAGAAAGGACAGTAGGAATAGGGGGCATGATCTTATTGAATGGCGGGGCAGGCTTGAAGGGCTAGATGGCCTACTCCTGCTCCTATTTCTTATGTTCTTATGTTCTTATGCTTCCCTCTATACCACAAGCAATATAAATGCCATATCTTGCTACATCTGCCCACTTCCCCTGCCCACACCAGGCTGCCATTTTCTTTGGCATCATTGATCAGGGGCAACAGATCCCAAACTAAAACATCCACTCGCTACGGTTCATGAATATAACCCCAAGTTTTTCGGGTGGGAGCAGAGGGGAGTCAACATCACAGAAAATGGCACATTGGCCCCTCACCTGTTTTTGGAATTGCGTTTGACTCTTGCAGGTGGTGGTGAGCCTGCTGCCTTTGTCCTGTCCCAGAGGGATCCAAGTAGGGTTGCAAACCCTCCAGGAATCAAAGATCAGTCTCCAGGATTTTGCTGTGCGTGCGACCCTGGAGAAAACTCATCAGAACATTAAAAAGAAGATTGACCTCGATTCCTATTTTCTTTGAGCATTTCTCTTCACCACATGGAGGAGAAATGTTGGGCGGGATTCTCCCTACCCTCCCAGAGCAGGTTCTACGGCAGCAGGGATGGGTCACCATTGGCCGATGGCGGAATCCTCCAGCTCCTGTCGCTGTCAACGGCATTTCCCATCGCTGACAACCTTGGGCGTGGCCTTTGGCTGGTCTGGAAGACGGGAATGTCTGGAAAATCTCACCCTTTGTTTGTCTGACAGTCGAACAGCGAGCTAATTGAGTAATGAGATGAGTCTTTTTGCTTTGCAGTAGGAGCAGGAAGGCAATGAGCCACAAGGGTGGATGTGTTGGTCAACTAACGGCTGGTGTGTTGTTTGGTGGGGGAGGGGAGGGGAGAAGTCACGTGACAAAACCTCCAGGAATACAATTAAGCAAAGTTGGCAACCCTAGAATCTGACCATTCTAGCAGGGCTTAGGTCATAACAGGAGAAATGTCTCCAAGTCCTCTGGGTCTATTTCACCAGTCGTTACACAAGTGGATGTACGTGTTCCCTCGTTGTGCTGCATTTTGACGATATACTTGGCTGACTTTACCTGGGGCCCAACCTCTGATGAGAAGAATAACCTATCCAAACCAGGATTAAACATTTTTAAAAAATGACCAGATCCATGAGAAAAATGTTAATCAGTATATTTCCCTGTGTTCGTTATGGGAAGTAAACCTGCCATTTCAAACAAAAATCATTAATGGGAGGTGGGTGTCCCCCACTAGGCCAGCGTTTATTACCCGTACATAATTGCCCTTTGAGAAGGTGGTGGGTGAGCCACCTTCTTGAGCCCCCTGCAGTCCCTGTGGTGTAGGTACACCCACTGTGCTGTCAAGGGGGGAGTTCCAGGATTTTGAGCCCGCGACAGTGAAGGAATGGGCGATGTGTTTCCGAGTCAGTGCTGGTGAGTGGCTCGGAGGGGTGTTTGCTGCTCTTGCCTTTCTATATGGTAGTGATTGTGGTGCTGCCCAAGGAGCCTTGCTGAGTCGCTGCAGTGCATCTCGCAGATGGTACACTCTGCTGCGACTGAGGGTCGGTGGTGGAGGGAGTGGATGTTTGTGGATGGGGTGCCAATCAAGTGGGGCTGCTTGGTCTTGAGAACAACACGCAAGGCAGAGAGCAAAACTCACTTGGATGAAAAATAGAGCAGATATCACTGGAATAAAATACAGAGCAGATATCAATGGGACAAAATACAGAGCAGATATCACTGGGATAAAATACAGCGCAGATATCATTGATGTATAATGCAGAGCAGATATCACTAGGATAAAATACAGAGCAGATATCACTGGGATAAAATACAGTGCAGGTGTCATTGATGTATAATGCAGAGCAGATATCACTAGGATAAAATACAGAGCAGATATCACTAGGATAAAATACAGAGCAGATATCACTGGGATAAAATACAGTGCAGGTGTCATTGATGTATAATGCAGAGCAGATATCACTAGGATAAAATACAGAGCAGATATCACTGGGATAAAATACAGTGCAGGTGTCATTGATGTATAATGCAGAGCAGATATCACTAGGATAAAATACAGAGCAGATATCACTGGGATAAAATACAGCGCAGATATCACTGGGATAAAATACAGCGCAGATATCATTGATGTATAATGCAGAGCAGATATCACTAGGATAAAATACAGAGCAGATATCTGGGATAAAATACAGCGCAGGTATCATTGATGTATAATGCAGAGCAGATATCACTAGGATAAAATACAGAGCAGATATCACTGGGATAAAATACAGTGCAGGTGTCATTGATGTATAATGCAGAGCAGATATCACTCGGATAAAATACAGAGCAGATATCACTGGGATAAAATACAGCGCAGATATCACTGGGATAAAATACAAAGCAGGTATCACTGGGATTAAATACAGAGCAGATATCACTGGGACAAATATAGAGGAGATATCATTGGGGTAAAATACAGAGCAAATATAACTGATGTATAATACAGAGCAGATATCACTGTAATAAAATACAGAGCGGGAATCACTGGAGTAAAATACCGTGCAGATATCACTGGAGTAAAATACAGAGCAGATATCACTGGAGTATAATACAAAGCAGATATCACTGGGATAAAATATAGAACAGACATCACTGGGACAAAATACAGAGCAGATATCACTAGGATAAAATACAGAGCAGGTATCACTCATGTATAATACAAAATAGATATCACTGGGATAAAGTACAGAGCAGATATCACTGGGATAAAATACAATGCAGATATCACTTGAGTAAAATACAGAGCAGATATCACTGGTGTATTATACAAAGCAAATATCACTGGGATAAAGCACAGAGCAGATATCACTAGCATAAAATACAGAGCAGATATCTCTGAGGTGAAATACAGAGCAAATATCACTGGGGTAAAATACAGAGCAGATATCACTGTAGTAAAATAGAGAGCAGATATCACTGGGGTAAAATACAGAGCAAATATCACTGGGGTAAAATACAGAGCAGATATCACAAGGGGTAAAATAGGGAGAAAATCTCACTGGGGTAAAAGCAGACAATGCAAGGAGCCAAAATGAGAACATGCGGAAACTACAGAAAGTAATACTCAACAAAAAGGAATAAAAAGGCAGAAAAATTGCTGCAACTATTTGCCAGGGACAACAAGGTCTGTGTAATTGGAAAGCAGTGTGTACATTGTGAATAACTCCACTCCAGTTTAAGAGGATGTTTCAGTACTGGTGAAAAGACATGTTGTTTTTGTGGAGTGATGGTGACGATTAAGATTTATACAGTGTGGAATGATTGAAGCCTGTCCTTTGTGAATGGAAATGGGACTTGAGAGAATAAAGGATAGAATAACAACGTGGGGGTTACTGGAGTTGGAAGGAGACATTATTAGTTTTTGCCAGAAAATGAAGGAAGTTATTTTTCTTTAGTTCCAGACTGATCCGGACTGTTTTGTTAATTATAACGTGCACTCTGATAACTCAGCTAAGCAACGGAGGGCCAAATGTTCCGACTATCAGCGAGAGTTACTTGGAGCCTTCGAGCCGAGGGACAGGCATCGAGGCAGCTCTGTCTGCTATTTTCTGTGAGAAAAGACGTGCATTTTGATAGCGCCTTTCTAGGCCACTGGATCTCCTAAAGTGCCATTACAGCCAGTGGAATACTTGTCAAGTGTAGTCACTGGAAAATACAGCAGTGAAATTGCTCAAAGCAAACCCCCAGCCACCCCCTCCCTGCTCTCCCCAACCACCGACAAGAATGGGTTAATGACCAGAGCATCACCTCCTGTGACAATGACTGAGGGATAAATATTGACCACTAAGAACTTCCGTTGGAAACTACTATGGGATCCTTGACACCCCTCGGAGCGAGCAAGAGTTCCCCCAGTTGCGTGTGGAAGATATTAGCCGCGATTCTCCCGTCCCACGGCACAGCAGGCCAGGGGAATCCCGCGGGGGGATTATTTGCGGGGTTTATGTGAGCGTTCGCACCCCATTTGCATCTCCCAGCACCGAATTTCCAGAGGCATCTGCTTTGCAATGGCTATCAGTGGGGAGACATAAAAGACCATTTAAGTGGTCACTTCAATACAACTTGAATGTGATTAGCAGGCCCAGGACTGATGTCTCCAGGCTCGCCAGCATTTCCTACCCCATCAGAGTGCTTCACTCCAGAGGGATTTACACTAGCTCCCCACTAATGGGAAACTAGCAGCCCGACCCCCGCTGGAGTGGGGTGCAATTGGAGCTTACTAGGGGGTCAAGTGGCAAGGGGTGTCCCCTGTGCATTGGCACCCTGGCAGTGCCAGTGTGGATCCCCTTGACACTGTCCGAGGGGCAAAATACTAATACCCGGGGGGGGGGCATGGGGCAGTGCCAAGGGGGTGGGCCATATGGGAGGGGGAGTTGGGGGCAGGGCTTATTGGGGCAGAGCCAAAGGGGCAATCTGCGCGGGTGGGGGAGACCCGCTGCCACTCTGCAGTCAGGATCGGCGCGGGAAGGAGGGAGGACGGCGATCGGGATGGGGGGGTGAGTTGGGATGGGTGGTCAGTCTGCTGGGTGGGTCAGCACTGCGGTGGTGGGGGGGGAGATAACCGTCAGAGGGGGAATTGGTGGGGGGAGTGGCTGGAGACTGAGGAGGCCAGGAATGGGGAGGTTCGGGCTTGGGCTCAGGAATGGTCGGGGGTAGCGATCAGGCCGTGGTGGGGGCTCAGAGAACGGGGGTTTGTGGGGGTGTTGCACGGCTGGTCAGTGATCGAGGTGGCTGGCTTCCAGGAGAACATTAGTGCAGGGTCACTGCGCATGCGCCAATCTCAACACTGACAGATCGGCACGTGCGCAGTGGCCCACTCAGCGCACTGACATCAGCCTCTCTAATAGGGCCCCCCGCTGAAATTTAATAATATTTTCGCTGGTGGCCTCTGCAGGGCACAAGTGTGGGAGATTCTTCCCTGAACTCCCACTGAAAAAACAGCATGAATTACTCCAGTTTTCAAGCAAATTCAACACTTAAAAGTTTTGTGGAAAAATTCAGTCCAGACAGTGCAGCACTTCCTCAGTACTGTCTGAGAGTGTGGTGGAGACAGATTCAGACAGTGAGTGGTTAGGATCTGGAATGTACTGTCTGAGAGAGTGGTGGAGACAGATTCACACAGTGAGTGGTTAGAATCTGGAATGTACTGTCTGAGAGTGTGGTGGAGACAGATTCACACAGTGAGTGGTTAGGATCTGGAATGTACTGTCTGAGAGTGTGGTGGAGACAGATTCACACAGCGAGTGGTTAGGATCTGGAATGTACTGTCTGAGAGTGTGGTGGAGACAGATTCACACAGCGAGTGGTTAGGATCTGGAATGTACTGTCTGAGAGAGTGGTGGAGACAGATTCACACAGCGAGTGGTTAGGATCTGGAATGTACTGTCTGAGAGTGTGGTGGAGATAGATTCACACAGCGAGTGGTTAGGATCTGGAATGTACTGTCTGAGAGTGTGGTGGAGACAGATTCACACAGCGAGTGGTTAGGATCTGGAATGTACTGTCTGAGAGTGTGGTGGAGACAGATTCACACAGCGAGTGGTTAGGATCTGGAATGCACTGTCTGAAAGTGTGGTGGAGATAGATTCACACAGTGAGTGGTTAGGATCTGGAATGTACTGTCTGAGAGAGTGGTGGAGACAGATTCACACAGCGAGTGGTTAGGATCTGGAATGTACTGTCTGAAAGTGTGGTGGAGATAGATTCACACAGTGAGTGGTTAGGATCTGGAATGTACTGTCTGAGAAAGTGGTGGAGACAGATTCACACAGCGAGTGGTTAGGATCTGGAATGTACTGTCTGAGAGTGTGGTGGAGACAGATTCACACAGTGAGTGGTTAGGATCTGGAATGTACTGTCTGAAAGTGTGGTGGAGATAGATTCACACAGTGGGTGGTTAGGATCTGGAATGTACTGTCTGAGAGAGTGGTGGAGACAGATTCACACAGCGAGTGGTTAGGATCTGGAATGTACTGTCTGAGAGAGTGGTGGAGACAGATTCACACAGCGAGTGGTTAGGATCTGGAATGCACTGTCTGAGAGAGTGGTGGAGACAGATTCACACAGTGAGTGGTTAGGATCTGTAATGTACTGTCTGAGAGTGTGGTGGAGACAGATTCACACAGCGAGTGGTTAGGATCTGGAATGTACTGTCTGAGAGAGTGGTGGAGACAGATTCACACAGCGAGTGGTTAGGATTTGGAATGTACTGTCTGAGAGAGTGGTGGAGACAGATTCACACAGCGAGTGGTTAGGATCTGGAATGTACTGTCTGAGAGTGTAGTGGAGACAGATTCACACAGTGAGTGGTCAGGATCTGGAATGTACTGTCTGAGAGTGTGGTGGAGACAGATTCACACAGTGAGTGGTCAGGATCTGGAATGTACTGTCTGAGAGTGTGGTGGAGACAGATTCACACAGTGTGTAGTTAGGATCTGGAATGTACTGTCTGAGAGTGTGGTGGAGACAGATTCACACAGTGAGTGGGTAGGATTTGGAATGTACTGTCTGAGAGTGTGGTGGAGACAGATTGACACAGTGAGTGGTTAGGATCTGGAATGTACTGTCTGAGAGTGTGGTGGAGACAGATTCACACAGTGTGTGGTTAGGATCTGGAATATACTGTCTGAGAGTGTGGTGGAGACAGATTCACACAGTGAGTGGTTAGGATCGGAATGTACTGTCTGAGAGTGTGGTGGAGACAGATTCACACAGCGAGTGGTTAGGATCTGGAATGTACTGTCTGAGAAAGTGGTGGAGACAGATTCACACAGCGAGTGGTTAGGATCTGGAATGTACTGTCTGAGAGTGTGGTGGAGACAGATTCAGACAGTGAGTGGTTAGGATCTGGAATGTACAGTCTAAGAGTGTAGTGGAGACAGATTCACACAGCGAGTGGTTAAGATCTGGAATGTACTGTCTGAGAGTGTGGTGGAGACAGATTCACACAGTGAGTGGTTAGGATCTGGAATGTACTGTCTGAGAGAGTGGTGGAGACAGATTCACACAGCGAGTGGTTAGGATCTGGAATGTACTGTCTGAGAGTGTGGTGGAGATAGATTCACACAGCGAGTGATTAGGATCTGGAATGTACTGTCTGAGAGTGTGGTGGAGACAGATTCACACAGCGAGTGGTTAGGATCTGGAATGTACTGTCTGAGAGTGTGGTGGAGACAGATTCACACAGCGAGTGGTTAGGATCTGGAATGTACTGTCTGAAAGTGTGGTGGAGATAGATTCACACAGTGAGTGGTTAGGATCTGGAATGTACTGTCTGAGAGAGTGGTGGAGACAGATTCACACAGCGAGTGGTTAGGATCTGGAATGTACTGTCTGAAAGTGTGGTGGAGATAGATTCACACAGTGAGTGGTTAGGATCTGGAATGTACTGTCTGAGAGAGTGGTGGAGACAGATTCACACAGCGAGTGGTTAGGATCTGGAATGTACTGTCTGAGAGTGTGGTGGAGACAGATTCACACAGCGAGTGGTTAGGATCTGGAATGTACTGTCTGAAAGTGTGGTGGAGATAGATTCACACAGTGAGTGGTTAGGATCTGGAATGTACTGTCTGAGAGAGTGGTGGAGACAGATTCACACAGCGAGTGGTTAGGATCTGGAATGTACTGTCTGAGAGAGTGGTGGAGACAGATTCACACAGCGAGTGGTTAGGATCTGGAATGCACTGTCTGAGAGAGTGGTGGAGACAGATTCACACAGCGAGTGGTTAGGATCTGGAATGTACTGTCTGAGAGTGTGGTGGAGACAGATTCACACAGCGAGTGGTTAGGATTTGGAATGTACTGTCTGAGAGTATGGTGGAGACAGATTCACACAGCGAGTGGTTAGGATCTGGAATGTACCGTCTGAGAGTGTAGTGGAGACAGATTCACACAGTGAGTGGTCAGGATCTGGAATGTACTGTCTGAGAGTGTGGTGGAGACAGATTCACACAGTGAGTGGTCAGGATCTGGAATGTACTGTCTGAGAGTGTGGTGGAGACAGATTCACACAGTGAGTGTGTAGGATTTGGAATGTACTGTCTGAGAGTGTGGTGGAGACAGATTGACACAGTGAGTGGTTAGGATCTGGAATGTACTGTCTGAGAGTGTGGTGGAGACAGATTCACACAGTGTGTGGTTAGGATCTGGAATATACTGTCTGAGAGTGTGGTGGAGACAGATTCACACAGTGAGTGGGTAGGATTTGGAATGTACTGTCTGAGAGTGTGGTGGAGACAGATTGACACAGTGAGTGGTTAGGATCTGGAATGTACTGTCTGAGAGTGTGGTGGAGACAGATTCACACAGTGTGTGGTTAGCATCTGGAATGTACTGTCTGAGAGTGTGGTGGAGACAGATTCACACAGTGAGTGGTTAGGATTTGGAATGTACTGTCTGAGAGTGTGGTGGAGACAGATTGACACAGTGAGTGGTTAGGATCTGGAATGTACTGTCTGAGAGTGTGGTGGAGACAGATTCACACAGTGTGTGGTTAGGATCTGGAATATACTGTCTGAGAGTGTGGTGGAGACAGATTCACACAGTGAGTGGTTAGGATCGGGAATGTACTGTCTGAGAGTGTGGCGGAGACAGATTCACACAGCGAGTGGTTAGGATTTGGAATGTACTGTCTGAGAGAGTGGTGGAGACAGATTCACACAGCGAGTGGTTAGGATCTGGAATGTACTGTCTGAGAGTGTGGTGGAGATAGATTCACACAGCGAGTGGTTAGGATCTGGAATGTACTGTCTGAGAGTGTGGTGGAGACAGATTCACACAGCGAGTGGTTAGGATCTAGAATGTACTGTCTGAGAGTGTGGTGGAGACAGATTCACACAGCGAGTGGTTAGGATCTGTAATGTACTGTCTGAGAGTGTGGTGGAGACAGATTCACACAGCGAGTGGTTAGGATCTGGAATGTACTGTCTGAGAGTGTGGTGGAGACAGATTCACACAGCGAGTGGTTAGGATTTAGAATGTACTGTCTGAGAGTATGGTGGAGACAGATTCACACAGCGAGTGGTTAGGATCTGGAATGTACTGTCTGAGAGTGTAGTGGAGACAGATTCACACAGTGAGTGGTCAGGATCTGGAATGTACTGTCTGAGAGTGTGGTGGAGACAGATTCACACAGTGAGTGGTTAGGATCTGGAATGTACTGTCTGAGAGTGTGGTGGAGACAGATTCACACAGCGAGTGGTTAGGATCTGGAATGTACTGTCTGAGAGTGTGGTGGAGACAGATTCACACAGCGAGTGGTTAGGATCTGGAATGTACTGTCTGAGAGAGTGGTGGAGACAGATTGACACAGTGAGTGGTTAGGATCTGGAATGTACTGTCTGAGAGTGTGGTGGAGACAGATTCACACAGTGTGTGGTTAGGATCTGGAATATACTGTCTGAGAGTGTGGTGGAGACAGATTCACACAGTGAGTGGTTAGGATCGGGAATGTACTGTCTGAGAGTGTGGCGGAGACAGATTCACACAGCGAGTGGTTAGGATTTGGAATGTACTGTCTGAGAGTGTGGTGGAGACAGATTCACACAGTGAGTGGTTAGGATCTGGAATGTACTGTCTGAGAGAGTGTTGGAGACAGATTCACACAGTGAGTGGTTAAGATTTGGAATGTACTGTCTGAGAGTGTGGTGGAGACAGATTCACACAGCGAATGGTTAGGTTCTGGAATGTGCTGTCTGAGAGTGTGGTGGAGACAGATTCACACAGCGAGTGGATAGGTTCTGGAATGCACTGTCTGAGAGAGTGGTGGAGACAGATTCACACAGCGAGTGGTTAGGTTCTGGAATGCACTGTCTGAGAGTGTGGTGGAGACAGATTCACACAGCGAGTGGTTAGGATTTGGAATGCACATTGTGAATGGTTAGGGCCTGGGATCTACTGTCTGAGAGTGTGGTGGAGACAAGTCCACCTGGAGGAAATCAATTTAGAGAACTATAGGGGAAAGTTGTTGTAGTGGGGCTGGTGTATCCCTGTCGCAGAGTGCCTTAACACATAGGAAAGGCTAAATGACTTCTTCCTGTACTGTGACCCATTGTATCATTTGAACAAATATTCGAAATCTCCACCACCTTTTTCCCAACTAAATTTGCATTCTTAATCGGTGGGTCAAGATTCAATTAGTGCAATTCCCAAATACATTCAAAGAAATCCAGTAATAAGCCTGAGAGGAAAGTGAGCACTGAGTCTCCACCAGAGTTAAAGCAGTAAATGACAGTGTCCCTGTAATTAGACTCCTCAGTATTTTAGTCACTGAGATCTCATTCACAGGCAGAGTATCAGTTTTCACAGCTTAGCGCGCCAGTGCTCTCCAGCATTTGAGAGGCATCTTTGCAACCCGAGACCACTTTGCCCATTCCATTCCTGTCACTTCATTGGCTCCCCTTTGGGTTTGAGAAATGCGTTACCTCTGACCCAGTTCCCATATCTGTAAACAGCCTCGCACCAAGTGACCGGGAGTGACACCCAGCCATCGGAAACGTTCCATGTCGATCAGATCGCAATTCACATTTGCCGCGCTGGGCCTCGGTAATGTCCCAACTACGTTAGGTTCTCTTGGTTTTTACTCAAAAAAGAAAAGACGAGATTTGCACACAATTGCCTCTATTGAGTGGAATCGGCTGCCGTCGGTGGTGGTAGAGGCGAACTCGTTGGGGTCTTTTAAGAGACTTCTGGATGAGTACATGGGACTTAATTAGGATTGAGGGTTCTCGGTAAGCCTAGTAGGTAGAGATATGATCGGCGCAACTTGTGGGCCGAAGGGCCTGTTTGTGCTGCAGTTTTTCTATCGTTCTAAAACTAACAGCAAGAGGAGCTGCTGCCTGTACAGAATTGAACTGTAAAAAAAACCCCAGAGCCTGTGAAACACTCCAATGATATCACCGTCAAATTATGCGACCGACTCTTAAAGCAATTCAGCAACCGCTTACATCCAAGGATATCACTAAATTAGAAAGAGTGCAAAGAAGATTTACTAGGATGCTACTGGGACTTGATGGTTTGAATTATAAGGAGAGGCTGGATAGACTGGGAATTTTTTTCCCTGGAGGGCAGGAGGCCGAGGGATGATCTTATAGAGGACTATAAAATAATAAGGGCATAGATCAGCTAGATAGTCAATATCTTTTCCCAAAGGTAGGGGAGTCTAAAACTAGAGGGCATAGGTTTAAGGTGAGATGGGGGAGATACAGAAGTGTCCAGGGGGGCAATTTTTTCGCACAGAGGATGGTGAGTGTCTGGGACAAGCTGCCAGAGGCAATTGTATCTTTTAAAAAGCATTTGGACAGTTACATGAGTACGATGGGTATAGAGGGATATGGGCCAAATGCGGGCAATTGGGACTAGCTTAGTGGTAAAAACTGGGCGGAATGGACAAGTTGGGCCAAAGGGGTCTGTTTCCATGCTGTAAACCTCTATGACTTAAATATGTAACAGTGCTCATCACACAGAGATTACTGCTGGCATCAGTAGCATTTGGACACAGCGTGTTTACGTGACATGGGATGATGTTAATGGAGACGTAATTATTTTCAAACACAATTTGCATCATAGTTATTAAGAGAAGGTTTGTCAGGCTTCTCCGGTGGCAGGGTGGGTATGCCTCCGAGTGCTTCGCAATGCCACGCGGTCATTCTTCGCTGAGTTAGCCCATCTCAGCCGGACTAATGACGACAATGAAGAAACAAAGACCTGCATTTGTATGGAGCCTACCACAACCTCAGGATGTCCCGAAGTGCTTTATAGCCAATTGTGAAGGGTGGTCGCTGTTGTTATGTTGGAAATGCATGTGTGTAGATAATAGCCGAGTGGTATTATCACTAGACTATTAATTCAGAAACTCAGCTAATGTTCCTGGGTTCGAATCCCACCATGGCAAATAGTGCAAGTTGAATTCTACAAAAAATATCTGGAATTAAGAATGTACTGATGACCGTGAAGCCGTTGGTGATTGTTGTAAAAACCCATCTAGTTCACTAATTCCTTTTAGGGAAGGAAATCTGCAGTCCTTACCCGGTCTGACCTACACGTGACTCCAGGGCCATAACAATGTGGTTGATTCTCAACTGTTGTCGGAAATGGTCCAGCAAGACACTCAGTTCGAGGGCACCTAGGGATGGGCAATGAGTCTTGGTCTAGCCACCGATGCCCATGTCCCACAAACGAAAACAAATGCGGCAGAAAGCAATAACAATGTAATAAAGACCCAAATCTGGGACTGCTTGATTGAAGGATAAATCCTAACCAGGAACCATCCCAACAGGGAGAACTCGCCAGCTTTTCTCCATGAACGCCTTGCATCTTTTACATCCAGCTGAGGGAGGAGGAGATGGCGGCCTCGGTTTAACACCTTAGCCACAAGATGGCATGTCTAACAGTGCAGCACTCCCTCGGTATGTCACTGGGCTCTCACAGGGACATTGGAATTAGGAGCAGAAGGTGACAAAGTCAGCCCTTCCAGCCTGCTCCGCCGTTCAATCAGATGGTGGCCGATCTCTCCCGGGTCTCAAATCCACCTCCCCACCTCTTCCCCATATCCCTTTATCCCTTTATTTGATCAGAAATATATCCATCTCCTTCTTGAATCCACTTAATGATTCAGACTTCACCGCGCTATGGCGCAGTGAGCTCCACAAATTCACCACCCTCTGTGAGAAGTGGTTCCTCCTCATTGAAACATACAAACTAGAAGCTGGAGGAGGCCATTTGGCCCCTCGAGCCTGCTCCGCCATTCATTTTGATCGTGGCTGATCATCTAATTCAATATCCTGATCCCCCCTTCCCCCCATATCTCTTGATCCCTTTAGCCCCCAAGACTTATATCTAGTTTCTTCTTGAAATCACACAATGTTTTGGCTTCAACTACTTTCGGTGGGAGTGAGTTCCACACATTCACCACCCTCTGGGTGAAGAAATTTCTCCTCACCTCAGTTCTAAAAGGTTTCCCCCTTATCCTCAGGCTACGAACCCTGGTTCTGGACTCTCCCACCATTGGGAACATTCTTTCTGAATCTATCCTATCTAATCCTGTTAGAATTTTTTAAGTTTCTATGAGATCCCCTCTCACTCTTCTAAACTCCAGTGAATATAATCCTAACCGACTTAGTCTCTCCTCATATGAGAGACCTGCCATCCCAGGAATCAGCCTGGTAAACCTTCGCAGTACTCCCCCATCCTTCCTCAGATAAGTACACCAAAATTGCACACAATATTCCAGATGTAGCCTCACCAACGCCCTATATAATTGCAGCAAAACATTCCTATCCCTCAGTTTTAAATCTACCACCTCTCAACCTACACCTGTGACCTCTTGTTCAAGAGTGCCCCAAAAAAAGGAAACATTTGGTCTACATTTACTTTATCGATCCCTTTTAAAATTTTATATACCTGGATCAGATCCCCTCTCCGTTCTGGAGTGGGACTTGAACCGATAACCTGCTGACTCAGATGTGGGAGAGCTAACCATGGAGACACAGTTGACAGGGCAGCCAACAGCAGTGGTGTGGGTTACAGACAGGGATGCGGAAGGTCAGGTAGAGTTCATGCATTAGCCTAAATGGCCATCATGTGAATCCCCTAGGATTATCTCCGGCCATTCGGACAAAGCATCGGAGATTCACAGACCCTCAACTCTTTTTGACAGAGTACGGGGAGCAGGGATGCAGATGTTTGACTTACCCCCTGCTGGTATTGATGTGAGAATCGGTTGTGTAGAATTTAACATTACAGAAAAAAATAAGAATCTCCCAGCGAAATGTACCAAACAGATTGGAATGAGGTACAAGGAACTCACACGTTGGCCGGGTTTCCAAAGTCATCGTCAATCAAGAATGACACTTAAATACTGAGGGTTTGACTCAGAATCCGCAGATCGTGTTACAGCCTGGAACCCTCTCCAATCCATCTGTTCCTTCCTGTGAAGCGTGGTAACTCAGAATCCTACAGTGCAGAAGGAGGCCATTCTGCCTATTGAGCCTGCACCAACTCTCTGGTACAATATCTTACCCTCTTCCCACCCTATCCCTATAACATTACACGTTCACCATGGCCAATCCACCTAACTTGCACATCTTTGGACACTAAGGGGCAATTTAGCATGGCCAATCCCCCTAACTTGCACATCTTTGGACACTAAGGGGCAATTTAGCATGGCCAATCCACCTAACTTGCACATCTTTGGACACTAAGGGGCAATTTAGCATGGCCAATCCACCTAACTTGCACATCTTTGGACACTAAGGGGCAATTTAGCATGGCCAATCCACCTAACTTGCACATCTTTGGACACTAAGGGGCAATTTAGCATGGCCAATCCACCTAACCTGCACATCTTTGGACACTAAGGGGCAATTTAACATGACCAATCCATCTAACCTGCACATCTTTGGACACTAAGGGGCAATTTAGCATGGCCAATCCACCTAACCTGCACATCTTTGAACACTAAGGGGCAATTTAACATGGCCAATCCACCTAACCTGCACATCTTTGGACACTAAGGGGCAATTTACCATGGCCAATCCACCTAACCTACACATCTTTGGACACTAAGGGGCAATTTAACATGACCAATCCATCTAACCTGCACATCTTTGGACACTAAGGGGCAATTTAGCATGGCCAATCCACCTAACCTGCACATCTTTGAACACTAAGGGGCAATTTAACATGGCCAATCCACCTAACCTGCACATCTTTGGACACTAAGGGGCAATTTAGCATGGCCAATCCACCTAACCTGCACATCTTTGGACACTAAGGGGCAATTTAGCATGGCCAATCCACCTAACCTACACATCTTTAGACACTAAGAGGCAATTTAGCATGGCCAATCCACCTAACCTGCACATCTTTAGACACTAAGAGGCAATTTAGCATGGCCAATCCACCTAACCTGCACATCTTTGGACACTAAGGGGCAATTTAGCATGGCCAATCCACCTAACCTACACATCTTTAGACACTAAGAGGCAATTTAGCATGGCCAATCCACCTAACCTACACATCTTTGGACACTAAGGAGCAATTTATCATGGCCAATCCACCTAACCTACACATCTTTGGACACTAAGGAGCAATTTATCATGGCCAATCCACCTAACCTACACATCTTTAGACACTAAGGAGCAATTTATCATGGCCAATCCACCTAACCTGCACATCTTTAGACACTAAGAGGCAATTTAGCATGGCCAATCCACCTAACCTGCACATCTTTGGACACTAAGGGGCAATTTAGCATGGCCAATCCACCTAACCTACACATCTTTGGCCTGTAGGAGGAAACCGGAGCACCCGGAGGAAACCCATGCAGACACGGGGAGAATATGCAGACTCCACACAAACAGTGACTCAAGGCTGGAATGGAACCCGGGTCCCTGGTACTGCGAGGCAGCAGCGCTAACCACTGTGCCACCGTACAGCTCCCGGATGGAATTCTTTTCAAGGCTTTAGGACTCGTTCCTTTTGAGTGTCAAGTTCTCGTATCTCTGTCAGGTTGCTGCTCCACTAAAACTTTTACACACGGTTTGTTTGAAAACACACCCAACAACAATAAATTGATATTTATACATAGAACATAGAACATAGAACATAGAACATTACAGCGCAGAACAGGCCCTTCGGCCCACGATGTTGCGCCGACCAGTTACAAAAACAATGACCCACTAGCCTATACCAATCCCTTTTCGTCCATAAACCTATCCAGAGATCTCTTAAACGCCCCCAAACTAGACGCATTTACAACCGCAGCAGGCAGGGCATTCCAATCCCTCACCACCCTCTGGGTAAAGAACCTACCCCTGACATCCGTCCTGTAGCTACCCCCCCTTAATTTAAAGCCATGCCCCCTCGTGCTAGCTTTCTCCATCCGAGGAAAAAGGCTATCACTATCCACCCTATCTAAACCTCTAATCATCTTATATGTTTCAATAAGATCCCCTCTTAGCCGCCTTCTTACAGCACTGTTTATCTAGTGAAGTGTCACAAAGTGAAGGTAGGTCTGATACTGAACGACAAAGAGAGATATATTAGGTCAGAGAACTAAAAATTTAGTTAAAGTAGTCAGCTTGAAGTGTCTTAAAGAGTGTAGATGAGGTGGAGAGGTTTACAGAGGATATTTCAGATCCCAGGTAGTGGCCGTCTGTGGTGAAGCGATTATAACTGGGGATGTACAGGAGGCCAGAATCAGAGAGCCGCAGAGATCCCTAAGGGTTATAGAGCTGGAGGAGATTACAGAGCGAGGGAGGGACACGGGCATGGTGAGTGTCGGGAACAAGTTTGAGAAGTTGGAAATCAAGTTGTTTCTGAACTGGCAGGCAGAGAGGGCAATAGGGGAGCAGGATTTGCTGTAACTTACACGGGCAGTAGAGTTTTGGATGAAGGTTAGGATGCTGGAGAACAACCAGGCATGGGTTGGAAGATTTGAGTACAGAAAGCACGAGAGGAGGTTTCAGCAAAGGGTGAGCTGAGGGGGGAATGGAGTCAGATATTGATTTGATTTGATTTATTATTGTCACATGTATTAGTATACAGTGAAAAGTATTGTTTCTTGCGCGTTATACAAAGAATACAGTTCATAGAGAATGAAAGGAGAGAGTGCAGTATGTAGTGTCACAGTCACAGCTAGGGTGTAGAGAAAGATCAACTTAATGCGAGGTAAGCCCATTCAAAAGTCTGACAACAGCAGGGAAGAAGCTGTTCTTGAGTGGGTTGGTACGTGACCTCAGACTTTTGTATCTTTTTCCCGTCAGAAGAAGGTGAAAGAGGAAATATCTGGGTGCGTGGAGTCCTTAATTATGCTGGCTGCTTTGCCAAGGCAACAGGATGTGTAGACAGAGTCAATGGATGGTTTGCGTGATGGACTGGGCTGCATTCATGACCTTTTATAGATCCTTGCAGTCTTGGGCAGGGCAGGCGCCATACCAAGCTGTGACACAACCAGAAAGAATGCTTTCGATGGCGCATCTGTAAAAGTTGAAGAGACGCCAAATTTCCTGAGTCTTCTGAGAAAGTAGAGGCGTTGGTGGGCTTTCTTAACGAGAGTGTCGGCATGGGGGGGACCAGGACAGGTTGTTGGTGATCCGAATGCCTAAAAACTTGAAGCTACTCGTTGATGTGACATGTTCTCCTTTACGCTTCCTGAAGTCGATGACAATCTCCTTCATTTTGTTAACATCGAGGGAGAGATTATTGTTGTCACACCAGTTCACCAGATGTTACAGAGGAAAAAATAGACGTTCTTTGTGACTACAAAGCTCATATCAGGGCCAAATGTGTCACGGGGTTCCAAAATAACTGATCTAATCTCAGATTGTTGCCAGGGAGAGGCTTGGAGCCTGTAGCTAATGACTGGAATTTGTATTGGGGACTAAGACGAAAGCTTCAGCCAACCCGTTATTTAATCCAAGGATGTTTCTCTTCAATAGACGGAGGGAGGGATTTTTCCAACAGTGGAATCAGGTCAGCACTGGCCGCGATGCTTCTTTCCAGTCCTGCTGATGTCTACGGAGTTTCGCGTGGCTCATCCAGCCCATTGGTGGGGACCCCCTGCCGGGGGAGGTCATTTTCAACGGGTCTGGAAAATCCTATGGGTGGGAAGGGCTGAGAAACCCCAAGGCTTATCATTCGGCAAGAGTAGAGAGAGAGGTGGTGGGTGTTAGAATGTAAGAGTGGCAACTTTGTATTGGATGTAATGTGGCCAATGGGAACAAAATTTAAGGGTCAGCTGACCCAGTAAACCATGTAACCAATTACAGGATGATGTAATAGTCAGCTGGCCAGCTAATTCACTATAAATAAGGAACTATGCAGAATTGTGGAGAGCCTGGAGTGGCCCAGGACGAGGCCCCAAGTTTGGAGTAGTGAAGTTTCTTTATTAAACCCTGTCTTTGATTTATAAGTTGGAGTAAGTTTTGTTGTATTTTCATTAGCTGCATTTTGTAGAATTCCGTCTGAAGAAACAGTGGGGAGCTGGATCTGGGTGTGATCTGGGTACATGTGAAAACTAACGCTGTGATTTTAGTTGATGTGGCTGAGAGACAGCTTGCCGATGAGAAATAGGGAAGGGCCCAGGATAGATTCTTGGGGAACACCAGGGGTAATGGTGCAGGAGGAGAAAGAGAAGCCTTTGCCGGCAATTCTCTGGCTATGGCAAGATGAATAAGAATTACATAAGAACATAAGAACATAAGAAATAGGAGCAGGAGTAGGCCATCTAGCCCTTCGAGCCTGCCCCGCCATTCAATAAGATCATGGCTGATCTGTCGTGGCTCAGTTCCACATTCCCGCCCTCTCCCTCTCTTATCAAAAACCCATCAACCCGCGTCTTAAAAATATTTAGCGAGGCAGCCTCCACCACCTCAATGGGCAGAGAATTCCAGAGATTCACCACCCTTTGAGTGAAGAAGTTCTTCCTCAACTCTGTTCTAAACTGCCCCCCCTTTATCTTGAGGCTGTGACCCCTAGTCCTACTGTCCTTTCTGAGCAGGAAGAGTCTCTCCACCTCTGTCCTATCCATCCCATTCATCATCTTATACGTCTCAATGAGATCTCCCCTCATTCTTCTAAACTCTAACGAGTACAAGCCTAGTTTATTCAGCCTCTCCTCATAGCTCAACCCCCTCAACTCCGGCATCAGCCTAGTAAACCTCCTCTGCACTCCCTCCAAGGCCAAAATATCCTTGCGTAAGTGCGGCGCCCAAAACTGCACACAGTACTCCAGCTGCGGCCTCACCAATGCCCTATACAGCTGCAGCAAGACCTCCCTACTTTTATATTCAATCCCCCTCGCTATGAAGGCCAGCATCCCATTCGCCTTCCTGACCACCTGCTGCACCTGCAAGCTGGGTTTTTGCGACTCATGCACAAGGACCCCGAGGTCCCTCTGCACCGTCGCCTGCTGCAGTTTTTCGCCACGTAAGTAATAATCCTTCCTACCATTATTCCTACCAAAGTGGACCACCTCACACTTGCCAACATTAAATTCCATTTGCCATTTCCTGGCCCATTCGCCCAGCCTATCTAGATCCTTCTGCAAGGGGGATACCTGTCCCACAGCAGCTCGAGAAGGACAAGGAAGCAAAGTTTACCTCTGTCACACCCACATCGGACTCCATTCACGGCTTTGCTGAGGTGGCAGGAACGGAAACGCAGGCCGTAATTCCCCGGCCATTCACTGCCCCCAGCTACTGCCAGCGAGGGTAACAAATTTGGCACTCGGTCGTTCACTGCAGCGGGACTGGAAAATCCCACCGGCACCAATCGCCGGGTAATCCAACCCTGACTGGAGGGATGCCAAGATGGAATTCTGGGATTGGATTTGGGAGAGAGGGCTTCGGGTGGGGAAAAGGAGGTTGCAGGCGGGTTGGCAGTTTGCGAGGATAGTTTGAATTGTGAGGGGTGGAGTGGGGGTGTGAGGTGAGTGACAGCGAGAGGTTGAAAAGCAAGAGAGACAGCACCAGTACGTTAACAATATCCCCTAATGGCAGGGTGCAGTTGGGAGAATTATATTCACTCACTGCCGCACACAGGAACTCTGACTCATCCTAGTATCACCACTTCACAAACCAGAATTGGAAAAAAGTATTTTACTTGCTTTTTATTATCAATACTTCTTGGGACATGGGCGTCGCTGGCTGGCCAGCATTTGTTGTCCGTCCCTAGTTGCCTCTTGAGAAAGTGGCGGGTGAGCCGCCATCTTGACTCGTTGCAGTCCATGTTCCTTGGGTTGACCCCATTAGGAAGGGAATTCCGGGGAATTGCCACTGGGTCAAAATCCTGGAACTCCCTCTCTAATAGCACGGTGGGTGTACCTACGCCACAGTGATTCAAGAAGGCAGCTCATCACCACCCTCTTGAGCGGCACTTAGGGATGGGCAATGTTTGCGATGCCCCATCACTTGAACTAAATTATTTTTACATGTCTTTTCAGGTGATGTGTGGGTACTAAAATACATGATACTGATGCAAATTCTTTCGTATAACAGAGCTTGCAATAGTCCAAACATAGCCCAAGATTATATTTATGAATTCACCAAAAGTTTAGACCCAAAGTATTCCTGGAAATGAATGCTTTCTTAACACCGCAGTGTGGGATATCTTTTTCTTTCATTCAATCGTTGGACATCAGCACCGTTGGCTGGGCCAGAATTTATTGCCCATCCTTAGTTGCCCTTGAAGGGCAGTTAAGAGTCAACCAACCACATTGTTGTGGTTCTGGAGTCACACATATGCCAGATCGGGTAAGGATGGCAAATTTCCTTCCCTAACGTGAACCAGATGGGTTTTTCCAACAATTGACAATGATTTCACAGCCATCAGTAGATTCTTAATTCCAGATATTTTTTATTGAATTCAAATTCCCACCCTGCCGTGGTGGGATTCGAACCTGGAACATTAGCTGAGTTTCTGGATTAATAGGCGGGCAATAAGGCCACAGGGCCATCGGAGAAGCAGATAGGTAGATCTGTTTTTTTTGGAGCAGACACCATGACTTCAGCGAATTCTCTGGAGTTGACTCTGATGCTAAGTAAACACCCTCAGGTCCCAGTGGAAGGTAACCTATTACATTTGCATCAGCGTTTGGGTTTCACAACACTAAAACAATAAACATGCTGCTACACATCGACTGTTGGAAAGCCTTGATTTGTGATTTCCGTTCCAGCAGCCTCCTATTGTAACTGCATGAGGTCATTGCAATCAGAAAAACACACTCTGGGCATCCAGCCCAACTGTGCCTGGGAAAACCACAAAAAGCCTACAGTGTAGAAATAGCCCAACTGGTGTTTGTACTGCACACAATCCTCCTCCGGCTCCATCCAGCCCTGGCAGCGTGTATCTACCAGTGAAAAGCCCCAATGCATTCCTATCAGCCAGATAATTGTTTTAGAAGTCTTTAACAAGCCCATTGCTACAGAGGATCCTGTCCCACATCTGGAGCCAGCACTGCTGCATCATTTATTTCGCAATGTTACATTCATTAAAGGAGTCGCATGTATCTAGACGCTTTTCACGACCGCATGGAGTTTCAACGCGTGTTACAGCCAACACAAACCTTTTAGAAATGAAGTCCCTTGATGTTCCATTCTGACACATTCAGGTTCCACAGTGACTGGCAGTTCATTCATTCTCTGTCTCCACACTCCCTTGAGTGTGGGGATTGAGTGTGTGGACGGACTGTTGGAATGGAAGATCTGGTGAGAGTTGGGGGAGTTAATAGCCAAACTGAGTGGTGAGCTCAACTACCCAGGAGTCACTGGGTAGCAAACATGAATGAGAGTCTGGACAGATCTGTCTCTTCTTCAACCCACAGTTTATTTGGGCACACTTATTTCCCCAACGTTGCTGGTCACCAGCTCGCATTCTTCAAAAATTCTTTCATGGGACGCTGGCTAGACCTGGCATTTATTCCCAAATTGCCTCTGGAGAAGGTGGTGGCGAGCTGTCTGCTTGAACTGCTGCAGTCGCTGAGGTGTCGGTGCACCCACAGTGCTGTTTGGGAGGGGTTTTGACCCCAGCGACAATGACAGAACGGCTGATGTATTTCCAAGTCAGGATGATGAGTGACTCGCAGAGGAACCTACAGGTGGTGATTCAGTCCTGAACCAAAATGTTCAATGTCGTACTGATCCATGTAAGTCCTGAAAAAATATGTTCGGCATTGAACTGGGATTCTGACTGATTCTAATAGCTGTATTTTAAAATGGACAAGCTACGGAGAATCCATACAAAAGCAAAATACTGCAGATTCTAGAAATCTGTGTGGTGTTCTCCCCGTATCCACGTGGGTTTCCTCCAGAGGCTCTGGTTTCCTCCCACAGTCCAAAGATGTGCGGGTTAGGTTGATTGGTCATGCTAAATTTCTCCTACAGCCTCAAGATAAAGGGGGGTGCGGTTTAGAACGGAGGTGAGGAGGAACTTCTTCACTCAAAGGGTGGTGAATCTGTGGAATTCTCTGCCCGTTGAAGTGGTGGAGGCTGCCTCGCTCAATATTTTTAAGACGCGGGTTGATGGGTTTTTGATAAGAGAGGGGATTAAGGGTTATGGGGAGAGGGCGGGAATGTGGAACTGAGCCACGACTGATCAGCCATGATCTTATTGAATGGCGGGGCAGGCTCGAAGGGCTAGATGGCCTACTCCTGCTCCTATTTCTTATGTTCTTATGACAGGACCTGGCTGGGATTGTTGTCAATGCTGGCTTGATGGGCCAAACGGCCTTCTTCTGCACTGTAGATTCAATGAGTTTGGATCAAGGACGTGTTATCATCAATTATTTCGCAGTGGGGCTTACCCTGACTGATGAGCTGGTTAAAACTCATTGAATACTCATTGCATTGCTGAAACTGGTCCTTTCACTTTGCAGTTATTGCTGTGAAGTAGATGCTTACAGCCCCTCACAGATTGCAATAGGTGCTTCTGCGTAACCCTGTGTGCGCCGGCTGTCCCACTCGTTTCATCCTGTGGTGATATTTAGTTAATGTCAGCCATTATTCCACTGAGGCTGTGCTGTGCCAGGAGCAGAGGGAACTCGGAGCTGGGATAGAGGAGAGTGACCTGGGAATACAGGTCAGGGGAGAGGTCGGTAACGGCAGAGACAGGGCGAGTGAATATTTCCAAGGGAAAGATTCTTCCCTGCTGCCGTCAGCCTTTCGAATGGACCTACCTCGCATTAAGTTGATCTTTCTCCACACCCTAACTGTGACTGTAACACCACATTCTGCACTCTTCCCCTTTCCTGCTCTATGAACGGTATGCTTTGCCTGTATAGTGCGCAAAAAAACAATACTTCTCACTAATACATGTGACAATAATAAATCAAATCAAATCAAAGATATATTCTTGAGAAACGAGGGAGTCAAAGAAATATAGTACAATACAGCACAGTGCAGGCCCTTCGGCCCTCAATGCTGTGCTCTGAGCTTAAGAGTTCAGGCCTTGGGCAATGGATTCCAGACACCCCTCCCACCCTCTGCATAAAAAAAATTTCTTCCTCTTGACCCTTCCGACTCTCGCTTATCTTGAATCAATGACCCCTGGTTCTAGAATTCTCCACCAAGAGGATGTGCAGGTTTGATGGCTTGACCGTGCTAAATTGTCCCTTAATGTCAAGGGCTGTGTAGGTTAGGGAGATTAACGAGGGAAGTGCACTGTCCCCCATACCCTTTTATCCCCTTTGACCCAAGTGCTATACCTAACTGCCCCCTTCAATGTTTTGGCCTCAACTTCACCTGAATAGCCCTCGTTCAAGAAAAAGCCTGGGTAGTTACTGGGGCAGGGTCCACGGTTAATGGGAAATTAGACTTTGGTCTCTTGTCTCAACGGGGGGGTGATACTGTGGCGACGCCCCCTGTTCCCAACCCCACACGTCCACTCAGCTAAGTGTCCAGGAAGGTTGGCTGACTTTCCTTTGCCCAATGCCTCAGTGCCCTACCTGCACTGTCAGCTCAGCAACCGTTCCCCCCCCCCCCCCCCCCCCCCACCTCCGACCCCCCAGCCGAGGGCAGACCCAGGAACATCCAGGTCCGCACGGTACAGCTGCTGCTGCACTTTAGCTAAAGTACCATCAGAGGGCGTCCTTGACTTTACCCAGAGAGGGGCTGTCCTACTCTCAGACACAGGAAGCCAAGTGAGAAAGGGAAATGGCCAGATGTTTCACCTAATTGAAGATAAGAACCCACCCGTGTTTGCAGTGGGGAACCAGCGGCCTCCCTATCGCCAGAGGAAGCCCCTGTAACCAGCCAGAGAAAGGTGCTCAGAGAGAGAGATCAGGCAGTGGCTCCTTGGTGACAGTCTCTGTTGAACTGGGGCCAACAGATTCTGACATCTCACATGGTCACACTGTTGTTAGTACAGAGTTCAAACATTGCTGGAGAGAGCACCAGAGACACAGGTTCGATTGGGCCTGTGTGGAGTTTGCACATTCTCCCCGTGTCTGCGAGGGTTTCCTCTCCATTTCCCTCCCACAGTCTGAAAGATGTGCTGGTTAGGTGCATTGACCCGAACAGGCGCCGGAGTGTGGCGACTAGGGGATATTCAGAGTAACTTCATTGCAGTATTAATGTAAGCCTACTTGCGATACCAATAAATAAACTTTAAACTTAAACTCGTTGTCGAAGCTTTTCATTTTACATTCATCAGGGTAAATTTGAGAATGCAAAATATCAAACGGTCACAATTGCAGTATGAATTCTTACGATTTGGTTTGATTTATTGTCACATGTATACAGTGAAAAATATTGTTTCTTGCACACTATACAAACAAAGCATACCGTTCATAGAGAAGGAAACAAGAGGGTGCAAAATGCAGTGTTACAGTCATAGCTAGGGTGTAGCGAAAGATCATCTTAATGCAAGGTGGGTCCATTCAAAAGTCTGGCGGCAACAGGGAAGAAGCTGTTTTTGAGTCAGTTGGTATGCGTCCTCAGACTTTTGTATCTTTTTCCCGACGGAAGAAGGCGGAAGAGAGAATGTCCGGGGTGCGTAGGGTTCTTAATGATGCTGGCTGCTTTGCAGAAGCAGTGGGAAGTGTAGACAGAGTCAATGGATGGTTTGTGTGATGGATTGGGCTACATTTGTAACCCTTTGCAGTTTCCTGTTTGAAATTTGAAATTCTTCTGTTTGTCCAGATGGATGTAAGAGGTGGGGTTTCAACAACAGGTCACACCAGATACCGAGTGACATTATAAAGGCTCAACAGCCAATTCCTTAACAAACAAAAAGCCAAACACTGCAGATGCTGGAAATCTGAAATTACAAAGAAAATGCAGGAAATACCCAGCAGATCAGGCAGCATCTGTGGAAGGGAGATACAGAGTTAACACTATAAAGATGCTCATTCACCAGGTTAAGAAAAAACAACTCATTTATTTACAGGTTAAGACTATACAGAGGTTTCCAGCCTGGTAGCTACAATCAACTCCCTGAAGGACAGAAGCCCACACTTCCCAGGATGATCCCACCCACTCTTATCCCTAATTGGTTTCCCTAGTCATGTGACCCTTACTCTGCCGATTGATCCTTAAAGGGACAGTCTCCACATCAGAATCCCTTAACCCCTGAACTCTGTCGCTCTATTTTTCTTTGTGCAAAGCTCCCTTTTAACTGATGATCTGACTCTCGGTTCCAGCTACCCCAGAGCAACGGGAATACAGGGAAAACCGCAACTGAGGAAGTCGCAGTCACAGTTTATTGGTTCCTTTAGAAATTGGCTGGCCATCTTCCTGCTCTGATTGGATGGAAGTTCTGTCCTCTCAGCTGTTGGAGCAAACCTAAGTGAAATGTGATTGGTCGGTAGTCAGGCAGCTCCACAACACAAAGCGAGAAGCTTGGGTTGGTATTAGACTTGACGGCAGAGGGACGGGTTACTTGATGGTGGCAACAGATTTGTGACAATGGGAGTGATGGGCGGCATTTACAAGAACGTTCTAGAACAGAGGCATCAAACTCAACTGTACCTTACCAGGGAGTTCTTGGTTTTGGTAACCAGATCCCCAAACGTTAACCATTGCCTCTCTGCTGACGCACGTCAAACACAGACAGACTTTCGAAGGCCTTTACAGACAGAGTTAAACGTAGTTATACTGCCCAAACGCATCTCATAGGGAAGTCATTCCAGCAGGGTTGGCAGGATTATCCTCCGAATCCCAGAGGGATTAATTCACCACACTGGCCAATCCCCTACTGATGTAGAGATATTGGAGTTGGATCTATGAAATACACTGGTTGGACTCTAACCTGGTGTTGTGAGACTTCTTACTGTGTCAACCCCCTACTGCCAGAATCTTCCCAATAATAAGATCACTCTTCAGCTCAAAATGCTTGGGAATCAATCAGCATACACTGGTTGGCACTGCTGCCTCACAATGCCAGGGTTCGATTCCCGGCTTGGGTCAACTGTCTATGTGGAGTTTGCACATTCTCCCCATGTCTGCGTGGGTTTCCTCCGGGTGCTCTAGTTTCCTCCCACAGTCTGAAAGACATGCTAATTTGGTTTGATTTATTATTGTCACATGTATTAGTATACATTGAAAAGTAACGTTTCTTGTGCGCTATACAGACAAAATATACCGTTCATAGAGAAGGAATAGAGAGAGTGCAGAATGTAGTGTTACAGTCACAGCTAGGGTGTAGAGAAAGAGCAATTTAGTGTGAGGTAGGTCCATTCAAAAGCCTGATGGCAGCAGGGGAGAAGCTGTTCTTGAGTCGGTTGATACATGACCTCAGACTTTTGTATCTTTTCCCTGACGGAAGAAAGATAGAATGTCCAGGGTGCGTGGGGTCCTTAATTATACTGGCTGCTTTGCCAAGGCAGCGGGAAGTGTAGACAGAGTCAATAGATGGGAGGTTAGTTTGTGTGATGGATTGGATTACATTCACGACACTTCATAGTTCCTCACAGTCTTGGCAGAGCAGGAGCTATACCGAGCTATGGTGCATCTGTAAAAGTTAGCGAGAGTCGTATCTGACATGCCAAATTTCCTTAGTCTCCTGAGAAAGTGGATGGTTAGGTGGATTGGCCGTGCTAAATTACCCCTTAAGTGTCTGAAGATGTGCACGTTGGGTGAATTGGCCATGGTAAATGTTGGAGTTATGGGGATACTGTGTAGGTGATAATAAGAACATAAGAACATAAGAAATAGGAGCAGGAGTAGGCCATCTAGCCCCTCGAGCCTGCCCCGCCATTCAATAAGATCATGGCTGATCTGTCGTGGCTCAGTTCCACTTTCCCGCCCTCTCCCCATAACCCTTAATTCCCTTGTCTATCAAAAACCTATCTACCCGTGACTTAAAAATATTTAGCGAGGCAGCCTCCACCACTTCAACGGGCAGAGAATTCCAGAGATTCACCACCCTTTGAGTGAAGAAGTTCCTCCTCAACTCCGTTCTAAACCGCACCCCCTTTATCCTGAGGCTGTGCCCTCAAGTCCTACTGTCCTTTCTGAGCGGGAAGAGTCTCTCCACCTCTATCCTATCCATCCCATTCATCATCTTATACGTCTCAATGAGATCTCCCCTCATTCTTCTAAACTCTAACGAGTACAAGCCTAGTTTATTCAGCCTCTCCTCATGGCTCAACCCCCTCAACTCCGGTATCAGCCTAGTAAACCTCCTCTGCACTCCCTCCAAGGCCAAAATATCCTTGCATAAGTACGGCGCCCAAAACTGCACACAGTACTCCAGCTGCGGCCTCACCAATGCCCTATACAGCCGCAGCAAGACCTCCCTACTTTTATATTCAATCCCCCTCGCTATGAAGGCCAGCATCCCATTCGCCTTCCTGGCCACCTGCTGATCCTGGGTAAGATGCTCTTTCAGAGCCTCGGGGTAGGCTCGATGGGCCAAACGGCCTTCTTCTGCGCTGTAAGGATTCTATGATTTTAGCTATAGACTTCCAAATCTATTTCTTAATTCCACTGAGACATCTCCATCCACCTCCCACCCCACCCCTATCCTAGCCAACCTCCCCCAAAAGTGCAACCCCCCCCCCCCCCCATTACCCTGCTGAAGCAGTCACTGTAAGTCCAGGCTCTGAACTTAGGCAAACTACTGAATCACTCGGGCCTTTACTCATTCCTGTTTACATCAGTCTTCACACTTCCATTTGATTGTAACGATTTTAATTCTTTAGCCATGTTTTGCTTCACTGGCTGGACCAGCATTTACTACCCATCCCTAATTGCCCCCTGAAGTGAGTGCCTCACTCGGACATTGCGGGAGATAGTTAAGAGTCAACCGCGTTGCTGTGGCCCTGGGAGTCACATGTAGGCCAAGCCAGGTAAGGATGGCAGATTTCAAAGAAAAGCGGTGTGACAAGTAGGCTAACGTTAACACTGCAATGAAGTTACCGTGAAAATCCCCTAGTCGCCACACTCCGGCGCCTGTTCGGGCACACTGAAGGAAAATTTAGCACGGCCAATCCATCTAACCAGCACGTCTTTGTTCTGTGGGAGGAAACGGGAGCGCCCGGAGGAAACCCACACAGACACGGGGAGAGAATGTGCAAACTCCACACAGACAGTGACCCACGCCAGGAATCGAACCCACGTCTCTGGGGTTATGAGGAAACTGTACTAACCACTGTGCCGCTCTGAAGAGAGACACATACAGAAATCGATGATCGTTCCATAGTCACCGTTACTGAGGTTTGTAGATTTTAATTAACTGCCGTGGTGGGATTTGAACCCTGAGCATTGGCCTGGGCCTCTGGATCACAAATCCAGCCACCATCCCACGTCCAACCCGAGCCGGGGATTGCTGAGCCCCCAGTGAGACATCCCTGCTGACAAGATCACCCAGAATTGTCAGTTTAGCAAAGGGAAGAGTTGGAGACTAGGATTCCCTGGGTCTGTAACAACTCACCCAGTGAGGCACTGAGCACTGACCCTTATCTCCTCCCCCATTCGAAAACAAACTCCTATCAGATTTGGTTGAATTTAATGCGTTAATCTGAATTCCGTTTCAAACTGGCAGCAGATCAATTTAACCTGACAGATCAGAGTCGCAAATGCAATAAGATTTCCAAGCGGATCTGCTCCAGTGTGTTTATCTGGCTGCTAAGAACAGATTGGCAGCCACTTACTGTGTGTGTTCTTCACTCCAACACTATTGAACTTGGACAGTAATCTCAGCCATGGCTCCAGCTTTCCATCTGGACACACAGTAAACAAATCCATTTCTGATGGGGCCTCTTCATGTGGCTACCCCTCGGTTGATGACACGGTGGCACAGGTCAACACTCACAGTGCCAGGGTTCAATTCCGGCCTTGGGTCACTGTCTGTGTGGAGTTTGCACATTCTCCCCGTGTCTGTGTGGGTTCCCTCCGGGCGCTCCGGTTTCCTCCCACAGTCCGAAAGACGTGCCGGTTAGATGCATTGGCTGTGCTAAATTCTCTCTCAGTGTACCCGAACAGGCACCAAAGTGGGGGATTTTCACAATAACCTCTTTTCACGGTAACTGCTTTGACAAAGATCGTCTGGACTCGAAACATCCGTTCATTTCTCTCCTTACAGGTGTTGCCAGACCTGCGGAGATTTTCCAGCAATTTCTCTCTTCTTTTCACAGTAACTTCATTGCAGTGTTAATGTAAGTCTACGTGACAGTAATAAATAAATAAATCTATCACTCCCTGTGGCGAATGTGCTGGATTAATATCGGGTAATGTCGAATCACAGGAACAGAACCTCAGCCCTCCCTCCCTTTTGTGTCGAACTATTTTACATTTCACGGCACTTGGACCCGTTTGTTATGCTGCTGAGTCTCACATTCCTGACGAACCTAATTCTACTGTCATGAGGACATTAAGTTTGACAAAATTTGAAAGCACGGGTCATCAGGTGGTGTTGAAGCTGGATTTAGTTTCCTGGACGTCACCAAATTGTGTCAGGAATCATGCAGACAGCCCAGGGAGCTTCCCGGATATCTCCTGGCCATATGGCAACCCAGAGGCATTGACGTTTATCTTTGACTGGCCTCGATCGATGGATTTGAGTGACAATCCTTAACGAGATCATCTCGACCTCTGCCCAAGACCACAAGAAACTACAAAAGGGTCATGAGTGTAGCCCAGTCCATCACTCAAACCAGCCTCCCATCCATTCACTCCGTCTACACTTCCCACTGCCTTAGAAAAGCAGCCAATGTAATCAAGGACGCCACGCACCCCGGACATTCTCTCTTCCACTTTCTTCCGGTGGGACAAAAGATAAAAAAGCCTGAGGGCACATACCAACCAACACAAGAAGTCCAATTAGGTGGATTGGCCATGTTAAAGTCAGGGGGACTAGCTAGGGTAAATACATCGGGTTACGGGGATAGGGCCTGGGTGAGATTGTTGTCGGCGCAAACTCGATGGGCCAAATGGCCTCCCTCTGCACCACAGGATTCACTGCTTCTATGATTCTAAGAACAGCTTCTTCCCTGCTGCTATCAGACTTTTGAATGGATCTACCTCACATTAAGTTGATCTTTCTCTACACCCTAGCTATGACTGTAACACTACATTCTGCATTCTCTCTTTTCCTTCTCTATGAAAGGTATGCTTTGTCTGTATAGTGCGCAAGAAACAATACTTTTCACTATATGTTAATACATGTGACAATAATAAATCAAATCAGGCTCACTAACATCAAATTTGAACCGAAGTCACTGGCGGAAAGCAACATAAGAACATAAGAAATAGCAGCAGGAGTAGGCCGTCTATCCCCTCGAGCCTGCCCCGCCATTTAATAAGATCATGGCTGATCTGAAGTGGCTCAGTTCCATTTCCCCAAATGGCTTAGTGCTCCCTGCCAGCCCGCTACAAATTAAACTAAAACTAGTCTGAAGGTTATGGCAAATCAAAGTTTGGTGAGAGATTATAGAACACAGAACATAGAACACTACAGCACAAACAGGCCCTTCGGCCCACGAGTTGCGCCGATCACATCATCACCTACCAACCTACAGACCTATCTATAACCCTCAATCTCATTAAACCCCATATACTCATCCAGAAGTCTTTTAAAAGACCCCAGCGAGTTCGCCTCCACCACCACTGACGGCAGCCGATTCCATTCACTCACCACCCTCTGAGTGAAAAACTTACCCCTAACAGCACTTCTGAACTTCCCTCCTTGCACCTTAATCTGTGTCCTCTCGTAGCGACCATTTCAACCCGGGGAAATAGCCTCTGAGAGTCCACCCTATCTATTCCTCTCAACATTTTATAAACTTCTATCAGGTCGCCTCTCAACCTTCGTCTCTCCAGGGAAAAGAGTCCCAGCTCCCTCAACCTAACTTCATAAGGCATGCCTCCCAGTCCAGGCAACATCCTTGTAAATCTCCTCTGTACCCTCTCAATAGCTTCTACATCTTTCCTATAGTGAGGCGACCAGAACTGCGCACAATACTCTAAATGAGGCCTGACAAGGGTCTTCTAAAGTTGCAGCATTACCTCCCGACTCCTAAACTCAATCCCTCGATTAATGAAGGCCAGTACACCATACGCCTTCTTGACCACCTCCTCCACCTGCGAGGCCGATTTAAGAGTCCTGTGGACCCGGACCCCTAGATCCTTCTGCTCTTCAACACTACTCAGACTTCTGCCCTTGATAGTGTACTCGTTCATCCCGTTGGTTCTGCCAAAATGGACGACTACACATTTATCCGCGTTGAAGTCCATCTGCCACTTCTCCACCCAGTCCTGCATCCTATCTATGTCCTGCTGCAACTTTTTCCATCCTTCCAGACCATCCACAACACCACCGACCTTAGTGTCATCAGCGAACTTACTTACCCATCCCTCCACTTCCTCATCCAGGTCATTTATGAAAATGACAAACAACAAGGGTCCCAGAACAGATCCTTGAGGCACTCCACTGGTGACTGACCTCCATTCAGAAAAAGCCCCTGCTTTGCGTTGGTATATGCTTTGCATTGGTATAATCTTGGTAGGCCGAAGAGCCTATTCCCGTGCTGTACTGTTCTTTGTTCAGAGGAAGTAAAAAGGAAGTCTGTTATTTTAAATTTGAAGAGGTTTTCAATGAGTGCACAGGGGTGGCACAGTGGTGAGCACTGCTGCCTCACAACACAGGCCCTATCCCCGTAACCCCATGTATTTTCCCTGCTAATCCCCCTAAGACACAAGTTAGCAAGGCCAATCAACCTAACCTGCACATCTTTGGACTGTGGGATGAAACCAAAGCACCCGGAGGAAACCCATGCAGACACGGGGAGAATGTGCAAACTCCACACAGGCAGTGACCCAGGCTAGGAATTGAACCCGGACCCCTGGTGCTGTGAGGCAGCAGTGCTAACCACTGTGCTACCGCGCCACCCATGAATGAGTCAATGCTACTGCAACCTGTCCCCATTTCCAGGACAACTTCGAGGAGTTAGGGTTAGGCTGGTTGGCAGAGAGGGAACAAAGAGTAGGAATTAACGGGTGCTTTTCAAATTGGCAGGCAGTAACTAGTGGAGGTGCCACAGGGATCAGTGCCGGGACCCCAGCTATCCACAATATATATTAATGAACTGGATGAGGGAACAAAATGTAACATCTCAAAGTTTGCGAGTGATACCAAGTTGGGTAGGATGAACTGTGACGAGGATGTAGAGAGCCTTCAGGATGATCTGGACAGGTTGGGTGAGTGGGCTCATCAATGGCAGATGCAGTATAATTTGGATAAATACGAGGTTATTCTCTTTCGAAGTAAACACAAGAAGGCAGATTACTACCTGAATGGCTGTAAATTGGGAGAGGGGAGTGTGCAGCGGGGTCTGGGTGTCCTTGTCGCTGAAGGTAAGCATGCAGGAGCAGCAGGCGGTAAAGAGGGCAAATGGCATGTTGGCCCTCGTTGCGAGAGGCTTCGAGTACAGGAGCAGGAATGTGTTGTTGCAATGATACAGGGCCTTGGTTGAGGCCACATCTAGAGTATTGAATGCAGTCTTGGTCTCCTTTTCTGAGGAAGGATGTTCTTGCTCTCGAGGGAGCACAGCAAAGGTTTACCAGACTGATTCCACGGATGGTGGGACTGAGGAGAGATTGACTAGGTTAGGATTGTTTTCACTAGAGTTCAGACGAATGAAGGGGGGATCTCATAGAGACTTATAAAATTCTAACAGGACTAGACAGGGTAAATGCAGGGAGGGTGTTCCCGATGGTGAGGGAGTCCAGAGCCAGAGGTCACAGCCTGAGGATTCAGGGGAGACCATTTAGGACGGAGGTGAGGAGACATTTCTTCACCCAGAGAGCGGTGAGCCTTTGGAATTCATTACCACAGGAAGTAGCTGATGCCAAAACATTGAATGTATTCAAGAGGCGGCTGGATATAGCACTTGGGGTGAATGGGATCAAAGGTTATGGAGAAAAAGTAGGATTAGGCTATTGAGTTGGACGATCAGCCATAATTGTGATGAATGGCAGAGCAGGTTTTAAGGGCCAAATGGCCTCCTCCTGCTCCTATCTTCTACGTTTCTATGAATAGAATCATAGAACCCTACAGTGCAGAAAGAGGCCCTTCAGCCCATCGAGTCTGCACCGAACACAATCCCATCCAGGCCCTACCCCCATATCCCTACATATTATACCCACTAATCCCTCTAACCTACACATCCCCAGATACTAAGGGGCAATTTCTTAGCACAGCCAATCAGCCTAACCCGTACATCTTTGGACTGTGGGAGGAAACCGGAGTACCCGGAGGAAACCCACGCAGACACGAGGAGAATGTGCAAACTCAACACAGACAGTGACCCGAGTGCGGGAATCGAACCCAGGACCCTGGAGCTGTGAAGCAGCAGTGCTAACCACTGTGCTACCGATCTATGAGTGTTTGCTCTGTGTCTATAGTGCACTAAGCCAGGGAGAATTTCACCATCCGGCACCAACATACTTCACCTTGATGGCACTGTGAGCGGAATCACTTGATTAAATAACCACAGTGAGATCCCTCTGTAAAGGAGGTAGTCCCTGATTAAGGTTAATGGTGAGTCAGAGCAGACACTTGGGAAGGAGCTTACTACAATGGACCACACCAGCGGCCGCACTGAAGTCTCATGCCGTGTGCGGCATTTAACAACCTGATACATATTTAATGATCTCAATCTGTATTCATTTACAATGTCATTTCTGGGACATTGCAGCCGTAACCAACTCAAAATGATTGGAAAAGGACTCTTAGAAATTTTACCAAAGCATCTGGAGTTCATTTCTATCAGTCATGGAAAAGTGACATCTTTATTTTGAGAATCGCTGATGGCCTGATTCCAGGGTTAATTTACCATCAGTTACATTGCTGCGAGACAACGAAGAGGTTCTTATTGATCGAACGTTCACTTTGAACAGAGGATTGTCCAGAGTTCCAGGGTAATGTTCTGGGGACCCGGGTTCAAACCCCCTCACACATGAAGGTGAAATTTGAATTCAATTTTTAAAAATCTGGAATTAAGAACCTACTGATGTGCATGAAACCATTGTCAGAAACCATGATTAGGGAGAGAAATCTGCCATCCTTACCCGGTCTGGCTTACATGTGATTCCAGTGCCATAGCAATGTGGTTGACTCTTAAATGACCTCAGGAATGGGCAATAAGTGTTGGCCCAGTCAGCATCCTCGCATCTCATGAACAAATAAAAACAAATTTCACTGATTGCTGTAAAAACTTTGCCAGTTTGGGCTGTTTTAGAGAAGTGTCATCGCCCCTAATTAGGAAAGCTTTCTCCCTGCATTCATAAACATGCTATGCAATCCTCCTCAGTGAGAGAAAACGTGGTCAGTAAAATTTTTGAATTGATTTATTATTGTCACATGTATTATACAGTGAAAAACATTGTTTTTCTGCGCTATACAAACAAAGCATACCATTCATAGAGAAGGAAAGGAGAGAGTGTTACAGTCATAGCCAGGGTGTGGAGAACTTAAAGCGAGGTGGGACCATTCAAAAGTCTGACAGCAGCAGGGAAGAAGCTGTTCTTGAGTTGGTCGATACGTGATCTCAGACTTTTGTATCTTTTCCCAACAGAAGAAGGTGGAAGAGAGCATGTCCGGAGTGCGTGGGGTCCTTAATTATGGTGGCTGCTTTTCCGAGGCAGAGGGAAGTGTAGACAGAGTCAGCGGACGGGAGGCTGGTATGTGTGATGGATTGGGCTACATTCACAACCTTTTGCAGTCTTAGGCAGAGCAGGAGCCATTCTAAGCTGTGATACAACCAGAAAGAATGCTTTCTATGGTGCATCTGTAAACGTTGGTGAGAGTTGTAGCTGACATGCCAAATTTCCTTAGTCTTCTGAGAAAGTAGAGGCGTTGGTGGGCTTTCTTAACTATGGTGTTGGCATGGGGGGGACCAGGACAAGTTGTTGGTGATCTGGACAGCTAAAAATCTGAAGCTCTCAACCCTTTCCAGTTCATCCCCGTTGATGTAGACAGGGATATGTTCTCCTTTATGTTTCCTGAAGTTGACGACAATCTCCTTTGTTTTGTTGACATTGAGGGAGAGATTATTGTCATTGGACCAGACAAACTTAGACAAAGAGAGAAAGCTGTCCTTTGAGATAATGGAATCAGGAGTCCTGGACTTCCTTCCTTTTCTTTCTTTCTCTGTTGCCTCGCTGCTTGGTTATTAAGATTCAAACTGTGATGAAATTTGGGGGGTGGGGGGCAGTGAGGTAGCGGTATTGTCGCTGGATTAGTAATCCAGAGACTCGGGGTCATTCTCAGGTGGCCCATGGCCAAGGCAGATTGTAAAATTTAAATCCAATAACAATCTTTCAATGCTAACCATTGTCGATTGTCGGAAAAACCCGTCTGGTTCACTAATGCCCCTTGGGGAAGGAAATCTGCCGTCCTTACCCAGTCTGACCTACATGTGACCCCAGAGCCACAGCAATGTGGTTTACTCTCAACTGAAATGGCCAAGTGAGGCACTCAGCTCAAGGGGCAATTAGGCCACGATGGCCTAATTCTGCTCCCTGTGCCTTGTAGTGCCAACCTGTGCCAGGGGGCATTGCCAGGCCACTGCCTGTTCATGCCCCTCTCTCCTGGGGGCTACATTCAACTTGACACTCCCACGAGAGGTTCAGTTCAGCGACCCAGTTCTGTCCCGCTGTGGTGTCCCGTTGGCGCGGTGTGAATATGCAGCGGGGGTGGGGGAGGCGTCAGTGAAATTAAATCTATGGAAATGTATTTAAATCAGGTTCACACCCATGGGTGTGTATGTCGCCAGCGTGATCCACAGCTTCCAGGTTTGGCAGCACGCTGAGGTCCCCCGTTGGCAACCTCGCAGCAGGCGAGAGAGTATGAATACAGTCCCATCCTGTGAGTCAGTAACACATCTCCGGGGAGTGCCATCGAAATATTTAAATTAGCTCAGATAACAAAATCAGGTTCGGGTCAGTCCCTCCAGAGCCCTTCAAGCGAGCGCAGTCTCTGTGTGGAACAGAATAATGTCTCAGGTCCCCCCCAGCGGTCAGCATTTCTCAGTGGTTTAGAGCACCTTGATCAATAACTTGCCTTCACCCCAGCCTGCATTTCCTACAACACGCATCCTCAGGGACTTCCTGAGTGGGAGACTCACTCTGTGCTTGGTACGATGGTCACCTTGGTACTGAGGTCAAGCTGTCCAGGGTAATTGTATCATGTACAGTGCTGGAGAGAATGCCAGGGTATTGATCTGTGTGGGACCTGAATTCAGACCCCGAATTGGAGAGTACGGGGATCGGAGACATAGAAACCTTTAATTCTGCAGTTTCGCTATCTGAATCTAATCTCGCTTCCCAGCTTTACCCACACACGCACCCACACACACACACTCACACTCATGCACGCACACACGTATACACACACACGCACACACTCACACACGCACGCGCACACATACACACACACAGTCACACTCACGCACGCACATACACACACACACACTCACACATGCGCACACACTCACACTCACGCACACACGCACACACACACACTCACACACACGCACACACACACTCACGCACGCACGCACACACACACACACACACTCACGCACGCACACACGCACACACACACTCACACTCACGCACGCACGTATACACACACACACTCACGCATGCACATACATACACACACTCACACATGCACACACACTCACACTCACACACACACACACACTCACGCACGCACACACACACACACACACTCACGCACGCACACACGCACACACACACTCACACTCACGCACGCACGTATACACACACACACTCACGCATGCACATACATACACACACTCACACATGCACGCACACTCACACTCACACACACACACACACACACACTCACGCACGCACACACGCACACTCACACTCAGGCACGCACGCACGCACACACACACACTCACACTCACACATGCACATATACACACAATCACACTCACGCACGCATGTATACACACACACGCACACTCACACTCATGCACACACATACGCACACACACACATGTGCACACACACACACGCACACACACAGACACACACTCACACACACACATACACACACATAAACTCACACAGGCACACACACACACTCACACACACATTCACATTCACACACAAACTCACACACATTTACACACACACACTCACACACACACACAGACTCTCACACTCACACACACACTCACACTCATACACTCACACACTCACACTCACATTCACACTCACACACTCACACACACACACACTCACACACACATACACACACAGATACACACTCACACACGTACATTCACACTCACACATGCACACACACACTCACACACACACATACACACACACGTCTCTCAATTACAGGCATGTCTCAACACAAACACGCACACACATACATATAAACTCACATCTTTCATGCACAGGCATGTCGCAACACACACACACATAGACTGACACATGTCACAACACACATGTCTCTCACACACAGACACATGTTACAGCATATGTGCATATCTCTCACACGCACAGGGATACGTCACAATACTTACATATATACATGTCGCTCTCACAATACTTACATATACACACGTCTCTCACACACAGAAACACGTCACAACACACTCATGCCCCTCACACACAGCCACACGTCACAATACTTACATATACATATGTCTCTCACACACAGGCACACATCACAACACGCACACACATGCAGAGACATCAGAACACTTACATACACACGCAGTCTCTCACACGCAGACAATTCGAGCAGAGATTTGAATGGCTCCTGCGATCTTCATTCCCAAGACATTCCTTTTCCTGGAAGCCAGGCACCTGTTGCATCAGTGAGTTAGTGACACGAGGATGCAGCAAAGGTGGGAGTGAGGCAGTATCACACAGCACTGGAGACCAAAGCTGTTCCTCAATGAGCTCAAACACATCCTGTGTGAATGCTGAGTCTGAATTAGGTCAGATTCTTGGTGCAGATGGAACTGAATCTGTCAGGCAGCAGATGATGAGAGTGTACACCTCAGCGGGAGACACAGCCCAGAATATCCTCCCACACATTATTCCGGTGGCTTGAAGCATCGGGATATTACTTATATAACAATCCCTCGTGCCTTCATGAAAATCAATGGGCAATGTCAGATTGCGAAGCATTTTTAAATGAGTTTTCTTGACACTAAATGCCCTGCAGGGCGAACCCTGTTTAATAAAATGTAATCATTGGCTCTGGAACTGTAGGCATGGTAAGCAAATTCACAAGACATCAAGGTGCCAGTATATCAGTGTGCTGTGTGAGGGCAGCTAGACAGAAGTCGAGGCATCGACCACTGTGCCAAACAGCTGGTCAGCTCGCCACTGTTAGAAGCTAACACCACGTCACTCACACGTCACGAGGGGTCACGGGCTCAAGGTGAGAGGGGCGAGGTATAACTCAGATATCAGAGGGTGGTGGGGGCCTGGAATGCACTGCCAAGCAGGGTGGTGGGGGCAGGCGCGCTGGCATCGTTTAAGAATTGCCTGGATAGTCACATGAGCAGGCTGGGAATGGAGGAGTACGAACGAATGGTCTAGTTGGACCAATGAACAGCACAGGCTTGGAGGGCCAAAGGGCCTGTTTCCTGTTCTTTGTTCATTGGGAGGCGATGGCCTAGTGGTATTATCGCTAAGACTATTGATCCAGAAACTCAGCTAATGTTCTGGGGACCCGGGTTCGAATCCCACCACGGCAGATAATGGAATTTGAATTCAATAAAAAATATCTGGAATTAAGAATCTACTGACGACCACGAAACCATTGTCGGAAAAAGCCATCTGGTTCACTCATGTCCTTTAGGGAAGGAAATCTGCCATCTTTACCCCGGTCTGGCCTACATGGGACTCCAGAGCCACAGCAATGTGGTTGTCTCTCAACTGCCCTCAGGCAACTAGGGAGGGGCAATAAATGATGGCCAACCAGCAACACCCATGTGCCATGAATGAATTTTAAAACTTCTACGTGGGTGTAACGATTTTAATTAGGCAATTGAGGTGGACCTCTTAGAATATGAACTCCCTGCTTAAGGGCCAAATAGATGGTCCGATCAGGGAGTCACTTGCTTTGTATTGAACCAGGCGTGTCAGTTCCTCTGGCACTCCTAGTGTAGACAGCGAACTCATAGTGCTCTGTATGCTGTTGTCAGAATTGTAAATAAAGGGATTCTGGTGAAGGGATTTCTGCCTCCGAGGACTTATTACGGTGAGGGAGGTCAAAGAAAGCTGCCTCCCCCAACCTGGCTCTATCCTGTCACCACAAACTCCTGCTCGCACCCCCTCACCACCTAGAAATTTTCATTGGCCAGCACATTTTTCAAGTTCATATTTGTGTTTCCAAATCTTTCCCTCTTTTCACGCAAAGAACTTCTCAGGGTTTTGCCCCTGTTTAATTGGAGGAAACAGTTTGGCTTGTTGTGGTGTGAGGTTGAAAATAGGTGCAAAATGGAGGTTAAATGAGCATTTTCTTTTCATTCAACATCTGTGAGTTTCCATAGAATAGAACTTCTACTGTGCAGAAGGAGGCCATTCGGTCCAACATGTCTGCACCGATCACAATCCCACACAGGCCCTAACCCCGAAACCCCACATCATACAGTCATAGACCCCCCATTGTGTAGAAGAAGGCCATTTGGCCCATCGAGTTTGCACCGACCACAATCCCACCCAGGCCCTATCCCCGTAACCCCTCACATTTACCCTGCTAATCCTCCTGACACTAAGATCAATTTTACAATGGCCAATCAACCTATCTTAAGAGTGTGGGAGGAAACCAGAGACCCAGAGGAAACACAAACACATCTTAGGAGCGTGGGAGGAAACCGGAGACCCGGAGGAAACCCACGCAGATATGGGGAGAACATGCAAACTCTGCAAGGACAGTGACCCGAG
Organism: Carcharhinus amblyrhynchos; assembly: GCF_965287045.1. NCBI lineage: Eukaryota > Metazoa > Chordata > Chondrichthyes > Carcharhiniformes > Carcharhinidae > Carcharhinus > Carcharhinus amblyrhynchos. The sequence goes on along the minus strand of NC_137334.1, from coordinate 21,993,389 downwards.
GTCGGAATTGGACCCAAGTCTCTGGCACTGAGAGGCAGCAGTGCTAACCACTGTGCCCCCATGTCACCCTCCAGGGCAGCACTTATTGCCCATCCCTAATTGCCCCTTGAGAAGGTGGTGAGCTGCCTTCTTGAGGTGTAGGTACACCCACAGTGCTGCTAGGGAGGGAATTCCAGGATTTTGACCCAGCGACACTGAAGGAGCGGCGAAATATTTCCAAGTCAGGATGATGAGTGGAGTTCCCATGTGTCTGTTGCGTCTGTCCATCAGATTGGTGGGTTTCGGAGGTGCTGTTGACAGAGTCTTGGTGATTGTCCCTTAGGACATCTTTCTGAAGGTAATGAAGAACTTATGGAGTATGAATTCTTATTTAACACTTGAGAAACTAAATTGCTTTATTCCAGTTGATAATGACAGTGAAACTGCAGTAATATACTTATCATTCACTCAATCAATACTACACACTCAGAATTGCCAGGCTCCTAGAATACCAGATGCAGTTTAACAGAAGCGTTAAAATCTAATAATGTTAAGGGGTCAAAATTGCTCATAGTATTGACAATAATCGTCAGTTTAATCTGGAATTATCACCATCCAGTTTGGCAAACGGTGTTTAACCTTTTCTTCACTGCCGTGAGTACTGCACTCTGTAAACTCAGTTTGGAAACTGCAAAGTGTTTCGTTCCGACTGACGAAAGGCTTGTTGAATTTTTTAATTGGCCGTAAAATACCAATTAAGTCTCCCGCCATGTATATGGTGAGCTTTCTGAATTGCTCCTTAAGCAATGTCTCTCAGAGATCGTTAGTGTATGCTTAAACTGGACCATCTGACGGGCAACATGACAGCTCAGTGACTATCGCTGATTGCTGTGCAGATACATGGATTTGGGCCGGTGTCTGCGGGAGTTTGCGCATTCTCCCCGTGCTTGCGTGGGTTTTCTCCGGGTGCTCCGGTTTCCTCCCACGTCCCAAAAACGTGCTCTTAGGCTGATTGGTGTAACAAATTGTCCCTAAATTAGTCTTCCCTCAATCTTCCCCAATAGGCGTAGACAAAGGTCATGGGTAGAGGAGGGCACTCACAATGTTAAAATGGCGGCGTGGGCTCATTGGGCCGAAGGGCCTGTTTCCCGTGCTGTGTTGTACTTTGTTCTTTGTTCTAGAAAGGTTAATGTGCTCTAATAACAACATAAAACAGAAGAGCCAGAAGCAGGAGGGGGCCATCCAGCCCCTCGAGCCTACTCCGCCATTCAATACCATCATGGCCTCCGCCTCAGCTCCACTTTCAGGGCTTAACACTGCTGCCTCAGAGCGCCAGGGTTCGATTCCCAGGTTGGGTCATTGGAGTCTGCACATTCTCCCCATGTCTGTGTGGGTTCCGCCCCCCCGGGCGCACCAGTTTCCTCCCACAGTCTGAAAGACGTGCTGGTTAGATGCATTGACCCGAACAGGCACCAGAGCTTGGCGACTAGGGGAATTTCGCAGTAACTTCACTGCAGTGTTAATGTAAGCCTACTTGCGATTAATAAATTAACTTTTCGCTGTTTCCTGCCTGTTCTCCATAACCCTTCAACCCATGACTAATGAAAAACTTATCTCTCTCCTCCTTAAATTTATTTAGTGTCCTGGCAGCCATCCTATAATCAGCTCAGTAAGGCCCATCTTTGGAGTATGAGATCCCTGATTGAGGCAATGATTAACCACCCAATCAGGGCAACTCACTCGTATATAGATATGGTTGTGTCAGGCCTACTGACACTCCAGATTCTGACTTTGTATCTGAGGCACTCTTCGGAGTAGAAATATGTCTGTAAATAAAGGGAATCTGGTGAAGGGACAGCAGCCTCTGAGGAATTATTTCACACCGCACTCTGGGGTAGAGAATTCCACAGATTCACCACCCTTTGAGTGAAGTAATTTCTGTTTCAAATCTGCCTAAGTCTTAAAAACCATTGCCTCTCGTTCGAGAATCTCCCACAATCTACCCTGTCAATCCCCTTTAGCACCTTACGTACCTTGGGGATGTGATGGCTTAGTGGTATTATCGCTAGACTATAAATCCAGAAACTCAGCAAATGCTCTAGGAACCTGGGTTCGAATCTCACCGCAGCAACTGGTGGGATTTGAATTCAACAAAAAAAAAATCTGGGATTAAGAATCTACTGATGGCTATGAAATCCGTTGTCAATTGCCGGAAAAACCCATCTGGTTCACCAGTGTCCTTCAGGAAAGGAAATCTCCTAGTCTGGCCTACATGTGTCTCCAGAGCCACAGCAATGTGGTTGACTCTCAACTGCCCTCTGAACAAGGGCAACTAGGGATGGGCAATAAATGCTGGCCAGCGACCGATGCCCATGTCCCATGAATAAGTCTTTTAAAATTAGATCTCCTCTCATTTTTCTAAATTCCAGAAAGTATCGGCCTAAAGTGTTCAATCTTTCTTCATACAACAAACCCCTCATCTCTGGAATCAATCTAATGAACCTCCTCTGAATGCTTTTACATCCTTTCTTAAGTAAGGAGAGCTAAACTGTGCAAAGTGCCCCACATGTGGTCTTACCAATGCCCTATACAGTTGCAACAGTGTTTCTCTACTTTTATATCCTGTTCCATTCGCAATAAATGCCAAAATTCCATCAGCACAGCTGCCAAGGGTGTACGGAGAAAAAGTGGGTCGATGGAGCTGAGGGATAGTTTGGGTGGCTGGTTTTAAGTCGGTCCGCCTTGTTGTCCAACGAGGGGCATACAGGCGATGGGTCGTACTGGGGCTGCTCTTGGTTGTTCGAGATTGGCCTAGTGCTTCATGTCATTAGTGTGTGCCTAAACTGGACCAGATACTGGGCAACACAACAGCTCAGTGACTATCGCTGATTGCTGTGCAGACACATGGATTTGGGCCGGTGTCTGTGGGAGTTTGCACATTCTCCCCGTGCTTGCGTGGGTTTTCTCCGGGTGCTCCGGTTTCCTCCCACACCCCAAAGATGTGTTATTAGGCTGATTGGAAGTAATAAATTGTCCCTAAATTAGTTTCCCTCAATCTGGATGGCCATAAAACATTAGATAGGGGTCACGGGTGGAGGGGGGGGACTGGTAGTGTTAAGTTGGGCCGAAGGGCCTGTTTCCCAGGCTGTTTTTGTTCTTTGTTCTTTGATGGTACAGGCCAGTGGAGCTGTTTGGTCTCCTCCTGTCCCCATGTTCCAAGAGGAAAGGTAAGGGAGCAGAATCGGGATGTGGCGCTCGAGGCTGGAAGAGGGGAAGAGATTTAGCCGAGAGTGGGACAGCTCAGTGAGAATATACAAGAACTGGGGGGTGCAGTGAGGAATGAACACTGCCTGACCTGAGAGGGGGTGAGTGTCAGCTTGAGGTGAGGACACAATGAGCCAGCGTCACGCTGGTACTGAAACACTGTTGGAAGGAGAAAGATCCTGAGAATTGCTGCAGGTCTAATTGAGCCGCCCCTCGAGATTTCATAGAGTCATAGAATCCCTACAGTGCAGAAGGAGGCTATTTGGCCCATCGGGTCTGCACTGACCACAATCCCACCCAGGCTGTATCCACCTAAATCCACTCATTTATCCCTCTAACACACCTAGCCTACGCATCCTGGGACCCTAAGGGGCAATTTCACATGGCCAGTCAACCTAAACTGGACGTCTTTGGAGTGTGGGAGGAAACCAGAGCACCCGGAGGAAACCCACGCAGACACGGGGAGAACATGCACACTCCACGCAGACGGTGAGCCAAGCCGGGAATTGAACTCAGGTCCCTGGAGCTGTGAGTGCTAACCACTGTGTTACCGTGCTGCCTTTCCTTGGCAAAGTACCTCAATGTACCCGTGGCTTTGAAGTAACTAGTGTTACAGGATGTGATTGGATCATTGACCAGCCAATTGCACAGGGCCATGTGCTGATGCATCAGTATCACTGAGTCAGAAAGTGGACATTTGCCCCTGTGGGTGGAACCCTACTTGCTGACTAATCCTTGGTATAAGCCGGAGATTCCTGCTACACAGTTACCACCTTGCAGCCTCATCACATCGCTCATTATATCCCAAGAGACATGATCTGAATTCAAATCATTATAAAATCCCTATGGTGCGGAAGGAGGCCATTTGACCCATCGGGTCTGCACCAATGATCCAACAGAGCATCTCACCCAGGCCCTATTACCGTAACGCCACATACTTACCCTGTTAATCATCCTAACTTATGCACTTTTTGACACTAAGGGTCAATTTGACATTAATCCACTAACTTGTACATCTTTGAACACTAAGGGGCAATTTAGCATGGCCAATCCACCTAACCTACACATCTTTGGGCACTAAGGGGCAATTTAGCATGGCCAATCCACCTAACCTACACATCTTTGGGCACTAAGGGGCAATTTAGCATGGCCAATCCACCTAACCTACACATCTTTGGACACTAAGAGGCAATTTAGCATGGCCAATCCACCTAAACTGCACATCTTTGGACACAAGAGGCAACTGAGCATGGGCAATCCACCTAACCTGCACATCTTTGGACACTAAGGGACAATTTACCATGACCAATCCACCAAACATGCACACCTTTGGACTGTGGGAGGAAACCGGAGCACCCGGAGGAAACCCATGCAGATACAGGGAGAATGTGCAAACTCCGCACAGACAGTGACCCAAGCCGGGTATCGAACCCAGGATCCTGGTGCTGTGAGGCAGCAGTGCTAACCACTGTGCCTTATAATTTATTTACAGTTTTTAAGGTATTGAATCCCTATAAATCAGAGGCGGAGAGAACAAGGGCTGATAGATAAATTAATATATTGTTAGCCAAGATTCAAAGCACTTGCATTGAATGTGGAACCCATTTCCAATCTGTTCAAACAATGTGAGGGATAGCACGCAACCATCACACACAAATTAAACATGGGAAGTCTGAGCAGTTGATCGATTACGGACACTAGAACCATTTATTAATTTAATCTTCGATGATAAGATCAGATAGGTGGACTCAGTCGATTAACTCCGTTTAACATTGTTAACACCTCATTTTATTTCAATTGAATGTGCCAAATGTGTCGCTGCCACTGGAAATGCCCCTCATTTCATTTTCACCCACCAAGATTAAGCTAATCGGGAAGTACAGCTCAGATATAACGGAACAGGAGGGGAATATCTGCTGCTTTTTTTAACGTTCTGACTTGGTGAGCACGGGGAAGACATCCAATCGCTGGCTGGGTGGGGGGAGGCGGGGGTGCGAGGAGAGAAAATTTGGAAGGTCGTTTCAGGAGGGGTACGTTACAGAGGAATCAGAGCACAGGCAGAATTGCGACATCTCAGTTCGAAGCCAAGATGGGTGATTTATAACCCACTGTCGTAAACAGGAAATCTCAAACTTCAACACTGACACACACTACTCCTGCTCCACCAAACTTATTTCCTCCTATCTGGACTCCATCCTCACTCCCCACGCTCCATTCCCTCCCCACCTACATCCGGGATTCCTCTGGTGCCCTGCATCATGTTGACAGTTTCCAGTTTGCAGGCCCTAGTCGCCTCCTATTCACGCACGGATATGCAATCTCGCTACACCTCCATCCCACACCAGGATGGCCTGAGAGCTCTTCACTTCTTCCTTGGGAAAGAGGCCTGAACAATTCCCAACTACCAGCGCTCTCCACCGCCTGGGCTGAACTCGTTCTCTCTCTCAACAACTTCTCCTTTCATAGAACATAGAACATTACAGCGCAGAACAGGCCCTTCGGCCCACGATGTTGCGCCGACCAGTTAAAAAGCAATGACCCTCCAACCTAAACCAATCCCTTTCCATCCATAAACCTATCCACGGACCTCTTAAACGCCCCCAAACTAGGCGCATTCACAACCGCAGCAGGCAGGGCATTCCAATCCCTCACCACCCTCTGGGTAAAGAACCTACCCCTGACATCCGTCCTATAACTACCACCCCTTAATTTAAAGCTATGCCCCCTCGTGCTAGCTTTCTCCATCAGAGGAAAAAGGCTATCACTGTCCACCCTATCTAAATCTCTAATCATCTTATATGTTTCAATAAGGTCCCCTCTTAGCCGCCTTCTTTCTAACGAAAACAACCTCAAATCCCTCAGTCTCTCCTCATAGGACCTCCCCTCCATACCAGGCAACATCCTGGTAAACCTCCTCTGCACCCTCTCCAAAGCCTCCACATCCTTCCTGTAATGTGGGGACCAGAACTGCACACAATACTCCAAGTGCGGCCGCACCAGAGTTGTGTACAGTTGCAACATGACGCTGCGGCTCCTAAATTCAATCCCCCTACCAATAAACGCCAAGACACCGTATGCCTTCCTAACAACCCTATCTACTTGATTCCCAACTTTCAGGGATCTATGTACACATACACCTAGATCCCTCTGTTCATCCACACTATTCAGAGTCCTACTGTTAGCCCCATACTCGACACATCCGTTATTCCTGCCAAAGTGAATTACCTCACACTTTTCCACATTAAACTCCATCCGCTTTCTCCAAATCAACGGACCCAGCTACACTCGTCTTTTTATGGGGTGTGTGGAACATTCCTTGTTCCAGGCCTACCTGGGTAGGCCCTGGCCGTTCGACGTCAAGCTACAAGGAAGATCCTAGACACAAGAATGCTCAGACAAATTAACTTTTGTTAATCTTTCGAAAGTCCTTGTGAATAAAGAGAAGCAGAAACCCACCCCCCTTGAAACGCCCCCCCCCAGCCAAATCAAAGTCGAGTTTAATAACCTTATACAAGCTAAGCCTGGAGCCTAAGCTAAACTAAATGCACAGATAATTTTCACTAAACATGGGTACAGTAAGAAGTCTCACAACGCCAGGTTAAAGCCCAACAGGTTTATTTAGAATCACGAGCTTTCGGAGCGCTGCTCCTTCATCAGGTGAGTGGAGAGTTGGGTTCACAAACATGGCATATATAGACAAAGGCACAATTGCAAAATAATGGTTGGAATGCAGATAGCCAGGATTTAATGCAGCAATTGAATAAATTGACACACACTCAGTTCGGCTTCATGACCAACACCTCAACTGAATCCAAAGTTCAAATTAGAACATAGAACACTACAGCACAAACAGGCCCTTCAGCCCACAAGTTGCACTGATCATATCCCCACCTACCAGGCCTATCTTTAACCCTCAATCCCATATACTCATCCAGAAGTCTTTTAAAAGACCCCAGCGAGTTCGCCTCCACCACCACCGACGGCAGCCGATTCCACTCACTCACCACCCTCTGAGTGAAAAACTTACCCCTAACATCTCCTCTGTACCTGCTCCCCAGCACCTTAAACCTGTGTCCTCTCGTAGCGACCATTTCAGCCCTGGGAAAAAGCCTCTGAGAATCCACCCTATCTATACCTCTCAACATCTTATAAACTTCTAACAGGTCGCCTCTCAACCTTCGTCTCTCCAGGGAGAAAAGACCCAGCTCCCTCAACCTATCCTCATAAGGCATGCCTCCCAATCCAGGCAACATCCTTGTAAATCTCCTCTGCACCCTTTCAATGCGCTTCCACATCTTTCTTGTAATGAGGCGACCAGAACTGCGCACAGTACTCCAAGTGGGGTCTGACAAGGGTCTTATAAAGCTGCAGCATTAAATTGTGCGAACTTGCTGAGCAAATGGGACTCGCCAACGTCTCGAGGAGTTTTCCCATGAAGAAGCTGGGAGCAGACCCTGCCTTCCATGGGCTTCCTAACAGTTCCTCTGAATGGGATGGCCCCTAGTCTGTCCGTAAAGCTGCCGATGGTTCCAAACAGCCAGGAGACACTAATACCTGCCTCGCAACTCTAACACATGGATTGTGGCAGACTCCAGCATTGTCTCCATGGCATAGCAACAACGCTCCCGCCTTAGGGTTTAGATACTTGCCACGAATCTGCTGTTGTTGTGAGTCAGCAGCTTGGTTTTATTTTCCTGGTCCTTTGGTAAATATCTCCCCGTTACGCAGAAAGTGGATCAGACCAGTCGCTCACAGACTGAGGGAGGTGAATGGAGTAGATACCATTACTGCTTGTTTAACAGCTTCCCGTATTGGACCCAATTGAATTAAGAATATTAGGCATTCAGTAACAAGAGATTCCCATTAATTGGCCTCCTTCACAAAAATTAGGCATGATGTACATTGTCAAGAGCTCCCCCGGGGTCACTATAATCTCCTGAGGGAGAATTTTCCAGGAAGCCGGAACTCTGCGACCATTGACCACTGAAAGTAATGAGGCAAAATGATCCGCATATCAATCCAATTACAATCGACAGCGCTCAGCCCGAAATTCAAGCTTTCAACACACGACATTCGAATGGCGCAGCGGTTAGCACTGCTGCCTCACATTGCCGGGGATCCGGGTTCAATTCCCGGCTTGGGTCACTGTATGTGTGGGTTCTGCATGGGTTTCCTCCGGGTGCTCCAGTTTCCTCCCACGCTCTGAAAGATGTGGGAGTTAGGTGGATTAGTCTTGCTAAACTGCCTCTTAGTGTCAGGGGGACTAGAGTAAATATATGGGGATAGGGCCTCTGGGTGGGATTGGTCGATGCAGACTCGATGGGCCGAATGGTGTTCCTCTGCAGTATGGGATTCTACAATTTCTAAACAGATGACCCCTTATAACATAAGAACATAAGAAATAGGAGCAGGAGTAGGCCATCTAGCCCCTCGAGCCTGCCCCGCCATTCAATAAGATCATGGCTGATCTGTCGCTGCTCAGTTCCACATTCCCGCCCTCTCCCCATAACCCTTAATCCCCTCTCTTATCAAAAACCCATCAACCCGCGTCTTAAAAATATTTAGCGAGGCAGCCTCCACCACTTCAACGGGCAGAGAATTCCAGAGATTCACCACCCTTTGAGTGAAGAAGTTCCTCCTCAACTCCATTCTAAACCGCCCCCCTTTTATCTTGAGGCTGTGCCCCCTAGTCCTACTGTCTTTTTTGAGCGGGAAGAGCCTCTCCACCTCTATCCTATCCATCCCATTCATCATCTTATACGTCTCAATGAGATCTCCCCTCATTCTTCTAAACTCTAACGAGTACAAGCCCAGTTTATTCAGCCTCTCCTCATAGCTCAACCCCCTCAACTCCGGTATCAGCCTAGTAAACCTCCTCTGCACTCCCTCCAAGGCCAAAATATCTTTGCGCAGGTGCGATGCCCAAAACTGCACACAGTACTCCAGCTGCGGCCTCACCAATGCCCTATACAGCTGCAGCAAGACCTCCCTACTTTTATATTCAATCCCCCTCGCTATGAAGGCCAGCATCCCATTTGCCTTCCTGACCACCTGCTGCACCTGCAGGCTGGGTTTTTGCGACTCATGCACAAGGACCCCGAGGTCCCTCTGCACCGTCGCCTGCTGCAGTTTTTCGCCACGTAAGTAATAGTCCTTCCTACCATTCTTCCTACCAAAGTGGACAACTTCACACTTGCCAACATTAAATTCCATTTGCCATTTCCTGGCCCATTCGCCCAGCCTATCTAGATCCTTCTGCAGACTCTCCACACCCTCCGCACAATTTGCCGTTCCCCCAATCTTGGTGTCATCAGCAAATTTCGACACTCTACACTCGGTTCCCTCCTCCAGATCATCTATATAAATGGTAATTTTCACATCTATGTCACCCTTATCTTGTCCTCTCCCATAGATTTACAGAACTATTTTTCTCAAAGGAACAGTTTATTTCTCAATATGAACTACTGCCCCACGGTAGACTTGTTTGTTGGAATTTGGGATGTTCCTGGACACATCCTTTACCTGTCAACAACCTTCACAAGGCCCTTCAAATCTGGTAGCCAGAGAAACAGTACGTCAATGGTTGTAACCCAGGCCAACCCACCCAGTATCGAGATGCCAATCGCTCAAAATCACCTCCGTTGGGTGGGAGTGGCATCCGTCTGCCCGACACCAGACTCATGAAGCATTTGCTCAACCCAGAACACTCAGGAGGGCAGTGGATACGCTGTAGGAATATCCTTGAGGCATCCCTCAAGAGTTCAAGCGTCTCTGCTGACCAATGGGAGATCTTGACTGGTGACAGATCAAAATAGAACATAGAACAGTACAGGCCCTTCGGCCCTCAATGTCGTGTCGGGCTATGTCCGAACCCAAGATCAAGCTATCCCACTCCCCATCATTCTGGTGTGCTCCATGTGCCTATCCAATAACCACTTGAAAGTGCCTAAAGTGTCCAACTCCACTATCACAGCAGCAGTGCATTCCACACCCCAACCACTCTCTGAGTGAAGAATCTACCTCGGACATCCCTCCTAAATCTCCCACCATGAACGTTATAGTTACGCCCCCTAGTAACAGCTACATCCACCCCAGGAAATAGTCTCTGCACGTCCACTCTATCAATCCACCTCATCATCTTATAAACCTCTATTAAGTCACCTCTCATCCTCCTCCGCTTTGAAGAGATAAGCCCCAGCTCCCTCAACCTTTCCTCATAAGACCTACCCTCCAAACCGGGCAGCATCCTGGTAACAAGGTTATGGTGAAGCTGTATAAGGTGCTGGTGAGGCCACACCTGGAGTACTGTGTACAGTTTCGGTCTCCTTACTTGAGAAAGGATATACTGGCACTGGAGGGGGTGCAGAGGAGATTCACTAGGTTGATTCTGGAGTTGAGAGGGTTGGCTTATGAGGAGAGACTGAGTATATGGGGACTATACTCATTGGAATTCAGGAGAATAAGGGGAGATCTCATAAAAGACATATAAGATTATGAAGGGAACAGATAAGATAGAAGCAGGGAAGTTATTTCCACTGGCAGGTGAAACTAGAATTAGGGGGCATGGCCTCAAAATAAGGGGGAGCAGATTTGGGACTGAGTTGAGGAGGAACTTCTTCACCCAAAGAGTTGTGAATCTGTGGAATTCCCTACCCAGTGAAGCAGTTGAGGCCACTCCATTGAATGTTTTTAAGGCAAGGATAGATAGATTTTTGAACAGTAAAGGAATTAAGGATTATGGTGAGCGGGTGGGTAAGTGGAGCTGAGTCCACAAAAAGATCAGCCATGATCTTATTGAATGGCAGAGCAGGCTTGAGGGGCCAATGGCCTAATCCTGCTCCTAGTTCTTATGTTCTTAATGTAGAGGGCTGTGAATTTGGTATCAATGGGTACTATTCTGATTGGCGGTTGGTGACTAGTGGAGTGCCACAGGGATCGGTGCTGGGGCGTCAGCTATTTACCATTTATATAGATGATCTGGAGGAGGGAACCGAGTGTAGGGTGTCGAAATTTGCTGATGACACAAAGATGAGTGGAAAAGCAAACTGTGCAGAGGGTGTGGAAAGTCTGCAGAGGGATCTGGATAGGCTGAGCGAGTGGGCGAGGAACTGGCAGATGGAGTACAATGTTGGCAAGTGTGAGGTTATCCACTTTGGCAGAAATAATAGTAGGAGGGATTACTATTTAAAGGGCGAAAAGCTGCAGCAGGCTACGGTGCAGAGGGACCTCGGGGTCCTTGTGCATGAGTCGCAAAAACCCAGTCTGCAGGTGCAGCAGGTGGTCAAGAAGACGAATGGGATGCTGGCCTTCATAGCGAGGGGGATTGAATATAAAAGTAGGGAGGTCTTGCTGCAACTGTACAGGGTACTGGTGAGGCCACAGCTGGAGTACTGTGTGCAGTTTTGGTCACCACACTTGCACAAGGATATTTTGGCCTTGGAGGGAGTGCAGAGGAGGTTCACTAGGCTGATACCGGAGATGAGGGGGTTGGACTATGAAGAGAGACCAAATAGACTGGGTCTGTACTCGTTGGAGTTTAGAAGGATGAGGGGGGATCTTATAGAGACGTATAAGATAATGAAGGGGATGGATAGGGTAGAGGTAGAGAGATTCTTCCCGCTCAGAAAGGACAGTAGGACTAGAGGGCACAGCCTCAAAATAAGTGGGGGGGCTGCAGTTTAGAACGGAGTTGAGGAGGAACTTCTTCACTCAAAGGGTGGTGAATCTCTGGAATTCTCTGCCCGTTGAAGTGGTGGAGGCTGCCTTGCTGAATATATTTAAGTCACGGGTAGGTAGGTTTTTGGTAGGCAAGGGAATTAAGGGTTATGGGGAGAAAGCGGGAAAGTGGAACTGAGCCACTTCAGATCAGCCATGATCTTATTGAATGGCAGGGCAGGCTCGAGGGGCTAGATGGCCTACTCCTGCTCCTATTTCTTATGTTCTTATGTGAATTGTCCGATCTGTCTTTGTTGAACATTAAACGTAACAATTTGACTGAAGGGTTCTGAGAAATTTGAGCTAATTGACCAAAAGCGATGTGTACAAGGGCTTTATCCCATTTCACAGACCTGCTGAAACTGATACTCGTTTCCCCAATCGTGTCACCTCAGAGACCAACAATCTATGGCAATTCCAAAGGTTTGGAATTTTGTACATTCAAAAATTAGCTTGGTTGCTTTCACTCCAAGTAATCATTTTGGTTCCCAGATTGGTCTGAGACTTTGCTGGTTCTCACCTTGGGATAGAAAAGTGAATCCAATTCGGATGGATCAGAAACACTTTAAATTTATTACACTGACAATCCCTTGGAAATACATTGAGGAAAATAAGGAGGTGGGTTTACAAAACATGGCTTCAATCTTCATAACTATTCAAATCACCATGTTTTGGTAGTTAGATTAATTGTTCTTTTAAGTTTGGAAGCTATAGAGTAACCACATTCAACACTGATTAAAGAATAAATAGCAATACAGCACAGAAACAGGTCCTTCGGCCCTCCAAGCCTGTGCCAATCATGTTGTCCTATCCAATCCAACCGCCTGTATCCCTCTATTCACCGCCTGTCCATGTATCTATCCAGATAGGTCTTAAATGTTACTAACGTATCTGCCTCAACCACCTCACTTGGCAGCACATTCCAGGCTCCCACCACCCTGTTTAAAAAACTAACCCCCCCGCCACATCTCCACTAAACTTATCTTGAACCTGTGCCCGCTTGTAATTGTCATTTCTGCCCCTGGGAGAAAGCTTCCAACTGCTCACCCTATCCATACCCCTCATAATATTATAAATTTCTATCAGGTCGCCCCTCCCTCCTCTGCCTTCATGTCTCCAGGGAGAACAATCCCAGTTTATTCACTCTCTCCTCATAGCTAATACCCTCGGTACTAGGCAGCAACCTGCTAAACCTTTTCTACACTCTCTCCAAAGCCTCCACGTCCTTCTGGTAGTGTGGCAACCAGAATTGGACACAATATTCCAAATGTGGCCTAACCAACATTCTATATAACTATAACATAATTTGACATAAGCACGTGGAGAGTTAAACAAGTTTGCTTCTATTTGATATATTGTATTAATAGTTACCTTAAGGGCACCGTTGCTGATATAAATATATTTATAGCTCCATTATTACATGTACAATTACACCAACACGTTCGTCCATCAGAGTGACGATCATTAGTTATGAACAATACTAAGGTCAGTGCCGTTAATCTCGCTAACTAAATATAATTTATTTATGCTTTTTCTGATCGAAAGTGGGCAAAAAGCTGACACAAAGAGGCACAGCGATAATGTTAATTGCAAATAATGATCTAGATCCCCTCTGAGATGTATCTCCCTCTCTCTTAAAAAATAATCACCGTTGTTAGAAATAGGTTTTTGATCCTTTTTCCCTGTCAATTCACCCTGAAGTTACACCGAGATCTCTTCCTAATGGAGAGGCTTTTTTAGATCGCAGGAAATTGGGCCACACAGACTGTGACCCAAGCCAGGAATTGAACCTGGGTCCCTGGCACTGTGAGGCAGTGGTGCTAACCACTGTGCCACCGTTTCGTCCTTAAGTTTTTTTTTTCTTAAGTCTCTTCATTTTTAAAATCCTGAAGGGATTACTGGGGTTCTATGCTTTTGGGGTCAGTACCTCCTTCTCATTTTCAGAGTACAAAAAAGGGCTTATAGGAACATAAGACAGGCTGGGATCTGCCTTGCTTCGCAAAAACATCTGCTGTCACATTGGGAAGGATACACGTGGGATTCCCATTCCTTGCATTCTTAGTTTTCCAGGAAAATAGTGAGATGTCTGGAACACGGCCATTGTGGACTGGTTTTATCCACCTCTTCTTCCCTGCAGACGACACGGTCTACAGCAGGAATTCCTGAGCGTGTGGGGTTGCAGGATGGGTGGTGAGATCTGAGGCAGCAATGGTGGACGGGGTGCTCTCAATGTCTTTTGACAGCGGTCAGACCTCTTTAACTCCCCATGTTGTGTTGGTGGGTGTGACTTCATTATCTGCTCTCTGAGGCCTAACTGTTGCTGCAGCAGGTAAGGTGGGTCTTTGCTTTTTTTCAACATCTTTAGGCGCAACGCCCCCACCCCAATCCAACCCTAAGTGAACAACTTTCAATGCACCTTCCTCTCAAAAACTCTCAACCACAGACCCCCCCCTCTCCTCACAACCCTCACCCTAACCCTAACCCTAACCCCAACCTTCCTCTCAAAAACTCTCGAACCACAGGCCTCCCCTCTCCTCACAACCCTAATCCTAACCCTAACCCTAACACCAACCTTCCACTCAAAAACTCTCAAACCACAGGCCTCCCCTCTCCTCACAACCCTCACTCTAACCCTAATCCTAACCCTAACCCTAACCCTAACCCTAACCCTAACCCTAACCCAAACCCCCCCTCTCCTCACAACCCTCACTCTAACCCTAACCCTAACACCAACCTTCCACTCAAAAACTCTCAAACCACAGACCCCCCCTCTCCTCACAACCCTAATCCTAACCCTAACCCTAACACCAACCTTCCGCTCAAAAACTCTCGAACCACAGACCTCCCCTCTCCTCACAACCCTCACCCTAACCCTAATCCTAACCCCAACCTTCCTCTCAAAAACTCTCGAACCACAGGCCTCCCCTCTCCTCACAACCCTCACCCTAACCCTAACCCTAACCCTAACCCCAACCTTCCGCTCAAAAACTCTCGAACCACAGACCCCCCCTCTCCTCACAACCCTCACCCTAACCCTAATCCTAACCCTAACCCTAACACCAACCTTCCACTCAAAAACTCTCGAACCACAGACCCCCCCTCTCCTCACAACCCTAACCCTAACCCTAACCCCAACCTTCCGCTCAAAAACTCTCGAACCACAGACCTCCCCTCTCCTCACAACCCTAACCCCAACCCTAACTTTTATTCTGGGTGGCATGAAACGTTATAATGGGGCCACGTTAAAGTTTTATTTATTAGAGTCACAAGTAAGGCTTACATTAACACTGCAATGAAATTACTGTGAAATTTCCTTGTCACCTGTTCGGGTACACTGAGGGAGCATTTAGCACAGCCAATGCACCTAACCAGCACGTCTTTCAGACTGTGGGAGGAAACCAGAGCTCCTGAAGGAAACCCACGCAGACACGGGGAGAATATGCATACTCCGCACAAACAGTGACCCAAGCCAGGAATTGAACCCAGGTCCCTGGCACTCTGAGGCAGTAGTGCTAACCACTGTGCCACGCAGAGTGTGGGGTGTCTGACCACATTTAAATTCTAAAGTTTATTAGTTAGCCCCACAAGTAGTCTGATGTTAACACTGCAATGAAGTTACTGTGAAAATCCCCTGTTCGGGTACACTGAGGGAGAATTTAATATGGCCAATGCACTGAACCTCTTTGGACTGTGGGAGGAAACCGGAGCACCTGGAGGAAACCAAGCAGACACGGGAAGAACATGCAGACTCCACACAGACAGTGACCCAAGCCGGGAATCGAACCCGGGTCCCCGGAGCCGTGAAGCATCAGGGCCAAATTGCTGGGGAAAGGCTTGGGAAGCAGCGATCGAGAGGGCTCGTGACCCTGGATGATGGTATTCCTCTTTACCCCCCTGCTCCCTGCTGCTGCTGAAATCACTCAGCTTGTTATGGCTGGAGATGACTTGCCGTGTAATGTGGGAGAAGGTCACTGGAGCAGAGAGTTGTATCTGTCGATGCAACGTACCTCAGCAATGGGAGGAAATATCTCACACTCCGGCTGCTGAATATACTTATCTCCGTACCCAAGCTCAGATTGGAAAGGTAAACATGCCCTTGCATCTCCACCAATGGCCTTCACAGCAAAACAGAAATGGTATCTTGTCCTAAACAATAATATCTATAACCTTGATGCTCATAAGATTCCCCCTCCATGCGTTTGAAACAGAAGAAAACACACTTCTTGCTCATAAAGTGACTCTCAGTCTGAGCTTAGGGATTACCAAATCCCCGGCAATTAGTTTTATGCTCACATTATAAAGAAACTAAATTTTGTTTGCCCCAAATCATTCCATGTTAAGATCTTAATAAAGCTTACAGGTTAAGTCGCCAGAGATAATTAGGCCCTCCAAGCCTGCACCAAACACATTTACCTATCTAAACCAACCACCTTTATCCCTCCATCCCCATCTGTTCATCTCTCTTTCCAGATAAGTCTTAAATGTCGCTCACGTATCGGCCTTAACCACCTTACTTGGCAATGCATTCCAGGCCCCCACCACTCTCTGTGTATAATAACTCCCCCCGCACATCTCCACTGAACCTTTCCCCTCTTACCCTGAACTCTTCCCCCCTTGTAATTGTCATTTCTGCCCCTGGGAAAAAGCCTCCAACTATTCACCCTATCCATACCCCTCATCATTTTATAAATTTCTATCAGGTCGCCCCCTCAGACCCTGTCTTTCCAGGGACAACAATCCCAGTTTATTCAATAGAACATAAGAAATAGGAGCAGGAGTAGGCCATCTAGCCCTTCGAGCCTGCCCCGCCATTCTGTAAGATCATGGCTGATCTGTCGTGTCTCGGTTCCACTTTCCCGCCCTCTCCCCATAACCCTTAATCCCCTCTCTTATCAAAAACCCATCAACCCGCGTCTTAAAAATATTTAGCGAGGCAGCCTCCACCACTTCAACGGGCAGAGAATTCCAGAGATTCACCACCCTTTGAGTGAAGAAGTTCCTCCTCAACTCCGTTCTAAACCGCCTCCCCTTTATCTTGAGGCTGTGCCCCCTAGTCCTACTGTCCTTTCTGAGCGGGAAGAGTCTCTCCACCTCTATCCTATCCATCCCATTCATCATCTTATACGTCTCAACGAGATCTCCCCTCATTCTTCTAAACTCTAATGAGTACAAGCCTAGTTTATTCAGCCTCTCCTCATAGTTCAACCCCCTCAACTCCAGTATCAGCCTAGTAAACCTCCTCTGCACTCCCTCCAAGGCCAAAATATCCTTGCATAAGTATGGCGACCAAAACTGCACACAGTACTCCAGCTGCGGCCTCACCAGTACCCTGTACAGTTGCAGCAAGACCTCCCTACTTTTATATTCAATCCCCCTCGCTATGAAGGCCAGCATCCCATTCGCCTTCCTGACCACCTGCTGCACCTGCAGGCTGGGTTTTTGCGACTCATGCACAAGGACCCCGAGGTCCCTCTGCACCGTCGCCTGCTGCAGTTTTTCGCCATGTAAGTAATAGTCCTTCCTACCATTATTCCTACCAAAGTGGACAACTTCACACTTGCCAACAATCTCTCCTCGTAGCTAATACCTTCCCTACCAGGCAGCATCCTGATGTGGAGATGCCGGTGTTGGACTGGGGTAGGCAGTCAGAAGTCTTGCAACACCAGGTTAAAGTCCAACAGGTTTATTTGATAGCACGAGCTTTTGGAGCATTGCCCCTTCATCAGGTGACTCAGGTGTAGTAAGACTACTTATCGAGGCAACATCCTGGTAAACTTTTACTGTACTCTCTCCAAAGCCTCCACATCCTTCTGGCAGTGTGGTGACCAGGATTGGACACAGTATTCCAAATGTGTCCCGACCAACATTTTATATAACTGTAACATAATTTTTATACTCGATGTCCCACCCAATGAAAGCGAGCATGCCGTGTGCTTTCTGATCATTCAGTTCAACAATTCCTGTCATCATCGGCATGGTGGCACAGTGGTTAGCACTGCTGCCTCACAGCTCCAGGGTCCTGGGTTCGATTCCCGGCTCGGGTCACTGTCTGTGTGGAGTTTGCACATTCTCCACGTGTCTGTGTGGGTTTCCTCCCACAGCCCAAAGAGGGGTAGGTTGATTGGCCATGCTAAAATTGTCCCTTAGTGGCCTGGGATGCGTGGATTAGTGGGTAAAATATGTAGGGATATGGGGGTAGGGTCTGGGTGGGATTGTGGTCAGTGTAGACTCGATGGGCCGAAGGGCCTCTTTCAGCGCTGTAGGGTCCTATGAAATCTCTGCTTCTTTATTTTGGATGCCAACTGTTAATAATGATTCTGACGTTGCCATTCACATCGCCTCTATCTTCGTCTTCTGTTTGGAGATTTGTCTCAGTGTCTGCAGTTTGCATGTTCCTCTTTCAGCCTTGCGCCTTTGATTGTCTTAACCTCTGTCCTGCCCTCCATCCGACCACAGACCTTCCCTCTGTTACTGACCTCCCTTTCCTCTCAAGCTGCATTCGCTGAAAGCTTGACACAACATCTGGAATGTTCACTGTGTTTCTCGCTGCGCAGATGCTGCCTGGGCAGCCCGGTGCGTCCAGCGGTTTTGGGTTTTGCCACATCTGTGAGCTGTTGGTTCCGAGTCCCCTGTTACAGCTTTTTCCATCATTACAAATACATCATAGCTCCATCTGCCAAGCAGAATGTGAGTCAGTCTGGCTTGGTGTAGCATGTTGTATTTTATTGTTGGAATTTAATCTATTTAATAATGCAGCACTCCAAATATGTGGATAATATATTGTGTGAATGACAGCTTCTCTGTCTCTTCATCCAGTTAAGTACAGAGAGATAATCTGCTCTCATTAAATTGTACCTGTTCATTTATAGGCTCAATAAATAAGGTATCAGATTATCCGTTCCTTTCATCTCATTATAGACTGCACACCCAGGACCAAAACCTCTTCACTGCTTGCTATTTTCCTTTACCCCCATTCTAACACACAGAGATGACATCCACACACACCCAGCACAGTGGTTAGCACTGCTGCCTCCCAGCTCCAGGGACCCGGGTTTGATTCTGGCTTGGTTCACTGTCTGTGCGGAATGTGCACATTCTCCCCATCCCTGCGTGGGTTTCCTCCGGGTGCTCCGGTTTCCTCCCACAGTCCGAAAGACGTTCTAGTTAGGGTGCGTTGGCCGTGCTAAATTCTCCCTCAGTGCACCCGAACAGGCACCGGAGTGTGGTGACTAGAGGATATTTACAGTAGCTTCATTGCAGTGTTAATGTAAGCCTCGTTGTGACACTCGATAAACTTAAATGTGGTCAGACACCCCACGCTCTGGGCGGAACAGTGGGTTAGCACTGCTGCCTCACAACACCAGGGATCCAGGTTCGATACCTGGCTCGGGTCACTGTCTGTGCTGAGTTTGCACATTCTCCCCATGTCTGCCAGGGTTTCTTCCGGGTGCTCCAGTTGAAGGCCATTCTCCTATCCAGCGCAGTGGGCTAGGAGATTTAAGCAGTGCCCAAACCGTATGTTAAACGCTGGGCATTCAGGCCTGATCGTATCTCCCAGAACTGGATTTTCCATATCAACAGCTCCAAGCTGGAAATAGACCTGGACTTTCATTATACACGCAAGGGGGGCAATTTAATTACCATTTGAATATAATTAGCGGGCCCAGGTCTGAAATCTCTGGGCCCTGAAGCCTCTCCTCAGCCGCCAGGAGTGTTTCACTCCAGTGGGGTTTACAGTAGCTCCCCACTTGTGGGGAGCTGACGGTCCAAGCCCACTGGAGTGAAGCCATCGAGCAATCGAGGCCCACCAGAGGGTCA
The DNA here is from genome assembly GCF_965287045.1 of Carcharhinus amblyrhynchos. Taxonomy (NCBI): domain Eukaryota; kingdom Metazoa; phylum Chordata; class Chondrichthyes; order Carcharhiniformes; family Carcharhinidae; genus Carcharhinus; species Carcharhinus amblyrhynchos. The sequence goes on along the minus strand of NC_137334.1, from coordinate 21,973,613 downwards.
GGTTGTGCCCCCAGAGTATAGGCACCCTGGCAATGCCAGCCTGCCCCTGTCACTGCCCAAGGGTCAAAGTGCCAATGCCCAGGAGCACTTTGGCACTCCCCACCGGGCATAGGAGTAGTACCAAAGGGGTGGGTCCTAATGGGCACCTGATGGGGGTTGGCATAGCAGGTGGGGTGGGGGGGGAGAGATTGCTGGAGATCGGGGCCGGCTAGGGGTGATGGGCATGAGGCTGGGCCTGAGAATGTTTTGGGGGGGGCCAACGATCGGCGGGTGGAGGGTTTGGAGAGGTGGCGTTGCGGGGGTTGTGGGGCTTGCCCGCGATCGGGAGGCTGGCAGCGTGGAGCTACTGCGCTTGCGCCAATCTCGGCACAGACAGATCGACGCACGCGCAGTGGCACACTCAGCACTATGCTGCCGGCTCTCCAGCGCAAATAGACCCTGGCCGCAGCGGGATTCGTGCTAAGGCACTTTGCAGTAATCAGGGTGTGGGAGATTCAGTTGCAAACCCCTGCTGAAAAAAACCCGCGGGATTTACTCCAGTTTTCACACAAATTCAAGTGTAGACAGAATCAATGGATGGGAGGCTGGTTTGCGTGGTGGACTGGGCTACATTCACAACCTTTTTGTAGTTTCTTGCGATCTTGAGCCATACCAGGCTGTGATACAACCAGAACTCATTACTGGTTATCACATACTGTCCTTCAGCCAATGAATCAGTGTTCCTCCATGTTGAACAACACTTGGAGGAAGCACAGAGGGGGGCAGGGGTGCAAAATATACTCTGGATGGGGGATTTCAATGTTCACCACCAAGACTGGCTTGGCAGCCACTGATCGAGCTGGTCAGGCCCTAGAAGATATAACTGCTGGACGGGGTCTGCAGCAGGTAGTGAGGGAACAAACAAGAGAAATAATATCCTTGACGTCATCCTCACCAACCTGTCTGCCGCAGACGCGTTCATCCATGACAGTATCATTAAGAATGACCCACCGCACAGTCCTTGTGGAGACAAAGTCCCATCATCACATTGAGAATAACCTCCATCGTGTTGTGTGGCACTCACATTGTGCTAAATGGGACAGACTTCTAAATGATCTAGCAACTCAAGACTGGGTATCCAGGAGGCTCTATGGGTCCTCAACAGCAGTGGAATTGTACTCCAGCACAATCTGCAACCTCAAGGCCCAGCATCTCCCCAACTCAACCATTACCATCGAGCCAGGGATCAACCCTAGTTCAATGGAGAGGGCAGGAGGGCGTGCCAAGGACAGCACCAGGCATACCTAATATTGCAGTGCCAACCTGGTGAAGCTACAACACAGGACTACCTGCACGCCAAATGGCAAAAAACAGCAAGTGATAGACAGAGCTAAACGACCCCATAACCAACAGATCAGATCTAAGCTCTGCAGTCCTTTCACTGGTCGCCGCACTTGCGCAAGGATATTTTGGCCTTGGAGGGAGTGCAGAGGAGGTTCACTAGAGATGAGGGGGTTGAGCTATGAAGAGAGGCTGAATAGACTGGGCTTGTACTCGTTGGAGTTTAGAAGGATGAGGGGGATCTTATTGAGACGTATAAGATGATGAATGGGATGGATAGGGTAGGGGTAGAGAGGCTCTTCCTGCTCAGAAAGGGCAGTAGGACTAGAGGGCACAGCCTCAAGATAAAGGGAGGGCCGTTTAGAATGGAGTTGAGGAGGAATTTCTTCACTCAAAGGGTGGTGAATCTCTGGAATTCTCTGCCCGTTGAAGTGGTGGAGGCTACCTCGCTAAATATTTTTAAGACGCTGGTTGATAGGTTTTTGGTAGGCAAGGGGATTAAGGGTTATGGGGAGAAGGCAGGAAAGTGGAACTGATCCACTTCAGATCAACCATGATCTTATTGAATGGCGGGGCAGGCTCGAGGGGCTAGATGTCCTACTCCTGCTCCTATTTCTTACGTTCTTATGTTCACGTCCAGTCGAGATTGATGATGGGCAATTAAAGAACTCGCTGGAGGAGGAGGCTGTGTCAATCTCCCCATCCTCAATGATGGAGGAGTCCAGCACATCAGCGTGAAAGATAAAGCTGAAGCATTCGCAGCAATCTTCAGCTAGAAGTACCGAGTGGACGATCCATCTCGGCCTCCTCCAGAAGTCCTCAGCATCTCAGATGCCAGTCTCCAGCCAATTCGATTCACTCCACTTCATATCAAGAAATGGTTGGAGGTGCTGGATACTGCAAAGGCAATGGGCCCTGATAATATTCCAGCAATAGTACTGAAGTCTTGTGCTCCAGAACTTATTGTCCCCCTTAGCCAAGCTCTTCCAGTACAGTTACAACACTGGCATCTACCCAACAATGTGGAAAATTGCCCAGGTAAGTCCTGTACACAAAAAGCAGGACAAATCCAACCCGGCCAATTATCATCCAATCAGTCTACTCTCGATCATCAGTAACGTGATGGAAGGGGTCATCAACGGCGCACCAGCAGTAACCTGCTCAGTGACGCCCAGTTTGGGTTTCGCCAGGGTCACCCAGCTCCTGACCTCATTACAGCCTTGGCTCAAACATGGACAAAAGAGCTGAGTTCCAGAGGTGAGGTGAGAGTGACAGCCCTTGACATCAAGGCCGCATTCGACCGAGTTGGCATCAAGGAGCCCTAGTGAAACTGGAACCAATGGGTATTAGGGGGCAAACACTCCGGGTGGAGTCATACCCGGCACTAAGGAAGATGGTTGTGGTTGTGGAGGGTCAGTCATCTCAGCTCCAGGACGTCTCTTCAGGAGTCCCCCAGGGGAGTGTCCGAGGCCCAACAATCTTCAGCTGATTCATCAATGACCTTCCCTCCATCATAAGGTCAGAAATGGGGATGTTCGCCGACGATTGCACAATGTTCAGCGCCATTCACCACCCCTCAGATACTGAAGAAATCCATGTTCAAATGCAACAAGACCCAGACAATATCCAGGTTTGGGCTGACAAGTGGTACCTAACATTCGCGCCACACAGATTACAGTCAATGACCATCACCAATAAGAGATAGTCTAACCACTGCCCCTTAACATTCAGTGGTGTAACCATCACTGAATCTCCCACTGTTAACATCCTTGGGGTTACCATGGACCAGAAACTCAATTCACATAAACACAGTGGCAGGTCAGAGGTGAGAAATACTGCAGTGAGTAACTCATGTCCTGACTCCCCAAAGCCTATCCATCTACAAGGACACAAGTCAGGAGTGTGCTGGAATACTCCCCACTTGCCTGGATGGGTGCAGCTCCAACAACACTCAAAAAGCTCGACACCATCCAGGACAAAGCAGCCCCACTTGATTGGCACCACTTCTACAAACACTCACTCCCTTCACCACCGGTGCTCAGTAACAGCAGTGTGTACCATCTACAAGATGCACTGCAGCAATTCACCAAAGATCCTTAGACAGCACCTTCCAAACCCACGATCACCTCCCTCTAGAAGTACAAGGGCAGCAGATACATGGGAACACCATCACCTGCAAGTTCCCCTCCAAGCCACCGTCCTGACTTGGAAATATATCGCCGTTCTTTCACAGTCTCTGGATCAAAATCCTGGAATTCCGTCCCTGACGGCATTCTGGGTCAACCCACAACACGTGGACTGCAGCGATTCAAGAAGGCAGCTCACCGCCACCTTCTCAAAGGTAACTAGGGATGGGCAATAAATGCTGGCCCAGCCAGTGACACCCATGTCCCACAAATTAATTTAAACAAAAGAAAGAATGCTTTCTATGGCGCATCTGTAAAAGTTGGTGAGAGTCGCAGCGGATATGCCAAATTTCTTTAGTCTTCTGAGAAAGTAACAGCGTTGGTGAGCTTTCTTAACTATAGTGTCAGCATGGGGTGACCAGGACAGGTTATTGGTGATCTGGACACCTAAAAACTTGAAGCCTTTGACCATTTCTACTTCATCCCCATTGACGTAGAGGGGGCATGTTCTCCACTACACTTCCTGAAGTCAATGATAGTCTCCTTCATTCTGTTGACATTGACAGAGAGATTATTGTTGCCGCACCAGTTCGCCAGATTCTCTATCTCATTCCTGTACTCTGTCTCATCATTGATAAACAGCGAAGATAAACTTAAAGTAACTGGTAAAAGAACCAAAGGTGGCGTGGGAATAAAGAAAATAATGCAAGCGAGTTGTTCTATTTGGGAGGTGCTCTCTGAAAGGGCAGGTGAAGGCAATTTAATAATAATTTTCAAAAGGAAATAGGAGAAATACTTCAAATGGGGAGGAGTAATGAAGTGGGCCTTCCAAAGGGCCAGCACAGAATGTGATGGGCTGAATGAACTCATTCCTTGCTGTATTGTTCTATGATTTGATCACATTAGCTCACAGACATGAAGATCTTTCTCGTTGAGGGAAGGCAGTGGCAGTGGACTAGTACTCTGGGGGCCAGGGGTTCAAATCCCACCATGGAGGAATTTAAACTAAATCGATGAAATCTGGAATTGAGAGGTAACTTCAGTAATGGTGACCGTGGCAACTACCATAGAATCGCAGAATCGTACAGTGTAGGAGAGGTCCTTTGGCCCATCGAGTCTGCACCAACACATAAGAAACACCTGACCTCCCACCTAATCCCAGCTGCCAACACTTGGCCCATAACCCTGAATGTTATGATATGCCAAGTTCTCATCCAGATACTTCTTACTTTTTTACACCATTCTAAAAGTTACAAAGCTAATGCTCAGAATGGACTCAGCAAACTCGAATCCGCTCCTTGCTTACTCCAAAAAACCAAATTCAAAATCCAGTTGAATCCAATTCAAAGTCCCCATGAGAGAGACAAATGAGAGACAAGGTGAGAGAATGAGTCATTGCGTCTCATCTCTGGGCTTCTACCCAAAAGGCTGGGTAGAAGTCATCAATTGTCATAAAAACCCATCTGGTTCACTAATGTCCTTTAGGGAAGGAAATCTGCCGTCCTTATCTGGTCTGGCCTACATGTGACTCCAGAGCCACAGCAATGTGGTTGACTCTTAACTATCCTCTGAAATGGCCAAGTGAGACACTCAGTTCAAGGGCAACTAGGCCCAGCCAGTAACCCCTTCATCCCGTGAAAGATTAAAAAATAAAAAAAGGGGGTGGAGCGTGAGGAAAGATTGCCAATGTCTCAGTGAGGTAAAGAGTCTCATTGCCCGCCAGCCTAGTGGCTCCCCCGAGAACTGTTTTATCCTGATAGCGTAAATTGTTCGCTGATTGTTTCTTCATTAACATTTCCAATTGCTATGGTAACAGATTGGTTTGCAGAGCTGCTGGAACGTAAGCACTAGGAATGTCTTTGAGGGGAAGCTGGTTAAAGGACCTGAGGGAAAATGGAAGGATGTGCTGATGACAGAGCTGGAGTGGGAGGAGGTTCGTGGGAATTTTCAAAGATTGTTGCAATGTGGGTAAACAAGGCAGTCAGATCCCACAGCGCTCCTCCCTCAGCACTGAACCAGAGCCTTCACTTCAATGACACGCCTCTACTTCCTCAGGAGGCTAAGGGAATTTAGCATGTCAGCTACGACTCTCACCAACTTTTACGCGTGCGCCATAGAAGGCGTTCTTCCTGGTTGTATCACAGCTCGGTATGGGCTCCTGCTCTGCCCAAGGTCGCAAGGAACTACAAAGGGTTGTGAATGTAGCCCAATCCATCAGGCAAACCAGCCTCCCATCCATTGACTCTGTCTACACTTCCTGCTGCCTCGGAAAAGCAGCCAGCATAATTAAGGATCCCACGCACCCCGGACATTCTGTCTTTCACCTCCTTCCGTTGGGAAAAGCATACAAAAGTCTGAGATTGCGTCTCAACCAACTCAAGAACAGCTTCTTCCCTGCTGCCATCAGACTTTTGAATCTACCTTGCATTAAGTTGATCTTTCTCTACACCCTGGATTTGACCTTAACCCTACGTTCTGCACTCTCTCACGTCCTTCTCTATGAATGGTATGCTTTGCCAGTATAGCACACAGGAAACAATACTTTTCACTGTATGTTAATACATGTGATAATAATAAATCAAACCAAATCGGATCAAAGATGTCTGGAGTTGGGTTTCTACACATGACCCGGAATTTTACCACCCTGTTCTAGGGTGGGAGTGTCTCACAGAACGGGATTCTCTGTTGGCCTCGGACAGGATTTTACAAGCCTCACTCGAGCGAGATCAAAAGATTCCACCAAGACCTTCTCACTCAGAAACAGTAATGCTACCACTGAGCTAAGTCTTGTAGCAAGAATTATGTCATATTGCATTAAGCTCCATTAAACTGAAGGCCTGTGACCAGCGGTGTGCCCCAGGGGTCAGTGCTGGGCCCGCTATTATTTGTCATTTATATTAATGAGTTGGATGAGAATACAGGAGGTATGGTTAGTAAGTTTGCAGATGACACTAAGATTAGCGGAGAGTGAAGAAAGTTATCTCCGATTGCAATGGGATCTTGATCAATTGGGCCAGTGGGCTGACGAATGGCAGATGGAGTTTAATTTCGACAAAAGCGAGGTGATGCATTTTGGTAGACTGAACCAGGGCAGGATTTACTCAGTTAATGGTAGGGTGTTGGGGAGAGTTACAGAACAAAGAGATCTCGGGGTACACGCTCATAGCTCCTTGAAAGTGGAGTCACAGAGTGGCGAAGAGGGCATTGGGCATGCTTGGTTTCATCGGTCAGAACATTGAATACAGGAGTTGGGATACATCTTATTGAAGTTGTACAAAACCTTGGTAAGGCCACACTTGGAATACTGTCTGCAATTCTGGTCACCCTATTATAGAAAGAATATTATTAAATTAGAAAGAGTGCAGAAAAGATTTACTAGGATGCTACTGGGACTTGATGGATTGAGTTGTAAGGAGAACCTGAATAGACTGGGATTTTTATTTCTGGAGCGAAAGAGGCTCAGGGGTGACTTTATAGAGGTTTATAAAATAATGAGGGGCATAGACAAAGTAGATAGTCAATATCTTTTCCAAAGGTAGGGGAGTCTAAAACTAGAGAGCATAGGTTTAAGGTGAGAGGGGAGAGATTCAAAAGTGTCCAGAGGGGCAATTTTTTTACCCAGAGGGTGGTGAGTGTCTGGAACAAGCTGCCAGAGGTAGTAGTAGAGGCGGGTACAATTTTATCTTTTAAGAAGTATTTAAATGGGCACGATGGGTATAGAGGGATATGGGCCAAATGCGGGCAATTGGGACTAGCTTAGGGGTTTTTAAAAAAAAGGCAGCATGGACAAGTTGGGCCGAAGGGCCTGTTTCCAAGCTGTAAACCTCTATGACTCTATGAATCTATGACTAGTGGAAACAGATACGATAGTGAGTTTTAAGGGACATCTGAACAAATACATGAATAGGATGGGAATAGAGGGATATGGTTCCCGGAAGGGTAGGGGGTTTTAGTTCAGTTGGGCAGTATGGTCAGTGAAGGCTTGGAGGGCCAAAGGGCCTGTTCCTGTGCTGTAATTTTCTTTGTCCTTTATCTTTGTTCTTTGTAAACCTTCACTCTATAGCAAGGACATCCTTCCTCAGATAAGGACACCAAAACTGCATACAGTATTCCAGGTGTGGCTTCACCAACACCCAATACAGTTGCAGTAAAGCATTCCTGTCCCTGGACTCAAATCCTCTCGCTATGAAGGCCAACATACCATTTGCCTCCTTTGTTGCCTGCTGTATCTGCGCGCTTACTTCCAGCGACTGATGTACAAGGCATTAATAGAATAAAGACTACTCTTTACTCAGGGGTTAATTCTTTACTCAGAGGGTAGTGAGGGCATGGAATGCCCTGCCTGCAGTAGTTGTGGACTCGCCAACTTTAAGGGTGTTCAAATGGTCAGTGGATAGGCATATGGATAACATTGGAATAGTTTAGGTTCGAGGGTCATTAGATTGGTTCCACTGGTCGGCACAACATCGAGGGTCAAGGACCTGTACTGCGCCGTAATGTTCTATGTTCTAGCTCACTATACGCCTGAAATTTTAATCACGTGCCCAACAATATCAGACTATAAAATGGCTGCTTTCACCAACTGGAGTGTATGAGAATCTAATTGAAACATGGAAGGTTATTGCTGTAAGTAGATCAATTAAATTCGGAGATGTTTAATGAGCAAGTTTCGCCTTGTGCCTGGTACAACATTGTAGTCAGAGAGGGGATTCCAAAGCAGTGAGATTGTGCCTGTGTAGATGGCCACTTTGTTTGCAATATTTAATTTTAGTTTTCTTGGGCTAATCCAGTGATGTGGACTTTTCAGGATTAACCTTTTTGTCTGCCGTTTCCAAATGTGCAGAAGTCCAAACTGTTAACATCAGCCTCACTGTAAGGGCACAGTAAGGAGTCTCACAACACCAGGTTAAAGTCCAACAGGTTCGTTTGGTAACACGAGCTTTCGGAGTGCTGCTGCTGCGCTCACTGATGAAGGGAAAGTGCTCCGAAAGCTCGTGATACCAAATAAACCTGTTGGACTTTAACCTGGTGTTGTGAGACTTCTTACTGTGCCCACCCTAGTCCAACACCGGCATCTCCCCATCGTGAATGTAAGAGCAGTTTGACTGGTTACCCTCCCTGTAACTCTGCGATTCCCTTCTATCTACTTGCCTTCATTTTGAAAGGTTACCCAAACTTTCTTCTGTTCTGTTCAAGTCTCACCTGTCGTTTCATAAATTCTTCTCAATAATGTGGTCCGTCTGAATTTAGTGGTGATCTTTACAATAGCGGCTTTTAAGAGATGTCTAGGAGAATACATGACTTGGATGGGGATGGAAGGATAGGGGCTCCGTGAGTGTGTATGGTTCTAGTTTAGGCAGGCGTCATGATAGGGCAGGCTTGGAGGGCCAAAGGGTCTGTTCCTGTGTTCGACTGTCCTTTGTTCTCTTTGTCCAACCTCCTCACCCTGAGCTGCTTTTCAGACTCTACCTCCAGCCCATTACCTCGGTCGCTCTCTTGTTTCTCATCTGCATCGTACCCAGCCTCAATCCCAAAGCCCCCCCTCCTCACCTCCACCACCCCGAAGCACAGTTTCAATCTGCCCTCCGCACATCAGGTGCCTCACATCCTTTAAAAGGAACCTGGATGAGCACTTGGGGTTCTTTGGTTATGTCAGGTACTTTTCTGAGGCAGCGAGGAGTGTAGATGATATCAAATGGACGGAAGACTGGTTTGCGTGATGGACTGGGCTACGTTCACAACCCGTTGTAGTTCGTTGTGTTCTCGGTCACAGTAGGAGCCATATCGAGTTTGGGGACACTGTGAGGAAATGAGTGCCCACCGCACCACAGCACGAAATGTTGTCGCACATTCACTTCCACCGCTCAGTCACTAGTCTGTAACTAGGTCCATTTTCACAAAGCAACTTGAATTTACATGGCATTCTCAACGCAGTATAATTCCCCCAGGGCTTTCACAGGGGTGTTATTGAACACGATGTGACATGTGATCATATTATTGGAGTTTAGAAGGCTGAGGGGGGATCTTATAGAGACTTACAAGATAATGAAGGGGATGGATAGGGTAGAGGTAGAGAGATTCTTCCCACTTAGAAAGGAAACCAGAACTAGAGGGCACAGCCTCAAAATAAGGGGGGTGGGCAGTTTAGATCAGAGTTGAGGAGGAACTTCTTCACTCAAAGGGTGGTGAATCTCTAGAATTCTCTGCTCATTGAAGCATGGAGGCTACCTCGTTGAATATATTTAAGTCACGGGTAGATAGATTTCTGATAGACAAGGGAATTAAGGGTTATGGGGAGAGGGCGGGAATGTGGAACTGAGCCACGACAGATCAGCCATGATCTTATTGAATGGCGGGGCAGGCTCGAAGGGCTAGATGGCCTACTCCTGCTCCTATTTCTTATGTTCTTACTTGGGCCGATGTCAAAAGCTTGGTCAAAAAGGGAGCGTCTAATGGAGGAAAGGGAGGTGGAGAGGTGGGACAGTTTAGGGAGAGAATTCCAGAGCCAAGGTAGCTGAAAACGTGGCCACCAATGGCGGATTGGGAACTGCTTATGACGCCAGAATTGGAGGGGTGTCGCGATCTCAGAGGGTTTAGGCGTTAGAGGTGAAGGGGCGGGGGAGGATTGAGGGCCATATGAAGACTCAAAAACAAAGATTATAAAATAGAGATATTGTTTAGCCAGCATGCCTCAGTCATTAGAATCTTTTACTTTGAAACCCAACTTGGAAACGCAGCAGGAAATGGGTGGGGACAGGGTGTGGATGCATGAGGTTAAGTGATTTTACAACGTTGCTTGTGGGCTAAGAGGAGGAGGAGTGTTACGTTCATAATGGTGATTGTCTAAGCTTATATCTGAAAAGGAGACATCAGAAACATGTTGCTGAACACAACTGGATCCTGATTAAGAATTGGTGTCTTTAAGATTTAAAGTTTATGTATTACTTTAGTTAAAAGTTCATTTATTAGCGTCACAAGTCGGCTTACATTAAAACTGCAATGACGTTACTGTGAAAGTCCCCTTGTCGCCATGCTGTTCAGGTACACTGAGGGAGAATTTAGCACGGCCAATGCACCCTAACCAACACGCCTTTCAGACTGTGGGAGAAAACCGGAGCACCCAGAGGAAACCCACGCAGGCATGGGGAGAATGTACACCCGGAGGAAGCCCACACAGACACGGGGAGAACGCACACCCGGGGGAAGCCCACACAGACACGGGGAGAATGTACACCCGGAGGAAACCCACACAGACACAGGGAGAACGCACACCCGGAGGCAACCCACGCAGACACGGGGAGAATGTGCACCCGGAGGAAACCCACACAGACACGGGGAGAATGCACACCCGGGGGAAACCCACACAGACACAGGGAGAATGTACACCCGGAGGAAACCCACACAGACACGGGGAGAACGTGCACCCGGAGGAAACCCACACAGACACGGAGAGAACGTGCACCCGGAGGAAACCCACACAGACACGGGGAGAATGTACACCCGGAGGAAACCCACACAGACACGGGGAGAATGTGCACCCGGAGGAAACCCACACAGACACGGGGAGAACGTGCACCCGGAGGAAACCCACACAGACACGGGGAGAACATGCAGACTCCGCACAGACAGTGACCCAACACAGGAATTGAACCTGGGTCCCTGGTGAGTGAGGCAGCAACGCTAACCACTGTCCTATTGTGGACGAGATGGTGTGAGACAGAGCTGAGAGCAGAATCAGTGGCAGGAATAACAAACAGACTGTGCAAAGGGAAATTACAGGTCCAGTGAATAAACAAGATAAATTTCTGTGGGTGATTTATGTTCCTGGAGTTGGGTAAAGGCTGGTATTATTAGACCTGTGGATAAAAGCATCATATTGAGTCAGACCAATAACAGGATCCCATTGTATTTTTGCAAACCAACACACCCTCACCAATCAGGGAATAGCGTTACTTGCATTCTGGCTCACAAGAGTGATCCCTGGAATGAAGAGCTTGTCGTATGAGGAACAGTTGAGGACTCTGGATCTGCACTTGTTGGAGTTTAGAAGGATGAGGGGGGATCTTATTGAAACTTACAGGATACTGCGAGGCCTGGATAGAGTGGACGTGGAGAGGGTGTTTCCACTAGTAGGAAAAACTAGAACCAGAGAGCACAACCTCAGGCTAAAGGGACGATCCTTTAAAACAGAGATGAGGAGGAATTTCTTCAACCAGAGGGTGGTGAATCTGTGGAACTCTTTGCCACGGAAGGCTGTGGAGGCCAGGTCATTGAGTGTCTTTAAGACAGAGATAGATAGGTTCTTGATTAATCAGGGGGTCAAAGGTTATGGGGAAAAGGCAGGAAAATGGGGATGAGAAAAATATCAGCCATGATTGAATGGCAGAGCAGACTCGATGGGCCGAGTGGCCTAATTCTGCTCCTATGTCTTATGGTGGCCCTGAGCTACTCGCTCTATCTCTTGCTAAAGTAATGAAAATCAGCCACAAATTCAGAAACAAGTTCTGTCTCAGTAAATAACTTTACATCCTAACTGATCAAATCAGACCTCATTAGAATAAGCTCCATTATTACAAGACTTGCACAGTATGAAGTTTAGAACTCTGGGTTCGGCACAAGTACTGTGAGATCATGAGAGATTGTTCTATTTGTAATAATGATTAAATAACCAGCTCACTTTTCCTAGATTTTAATGGGGGGGGGGGTTATTCCGGATAGAAATCCCAGAAATTCCTTGGAATTTTGCCATGGAATTTTAATCCTATCCCAAAATCCCAGGGAAGACAGGTGGAGGCGGGAGAGAGAGGTCTCTGACCCTCTCAGGGTCTTTGTGCGAGGGTCAGAGAGGTTCTTGTGTGAGGGTTGGAGGGGTCTTTGTGTGAGGGTCAGCGGGGCCTTTATGTGAGGGTCGGAGAGGTTTTTGTGTGAGGGTCGGAGGGTGAGGAAGCTTGAGGGACTGGAGGATACTCCTGGCCCGCAAGAACGAAGAACAGTTCAGCACAGGAACAGGCCCTTCGGCCCTCCAAGCCTGCGCCAATCACGTTGTCCTACCTAGACCAACCACATATATCCCTCTATTCCCCGTTTGTTCGCGTGTCTATCCAGATAAGTCTTAAATGTGGCTAACGTGTCTGCCCCAATTACCTCACTTGGTAAGGCATTCCAGGCCCCCACCACCACCCCCCTGTGTATAAAACTCCTCCCACACATCTCCACTGAACCTTTCTCCCCCTTACCTTGAATTTGTGTCTTCTCGTAATTCTCATTTCTGCCCTGGGGAAAAAGCTTCCAACTGCTCACTCTACCCACATACCTCATAGTTTTATAAGCTACCAAGTCACCCCTCAGCCTCCATCTTTCGAGGGAGAACAATCCCAGTTTATTCAATGTCTCCTCATAGCTCATACCAGGCCACATCCTGGTAAACCTTTTCTGTATTGCCTCCAAAGCCTCCACGTCCTTCTGGCAATGAGGTTAAAATAAGACATTCGCCTCCTCCCTGAAGCTGCCCTTGCCTGTGGGGGTTTCCCTAGGCACCCACTGAGAGTCCAGTAAAATTAGAGAGTGCCAGGCTCATTTACATATTCAAGTTGCCAGCTTGAGCCAATTGGCTGCCTGTGGGAGAGGATCATTGCCCGGCGCTTCATAGGATCCCTACAGATGCCATTGGGTCTGCACCCACCATAAACCCACTCAAGCCCTACCCCAATATATTTGCCCATTAATCTCTCTAACTACACATCTCAGGACTCTAAGGAACAATTTAGCACGGCCAATCAACCTAACCTGCACATCTTTGGACAGTGGGAGGAAACCGGAGCTCCTGGAGGAAACCCACGCTGACACGGGGAGAATGTGCAAACTCCACCCAAGACGGGAATCGAACCCAGGTCCCTAGAGCTGTGAAGTGCTAACCACTGTGCCATCGTGCCGCCCTACTTGCTTGCCATGAGGATGTATCTGACACCTAACCTGTGCTTTGCCCCATTTGAAAATGTCTTAGCATTAATCTTTATCAAAGCTGTACTGATTGGGAATGTTTGATGGGGGCGACACAGAGGGAGCCAGAGTGTACTAGAATAAGAGAGCCCCTACAGTGCAGAAGGAGGCTGTTCGGCCCATCAAGCCTGCACTGACAACAATCCCACCCAGGTTCTGTCCTCACTATCCCACGTATTTACCGTAGCTAGTCCCTCAGGACTCTAAGGGGCAACTTATCATGGCCAATCCACCTAACACGCACACACGTACCGACGGAACATAGTGAAACACTGGACAGGAATCTTACAATGAATGAAATGTGCATTGTAAGTGAGTGCGTAAAACACGTTACAATTCCAGTAACGATGTAGCAAACATTCACACAATGGAGGCAAAATCAAAAGCTTATTTAATAGTAGCACGGTGATAGGTAAACCTTGTGATCCACACGCAGTGGGTAACATTGGTAACATTCTTAATGACAAAATGACTATGGCCTTTCAATGGAACTAATTATATAATTAAACATTCATTACCGTTGAAAAGCAAGAATTCCTCAGCCATTATAGTGGGAAATAAGTTGGAAATAAACTTATGAAATATGCATGAATCAGCTGAGCACAGTTCCACACAAAGCCCGGTTCTACAAAGGTAGACTAAAAGATAAATCAATCACCAGGTTCCTCTTACACGGAGAATAATTTGCAAACTGATAATAGGAGCTTTGAACCGAATGCAGTCAATTCCTGCCCCATCGTTCTATTCCTGGTCATCAGTAAAGCGATGGAAAGTATTGTTAACAGAGCAATTTAAGCAGCGCAGGAACCCAGTTTGGCTTCTGCCAGGGTCACTCAGCTCCAGACCTCATTACAGCCTTGCTCCAAACATGGAGAAAAAAGGTTGAACTCCAGAGGTGAGGTGAGAGTGACTGCCCTTGACATCAAGGTAGCATTTGATCGAGTGTGGCATCAAGGAGCCCCAGCAAAGCTGGAGTCAATGGGTATTGTGGGGGGGGGAAAAGTCTTTGCTGGTTGGAGTCATAGCTGGCACAAAGGGAGATGGTCATGGTTGTTGGAGGTCATTCATCTCAGCTCCAGGACATCTCTGCAGGGTAGTGTCCTCGGCCCACCTATTTTCAGCTCCTTGATCAAAGGCCTTTCCTCCATCATAAGGTCAGGAGTGGGGATGTTCGCCGATGATTGCACAACGTTCAACACCATTCGCCACTCCTCAGATCTGAAGCAATCCATATTCAAATGCAACGAGACCCAGACAATATGCAGACTCGAGCTGACATGTGGCAAGTTACACTCGCTCCACACAAGTGCCAGACAATGACTATCACCAACAAGAGAAAAACTAGCCATCTCCCTTGACATTCAATGGCATTATCATTGTTGAATCCCCCATGATCAGCATCCTGGGGGTTACCATTGACCAAAAACTGAACTGGACCCAGCATTATAAATACCATGGCTACAGGAACATGTCAGAGGCTGGGAATACTGCAGTGAGTAATTCACCTCCTGACTCCCCAAAGTCTTTCCACCATCTACAAGGACACAAGTCAGGAGTGTGATGGAATACATCCCACTTAGGTGAATGTGGCTCCAACGCAACTCAAGAAGCCCAATACCTTCCAAGATGAGAAACTCATTCAAGTGGTCCCCTATCCACCAGCTTACACATTCACTCCCTCCACCACCGACACACAGTGGCAGCCGTGTGTACCATCGACAAGATGCACTGCAGTGACTCAATAAGTCTCCTTCGACAACACCTTCCAAACCTGTGATCTCTACAGTCTAGAAGGGCAAGAGCAGTATGCACCACCTGCAAGTTCACCCCCAAGAGACACACCATCATGACTTGGAAATGTATCTGCCATTCCTTCATTACCTGCATCACATGGTACACAGCGGTTCACCAAGTGGGTTCAGGGTCACTTTCTCAAGGGCCCAGTTGGCGCTGCCCACAATTTGTGAAAGGATTTTCAAAAGTAGGTGACCGGCAGACCAATATGCACATCATGAGATACATTGATGGTGATGAGCTTATTTGTTTTATGAGGCTTGAATGATAGATAAGTATTGAGTAGGGCACCCAGGAGAACAAGAAATATAGACTAGAGTGGCACAGCGGTTAGCACTGTTGCCTCACAGCGTCAGGGACCCGGGTTCGACTCCCAGCTTGGGTCACTGTCTGTGTGGAATCTGCACATTCTCCCCATGTCTGCGTGGGTCTCCTCCGGGTGCTCCAGTTTCCACCCACACTCCTGGATTGGCTGTGCTAAGTTCTCCCTCAGTGTCAGGGAGACTAGCTAGGGTAAAGAGCGGGGATAGGGGCTGGGAAGGATTGTGAAGACTCAATGGGCTGAGTGGCCTCCTTCAGCACTGTCGGGATTCTAACTCCCCTTCTCTTCTTCAAAATCGTACCATGGTGAGAAAATAGATGGAGCCTCAATTTTTGCCAACCTTTGCCATGACATATTTTTTCTTTTTGACATTTATATAATTTTTCTGATTCACTGCACCTCCGTATTCAGTTAGGGTAATCCAAATGCTCGTAACATTTTGCCTGAACAGTCTCTCCACTGTGTTTAGTACCAGTCTGAAACCTATGTCCACTCATTATCAATTGACTAACAGAAGTGATCTCTTGTTATTTAGCCTCTGCAGTCTTTTCAAAATTTTTAATGCTTTTGATTCATCTGCTTTGACCCCCCCCCAGCTTTAGTTAATACAACTGCCATTGTTTAACTCTCTCATCACAGTTATATCCCCTTGCAGTACTAAGTCATCACAGTAAGAATCATTTTCACCTTTTTCATTTGATTTGCTTTATTATTGTCACGTGTATTAACATAGCGAAAAGTGTTGTTCCTTGCATGCTGTGCAGACAAAGCATACCGTTCATAGAGAAGGAAACAAAAGCGTGCAGAACGTAGTGTTACAGTCATAGCTAGGGTGTAGAGAAAGATCAACTTAGCGTGAGGAAGTCTATTTAAAAGTCTGATGGCAGCAGGGAAGAAGATGTTCTTGAGTCGGTTGGTACGTGACCTCAGACTTTTGTCTCTTTTTCCCGACGGAAGAAGGTAGAAGACAGAATGTCTGTGGTGCTTAGGGTCCTAACTATGCTGGCTGTTTTTTCGAGGCAGTGGGAAGTGTAGACAGGGTCAATGAATGGGAGGCTGGTTTGTGTGATGGATTGGACTATGTTCATGACCTTTTGTAGCTCCTTGCAGTCTTGGGCAGAGCAGGAGCTGTGATACAACCAGAAAAAACACTTTCTATGGTGCATTTGTAAAAGTTGGTGCGAGTCATAGTGGACACACCAAATTTCCTTAGTCTCCTGAGAAAATAGAGGTGTTGGTGGGCTTTCTTAACTATAGAGTCAGCATGAGGAAACCAGGACGGATTGTTGGTGATCTGGACACCTAAAAACTTGAAGCTCTCGACCATTTCTACATTGATGTAGACAGGGACATGTTCTTCACTACACTTCCTGAAGTTGATGACAATCTCCTTTGTTTTGGTGACATTGAGGGAGAGATTATCGTCTCAATGTGGCTTTTCTATGATGAGGTGTCCAACACAATTCCACCCGTTTCTTAACTGATGTCTGCCCCACTGCCATTTGACAGCTTCCTTCCCGAACTCAGTCCCTGGAATCCCAGCTCGAGAGCGTTGTGTTTATTGGCAGTGCCTGTGTGGTCAGGGCACCCATGCCCACCACGGGGTGAAAATGAATATGTGATAAATGGACTGCATCTGACATTAATCCCACACTTCCCACTGCCTTGGAAAAACAGCCAGAGTAATCAAGGAGCCCATACACTCTGGACATTCTCTCTTCCACCTTCTTCCATTGGGAAAGAGATACAAAAGTCTGAGGTCACGTACCAACCGACTCAAGAACAACTTCTTCCCTGCTGCCATCAGGCTTTTGAATGGGCCTACCTCACATTAAGTAGATTTTTCTCTACACCCTAGCTATGAGTGTAACACTACATTCTACACTCTCTCCTTTCCTTCTCTATGAACAGTATGCTTTGTCTGTATAGTGCACAAGAAACACTGTATCCTAGTACGTGTGACAGTAATAAATCAAATCAAATCAAAATTAAGAATAACAGACAGGCACATGACTGGGTTGGAGATGGGTGGATATAGGAGATTGTTTTAAATAAGGGTCATTAGCATTGGGGCGTCCCTGGTAATGTAAATGGGTATAGTATGATAATAATGTTTTTCTCTTTTCATTCACAGGTTGTAAGTCGGTCCACCTTGTGTCCAACGAGGGGCATACAGGCGATGGGTCGTACTGGGGCTGCTCTTGGTTGTTCGAGATTGGCCTAGTGCTTCACGTCGTTAGTGTGTGCCTAAACTGGACCAGATACTGGGCAAGACGACAGCTCAGTGAGTATCGCTGATTGCTGTGCAGACACATGGATTTGGGCCGGTGTCTGTGGGAGTTTGCACATTCTCCCCGTGCTTGCGTGGGTTTTCTCCGGGTGCTCCGGTTTCCTCCCACACCCCAAAGGTGTGCTGTTAGGCTGATTGGCAGGAATAAATTGTCCCTAAATCAGTTTCCCTCAATCTGGATGGCCATAAAACATTAGACAGGGGTCGTGGGTGGAGTAGGGGGACTGGTGGTGTTGAGATGGCGGCGCGGGCTCGTTGGGCTGAAGGGCCTGTTTCCCGGGCTGACTTTGTTCTTTGTTCTAAAATCAAAGTGTTAGACAGGGTAGATTCGAAAAGAATGTTCCAGATCATAGAATCATAGAAACCCTACAGTGCAGAAAGAGACCATCTGGCCCATTGAGTCTGTACTGACCACAAACGCACCCATTCCCTATCTCCATATCTCTACATATTTACCCGCTAATCCCTCTAACCTACGCATCTCAGGACACTAAGGGGCAATTTTAGCATGGCCAATCAACCTGCCCCGCACATCTTTGGACTGTGGGAGGAAACCGGGGCACCCGGAGGAAACCCATGAGGAGAATGTGCAAACCCCACACAGACAGTGTTGGGGGGGAGTCCAGAACTACATCTCACAGTTTGAGGATAAGGGGTAAATCTTTTAGAACTGAGATGAGGGGAAATTTCTTCACCCAGAGGGTGGCAAATGTGTGGAATTCACTCCCACAGAACGTAGTTGAGGCCAAAACATTGTCTCGTTTCAAGAAGAAATTAGATGTAGCTCTTGGGTCTAAAGGAATCGAAGGATATGGGGGTGGAGGGGGTGAGGGTGGGGGTATCAGGATATTGAATTTGATGATCAGCCATGATCAAAATGAATGGTGGATCAGGCTCAAAGGGCCCAATGGCCTACTTCTACAACTGGTTTCTATGTTTTTATGTAACCTGTACCAACTAACTCAAAAACAACTTCTTCCCTGCTGCCATCAGACTTTAGAATGGGCTTGTCTCGAATTAAGTTGATCTTTCTCTACACCCTACCTGTGACAGTAACACTACATTCTGGACTCTCTCCTTTCCTTCTCCTCTATACAATCTATGAGCGGTATGCTTTGTCTGTAGCGCATGCAGGAAACAATACTTGTCACTGTGTCCTAGTACATGTGACAAGAATAAATCAAATCGAACCAAACCATAAAAAAGCTAAAGGATGTTTTCACTCAGACAGCCAATAAAAGTTACCACAAATTTTCTCTGGGTAAGTGCATTTTCTGTGTCATTGTGCTTTGAAAAGCATCCCACACTCCCAGTTAACACAGATTCCATGCCCAACCTCAAACGTTTCCTGGTGGGAGAAGGGTCTGTAACCTCTGTAACGTTGCCGAGACAGACATTGCTTGGCACAGTGCACTGTCACCTTGCCCCAGATATATGGAAACAGTTTAAATTCTTCTGTAGAGAAATCTCCGCCAATTTTCCATCTTAGCGGCTTTAAACTCGAGAACTCAGAATTGGGTTCTGAGAATAAGAATTATCCTTAGGGGTAGAAACTGTCGTTGGAGGCCGATTGCAGATTAATCTTATACGGATCTTGCAATTTTATGAATGATCCACAACCCGGGTTTCTGGAGATGTTTCCGTTTCTGTGGCTACACATGAAAGATCTTGTTCCTCTGTGAGCTAGAGATGTGGCTATTTGGCATTTGTCGCATGTGGATGGGAATGATAGAGCCTTTTGTTTTCCCATATGTACAATCATTTTGATATTAAAGGGTCTCATTTATTCATGCATGGGTATCGCTCATTGGGCCAGCATTCGTTGCCCATTCCTAGTTGCCCTTGGAGGGCAGTTGGAAGTCAACCACGTTGCTGTGGCTCTGGAGCCACATGTAGGCCAGACCGGGTAAGGGTGGCAGATTTCCTTCCCTAAAGGGCATTAGTGAATGAGATGGCTTTTCCCGACAATGGTTTCAATGTCATCAGTAAGAACATAAAACCATAAGATATAGGAGCAGAATTAGGCCACTTGGCCTATCGAGTCTGCTCCGCCATTCAATCATGGTTGATTTTATTTCTCACTCCCATTTTCCTGTCTTTCCCCATAATCCCTGATCCCCTTATTAATCAAGGACCTATCTATCTCTGTCTTAAAGACACTCAATGACCTGGCCTTCACAGCCTTCTGCGGCAAAGAGTTCCACAGATTCACCACTCTCTGGCTGAAGAAATTCCTCCTCATCTCTGTTTTAAAGGATCGTCCCTTCAGCCTGAGGTTGTGCCCTCAAGTTCTAGTTTTTCCTACTAGTGGAAGCATCCTCTCCTCATCCACTCTATCGAGGCCTCGCAGTATCCCGTAAGTTTCAATCAGATCCCCAGTAGATTCTTAATTCCAGATATTTTTTATTGAATTCAAATTCCACCATCTGGGGTGGTGGGATTCGAACCTGGGTTCCCAGAACATTAGCGGAGTTTCTGGATTAATAGTCTAACGATAATACCACTAGGCTGTTGCCTCTGCTTCTGCTCCCTTTTGTTTGAGAGAATGCATTTTTTTGTTGCTTTGTGAGGCACAGAGTCATAGAGGTTGACAGCATGGAAACAGGCCCTTCAGCCCAACTTGTCTATGATATCTTTCTTTTAAACCCCTAAGCTCGTCCCAATTGCCTGCATTTGGCCCATATCTCTCTATACCCATCTTACCCATGCAACCATCTAAATACTTTTTGAAGACAAAAGGGAAATTTGGAATATTGTGTTCAGTTCTGGTCACCTCATTATGAGAAGGCTGTGGAAGCATTGGAGAGAGTGCAGAGGGGATTTGCCAGGATGCTGCCTGGATTGGAGGGTAGGTCTTATGAGGAAAGGTTGAGGGAGCTTTTCTCTTTGGAGCGGAGGAAGATGAGAGGTGACTTAATAGAGATTTATAAGATGATGAGGGGGATTGATAGAGTGGATGTGCAGTGACTATTTCCTCGGGTGGATGTAGCTGTTACTCGGGGGCATAACTATAAGGTTCATGGTGGGAGATATAGGAGGGATGTCCGAGGGAAATTCTTTACTCAGAGAGTGGTTGGGGTGTGGAATGCACTGCCTGCTGTGATAGTGGAGTCGGACACTTTAGGAACTTTCAAGCAGTTATTGGACAGACACAGGGAGCACTCCAGAATGATGGGGAGTGGGATAACTTGATCTTGGGATTGGACATAGCTCGGCACAACATTGAGGGCCGAAGGGCCTGTACTGTGCTGTAATGTTCTATGTTCTATGTTCTAAAATTGTACTCGCCTTTACTACTACATCTGGCAGCTTGTTCCAGATACTCATCACCCTCTATGGGAAAAAAATTGTCCCTCTGGACACTTTTGTATCTCTCCCTCTCACCTTAAACCTATGCCCTCTAGTTTTAGACTCCCCTACCTTTGGGAAAAGATATTGACTATCTAGCTGATCTAGGGAGGTCTTGCTGCAGCTGTATAGGGCATTGGTGAGCCGCAGCTGGAGTACTGTGTGCAGTTTTGGGTGCCGTACTTACGCAAGGATATTTTGGCCTTGGAGGGAGTGCGGAGGAGGTTTACTAGGCTGATTCCGGAGTTGAGGGGGTTGAACTATGAGGAGAGGCTGAATAAACTAGGCTTGTACTCGTTAGAGTTTAGAAGAATGAGGGGAGATCTCATTGAGATGTATAAGATGATGAATGGGATGGATAGGATAGAGGTGGAGAGACTCCTCCCGCTCAGAAAGGACAGCAGGACTAGGGGGCACAGCCTCAAGATAGAGGGGGGGCGGTTTAGAATGGAGTTGAGGAGGAACTTCTTCACTCAAAGGGTGGTGAATCTCTGGAATTCTCTGCCCGTTGAAGTGGTGGAGGCTGCCTCGCTAAATATTTTTAAGACGCGGGTTGATGGGTTTTTGATAAGCGAGGGGATTAAGGGTTATGGGGAGAGGGCAGGAATGTGGAACTGAGCCACGACAGATCAGCCATGATCTTATTGAATGGCGGGGCAGGCTCGAAGGGCTAGATGGCCTACTCCTGCTCAATAGATTTCTTATGTTCTTATGTATGTTCTTATTATAGACCTCTATAAGATCAGCCTTCAGCCTCCTAGGCTCCAGGGAAAAAAGTCCCAGTCTATCCAGCCTCTCCTTATAACTCAATCCACCAAGTCCCGGTAGCATCCTAGTAAATCTCTGCGCTGTTTCGAGTTTAATACTCAGTCCAATAGAATCCAATTTGCATTAAAAGTATTTGATCGTGCTTTAAACTAAAAGGCAACTCAGATCAACACAACAACAATTTCCATTTATGTAACAGCTCCAATATCGTGTCGAGTTGTCTCAAACAAAAATTAACAGTGAGCCACAGTAAAGCAATACTGGAGCAAATGACCGAACGCTTTGTCAGAGAGATCGTAAGGAAGGCAGAGGAGGGGGAAGAGATTTCGGGAGGGAATTCCAGAGATTGGAGCCCAGGCAGCTGAAGGCATGGCAGCCAGCAATGGAGCAATTAAGACTCGGATTGCTCAAGAGATCAGAATTAGAGGAATGCAGTCATCGCAGTGACTGGGGAGAGGGGGGGCTCCGGGAGGAGGGTGGTGGGTGTTGAAGGGTGTTACAGAGATAGACAGAGGTGAAGAGTTGGAGGAATTTATAAACACTTGCACAAAGCAGCTCTACTCCCTCACTGCGCTGGAATGTATCATAGAATCCCTATACTGCAGAAGGAGGCCATTCAGCCCATCGGGTCTACACCGATCACAATCCCATCCCTATCTCCATAGCCCCATTTACCCTAGATGGTTCCGCTGGCACTGAAGGGCAGTTTAGCATGGCCAATCCTCCTAACCCGTACACTTTTGGACTGTAGGAGGAAACTGGAGCATCCCCACGCAGACACGGGGAGAATGTGCAAACTCTGCACAGACAGTGAGCCAAGCCGGGAATTGAACCCGGGTCCCTGGCGCTGTGAGGCAGCAGTGCTAACCATTGTGCCACCGTGCTGTTTGTGGGGTGCAAGTAATCTGGGAACTGGATGAGGCGGGTAAACAGGTGGTTAAGCGTGCAATGGGTAGCCTGGGCAGTGTGACTGGTCTATGGGGTGATGGGTGATCTTGGGATGAGAGTGGGGGGTGGGGGGGAGTGTTATGTGGTCTGATGGGCTGGTAGGTGGTTTTGGGGGAGTCCTGGCCTGGGGAATGGTGGCGAGCAGTCTGGAGGAGGTGGGGGAGGGTAGGGTTTGTGGCCAATCACTGGTGTGGGCGAGGGCAGAGGACAGTCAGTGGCTCCGTATGGTGAGCGGCATTCTTTTATTATGATCTCGGGGTGGCGGGGGCTTGGGTGGGGGGGGCGTAGGGGGTTGGTGGGAGTTGTAGTGGGGGGAAAACCTCCATTCGTACCAGGCTCCATATTCAGGTAAAGAGGCAGCTTTTCTGCCCATTAGTGTGAGGTATCCTAACGCATGCACATCTCCGCAAACCAAACTGGGAACTCTGCTGGCTGCAAGTGCCCACTATATTGGCAGCTTAGTCGACCAGTTCATCCCGAAGGATGGGCAATGCCCATCTGCATTTCCCAGTGGGTATCTCGTTCAGACAGGTGAGGAGCTTTGTAACAAGGTCAAAGGGACATTATATCCTCAGATGCGTTAACTACCTTCACTCCCGTCAGCACGTATCCCCTCTTCTCCCTCAGGTTAGGTACGGGCAAAGATAAACACTCACAAAATCTGCCCAGTCAAATTCTGCCCCCGAAACGTCAAAGTATTAATTCTTCCCTTTACGACTAGCACTGACCTAGTCCGCCATTCCTTACAGATCCAGAATTATTTGACAGGAAAATCAAGTTTCGGTGTTAAACCAGCAGAAGCAAGAAGAAATAACAAAGAACAAGGAACAGTACAGCACAGGAACAGGTCCATCCGCCCCTCTGAGCCTGCGCTGTTCAAACTAAAACCGCACGCACTTACAGAGTCCATATCCTTCCGTTCCCGTCCTGTTTGTGTATTTGATGCCCCTTACACGCCGTTATGGTACCTGCTCCCACCACATCGGTTCTAAAGGCCTCAAATTCCCCCCTACGATGCCAACTTTTAGTTTGTCAACTCAACATCTGACTGAAATCAGCAGGAAGACGGAATGATTTTCACAGGGCTAGCCCGGAACGTTCCGAATGGAACACCAAGCCAGTTTAGTCCGATTGGACAGTGTGGCAGGTCTTACTGAATATTTACTCCAGATAAACAAAACTCATTTCGAATACGTTTAAAGCAAAGTTCATTTATTTGTCACAAGTAGGTTTACGTTAATGAAGTCACTGTGAAAATCCCCTAGTCGCCACACTCCAGCGGGTACACTGAGGGAGAATTTAGCACGGCCAATCCGCCTAAACAGCAGGTCTTTCGGACTGTGGGAGGCAACCGGAGCACGCGGAGGAAACCCACGCAGACATGGGGAGAATGTGCAGACTCCGCGCAGGCAGTCACCCAAGCCGGGAATCGAACCCGGGTCCCTGGCACTGTGAGACAGAAGCGCTAACCACTGTGCCACCGTGCTGCCCATTTGCTGCCCTTTTTGACTCCATTTAGTGTACCTGGTCCTCCACAAGCCTGCATACAGGGGAGATGCCATCAGGAGCATATGGAAGGCTGTTTCCCCCTAGCCCCCTGTATGCACACATGTACTTGTATCGGTATTTGTACCAATTGTCGCGAGGTATTTAAAGACACTACCTCTCTCACTGGCTTTAAGATTATTCTTAAAAACTGCCTGTTTGAGGGGGGTTCGCCTATCTGTTAACCACCATACTGCAGTGATATAATTTTCCCATTAATATAGAACGCAGAACACTACAGCACAAACAGGCCCTTCGGCCCACAAGTTGCGCCGATCATATCCATACCTACCAGGCCATAGAACTATCTGTAACTCCCAATCCCATTAAATCCCATGTACTCATCCAGAAGTCTTCTAAAAGACCCCAGCGAGTTCACCTCTACCATCACCGACGGCAGCCGATTCCACTCACTCACCACCCTCTGAGTGAAAAACTTACCCCTAACATCTCCTCTGTACCTACTCCCCAGCACCTTAAACCTGTGTCCTCTCGTAGCGACCATTTCAGCCCTGGGAAATAGCCTCCGAGAATCCACCCTATCTATTCCCCTCAACATTTTATAAACCTCTATCAGGTCGCCTCTCAACCTTCGTCTCTCCAGGGAAAAGAGTCCCAGCTCCCTCAACCTATCTTCATAAGGCATGCCTCCCAATCCAGGCAACATCCTTGTAAATCTCCTCTGCACCCTCTCAATAGCTTCTACATCCTTCCTGTAGTGAGGCGACCAGAACTGCGCACAGTACTCCAAATAGCCAAGATTTATTCTTGAAGGTGCCGTCAGTTTGAGATACCCAAGAGGGAATACATTTGGGGAAATCCTGTCTATGAATAATTGAGTTTATTCAGGAATACACGGCCGTATCTTAACTGTCAACACGCACTCTTGTCTAAGAATGACGGGATTTCAGCGAAAGCAAAGATCCCTGATGATGAGCACTGATTACAGCTGCAGATTCCTTCATGTGTAACAACAATTTCCTTCTGAAGAAGTTCACTGAAAGCAGAAAGGAAATCTGCCCTCAATGCGACAAAGAACTGAAACACCAGCTATCAACCAACATTAATTTTTTTCTGTTAGATTCTTCTGTATGGGAACATAGCATAACGGTGGCACAGTGGTTAGCACTGCTGCTTCATGGCGCCAGGGATCTGGGTTCAATTCCAGCCTTGGGTCACTGTCTGTGCAGAGTTTGCACATTCTCCCCATGTCTGTGTGGGTTTCCTCCAGGTTCTCCGGTTTCCTCCCACAGTCCAAAAGGCATGCTAGATGCATGGGTCATGCTAAATTCTCCCTCAGCGTACCTGAACAGATGCCGGAATGTGGTGACTAGGGAATTGTCACAGTAACTTCATTGCAGTGTTAATGTAAGCCCACTTGTGGCATTAATAAAGAATTAAATAATTACATAGAACATAGAACATTACAGCGCAGTACAGGCCCTTGATGTTGTGCCGAGCTACGTCCAAACCCAAGATCAAGCTATCCCACTCCCTATCATTCTGGAGTGCTCCATGTGCCTATCCAGTAACCACTTGAAAGTTCCTAAAGTGTCCGACTCCACTATCACAGCAGGCAGTGCATTCCACACCCCAACCACTCTCTGAGTAAAAAATCTACCTTGGACATCCCACCTATAGCCAGAGATGAGGGGGTTAGCTTATGAGGAGAGATTGAATAGACTGGGTCTGTACTCGTTAGAGTTTAGAAGGCTGAGGGGGGAATCTTATAGAGACTTACAAGATAATGAAGGGGATGGATAGGGTGGAGGTAGAGAGAATCTTCCTGCTTAGAAAGGATAGCAGAACTAGAGGGCACAGCCTCAAGATAATGGGGGGGCAGTTTAGATCGGAGTTGAGGAGGAACTTCTTCACTCAAAGGGTGGTGAATCTCTGGAATTCTCTGCCCGTTGAAGTGGTGAGGGGGTGGGGGATCGCCACTGCTGGGTATGGGGAACTGTGCGGTCCAGGACAGGAGGAGTCGGGGATAGCCCGGGATCTTGTGGGGGCAGTGATCGGGCCATGGGCTGTGCTGGAGGGGCAGCACTTTGGGGTCCCGGGTTGGCCCGCGATTGAGCAAATGGGGGGGTCTGACAGATTGGGATCACTGCACGTGCGCAGAGTTCCAGAACAGTCAACTCCGGAGCGAATGGTCCCCACCCCCCCCCGGGTTTTTAATAAGATTCACAATTGGGAGATTCGAGCGTGAAGTTGCACTGACAAAACATTTGCAATCTAGAACAGGTTTCCTGCCAATTCCTGCTTTTGGGAGAATCGCCCCCCCACGTGACATGAGAAGCTATGAAATTTTTGTGAGACCAGTAAATAAACTTAAAGAACACTTTAAAGGCCTTCAGCCCTGCTCTGCCACTCAGTAAGATCATGGATGACCCTTGACCCTTTTGTCAATCAAAAATCTGTCCAACTCAATCTTCAATCATTCTCTGTGGAAGGAAACTAATAACTCTTCTCTGTTCCCAAGTGATAAATCTCTTATTCTTAAAGCTTGCCCCCTGCTTCTAGTCTCTCCCACGGTGGAACGATCCTCCCTATATCCGCCCTGTCAAGTCACCTCAGGGTCTTATATGTTTCAATAGGATCAACCCCTCATTCTTCTCAACTCCAGTGGGGACAGGCCCGGTCTGTTCACCCTTCCCACAAAGGATAAACCCCAAGGAATAAGTCAAGTGAACTACGTCCAAATAGCTTCAAACACTATTGTATCTCTTAAGAACATAAGAACACAAGGAACAGGAGCAGGAGTAGGCCATCTAGCCCTTTGAGTCTACCCCGCCATTCAATAAGATCATGGCTGATCCAAAGCACAAAGACCAAAACTATACACAGTATTCCAGATGTGGGCACGACGAGGCCTTGTACATCTGCAGAGAAACATTCCCACTTCATCATCCCTTTGCAAATGTTCGAGGGAGTGAGGAAAGATCTGGATACCGGCCCACACCTTCATCCCATCTGAACGCAGCTTAGAAAATGACAATCTTGTTGGAATTCGCAAGTTGCCTGTTTATTTAGGATGCCTACAAGAACGACACTTCAAAACCATGTCAGCGTTCACGCGGGGTTCTGAAATGTATCGAGTCAGGCACTCAGCTTTATAAGTTTTGAAGTTCACTATCGACAACCACAAGCAGGAACAAGGGCAGGCAATTTATCCACTGGATTTTACATTGGTTACAGCACAGAAGGAGGGTACAGCACCAATTGTGTCCGTGCTGGCTCTCTGTAACAGCCACTCCGCTAGTTTCACAAGCCCCTGGTATCCACACAGCCCAGCAAATATCTTCTCTTCTAATAATAACCAAATACCTTTTTAAAAAATACAGTTGCCTCCACCACACTCTCAGACAGTGCATTCCAGATCCTAACCACTCGCTGTGTGAATCTGTCTCCGCCACACTCTCAGACAGTACATTCCAGATCCTAACTACTTGCAGTGTGTAAAAGGCTTGCATTTTTTTTGAATTATCCAGGAGCTTGGGGCACCTCTCATTTCCTATTGTTTTCTCCACGACCAATCTGAGTTAACTTCGCAGCCAATCAGCATCTTGTGTATAAACTATTGTGATTGCTTGAAATTTGGTATTCTTGTATTTGTCCTGATGAGAGTGCAAGTTGAGAAACTTTGACAATGTGTGTCTTTTCAGCAATATTCAGGTCCTGTACAACCAAGTGACTGTTAAAATATAAAATTACTGCGGATGCTGGAATCTGAAACCAAAAGAGAAAATGCTGGAAAATCTCAGCAGGTCTGGCCGCAACTGTACAGAGATTAAAGAGCTAACATTTCAATCCAAAGCTGACAGAACTTTGACAATGGGCTGTCTGTACTCGAAACATCAGCTCTTTTCTCTCCCTATAGATGCTGCCAGACCTGCTGAGATTTTCCAGCATTTTAGAACATAGAAAACTATAGCACAAACAGGCCCTTCAGCCCACAAGTTGCACTGATCTACCTACTAGGCCTACCTATAACCCTCAATCCCATTAAATCTCTTTCAACTACTAAAATATGATAGTTCCATTAATTTCTGTGCATCATAATATGGAATTATTCAAATGATTCAGACTTTCTAATTGCCAAGATCACTCGCAATACTCTAACTCACCTGCTGCTACTCTCTCCTTCAGTTTGTTTTAAGTTTTGCAGAAGGTGGCGATACGAACTGAAATGTCATTTCTTTTTCCAAGTTCATTTTTCCTCCAAAGACTGTTCTACTTCCTTGCCTGATGCAAGTGGTAAAGTATAGAAGTTTCAAGAAAATATCCCCCCGTTGGTAAGTAAGGTGTTTCATTTTCAAGTGCACATGTTATTGCGTGCTCTTGGCAAGAGCGTGACAGAACGTCACTGCATGGTAATCTTTCTTTGCTCTCCTAATGTGAGGCTCCGGCAGGTTATGAATACCTATCATTAAAGTCTGGAGTTGACGTGGTCAACGCAGCGGGCAAAAGGGGGGCAGCTAATTTGAGCGTTTTAGCCTCTGAAATCTATAATATTGACCAATCAAACCAATGCTTCACACTACACAAATGAGCCCTGGGAAAACTCAAAATTTCTCAAAGAAATATTTATACGCAGACTGTTGCAATTCAAAGTCCTTACTCCCAATCTTGAAGGTGTGAATTACTTCATTACTAAATCATTTGGAATGACTAAATTATAAATCATAAACACTTAATTCTGTGTTTCCTGTGCATAATCAAAGTGCGAAGAGTGTCGAATGATAAATCTCCAATTTTTTTTTTAACAAGTGTGTTTGATTTCCTTTGAAGTATTTTCCCACACCATCCAGGTGTTGTTAGACCACATGCCACTCTGCAATCTGCTCCCTGATATCTCATCGTAGCGTTCTTGAGCTGCGTCCCATGTGCATACGTAACTGAGGATTCAGACAATTTGGCTGCCAAGGCTCTTCCTCCCTGTGCTGTGGCAATCAGCCAAGTTGTCCATGAGATATTTGATCACCTCGGTCTATAGCTTTGTCCTGTTCCCAAATCAGCTTGATTTTAGGGCGGAATTCTGTTACACTCAGGGACAGGAAATTCTCATCCCTCAGAATGTTTTTTCCCCAATATTAGTTTTTACTTTGGTAATCAGTTTAGTTCCACTTCTCCAATTTATTTTTTTCTATTCTTCCGTGGAATGTGGGCATCACTGGGTCAACAATTGTTGCCTGTCTCCTTGGACTAAGTGCCTCTCTAGGCCAGTTCAGAGTTAATCGCATTGTTGTGGATCTAGAGTCACAGGTAGGCCAGACCACGAAAGGGTGGCAGATTCCTAAGGCTTAGACTGAGAATCCATACGGCCCAGAGGGACCATTCGGCCAATCAAGTCTGCCCCAACTCTCTGACAGAGTATCTTACCCAGGCCCACCACCCCCAACCCGATCCCTGTAACCCCACACATGGCTAAGCTACCTAATCTACACACCTTTGGACACTAATGGCGATTTAGCATGGCTAATCCACCCAACTACACACCTTTGGACACTAATGGCAGTTTAGCATGGCTAATCCACCCAACTACACATCTTTGGACACTAATGGCAGTTTAGCATGGCTAATCCACCCAACTACACACCTTTGGACACTAATGGCAGTTTAGCATGGCTAATCCACCCAACTACACATCTTTGAACACTAATGGCAGTTTAGCATGGCTAATCCACCCAAATTACACATCTTTGGACACTAATGGCAGTTTAGCATGGCTAATCCACCCAAACTACACATCTTTGGACACTAAGGGGCAATTTAGCATGGCTAATCCACCCAAACTACACATCTTTGGACAGCAAGGGGCAATTTAGCATGGCTAATCCACCCAAACTACACATCTTTGGACACTAATGGCAGTTTAGCATGGCTAATCCACCCAAACTACACATCTTTGGACACTAAGGGGCAATTTAGCATGGCTAATCCACCCAAACTACACATCTTTGGACACTAAGGAGCAATTTAGCATGACCAATCCACCTAACTCACACATCTTTGGACTGTGGGAGGAAACTGGAGCATCCAGAGGAAACCCATGCAGACACGGGGAGAATATGCCAACTCCACACAGACCTGAGGCTGGAATTGAACCCGGGTCCCAGGCGCTTCAGTGCTAAACACTGTGCCACCCCTCTCCATCTCTGAAAGACATTTGTGGACCAGATGGATTTTTATGACAATCTACAACGGTCATCATTAGACTTTGAATTCAAATTTCACCCTCTGCCGTGGTGGGATTCGAACCCAGGTCTCCAGAGCATTATGCTGGGTCCCTGGATGACTAGGCTGGTGACAATACCACTACACCACAGCCTTCCCTGTGATACTCTTGGTGGAAATTCAGGGCTGCTGAGGATACCTCTTTCGGTCAAATGTAGGGAATTTTCCTGTTCCACCTGTCACGAGAATCGGAGCCGGCGAGGAACGGACCATGGAAAGTTCCATTGACCGCGGGCAGAATTTTCCAGTTTTGGAGCAAGCGTGGCTGGAAAATTCCCACCCGTCATATATAAACCTCACACCACTGGCATGTCAGAATTCACTTACAGTTATAATATTCATGACAGTGCAACACATAGCACATCACCCTTGATGTGCAAACTGGACATCATCGTTTTTGCATAATGCTAAATCAGACTATTAATCCAGAAACTCAGCTCGTGCTCTGGGGACCCAGGTTCAAACCCCGCCAAGGCAGATGGTGGAATTTGAATTCAATAAAAAATATCTGGAATTAAGAATCTACTGATGTCCATGAAACCATTATCATAAAAACCCATCTGGTTCACTAATGTCCTTTAGGGAAGGAAATCTGCTGTCCTTACCTGGTCTGGCTTATAGAGCCACAGCAACGTGGTTGACTTTCAACTCGGCAACTGGGGTGGGCAATAAATGCTGGCCAGCCAGCGACACCTGCGTCCCATGAATGAATAAGGAAGCTGCCCTCACATTTTCATTCCTCCCATGGTCTATTCAAACAAGGATTGAGAAAACATCTGATAACACACAGTTAATCAGTTTGAATTCACAGATTAACAATGAAGACACAAAGTAACAATAATAGGACTTATTTACCCCAATCAGTACAATTTGTCCTAAGTTATAATACAAAATAATAAACAGGCAACACTCCCCTACACTTCCCCTGAACCTTGTTTGGTTTCAAGTAAAATAGTTTTAAAATAATATACTGCATTCGAATCTTCACAGTCAAACAATGGCTTTCAGTTTTAAATAAACCAAGCAGTGATTTCATTTATTATTGCCATTTGTATTTGGATACAGTGAAAAGAATTGTTTTTTGTGCGTTATACAGACAAAGCATACCGTTCACAGAGAAGGAAAGGAGACAGTGCAGAATGTAGTGTTACATTCATAGCTAGGATGTAGAGAAAGACCAACTTAATGTGAGGCAGGTCCATTCAAAAGTCTGACAGCAGCAGGGAAGAAGCTGTTCTTGAGTCGGTTGGTATGTAACCTCAGACTTTTGTATCTTTTTCTCAATGGAAGAAGGTGGAAGAGAGAATGTCGAGGGTGCGTGAGGTCCTTAATTATGCTGACTGCTTTGCCGAGGCAGCGGGAAGTGTAGACAGAGTCAGTGAGACTGGTTTGCGTATGGTCTGGCCTACATTCACGACTCTTTGTACTTTCTTGTGGTCTTGGGCAGAGCAGGAGCCATACCAAACTGTGATATAACCAGAAAGAATGCTTTCTATGGTGTATCCGTAAAAGTTGGTGAGAGTCATAGCTAACATGCCAAATTTCCTTAGTCTCCTTTGAAAGTAGAGGCGTTGGTGGGCTTTCTTAACTATAATGTCAGCATGGAGGGGACCAGGACAGGTTGTTGGTGACCTGAGCACCTAAAAGCTTGGAGCTTTTGACCATTTCTGCTTCATCCCCATTGATATGGACAGGAGCAAGTTCTCCACTACGCTTCCTTAAGTTGATGACTATCTCCTTCATGATGCTTCTGTCCCTGTCTTTATTTTGCCATTTCCATAGCTCTGTAGCTTATACCAGGCAATATCATCTAGGGATTTCAGCGCAGCAGATATAGGGGGGGAAATTTTCCCAACCTGCCCATCACGGGAGTCGCAGCAGGCGGGACACGGACCATGCAAAGGTCCATTGCCCTCGGACAGACTCGCTCTGCCCAAGACTGCAAGAAACTCCAAAGGCTCGTGAATGAAGCCCAGCCCATCACGCAAACCAGCCTCCCATCCAGCCTTGTGCGGGGCTGGAGAATCTCGCCCAAGATGTTTCACAGACGAATAATTCACTCACTGTTCTCAGCCTTTGGGAAAACAACAACAATTTGTATTTATATAGCACCTTTAGTGTAATACAACACCTCAAAGAGTTTCGCAGGAGTACTGTTCTTTATTTGTTCCTGGGATGTGAGTGTCGCTGGCTGGCTGGCATTAATTGCCCATCCCAGAGGGCATTTTAATAGTCAACCACATTGCTGTGGCGCTGGAGTCATAAATAGTGATAATATTATCGGTCATTGCCCAGGGACATCTCAACCTGATACCCCAGCAGCAATAAGTAGGACGTTTTGATATTCCAAACGTACGCCAAGGGAGGCGATGGCCAAGTGGTATCATCACTAGATCATTAATCCAGAAACTCAGCTAATGTTCTGGGGACCCAGGTTCGAATCCCACCACGGCAGATGGTGGAATTTGAATTCAATGAAAAGTATCTGGAATTAAGAATCTGCTGATGACCATTGTCGGAAAAACCCATCTGGTTCACTGATGTCCTTTAGGGAAGGAAATCTGCCATCCTTACCTGGTCTGGCCTACATGTGACTCCAGAGCCACAGCAATGCGGTTGACTCTTAACTGCCCTGGGGCAATTAGGGAGGGGCAATAAATACTGGCCCAGCCAGCGACACCCATGTCCCACAAATGAATAAAAAATAAGTGCCTTCAGGGTTAATTCTAGATGTGTCTTTTTAATCATAGTTGTGCATGATAAATAATCAGGAATAAATCTTATTCTTTCTCTACCTGGGTTATTTAGCACTGTTTTAGGTTCCCCCCGTCAGCTTCCTGTCCCCATTTCTATCAGCTCCTGCCGATAACCTAGAAAACTACAGCACAAACAGGCCCTTCGGCCCACAATTTGCTCTGATCCTATCCCTACCTACCAGGCCTATCTATAACCCTCAATCCCATTAAATCCCATGTACTCATCCAGAAGTCTCTTAAAAGACCCCGACGAGTTCGCCTCCACCACCACCGACGGCAGCCGATTCCACTCACTCACCACCCTCTGAGTGAAAAACCTTAACATTGACTGCCCAATGATCTCTCGACACATCGAGGCAATCTTCTGATGTGGGGAAGCGGAGGTTGTTTATCGTTTTCTCTTACCTCGAGTTGTACTGATTGGATTAAGTAAATCCAATCAAACCTGTTATCCGGCACATTGACAAACTCCACATGGAACATCTGCTGCCCTTAAGCCATCCACTTAACAAGGCCATATCCTTTGAAACTTATCCGTCCGTCGATGCTAAGCTGATTTTGCCTCCTCCAGTCCCAACGCGATCATTTTCTGTGTGGAAAGGTGCCTCTTGGCGGATCAGATACTGGTTCTTCCCATACCCACCCCCCATGACACCTAGCAACCGTAAGAAGTCTCACAACACCAGGATAAAGTCCGACAGGTTTATTTGGTAACAAACACCACTAGCTTTCGGAGCGCTGCTCCTTCATCAGGTGAGTGGGGAGTTCCACGAAATGAACAAATCTATAATCTATCGTGGGCAACCATCAAAGAGGGAAGAAACCATACCTTCCCTCGGGTCGCACTCCCACGCACGGTAACAGCGTGTTACCTAATCCAGTGCTGTCCTATCAGATTTTGGCCTTAAATGGAAAGAGATCCCCAGCACCAGGTCCACAGCGCCAGGGACCTGGGTTCGATTCCAGGCTCGGGTCACTGTCTGTGTGGAGTTTGCATGTTCTCCTCGTGTCGGCATGGATTTCCTCCGGGTGCTCCAGTTTCCTCCCACACTCCAAAGATGTGCGGGTTAGGTTGATTGGCCATGCTAAAAAAATTGCCCCTTAGTGTCCTGAGATGCGTAAATTAGAGGGATTAGTGGGTGAAATATGTAGGGATTTGGGGTTTGGGCCTGGGTGGGATTGTGGTTGGCGTGGACTCGATGGGCCGAATGGCTTCTTTCTGTACTGTAGGGTTTCTATGGTTTTGGCGGTCTGTGAGGGGATTGGTTGGAATTTGGTTGTGGGATCGGGACAGGTGTGGTCAGCCGCCAATGATGTCATCAGAAACACAGAGAGGCTCCTGGGAATTTTGATGCAGGATTATCCAACAGAACAGTTCCAATGTCTTTGTTTGGACGGATGGCTGGCTAAAGATTATTATTCAAGAATATTACCCCCTGTGTTGGAGTGGGTTTCCTCCCACACTTCAAGGATGAGTGGGTTAGGTTGATTGGCCATGCTAAATTGACCCTTACTGTCAAGGGAATTTGCAGGGTTATGGGAATAGG
Source organism: Carcharhinus amblyrhynchos (assembly GCF_965287045.1). Classification (NCBI taxonomy): domain Eukaryota; kingdom Metazoa; phylum Chordata; class Chondrichthyes; order Carcharhiniformes; family Carcharhinidae; genus Carcharhinus; species Carcharhinus amblyrhynchos. Next base: position 21,938,613 of record NC_137334.1, on the reverse strand, counting down.
GCCTGGGTGGGATTGTAGTAGGTGCAGGCGCGATGGGCCAAATGGCCCCCTTCTCCACTGTAGGGATTCTATGATTCTAACACAAAGCCATATAGGGAGCTGCCCTAGTTCAGCTCACTGAAAAATTACTCAGTCTACAAATGAGGTCAACAGGAAAGGACCTCTCCAAGCTAAATCTACAATCCTGTGGGAAGTTAGTTGATTTTATCTGGAGTGTGATAGCAGACGGTATAAATGGTTTTAGTGCTCCGAGGGAAGGGAACTCGACTCTCTTGCTCGTAATCTTGTGGATACCTGGTGAGCTCGGGATCAGATTTAACTTCCATTCCCCTGTGACTCAGGGGAGGTTTAACCCTCTCCGGCCTGGTGCAGGCAGACACTTTATCTGGGATTCAAATCAGATGGGTTTACTTATCAACCATTTGGTGCCCAGAGACATTTTAACTAACAACATACATTTCACAGTCGATTGAGGTTCATGTTCTGCGCAGACGAGAACCTCAATGATATCCATAAAACTGTAAGTTATAGGAGCAGAATTAGGCCACTCGGCCCATCGAGTCTGCTCCGCCATTCAATCATGGCTGATATCTTTCTCATCCCCGTTTTCCTGCCCTCTCCCCATAACTCTTGATCCCCTTATTGATCAAGAACCTACCTATCTCTGTCTTAAAGACACTCAATGACCTGGCCTCCACAGCCTTCTGTGGCAAAGAGTTCCACAGATTCACTGTTAGTGAGTCAATGTACAGTAATGTTATTACAAAAGCTTTTGGGAGAGACCTGGCACCTAACAGCAGTTTACCAGGCTTCTCACTGAACACAAATAAGTGTGGGTATTTATACATCTTGGTTCCCAGCACCAGTCACGATGCAAACTCAGTCAGGATCCACAACACTTCCGACACCAGTCACAACACAGCCTCCGGTTTCAGCCAGGACCCGCAGCTTGTCTGGCAACTTCAGTCACGATGCTGTCATCGGTACAGCCACAATGCACAGCACTTCTGGTGGCTTCAGCAGGTTCTCCATTGAAGTAACTTGTGTGGTCGCGGCTTCCCAGCAGGAATCCTCCTGAAAAAAAGCCACTATCGCACTCTACCATCTGCAGCTGTTTAACTATGTTTAGCTAGTACAAACGGGTAAGGTTTGTAATGTCTGTAAAATAACATTCACATTTAACTGTGGAAATGAAAGTTAAAGAATGAAAGACATTAACAAATAAGGAAAACATGAGTAAATAATTTATATTGATGTCAGGAGCAGTATAAGTCTGGGAAGATCAGCCATGAGGAAGGGTTATGTTTGTGATATAAGCTAGGTCCAAAATTCATTAAATTCATTCACCCTTTCCCTTCTTCACCTGGGTTCAATTCCCAGCTTGGGTCACTGTCTGTGTGAAGTTTGCACATTCTCCCCGTGCCTGCGTGGGTTTCCTCCGGGTGCTCTGGTTTCCTCCCACAGTCCAAAGGTGTGCGGGTTAGGTGCATTGACCCGAACAGGCGCCGGAGTGCGACGAGTAGCGGAATTTCATAGTAACTTCATTGCAGTGTTAATGTAAGCCTTACTAATAATAAACTTTTACTTTGGAAGCCCAAGGCTCGGGCGCAGGGAATCTCATTGATGTAACAACCTCTCGTTGCAGCAGCCCTGCCTATACTCAGGGACCAAGTTAAACCCCCCCTGTGTTGTACCATCTTAGGAAGTCTCAGAACACCAGGTTAAAGTCCAACAGGTTTATTTGGTAGCAAACGCCACTAGCTTTCAGGGCTCTGCCTGTTTGCCAGGTGAGTCATTGTTATTGTACCATTTTAACCAGAGGAAGAATTGCGCACAGTTGGTTTCACAGCAGTTAAAGCAAGTGAGTAGAGAGTTAATCCAAATAAGTAATGTCGGATTTGTCATTTTGAAAGCCAGAGCAATGCGAGGAAGTGTACATCCCCTGTTGGGAATGTTGCCTGAGGCTGCAAACATTTTATGGGAAACCCAGAGCAGATGAAGGTATTATTTTCCCATGGGATAAGTGGGCAGACTCTCCATCCTGGGCCCAGCTGAGAAATAATTGTACAGGCTAAGTTTGTTTTGTGCTTCCCCCTTTGTTGGTTTGTACACCGTGACCTACACGGCAGAGATTAAACTGTGCCTGTTCCACACACTGGAATGGCGAACTGCCCAGACTGCAGTAATCAAAGCCAGCTTTAGTCAGAAAGCCACAACACACACACACGCATCTGCACATCCAAAGATCAGCTTACCCTTTGTATCGAGGCTTCCTCTGCCTTATTAAAAACGTATGGTGCGAAACTTTTATTATTAACAATGTTCAGAAAATGCGAGCAGGCCATTCGCGGGTGTCTGCCGGTCAGGGAATCAGAATGCAGGATAAAGGGTCGGGATAACGGATCGATCGTTTTGGACCGAGCTGCGGAGAAATTGCTTCACTCAAAAGGGGGGGAACTTTCTGGCGGGATTTTCTAGACACTCGTCCCAAGAGCGGAAAATCCCCCCTGAGATCCTTTGCACAGTCTGCGTCCGTCCGCTACGATTCCCATAGCAGGCGGGATGGGAGAATTCCGTCCCGTTTTCTTGTTGGATTTGATGGGAAGATTGGTGCACTTCTTGCAGAACGTTTCCGCCATATTTTAAACATGCGTACAGGGAACTCTTGCACCGCCCCCTCCGGGGGAGGCGATGGCCTAGTGGTATTATCACCCAACTATTAACCCAGAAACTCAGCTAATGTTCTGGGGACCCGGGCTCGAATCCCACCACGGCAGATGGTGAAATTTGAATTCAATAAAAAATATCTGGAATTAAGAATCTACTGATGACCATGAAATCAATGTCGGAAAAACCCGTCTGGTTCACTAATGTCCTTTAGGGTAGGAAATCTGCCATCCTTACCCGGTCTGGCCTACATGTGACTCTAGACCCACAGCAATGTGTGGTTGACTCCTAACTGCTCTCGGGCAACTAAGGATGGGCAACAAATGTTGGCCCAGCCAGCGATGCCCATGTCCCACGAATGAATGAAATTTGTAACTGAGGTTACACATGGTATGTTTCAAAGGAACCTGAATAAACACTGTTACACACCGCTCTCCTGTCGCTGGCAAGGCCAGGTTACTTTCCTATCCTAATTGCCCTTGGAAAGGTCATAGTGAACAACCTTCCTGGTGGTTGAACATCATAGAAGGCGATTTCACAGGACACTAAACATGCAGTGGGTGGACTTTTCCCATCCCGCCCACCACGGGTCATGGCGGGTGGTGGGCAAACCTTGTTGAACTCGGGCAGGAATTTCCAGACTGGGGACGAGCCTGGCTGGAAAATCCTGCCTTGGGAGTCACATGTAGGCCAGACCAAAATGGCAATCAGGTGAGCCACCTTCTTGAACCCACTGCATGTGGTGTAGGTATACCCACTGTGCTCGAAAGGAGGGGGGTTCCAAGATTTTGACCCAGCGACAATGAAGGAATGGCCGATATATTTGCAAAGTCAGGATGGCGAGTGGCTTGGATGGAATGGCGTCTCATTCATCTGTAGATATTAACACAGAGCACTGAGAATACAGAGAACATTTTTATCCAGGGTTGAAATGTCAATAAGGGGATATAGGTTTCAGGTAAAAGGGGGAAAGTTGAAAGGAGATGTGAGAGACAGGTTTTTTACACAGTGGGTGATAAGTGCCTGGAACGCGCTGCCAGAGGAGATGGTAAGAAGCAGATACAATAGCAATGTTTAAGAGACATCTTGACAGATACAAGAATAAGGCAGGGAACAGAAGGATACAGACCACGGAGAGGCAAAAGGTCTTTAGTTTAGAAAGACATCATGTGTCAGTGCAGCTTTAATTTGATTTGATTTATTATTGTCCAACGTATTAGTATACTGTGAAATGTATACTATTATTTGCGCGGCATACAGACAAAGCATATTGTACATAAAAAGGAAAGGAGAGAGTGGAGAATGTAGTGATACAGTCATAGCTAGGGTGTAGAGAAAGATCAACTTAATGTGAGGCAGGGCCATTCAAAAGTCTGATGGCAGCAGGGAAGAAGCTGTTCTTGGGTCGGTCGGTACACGTCCTCAGATTTTTGTATCTTTTTCTCTGAAATAGATCTTGGAGGGCTGATAGGCCTGTTCCCGTTCTTTGTTCTTTGTACCACAAGTCAGAGGAGAGGGGTGAATGCACTGGAGAATCTGCTGCCTGGTGCGGTTATCTGAATTCAGAAGTTGTTGCTCTTTGAAACAAGAACGTTCCAGAAGATAGAAAAACAAAGTGGATTTATTTATTTCAAGCTCAATGGTCATATCTCAGCACAAGACATTCTATGTGTGTTTGCATAACTTTGCAAAATAGAACTACGCATTTATCAGTAATCCTAAAAAATATTTCATATTCAATCTCCAGAAATATAGAAAATAGCAGCTCTGAGGGAGGCCATTCAGCCCACGGCATCTGTGCTGGCTCTCTGAATAAACTTTCGTTACCTACTTACAGTATTCACAAGCTCTTTAAAAAGTGAAATTTATTTTATTAGTCATGAGCAAGGCTTACATTAACGCAGCAATGAAGTCACTGTGAAAATCCCCTAGTCGCCATAATCCGGTGCCTGTTCAGGTGCGCTGAGGGAGAATTTAGCATGGCTAATCCAACTAATCGGCACATCTTTCGGACTGTGGGAGGAAACCGGAGCGCCTGGAGGAAACCCACGCAGACATGGGAAGAATGTGCAAACTCTGCGCAGACAGTGACCCAAGCCGGGAATTGAACCCAAATCCCCGGCGCTGTGCTGCCCTTAACTTTTCTTTCCAAATAGTTACCCCGTGCCCTTTCACAAGCTGCATGAAATATCTATTTCCATCACTGTTTCTGGCTGATAATTCCATCTCTCAATAACCTCCCTTTTTTCAACAGACACAAGTTGTCCTAAATTCTCCATTCACTCAGCGACCCATCAAAACCCATCAGAATTTTGAATCCCTCGATCAGTTCAGCTGAGGACAGCGCTCGAAGAAAGAACTAGATGACTGGCCTGTAAGATTAAATAAACAAAATGTAGTTATCCGCTGCTCGGAGCAGCTGAGCATTTCCTGGTGTGTCCTGTGTGCTGCGTACGTCTCCTGGAGACTACTGTTTTATTGCCTGTTGCCTTTGGACGGGATCTTAGGTCACTGGTCCATTTCCTGTATTTAAATCACTTTGGAAACTCGATTCATGTGATGGGCGTCACGTAATTCTGCTGTCCCTTGCTGCATATTACAACTCTCATCAACCTTTACAGATGCACCAGAGAAAGCATTCTTTCTGGTTGTATCACAGCTTGGTACGGCTCCTGCTCTGCCCAAGACCACAAGGAACTACAAAAGGTCGTGAATGTAGCCCAATCCATCACACAAACCAGCCTCCCATCCATTGACTCTGTCTACACTTCCCACTGCCTTGGAAAAGCAGCCAGCATAATTAAGGACCCCACGCACCCCAGCCATTCTCGCTTCCACCTTCTTCCATCAGGAAAAAGATACAAAAGTCTGAGGTCACGTACCAACTGACTCAAGAACAGCTTCTTCCCTGCTGCTGTCAGACTTTTGAATGGACTTACCTTGCATTAAGTTGATCTTTCTCTACACCCTAGCTATGACTCTAACACTACATTCTGCGCGGTCCATATCCCTCTATTCCCTGCCTATTCATGTATCTATCCAGATACCTCTGGAACGTTGTTATAGAATCTGCTTCCGCCACCTCGTCCGGCAGCCCGTTCCAGGCATTCACCACCCTCTGTGTGAGAAACTTGCCCCTTACATCTCTTTCAAACTCTCCCCCTCTCACTCTCAATCTATGCCCCTGAGTAACTGACCCTTCAACCCTGGGAGGAAGACTCTGACTATCCACTCTATCCAAGCCTGACATAATCTTGTAAACCTCAATCAGGATCCCCCTCATCCTCCGATGCTCCAATGAAAACAATCCAAGTTTGTTCAACCTTTCCTCATAGTCCAAATCCTCCAAACCAAGCAACATCCTGGTATATCTCTTCTGCATCCTTTCCAATGCATCAACATCCTTCTGGTAGTATGGTGACCAGAATTGTACACAATATTCCAAATGCAGCCTAACCAAAGTCTTATACAGCTGCAATGTGATTTTCCAATTCCTATACTCAACTCCCCAACTGATGAAGGCCAGCATGTCATACACCTTCCTTTGTTCACCTGAGTTGCCACCTTCAGGGAACTGTGGATTTGATTTGATTTGATTTATTATTGTTACATGTGTTGGTATACAGTGGAAAGTATTGTTTCTTGCACACTATACAGACAAAGCATACCGTTCATAGAGAAGGAAAGGAGAGAACGCAGAGTGCAGTGTTACAGTCATAGCTAGGGTGTAGAGAAAGATCAACTTAATGCGAGGTAGGTCCATTCAAAAGTCTGATGGTAGTTGAGAAGAAGCTGTTCTTGAGTCGGTTGGTACGTGACCTCAGACTTATGTTTCTTTTTCCCAACAGAAGATGGTGGAAGAGTGAGCGTCTGGGGCGCATGAGGTCCTTAATTATGAAGAGATTGAACTAGAGCATTGTTAAAGAGCTTAAAAGAATTAGAATGAAGCTTTAGAAGCACAGAATGAGAGTAAAAGATACAATGAGAAGGTATGCTGGGCACAGCTCACAAGAAGTCGCCTCACTCCAGCGCCATCTTGGGAAACCCTGTAGATCTGCACACCTAGATCCCTCTGTATGCTAACATTTCAAGGGGCATCACCATTTACTGAATACTTTCCTTCTAGAGTAGACCTTCCAAATCACATCACCTCACACGTGTCCGGGTTAAATTCCATCTGCCATCTTTCGGCCTGGTCTCCAGCCCTTCTCCAATTCTCCATGGGAAACAAGGACCGAGTTCAGCCATCGCTACAACAAAGAAAACACTAAATCCCCTTGACAGGGAAACAGATGAGAAGCCTTTACCTATTGACCAAAGAGAATAGCTAACACTTATCACAGAATCATAAATCACAAGCGCTATAAATTATAAATAACTGGTCAAGGATAAATCAAACAGAGTCAAGATTTATAAGATTGTGTTTCAGTAAAGATAGATTTTTACCTGTGGGGTTTGATGAAAGAATCTGATGTTTTTATTGTAATTAATTGTCTTAAGTTACTTCCTCCAGACACAAGATAATCTATACAATGTACAGAAACAGTGTTATATTAGAAAATGTGTTGCTAGGGGACCAGTGAGTCAGAACATATTTCTTCTGCCTCCAGGACATGGCTTCACTTCGAGTCAGAATGATGGGATGTTTGTCTTTTCGATCTGTCATTCATAAGAGACTTAAGTGAAATGAGGCTGGAACAGTTTCCAGCCAGTTCCCAGTGGGCAGTTGTCTAGAGCTGTAATGTTGCCTGTAACTGGGAAATAAGTGGCTAAAAGCGTCAGAATGAGTCAACACCAAACTGGTGAGAGACTGCAACAGAAGTTCCTATAATCTTCCCAGTGATGGCGAGAGTCCAGAACTAGGGGTTATAGTTTGAAGATAAGGGGTAAACCGTTTAGATCCGAGGTGAGGAGAAATCTCTTCACCCAGAGGGTGGTGAATGTGTGGAATTCACTCCCACAGAAAGTAGTTGAGGCCAAAACGTTATCTGATTTCGAGAAAAAATTAGATATAGCTCACGAGGCTAAACGGATCATGGGATATGGAGAGGAAGAGGGGAAATCAGGATATCGAATTTGATAATCAGCCATGATTGCCGTATGAGGAACGGTTGGGGACTCCGGGTCTGTACTTGTCGGAGTTAGAAAAATGAGGGGGGATCTTATTGAAACTTACAGGATGCTGCGAGGCCTGGATAGAGTGGACGTGGAGAGGATGTTTCCGTTAGTAGGAAAAGCTCGAACCAGAGGGCACAACCTCAGACTAAAGGGATGATCCTATAGAACAGAGCTGAGGAGGAATTTCTTCAGCCAGAGAGTGGTGGAACTCTTTGCCGCAGAAGGCTGTGGAGGCCAGGACATTGAGTGTCTTTAAGACAGAAATAGATAGGTTCTTGATTAATAAGGGGATTGGGGTTATGGGGAAAAGGCAGGAGAATGGGGATGAGAAAGATATCAGCCATGATTGAATGGCACAGCAGATTCGATGGGCCAAGTGGCCTAATTCTGCTCTTATGTCTTATAATCTTATGATCAAAATGAATGGCAGAGGAGGCTCAAAGGGCCAAATGGCCTACTCCTGCTTCTAATTTCTATGTAACAAATGATCAGAAAATATTAATAAACTTAGAGGGTGAACATATAATTGTTAAATGAATTTCAAAGTGGATGTGTGTGAGGTATTGAAGAAAGATAAGGAGGTCACATATTATTCTGAAAATAAGCTAAATAGGGTAGAAGGAAGAGTAGAATTTGGGAATACAAATACGCTAATCACTGAAAAGGAGCGACAGAGGTTTATTTCAAAAGGGATAGAATTCTAAAGTGGAGAAGTTGTGCTGAATTTGTAAGGGACACTGGTTAGTGCTGTGACCAGTTCTGGTCGCCATGTTATAAAAAGGATGGAAAGAGGCTGGAGACGGTGACGTTGACAGCCGAACTGCAACGTCATACCAGTCAGGAGAAGATGAATGGACTGGGACTCCTTCCTCGTGTGGAGAGGAGACTGAGAAGGGATCTCGAAATTTCTGGATAAAAACAAATTGCTGGAATCTGAAACCAATGCTGGAAAACCTCAGCAGGTCTGGCAGCATCTGTAAGGAGAGAAAAGAGCTGATGTTTCGAGTCCAGACGAACTTTTGTCAAAGATTTGTCAAAGCTTTTGAATCCGGGCGACCGCTTTGACAAAGGGTCATCTGGACTCAAAACATCAGCTCTTTTCCCTCCTTACAGGTGCTGCCAGACCTGCTGAGATTTTCCAGCATTTTCCCTTCTGGTTTCTTTAAAATTCTACAAGTTTGGGATGGAGTGGACACAGGGAGACAGTTTCCTCTTGTGAGAAGGAGCAGAACGAGAGACCATCGATATGAGGTAGTCATCAAGACATCCAGTGGGGAGTTCAGAAGGATAGAGTTTAAGAAGAATAAGAGTTTAAGAGCAAGGGGGTTGTGCTGGAGCTGTGGTTAGGCCACAGTGAGAGTATTGTGCGCAGTTCTGGAGTCCACATGATAGCAGGGATGTGCTAGCACAGGAAAAGGGTGCACAGGAGAATTACCTAGGCTGGAGTGTTTTAGTTATGAAGAGAGATTGGATAGATGGGGGTTGTTTTCCTTGGAGCAGAGGAGACTGAACATAGAACATAGAACGTAGAACATTACAGTACAGTACAGACCCTTCAGCCCTCGATGTTGTGCCGACCAGTGGAACCAAACTAATGACCCTCTAACCTAAACTATTCCAATGTTATCCATATGCCTATCCAATGACCACTTGAATGCCCTTAAGGAGGGCACTGAGGGAGGGTGTGATTGAGATAGAACCTAGAACACTACAGCACAAACAGGCCCTACGACCCACTAGTTGCGCCGATCACTTCTATACCTACTTCTGTATCAAATTATGAGGGACACGGGTAGTGGAGGCAGGAAGAAACTTTTCCCCTTGGTGGAGGGATCAAGACTACAGGTATAGATTGAAGATAAGGAGCACAAGGCTCAGAAGGGTTTTGAGGGAAAATTTTTTCACCCACAGCAGAGTGGGAGTCTGGAGCTTACTGCCTGAAAAGGTGGCGAAGGCAGAGACCCTCATAACATTTCAGAGGTATTTAGATGCGCACTTGCAATGCCGAGGCTATGGGCCAAGTTTGGAAAATGGATAATGAAGTGACGTCTTTGACCAGCACAGACGCGATGGGCCAAAGGGACTTTTTCTGTGCTGTGGAGCTCTATTTTTTCCAGCAGAGTGAGCAGAATGTGAAACTCACTCCCGCAGGGGGTGGCTGAAGGGAATAGTATCGATGTATTTAAGGGGAGGCTGGATAGACAGCTGAGAGAGATGGGAATCGAGGGTTAGGACGATAGATGTGGATGAGGAAAGATGGGAGAAGGCCGGAATGGAGCGTAGACTCTGGCATGGATTGGCTGGGACGAATGGACTGTCTTTCTTGTATATCCTAGATGATTGTACGGAGAAAAGGGCTAACATATTGCTAAAATCAAACAACCATGCTTCTTTCCATCTGCGTCCCTTGGCGAGTGGTTCCTGGGCACGGATGGTGGGGGTTGGTGGGGGGGAGCAGGGGGCGGTGGGGGTAAAGGGGAAGGGAGGGAGGGTGAGTGGTGAAGTGGGGGGGCTGGTGGAGGGGAGGGAGGGTGATGCCCAACAAGACAAAGCTTTTTAAACCATCTTGCCCTTTGCTCTCTCTCTCACTTAAGCCTCATCACATCACACTCACCTTGACAAATCACTGCTGCTTTTCAGGAGCGACCCATCTGTCGCTCCATGGCCCCGTCGCTAAGTGTTAACGCGCCTCCTCCTTCCCCACTTCCTCCAGTTCACAGAAATTTCAGACTGAAATCGCATGCAGTTTTTTAAATTAGTATCACAAATAGGCTTACATTAACACTGCAATGAAGTTACTGTGGAATTCCCCTAGTCGCCGCACTCTGGCGCTTGTTTGCATATCATAAAATAGAATCATAGAATCCCCACAGTGCAGAAGGAGGCCATTTGGCCCATCAAGTTTGCACCGACCACAATCCAACCCAGGCCCTATCCCCATGACATCCCACAGTTACCCAGCTAATCCTGCTGCCACTTATGGCAACTCAGCATGGCCAACTCCACCTAACCTGCACATCTTTGAACTGTGGGAGGAAACTGGAGCACCCAGAGGAAACCCACGCAGGCACGGGGAGAATGTGCAAACTCCACACAGACAGTGACCCAAGCTGGGGATTGAACCCGGGTCCCTGGCCCTGTGAGACAGCAGTGCTAACCCACCGTGCCACCCAATGCAGGAGCGATCCCAGAACGGGACTCAATTCTCATTTTGACGGATTAGTTTAGTGACCTTAGCATTTTTACACTTTACGCACTGAACAAAGAAAATTACAGCACAGGAACAGGCCCTTCGGCCCTCCAAGCCTGCACCAACCATGCTGCCCAGCTAAACTAAAACCCCTACCCTTATGGGGACCATATCCCTCTATTCCTATCCTATTCATGTAGTTGTCAAGATGCTCCTTAAAAGTCATTATCGTATCCACTTCCACTACCTCTCCTGGCAGCGAGTTCCAGGCACCCACCACCCTCTGTGTAAAGAAGTCTTGCCTCGTACACCTTCTTTAAACCTTGCCCCTTGCACCTTCAACCTGCCCCTTGGTAAGTGACTCTTTCACCCTGGGAAAAAGCTTCTGACTGTCCATGCCTCTCATAATCTTGTAGATTTCTATCAGGTCGCCCCTCAACCTCTGTCATTCCAGTGACAACAAACCAAGTTTCTCCAACCTCTCCTCATAGCTCTGGGGCTCACAGAACCATAGAATCCCTACAGTGTAGCAAGAGGCCATTGGGCCCATCGAGCCTGCGCCGACTCTCCGCAAGAGCAATTGACCCACAAGATGTGAGGCCACCGTATTCCTTCCTCCCTCACCCCTGCCCTCCCTGGTCCTGCTGCTCCTCCTGGTTACGGATCTTCGATGGCAAGCATCGCTCTCGTTCAGCAAGTGAGAGCAAGAAATCCTGTGCAAGCGTTCCTCCCATTCCACTCGGCAAGCGTGCCTCACTGGGGAAAACACTTCCCAAAGCAGCCAAGGAAACTTAGCCAGGAAGCAACCCAGCTAGCTAACACAAGGTGAACCTGTCCCTGTTCCCCAGTCTCTGCACCAGTTTAAAATCGTTTATCGCAACATCTCTTAGCTTCGATCTATCAACATTTTCTGTTTATTTTAGGCTTTCCAAAGCAGTATTCTGCTTTGCTCTTGGTGAAATTCGCATTGTTTAGCCATCAGTGAACCCCGAGATCTTCCAACAGTAACCAGGGTTATGGGGAGAAAGTGGGAAAGTGGAACTGATCCACTTCAGATCAGCCATGATCTTATTGAATGGCGGGGCAGGCTCGAAGGGCTAGATGACCTACTCCTGCTCCTATTTCTTATGTCCTTATGACCTACTCAGGATGGAAAGTATTGAACATTGGATTAAATTACCTGAAAACACATTCCATTATGTCAGTGTTTGGTCAATGGAAAAGGGGGATTTTATGCTTCAAGTAGGCAGTACCCCGGCCTCTGAAACAGCAACTCTGGGTTCGAATCCCACTCCCGGACTCACCAGACCCACAGCAGCATTCATGGTATAACTGAAGTGGGTTAACAATCAGCTTGCAGACTCTTCAGAAGGGAGAAACCCGTGAGTGACGATACAAAACAAACAAACATTAATCCAACACCTCCTAGGCTGCATCCAAAACATGACAGCTCCGGAATAATCATCTTCAAAGGTACCAGCAAAGAATGGTGTCTCGTGTAAGGAAGCATCTGTCTCCACAATGTCCAAGTGACTGAAGCCAGTGAGATGATCACAATGAAAGAGGAAGAGCCAAAATACCTGACAATCAACACAGGCAGCGAAATCCCCGCTGTGTTGGCCTGTGTTCAGTGTGGAAGCTGGGCCAGAAAATCACAGGTCCCACCACGCAGCGTATCCCAGAATTCAGGGAATATTGAACGAATGGACAGAGCAGCATCTTTTACACAGAGAAAAAGGTATCAAAGCCCAACAGTATTGCAGAGCGTGTGTTAGCGCAGATTGGTGCCAGTTTAATTTGAGCGACAACATTGCGAAAACTGGCACTCGGAGAATTGCATGATTCCCGGTGGAAAGTTGCGACAAAATGAAACCTTAACACAATCAGCCTTGCTTTTGTACACATAGTTTGGAGCTATAACCATAATTCCAACTCTTCATACTGCCCAAACGACAATAAGATGTCAGAGCAGAGCATGTAATCTCTTTCTCAACAGCTCAGATAATGCCAGTCCATTATAGGCATATTACTACTTTAATTTAGTCCAGGAGCAGGGATGTGTTGTTGCAATTACACAGGGCCTTGGCGAGGCCACACCTCGAGTATTGTGTCCCTTTCTGAGGAAGGATGTTCTTGCTCTCGAGGGAGTGCAGCAAAGGTTTACCAGGCTGATCCCGGGGATGGTGGGACTGAGGAGAGATTGACGAGGTTAGGATTGTTTTCGCTGGAGTTCAGACGAATGAAGGGGGAATCTCATAGAGACTTATAAAATTCTAACAGGATTAGCCAGGGTAGATGCAGGGAGGGTGTTCCCAATGGTGGGGGAGTCCAGAACCAGGGATCACAGTCTGAGGGTTCGGGGTAGACCGTTTAGGATGGAGGTGAGGAGACATTTCTTCACCCAAAGAGTGGTGAGCCTGTGGAATTCATTACCACAGGAATTAGTTGATGCCAAAATATTGAATGTATTCAAGAGGCAGCTGGAAATAGCGTGGGGCAAATGGGATCAAAGGTTATGGGAAGGTTATGGGCAGGATTAGACTATTGAGTTGGATGATCAGCCATGATGGCGATGAATGGCGGAGCAGGCTCGAAGGGCCAAATGGCCTCCTCCTGCTCCTATCTTCTATGTTGCTATATAATTTCATAGATAATGTACAAAAAGCATCTAAAATATAACCAATAATTTCATTTCACAGCCTCAAATATACAATAAAATAAGCAGCACTGAACAAACTGCATACAGGTAACCCCCAGAGATCCATTTCTGCAAAATACGCAAGTGTCAAAGATTTTATGTATGTTTCTATTAAACTCTCCACAGGGAGATAAGCCCATCATTAACACTGCAAGTACATTTTCAATGATATCATAGAACCCCTACAGTGCAGAAGGAGATCATTCAGCCCATCAAGTTTGCAGCCAACTCTCTGACAGAGCATTTACCCAGGCCCACCCTCACCCTATCCCTTAACCCCGTGTATTTACTCTCCTAATCTAAGAGGGCATTTAGCATGGCCAATCCCCCTAACCTGCACATCTTTGGGAGTGTGGGAGGAAACCGGAGCACCCGGAGGAAATCCATGCAGACACGGGGAGAATGTGCAAACTCCACACAGACAGTGACCTAAGTGGGAATCGAACCCAGGGTCCCTGGCACTGTGAGGCAGCAATGCTAACCACTGTGCTACCATACCCACCACAATATGATGATTATTTAAATGATTCAAGTAACCCCTCTTGCCCAGAGGGAGAACAGTTAAAAGTGTAAGTCATAGAACCTACAGGGTAGAAGGAGGCCATTTGGTCAATCAAGCCTGCACTGGGGGCAATCCCACCCAGGTCCGATCCCCATAATCCCACATATTTACCTCCTGATCCCCCTGACACTAAGGGGCAATTTAGCATGGCCAATCAACCTAACCTGCACACCTTTGGAGTGTGGGAGGAAACTGGAGCACCCGGAGGAAACCCACGCAGACACGGGGAGAATGTGCAGACTCCACACAGACAGTGATCTGAGGCTGGGATCGAAACCGGGTCCTTGGCACTGTGAGGCAGCAGTGCTAACCACTGTGGTGGTCAGTAGTTGTGTCACCTGATTCCTTCAGATGTAAATTGTTGTGGGAATGTTTTTTAAATATCATTTTAAATTGAATTTTTTTCCTTATTTTCCTTTCTGCCTCTGTCTTTCTCTCTGTCTTAAACGAGTCTTTCGTGGCAAATCCTTATTACTCTTTCTGTACCTGTTTTGACACTTATTCACCTCCTCTAATTCATCCTGCTCTTTTTCTCTGCATGTTTTTCAAACCTTTTATCTCATTGCTCAGTGTCATTAATTGTACCAGTGTTCCCTCAGCTGCCAGATACTGTCTTGCTCTCACTGTGCTGTTATTAGCTCACACTTCCAATAACTTCTGCGGGAATTTTTTGTTAAATCTTAATGTGCGCCAGCAAGTCTAGCTAACAAGATTAGCTTGAGCAATGCTTCTCTCCAGCACACTCAGGGCTAATGCATCACTGCTGCAGACAGATGGACTGATTGGCTTGTAAAGGCCATACTTACAAAGAAAGGTAAAGGCTCTTTCCGGAGGAAGCTTTCCTGTTTTCTGTCTTTGTGTCAGAACCAGCAACAACCAGGGCAACAACTACAAAGTCACCCTTGTCCTGAAGCTACACTTCAAACTGGAAAAACCAGAAGACAAACACGGGACAGAGTACCCTTCGTCGTCCAGTACTTCCCCGGAGCGGAGAAGCTACGACATTTTCTCCGGAGTCTTCAACATATCATTGATGAAGACGAACATCTCGCCAGGGCCATCCCCACACCCCCACTTCTTGCCTTCAAACAACCGCACAACCTCAAATAGACCATTGTCCACAGCAAATGACCCAGTCTTCAGGAGAACGGTGACCACAACACCACACAACCCTGCCACAGCAACCTCTGCAAGACATGCCGGATCATCGACATGGATGCCATCATCTCACGTGAGAACGCCATCCACCAGGTACACAGTACATACTCTCGCAACTCAGCCAATGTTGTCTACTTGATACACTGCAGGAAAGGATGTCCCGAAGCATGGTACATTGGGGAGACCATGCAGACGCTACGACAACGGATGAATGAACATCGCTCGACAATCACCAGGCAAGACTGTTCCCTTCCTGTTGGCAAACACTTCAGCGGTCATGGGCATTCAGGCTCTGATCTTCGGGTAAGTGTTCTCCAAGGCAGCCTTCACGACACACGACAGCGCAGAGTCGCTGAGCAGAGACTGATAGCCAAGTTCCGCACACATGAGGACGGTCTCAACAAGGACCTTGGGTTCATGTCGTACTATCTGTAACCCCCGTGACTTGCCTGGGTTTGTAAAATCTCACTTACTGTCCTGTCTGGAGACAATACACATCTCTTTAATCTATGCTTAATGCTATCTCCACTCACATTGTCTGCATCTTTAAGACTTGAATAGCAGATTAGCTGCAAAGATTTGCATCCTAATCAGTATTCTGTAAACTGCCTTTATATGTGTCTTTATATGCCCTTCTCAGAATCTTTCACACACCTGAAAAGGAACACCGTTTCCAAAAGCTTGTGGGATTACTGTCAAATAAATCAGTTGGATTTTAACCTGGTTTTGTGAGACTTCTTACTGTGTTTACCCCAGTCCAACACCAGCATCTCCACATCTTGAAAACTATGGTCAGACAGCGAAGATTGCAGGTTAAGCAAGACCTCATAGAAACTTCTCTCATAGGAACAGGGTAGATTCGGAAAGAATGTTCCCAATGAAGGGGGAAATCCAGAACTAGTTTGAGGATAAGGGGCAAAGCTTTTCGAACTGAGGTGAGCAGGAACGTCTTCATCCAGAGAGTGGTGAATTTACAGTCGCTGAAACACTAGCCCGGATTAGTGAAGCCTGTAAAATCCTGCCTGAGGCCGATGGAGAATGCCATTTGGCGAGCCTCGCCCACCCCCAATTCCAGGGTGGGCGCGCCAGTAGAATTCCAGCCACTGTGTGATCTCCAGAAGAAAATAGATAAAGCTCTTGGGTTTAAAGGGATCAAGGGATATGAGGGGGGAGAGGAGGTGGCGGGGGAGGGGAAATATTGAATTTGATAATCAGCCATGATCAAAATGAATGGCCAAGCAGGCTCGAAGGGCCAAATGGACTACTTCCACTTCTAGTTTCTATGTTTAATACAGAAAGGCACTGCAAGATGAATAACTTTCCCACAGTCCATACGGGACAAAGGTATATGAGTGATATAAATAAAGCACATAGAGCAGATCTCATCCTCTGCAGAATCCACTATTGTTCCTTGCACCCCCACATTAACTCAATTCCCCACTATCTCCAGAATTTCTTTGTGTCTTCCACAGTATTTCTTTCATAACATTGCCATTTCCTTGTTCCCCATTATAATTCCTCCCGTTTCTGCCTTTGACAGCTGTCAAGTTAATCTTTCACCAACTCAAAAGCATGAAAGCATTCGAAAGGAAATTATTGTCTTATTGCAGTTTGAGATTTTCCAGACAGGTGAAATAGTGACGGGATTTACCAGCCCTGCCCACTCCAAGGCCAGAAAATCCCACCCAAGTGTTACCTTTGCATGGTCCGTGTCCCGCCTGCTGTCATTCCCATGGTGGGCAGGATGGGAAAATTCTGCCCTATATATTTACTGTGCTGAGGTCCCTGGATGATATTGTCTGATACAAGCTACAGATCTATGGAAATGGCAAAATAAAGGCAGGGGTAAGGCCTCATCCTGCCTGAGAAGCCGGCAGCACAGCGCTGAGTGCGCCACTGCACATGCACCGATCTGTCAGTGCGGCAATCAGCGCATTGGCCCCCCCCCCAGCATCGCCAGCCTCCCGATTGCTTGCTCTGATCGCAGGTCAGCCCCACAATCCCTCCTGATCACTATCATTCCAGACACTCCAACCCTCCATCTCTGGCCTACCAGACCACCTCCCCTCTGCCAGGGCCAGACCCGATCTACCCCCCCCACCCCCTGATGACCAGGCCCTGATCCCCTCCCCCAGCCTGCCCCAAACATCCACATGGCCAGCGCCGACCCTGTCCTGATGAGCAGGACCCAATCTCCACCCCACTCCAGCCTGCCCCGATCTCTGCCCCCAGCCAGCCCCTCCATGGCCAGCCCCACCCTGATGGCCAGTCCTGATCACTTCCCAGTAGGTCCCACCCTCCAGTATGCTGTGCTAACTCTGACCCTAACCCCTTAACACTGCCCGGAGTCTGGTGGACAAGGTTTTAAGCTCAGAAGCTCCCTCCCTCTCCACTTCCTCTCTTTCATTTATTTAAGATGCTTCTCAAAACCAACCTCCCAAGATCAAGGTTTTGCCCAACTGCCTTAACATAGTCTTCTGTGGCACAGTATCAACACTGTAACATTCCCGTGAAGCTCCTTGGAGCTCATTGCTACATTAAGGGTGCTTTATGAATACAAAGCTGTTCTCCTTCTAAATTCTGTCCTGGGCACGTTATGCCTCCCTCACCTTTCTTTATCAACCGGTAGGTATTGGAGTCCAGCTCCATTGCAAGGAGCTGGAATGGCAGCTGGTGTGAAATGATAGCGATCTGGAGCAGAATATCAGTTTTCATTCTGGAAACGACACCCCAACAGCCTAAAGCAGGAGTTTCGAGAAGTGCGGCAGAACATATTGCAACGTGGAAAGCTGTCACATTAAAGTGAAATGCAGCTGAGAAAGGCCAACAAGCCTGGAGGCTTCAGAGAGTTGGTCTACTGCTGTGTGAGTCCCCTAACCTGCACTAAAACAGTGAGACTGGCTGTAGTGTGGCAGCGTGTGGCGCGGTGATAATGGATTGGAACGCTGGAGAGGCCAGTACTCTGGGGAAAATGGGTCCAAATCCCACCAAAACTATTTAAATTCACTTAACAAAGCAGGTCTCAGTGATGGCAACCACAAAATTGTTGCATAAAAACTACAAAGGGTCACGAACGAAGCACAAACCAGCCTCCCAGCCATTGACTCTGTCTACACTTCCTGCTGCCTTGGCAAAGCAGACAGCATTATCAAGGACCCCATGTACCCGAGACATTCTCTCTTCCACCTTCTTCCGTCAGGAAAAAGATACAAAAGTCAGAGGTCACATACCAACTGACTGAATGGACCTACCTCGCATTAAGTTGATCTTTCTCTACACCCTAGCTATGACTGTAACACTACATTCTGCACTCTCTCCTTTCCTTCTCTATGAATGGTATGCTTTGTCAGTGTAGTGCGCAAGAAAGAATACTTTTCACTGCTGACTTGTGTGATGACTTCAGTCAGGCTAATGAGGTTGGCCTGCTAGAGTACGAGCTCCCTGATGAGCCCTAATTGATGATCCAATTAGGGATCCTCGTGCTCCCTATTTAAAGCCGGTATGTCAGTCTCTCTGCCTGCTGTAGCAGGAAGCAACTTGGAGAGAGACCCTGTCATGTAATATTGTTGTAAATAAAGAAGCACTGGGTGACGGGACCTTTGCCCTCATGGAGCTATTTCCATATGTGGCAAATAATAAATCAAATCAAATCAAATCTGGTTCACTAATGTCTTTTAGGGAAGGAGATTTGCCATCCTTACCCAGTCTGACCTACACGTGAATCCAGAGACACAGTAATGTGGTTAGTGCTTAACTGTCCCCTGAAAAGGACAAGTGAGACTCTCAGCTGAAGGGAAATTAGGGATGGGCAATAAATCCTGGCCCTGTCAGTAATGTCGGCATCCCACGAGGGGATAAAACTAAACGGCGGATCCCAGCACAGAGTAGCTCATGGGTTTTTTTGGGTCAGTGCAGAACCTGCTCAGAAATACACATCTCCATTTCAAGGCAGCTGCTCGCTAACACTCCAGATAAATATCTTGAGAAAGTTATTAATTATTTCTTTGGCAAATCCAGCAAATGCAATTCTCTCGGCAAACATGCTGTGTAAAATGGATGGTGATATAATGCATCAACAGTTGGATTAAATGTGTTAATTGATTAAGTGAATGTTCTGAATTAGTTGCTGAGCCCAATGCTGTTTTTTCTTAAATGCACAAAATTCTACAGATAATGAAGAATTTAGCTTCATCTTCTGTTATTCATTTGAGGGACATGGGCGTCGCTGGCTGGGCCAGTATTTATTGCCCATCCCGAGTTTCCCTTGGGGGGCAGTTGAGAGTCAACCACATTGCTGTGGCTCTGGAGTCACATGAGCGAGGGGATTAAGGGTTATGGGGAGAGGGCGGGAATGTGGAACTGAGCCACGACAGATCAGCCATGATCTTATTGAATGGCGGGGCAGGCTCGAAGGGCTGGATGGCCTACTCCTGCTCCTATTTCTTATGTTCTTATGTTCTTATTTCCTTTCCTAAAGGACATTAGTGAACCAGATGGGTTTTTCCAACAATGGTTTCATGGTCATCAGTAGATTCTTAATTCCAGTTTTTACTGAATTCAAATTCTACCATCTGCCGTGGCGAGATTCGAACCAAGAGTATAGAATTATAGAATCCCTACAGTGCAGAAGGAGGCCATTAAGCCCATCTAGTTTGCACCAAACACAATCCCACCCAGTCTCTATTCCCTCAACCCCACATATTTATCCTGCTAATCCCCCTGACATTAAGGTCAATTTTAGCATGGCCAATCTACCTAACCCACACATTTTTGGAGTGTAAGAGGAAACCAGAGCACTTGGGGAGAACATGAAAACTCCATACAGACAGTGACCGAGTCCGGAATTGAACCCGGTTCCCTGGCACTGTGAGGCAGCAGTGCTAACCACTATGCCAGCCATCAGTAGATTCTTAATTCCAGATATTTTTTATTGAATTCAAACTCCATCACAGGCCGTGGCGGGATTTGAACCCCGGGTCCCCAGAACATTAGCTGAGTTTCTGGATAAACAGTCTAGCGATAATACCACTAGGCCATCGTCACCCCATATATGTAAACCTGATAAGGGCAGAATATTCTATCAATACCATTGAAATCATAGAATCATAGAACCCTACAGTGCAGAAAGAGGCCCTTCGGCCCATCGAGTCTGCACCGAACACAATCCCACCCAAGCCCTACCCCCATATCCCTACACATTATACCCACTAATCCCTCTAACCTACACATCCCTGGACACTAAGGGGCAATTTCTTAGCATGGCCAATCAACCTAACCCGCACATCTTTGGACTGTGGGAGGAAACCGGAGCACCCGGAGGAAACCCACGCAGACACGAGGAGAATGTGCAAACTCCACACAGACAGTGACCCGAGCCGGGA
Organism: Carcharhinus amblyrhynchos; assembly: GCF_965287045.1. Lineage (NCBI taxonomy): Eukaryota > Metazoa > Chordata > Chondrichthyes > Carcharhiniformes > Carcharhinidae > Carcharhinus > Carcharhinus amblyrhynchos. Next base: position 21,917,839 of record NC_137334.1, on the reverse strand, counting down.
ATCGAACCCAGGACCCTGGAGCTGTGAAGCAGCAGTGCTAACCACTGTGCTACCATGCCGCCCCAAATCGATTACAAACAGTAAAAACTGAAATCCATTACACATTACAGGAGCTGGAAACTTACTGTAAAAGTTGTAGAAGGCAAATCAAGGAATATGCTGTGTTAATCAAACATTCAAACTGATTTGATTTGATTTATTATTGTCACATGTATTGGGATACAGTGAAAAGTATCAGGGGTGATTCTCGCAGCCCGCTACTCCAGCAGTGCAATGGGCATCACCATTTAGCGGCTCCTTGCTGGGCGCCATGGACTCCATGCATCTCCCAGATGAAGATTTGTAGGGGATGAATCTTTGGGTTCGCTAATGTCTCCAAGTGGGGTTTACAACAACTCCCCACTAACGGAGAGCAGGCCTGACAGCACTGGAGTGAAGGGAAGCCATGGAGACCCCCTCAGGAGGTTGGCAGGATAAGGGGGAGTTTGCCCCCTGGGCAGTGCCAGACTGCCAGTGCCAGCTGGCCCCCTGATGTGTCTTGGCACTGCCAATGGGGAGCACGCCAGAGGAGACAGAGCCTGTTGGGGGAGGGGCGAGCAGTGGGTGTGGGGTGCACAGGGTTTGCTGTCAGAGGGAGGGAAGGGGGTGATTGGGGCTGGACATCTGGTGGGGGGGGGGAATCGAGGGGCCAGGGTGGAATTGAGGCAGGCCACGGGGGACATCAGGGCTGGCCCAGAGAGGCCTGGGAGGCCATCGATTGTGGGCTGGCGGGGCGGAAAGGCAGCAATGGGGCAGGGGGCAGGCCAGCGATCGGGAGGCCAGAAGTGTGGGACTACTGTGCATGCCCCAATCTCGGTGCTAACAGATCGGTGCATGTGCAGTGGCGCACTCAGCGCTATGCCGCCGGGTTCTGCAGCAGGGATTGGTCCCATCCACAGATTTTCACACTAGGGCATTCTGCAATACTCAGAGTGTGGGAGATTCATTTTGAAATTCCCGTTTTAAAAAAGAACTGGGAGTTATTCCAGTTTTTACGCAAATTCGACACAAACTTTTTTGGGAGAACTCCTCCATTGTTTCTTGCAGACTAAGCATGCCATTCATAGTGTACATGAGGAGAAGGAAATGAGGAAGTGCAGAATGTAGTATTACATTCATAGCTAGGGTGTAGAGAAAAATCAACTTAATGCAAGGTAGGTCCATTCAAAAGTCTGACAGCAGCAGGGAAGAAGCTGTTCTTGAGATGGTTGCGACATGATCTCAGACTTTTGTATCTTTCTCCTGATGGAAGAAGATGGAAAAGAGAATGTCCGGGGTGGTGGAGCCCTTGATTGTGTTGGCTGCTTTTCCCGAGGCAGCGGGAAGTATAGGCAGAGACAATGGATGGGAGGCTGGTTTGCGTGATGGACTGAGCTTTTGTAGTTTCTTGCGGTCTTGGACAGAGCAGGAGCCATACCAAGCTGTGATACAACTGTAAAAGTTGGTACGAATCATCATGGACATGCCAAATTTCCTTTGTTTCCTGAGAAAGTAGAGGCATTGGTGGGCTTTCTTAACTGTAGTGTTGGCATGGGAGGAACCAGGACAGGTTGTTGGTGATCTAGACATCTAGAAACCTGGAGCTCTCAACCATTTCTACTTCATCCCCATTGATGTAGACAGGGACATGTTCTCCTTTGCATTTCCTGAAGTCAATGATAATCTCCTTCGTTTAGTTGACATCGAGGGAGAGATATTGTCGTTGCACCATTTACAGTGTTTTATAGACTCATTGAAACAGAGAATAGGAGGCCAGGCAGTCGCTGCTGGCTCTATGCAGGGATGATTAAGCTCATCCCATCCCTCTCCCTTTCCTATCGGAGCTGTAATCCAAATCCCTTTCTCCACCACGCTCTCGGGAGGAGGGATAAGGGCACAAAGCTGAAACTATTGAGACCTTACAGTGCAGGAAGAGGCCTTCCTGTTCATTGAGTCTACACTCACTCTCCAAAAGGGCTCACATCTCCACTCCATCCCTGCAACCCTAACATTTACCATGGCTCATCCACCTAACTGTGGGAGGAAAGCGGAACAGCCAGGCAGACACAGGGAGAATGTGCCAACTCCGCACAGGCAGTGACCCTAGGCTGGAATCAAACTGTTCTGCTCAGCACAGGGGAGAGCATGGTAGCACTGTGGTTAGCTCGGGTCACTGTCTATGCGGAGTTTGCACATTCTCCTCGTATCTACGTGAGTTTCCTCTGGGTGCTCCAGTTTCCTCCCAAACTCCGAAAGATGTGCTGGGGAGCTGGATTGGCCATGCTAAATTACCCTTTATTGTCCAAAGATGTGTAGGTTAGGTGGATTGGCCATGCTAAATTGTCCCTTAGTGTCCAAAGATGTGCAGGTTAGGAGGATTGGCCATGCTAAATTGCCCCTTAGTGTCCAAAGTTATGTAAGTTAGGTGGATTGGCCATGCTAAATTGTCCCTGAGTGTCCAAAGATGTGTAGGTTAGGTGGATTGGCCATGCTAAATTATCCCTTAGTGTCCAAAGTTATGCAGGTTAGGTGGATTGGCCATGCTAAATTGTCCCTTAGTGTCCAAAGACGTGCAGGTTCGGTGGATTGGCCATGCTAAATTGCCCCTTAGTGTCCAAAGTTATGTAAGTTAGGTGGATTGGCCATGCTAAATTATCCCTTAGTGTCCAAAGATGTGTAGGTTAGGTGGATTGGCCATGCTAAGTTGTCCGTTAGTGTCCAAAGTTATGCAGGTTAGGTGGATTGGTCATGCTAAATTGTCCCTTAGCATCCAAAGTTGTGCAGGTTAAGTGGATTGGCCATGCTAAATGTGTGGGGTTACGGGGATAGGGTGCGATAGAGGGCCTGGATAAGATACTCCGTCAGAGACTGGATGCAGACACGATGGGCTGAATGGCCCCCTTCTGCACTGTAGGAGTTCTGTGGTTCAATGAGTTTGCGATATTTAATTGAGGATGTCTCAGCCTTTATTTGGCTGTTCCTTCTGAAACACTTAGAATTTAATTAATTACATCTAATTTTGTTAACTGGAAGTTCAGCAAGTTCCATCCAAATGCACACTGGCCGCAGCCTTCCATAATGAGCCTGCCGGCTGCATCTCCAGCTCCCGGTAAATATCGGAGACCATTGTGTTCTCCACTCCAACAATCAGACTGCACAAGAACAGCACTCACAGACTATGCTAACTGTAAGGTATACGTTCCTCGTGCATCTCAGATATCTAGCTTCTTTAAATGATTCAAGGGTCAATGCAAGTGTTGAAATGAAGCTAAATCAACAGTGTGAGAACCAGAGGTGCCAAGGGAATAGGTTTCCTGCCCAAATTTCCCTTAAAAAAGAAATTATTCTCCTGTCTAAAGATACATTCGCTTCACCCTCACCCAGGAGACAAGATCATCCAGAGGTATAGTTTATTTATTATGAGCTATGAGGAGAGGCTGAATAAACTGGGCTTGTACTCGTTGGAGTTTAGAAGAATGAGGGGAGATCTCATTGAGACGTATAAGATGATGAATGGGATGGATAGGATAGAGGTGGGGAGACTCTTCCCGCTCAGAAAGGACAGTAGGACTAGAGGGCACAGCCTCAAGATAAAGGGGGGGGGCGGTTTAGAACGGAGTTGAGGAGGAACTTCTTCACTCAAAGGGTGGTGAATCTCTGGAATTCTCTGCCCGTTGAAGTGGTGGAGGCTGCCTCGCTAAATATTTTTAAGACGCGGGTTGATGGGTTTTTGATAAGAGAGGGGATTAAGGGTTATGGGGAGAGGGCGGGAAAGTGGAACTGAGCCACGACAGATCAGCCATGATCTTATTGAATGGCGGGGCAGGCTCGAAGGGCTAGATGGCCTACTCCTGCTCCTATTTCTTATGTTCTTATGTTCTTATTATTGTACGAAGTCTCACAACACCAGGTCCAACAGGTGTATTTGGAATCACGAGCTTTCAGAGCTCTACTCCTTCCTCACATGAGTGGAGAGGTGTGTTCACAAACGTGGCATACATTGACAAAGACTCAATTGCAAGATAATAGCTGGAATGTGAGCCTTTACAGGTAATCAAGTCTTTACAGCTACAGACAGTGTGATCGGAGAGAGGGATAGTCATAGATTAAAGAGGAGTGGTTTGTCTCAAGCCAGGAAAGTTAGTAGGATTTGGGCGGCATGGTAGCACTGCGGTTAGCACTGCTGCTTCACAGCTCCAGGGACCTGGGTTCGATTCCCAGCTCGGGTCACTGTCTGTATGAAGTTTGCACATTCTCCTCGTGTCTGCATGGGTTTCCTCCGGGTGCTCCAGTTTCCTCCCACAGTCCAAAGATGTGCGGATTAGGTTGATTGGCCATGCTAAAATTGCCCCTTAGTGTCCTGAGGTGCGTAGGTTAGAGGAGTTAGTGGGTAAATATGTAGGGATATGGGGGTAGGGAATAGGGCCTGGGTCGGATTGTGGTCGGTGCAAATGGACTCTTTCTGCACTGTAGAGTTTCTATGACTCTGCAAGCCCAGGCCAAATGGTGGGGGTTACATGGAGTGTGACATGAACCCAAGATCCCAGTTGAGTCCGCCTTCTTACTGTGCCCACCCCAATCCAACACAGGTCTCTCCACATCATGGTTTATTGTCATAAGTAAGCTTACATTAACACTGCAATGAAGTTACTGTGAAAATCCCCTAGTCGCCACACTCCGGCACCTGTTCAGGTACACTGAGGGAGAATTTAGCATGGCCAATGCGCCCGAACCAGCACATCTTTCAGACTGTGGGAGGAAACTCATGCAGACACGGGGAGAATGTGCAGACTCCACATAGACAGTGACCCACGCCAGGAATCGAACCTGGAGCCCTAGAGCTGTGAGGCAGCGGTGCTAACCACTGTGCCATCAGAATAGGCTGTGAATGACACAAGAAAGCGAATGAACTGCAACATGCTGGAATTGAAAACACAACTCACATCACAGCTCAATCATTTCTGTTGCATTTCGTCTTGAGTTGAAAGATTCCCAGGCTGATGAAATACCAGCAACAACTCAAGTAATAAACTCTAACTGAATGAATCAGTTTGAAAGCCGCGCAGGCTCAGGTTTTAATTACAAGTCCCGGCGAAAAAAGTTCAAAAGCGCAAATTCGCAAGTCAAAAATTGTGAATGCCGAGACATAAGAACGAATTCCAAACCAAATTCCTAACAACTCTCCAGACCAATCATACAGTTAAAGTCAATTTATTAGTCACAAGTAAGGCTTACATTGACGCTGCAATGAAGTTACTGTGAAATTTCCCTAGTCATCACACTCCGGCGCCTGTTCAGGTCAATGCACCCTAACCAGCACATCTTTCGGACTGTGGGAAGAAACCGGAGCACCCGGAGGAGACGGGAAGAATGTGCAGACTCCACACAGATAGTGACCCAAGCCTTGACTGGAACCTGGGTCCCTGGCACTGTGAGGCAGCAGTGCTAACCACTGTGCCACCCTAACCAATTCTCTATTCGTGCTAATATATTATCTGCAGCTCCTTATGTAATGACCTAATTGTGCAGAGGAGGTTTACCAGGATGTTGCCTGGTATGGAAGGACTGGGATATGAGGAAAGATTGAACAAATTGGGGCTCTTTTCCCTTGAAAGACGCCGACTGAGGGGGGATCTAATAGAGGTATATAAGATTATGAAGGGTATAGATAGAGTAAACAGAGGTAAGCTATTTCCTATAATAGAGACACGTAGGACAAGGGGCCATGGACTTAAGGTGAGGGGAGAGCGGTACAACACAGATATTAGAGGGAGGTTTTTCACACAGAGGGTAGTGGGGGTATGGAATGCTCTGCCAAGTAAGGTGGTGGAGGCAAACACGCTAGAGTCATTTAAGAGTAACTTAGACAGGCATATGACTGAGTTGGAGGTGGGTGGATATAGGAGAACCTTTTAAATAAGGGTCATTAGCATTGGGGCGTCCCTGGTAATGTAAATGGGTATGGTATGATAATAATGTTTTTTTTTCTCTTTCATTCACAGGTTTTAAGTCGGTCCACCTCGTGTCCAACGAGGGGCATACAGACGATGGGTCGTACTGGGGCTGCTCTTGGTTGTTCGAGATTGGCCTAGTGCTTCATGTCATTAGTGTGTGCCTAAACTGGACCAGATACTGGGCAAGACGACAGCTCAGTGACTATCACTGATTGCTGTGCAGACACATGGATTTGGGCCGGTGTCTGTGGGAGTTTGCGCATTCTCCCCGTGCTTGCGTGGGTTTTCTCCGGGTGCTCCGGTTTCCTCCCACACCCCAAAGATGTGCTGTTAGGCTGATTGGCAGGAATAATTTGTCCCTAAATCAGTTTCTCTCAATCTGGATGGCCATAAAACATTAGATAGGGGTCATGGGTAGAGAGGTGGACTGGTGGTGTTGAGATGGCGGCGCGGGCTCGTTGGGCCGAAGGGCCTGTTTCCCGGGCTGACTTTGTTCTTTGTTCTTTGACCTTTTGCGTGGCACCTTATCAAATATCTTTTGGAGATGCCAGTACACTGAATCGATTGGTTGTCCTTTACTAACCTCCTGAGACCAGGGTCAATTTAGCATGGCCAATCAACCTAGCTTGAACATCTTTGGAATGTAGGAGGGAACCCATGCAGACACGGGGAGAACGTGCAGACTCCACACAGACAGTGACCCAAGCCGGGGAATTGAACCCGGGTCCCTGGCGCTGTGAGGGAGCAGTGCTACCCCACAGTGCCACCATGCCATCTGGATGTGACAACTCGAGACTACTGCTGTTCAATTTGAATGTTACCATTTTACTTTTACTGGGACACATGATGAATAAAAACAAAATAGACAACAACTAGGAGCCTCCTTCGTAGTTCCTGAACCCACACTGAATTGTATTTTATTTCAGATGTCACTTGGGGACAATGTTCTGCAGCTGTGCTGGATAATATTCAAAACTAAAAGCCATTTCTGTTCCAGATATTTCAGGAATGCCATCTGACCTTTCTGGAATTTATTCGTGGCTTTGTCTTAATTTTTGACGATGCAGATTTTCAGAGAAGAAAAATCCCTTGTTTGAAATGAATTCCTCTTAGCCGAGGATCAATTCAGAATCACCACCGCGCAGCCTGAGTCGCAAGAAGCAACCTGGAGGGAAGTAATTAAAGTTCCTGCTAAAGGAATGATGCCTCTGAGGCTCTGCTGCGAGATTTATTCCAGTGAATTATTTAATAGCCAACCCTTAGGAAGTTGACAGTACGGGTTCCACACTGAAAGTGCCTCTTGTGGTCTCCAGAAGTAACTAATCATGACCTTCCGACTCCCCAGGTGGCCCGGGCAGGAAGACACTCTGCAGACTGATTGATCCAACATTGTTAAAGCAATAGGAAGGAGGAAATGGAATCAAAGTGCATCCTGTCATAGGAATCCCAGCTAATAATGTCGCCTTTCAGTTCACTTTGACCATTTCGCCCACAATCTTGAGTTGACAAGGGTTTGTTTGGTACAGTGCCAGCTGGATATCTGTGCACTGACCATGACCTGGCCATTATTCTGACTCCCTGAATGTCTCTCACGCCCATGTGCACACATGAGCCCAGGGCTAGTGTTTCATTTGTTAATGTAATTAATTTGTGATACTTGATCTCGTTTTCAATGTACCCCAATCCATCACTCAAACCAGCTTCCCATCCATTGACTCTGTCTACACTTCCCGCTGCCTCAGCAAAGCAGCCAGCATAATTAAGGACCCCACACACCCCGGACATTCTCTCTTCCACCTTCATCCATCAGGAAAAAGATACAAAAGTCTGAGGTCACGTACCAACCGACTCAAGAACAGCTTCTTCCCTGCTGCTATCAGCCTTTTGAGTGGACTTACCTTGCATTAAGTTGATCTTTCTCTGCACCCCAGCTATGACTGTAATACTACATTCTGCACTCTCTTCTTTCCTTCTCTATGAATGGTATGCTTTGTATTTTTTGCGTGAGAAATAATACTTTTCACAGTATGTTAATACATGAGACAATAATAAATCAAATCAAGTCATAGCCCACGATAGTTACCCTTCTCTGTACACATTTGCTTTCTTGTAATGTTGTCCATTATTATGGGTATATTCCACAGTAAGGGTGTGTTCTAGGAAAGAGATGATTGATCACACAGTCTCCAGGATACTTACATTTCTCTCATTCTCCAGCGAGCCCATACTGTTTACTTGGCAGGATAGACTGCGTTGGCAGCCACTCAGTAAAGACACAGACTGCTGAGTTCAGTGTCCTGCCTAACTTGACCACAGCCTCATATTTTGTGAGTTGGACAGTCTTGAGTCCACAATGGATAATAATCCGAATACCTTCTCAAACACATGTGAGAGCTGAAGGTCGAAGAAACCAGATAGCAAGTCAACCTGACAACCTCTGACAATGCCAGACACATTGTTATTACCACTATTAATCTGCTCTCTTGCCTTCTGTTTCATAGCTATCATACGACCCGACAACTTGGAACATTGCCCAGCTATGCCTTGTACACAAAAAGCGGGGCAAATCCAACCTGGCTAACTTCTGCTCTATCAGTGCACATCATCAAGATGCCAGCATTCTCAAGCGGCACTAGCTCAGCAATAACCTGCTCACCGATACTCAGTTTGGGTTAGAATCCTGACAATGCAGAAGAGGCCATTTGGCCCATCGGAGAATCCTACCCCAGATCTTTCTCAGATACCATCAAGCTCCAAGGTGAGCTTCCGACATTTTTAAAGTATATAAATGAGACCACGTCATTACATTTTGTCTTGAGGGATATGATTCCAACAATAGTTAGAAAAATATGTCTTCACTGAGGGCTATGGTGAATGGCTTGTACGGCTCCTCCCTGTTGGTTTCTTCCTCTGTTTTCCAATCACAATCAACCCGCCTTGTATTACCCTCATCTCCTGGATGGATCTCACCCTCCTTTACCAGTGAGGATTACAGCGAGGGTGACCCTGAAGAGTTACCTGTAATGTGTTTGCCTCTGCTCTCCTGATTCCTGGTGCATGGAAAAGTTGATGTAAGCTTTCAACTTGGCTTCTGCATTGGCTGCTCTTAAATCAAAGAGTCATAGAGGTTTACAACATGGAACAGGCCCTTCAGCCCAACTTGTCCATGTCACCCTTATTTTCTTTTGAAACCCGTAAGCTAATCCCAATTGTCCGCATTTGGCCCATATCTCTCTATACCCATGGTACTCATGTAATTGTCTAAATGCTTTTTAAAAGATAAAATTGTACCCGCCTCTACTACTACCTCTGGCAGCTTGTTCCAGACACTCGTCACCCTCTGGACACTTTCGTATCTCTCCCCTCTCACCTTTAACCTACGTTTTAGACTCCCCTACCTTTGGGAAAAGATATTGACTATCTACCTTGTCTATGCCCCTCATTATTTTATAGACCTCTGTAAGGTCATCTCAGTGGAGAGACAAGAAATCCCACAAACAGAACAAAAATCCATCAAACATTTCTGTATTTTTTTCTTTATCCCTTCAAGGGATGTGGACGTCACTGGCAATATTTATTGCCCGTCCCCAGTTGTCTACGACCGAGTGTCTCGGAAGGCCATTTCAAAGAACAAAGAAAATTACAAACCAAAAGAGAAAATGCTGGAAAATCTCAGCAGGTCTGGCAGCATCTGTAAGGAGAGAAAAGAGTTGACGTTTTGAGTCCAGATGACCTGTTGTCAAAGCTAAAAGGCACAGAAAGGGGGAGATATTTGTACTGCAGGGGGAGGGAATGGAAGATGTATCATAGTCACAGAAACCAGGGACTGCTAATGGCAGCCCATAGCGAGAATAAAGGGTGTGTCAATACTAAGAAAGAAATGGAAAGCAAGTGAAGGTGGACATACAGAAAGCCTGATGGAGAGAAGAACAGTACTTCCTCAGGGTAGGCATTCCTGGAAGAAAAGTGGCAGTGAGTTAAACACTGGATAAAAGTAAATTATTGTGGATGCCGGAATCTGAAACCAAAAGAGAAAACGCTGGAAAATCTCAGCAGGTCTGGCAGCATCTGTAAGGAGAGAAAAGAGCTGACATTTCAAGTCCAGATGACTCTTTGTCAAAGCTAAAAGGCATAGAAAGTGGGAGATATTTAGAGAAATAGTCCTTCTGGCCCTCCAAACCTGCACCGACCATACGGCCCATCTGAACTAAATCCCATGTTACCTTCCAGGGACCATATCCCTCTATTCCCATTCTATTCATATATTTGTCAAGGCTTGATTTCCCTCTGGAACCTTGTTCACTTTGACATGGCCATGGATTGTGTCAGACTAAGTCTACAACTGCGTTCTCAGTCTAATGGGGCTGCTGCAGACTCTTAATGTCCATCTGAACCATTTGTAAATCACTATTGTATCTGCTTCCACTACCTCCCCCGGCAGCGAGTTCCAGGAATCCACCACCCTCTGCATAAAAACCTTGCCTCATACATCTCCTACCTTGCCCCTCGCACTTATAACCTATGCCATATTATAAAGGACAGTTAAGAGTTAACCACACTGCTGTGGGTCTGGAGTCACATGTGGGCCAGACCGAGTAAAGATGGCTGACTTCCTTCCCTAAAGGACATTAGTGAACCAGATGGGTTTTTCCAACAATCGAAATAGAGAGTTGCTTTCAATTCCAGAATTTTTATTCATCGAATTTTAAATCCACCAGCTGCGGCATTTGAAACAGTGTCACCCCGAACATTAACTTGAGCTCTGGATTGGTAATCCAATGACACAAGTCACCATCTTCCCCTCATTGCAGTCTTCTTTGCCTACTGGGTGGCACGGTGGCACAGTGGTTAGCTCTGCTGCCTCACAGCGCCAAGGACCAGGTTCAATTCCAGCCTCGGGTCACCGTCAGTGTGGAGTTTGCATGTTCTCTCCGTGTGTGTGTGGGTTTCCTCCAGGTTCTCTGGTTTCCTCCCACAGTCCAAGGATGTGTTGATTAGGTGGATTGGCCGTCGTAAATCGACACAAGTGTCAGGGGGATTAGCAGGATAAGTGTGTTGGGTTACAGGAATAGGGCTTGGGTGGGATTGTGGTCAGTGCAGAATCAATGGGCCGAATGGCCTCCTTCTGCACTGTTGGATTCTACGATTCTATGATTGTATTAGCTATAGATGTAATTGAACTTGCTCTGGACTACGTAAAAATAAAGTTTATTTATTAGTCACAAGTAAGGCTTACATTAACGCTGCAATGAAATTACTGTGAAAATCCCTAGTCACCACACTCCGGTGCCTGTTCAGGTCAATGCACCCAATCAGCACGTCTTTCAGAATGTGGACGAAACTGGAGTACCCTGAGGAAACCCATGCAGACATGGGGAGAATGTGCAGACTCCACACAGACAGTGGGAATCAAATCCAGATCCCTGGCGCTGTGAGGCAGCAGTGCCAATCACTGTGCCACTGTGCCGCCAGTGTCACTAATGCATAGTTTAAATTACCCAGGTTTTTGAGAAGGGGAGTGGGTTGATGGTGGACCATCAGCGTCCATTCGTCATCTGCCTCCCCCCACCTCTGAAACTGACCACATGTGCAGATTAGGGTGGGAATCCGGAAAATGTAGGGCCTGATTCTCCGACCTTGCCTGTGGCTGGGATTCTCCGGTCCAACTGCTGTCAACAGAGATTTGACTGAGCGAGATCGGAGAATCCCAGCCGTGACCTATCACTTCAGGCTCCGTCAAAGGCTGGAATGTGGACCAGATCAGGGGATCGGGGAAATCAGCAAGAATGTCAATTATCCCACTCTGTGCAAAACTTCAGTTCAAGTTACACTTCGATTAATCAGATGTAAGTGGGCTTTAAACAGCGATGCAGTGAACAGAACAATCCCTGAATAACTAACTTCCTATTTGCGGAGTGTGGTTAACTGATTCATTTTGCCAACTAAATTTATTAAACTTTTTTTCTGGAATAAAGACAGTTTTTTCAGAAGTTCTTCAACTTCACCACTGGCATTTGCTCAAATCTTTAATCTGCTTGACGTAAGAGATTTTTGAAGTGGTTTTATTTTTGCTGCTTTTTGATTCCTGATTGGGAAATCTGCAAAAAAAAATATGCAACGTAATCGGACAGTGTGCTGGCATCACTTGATCTGCGTGCTGGGAATTCCCTTATGAAGAACACTGCAATTAGTCACATGGACAAAAAAGGGAAATTCTCACCAGACAGATCTCTCAGCGCAACTGGGTTAGAGGTCAGCTTTTTCTCTGACTTTTTGATTTGATATTATGTCACATGCATTGGGATAGAATGAAAAATAGTGTTTATTGAGTGTTATACAGACAAAACATAGTGTTCTTAGAGGAGAAGGAAAGGACAGGGTGCAGAGTGTAACGGATATAGAATCCCTGCAGTGCAGAAGGAGGCCATTCAGCCCATTGAATTAGCACCAACAACAATCCCACCCACCCCTATCCTGTAACCCCACACATTTACTCGACTAGTCTCCCTGACACATGGCCAATCCACCTAACCCGCACATCTTTGGACATTAAGGGGCAATTTAGCATGGCCAATCCACCTAACCTGCACACCTTTGGACATTAAGGGGCAATTTAGTATGGCCAATCCACCTAACCTGCACATCTTTGGACATTAAGGGGCAATTTACCATGGCCAATCCACCTAACCTGCACATCTTTGGACATTAAGGGGCAATTTAGCATAGCCAATCCACCTAACCTGCACATCTTTGGACATTAAGGGGCAATTTAGCATAGCCAATCCACCTAACCTGCACATCTTTGGACATTAAGGGGCAATTTAGCATGGCCAATCCACCTAATCTGCACATCTTTGGACATTAAGGGGCAATTTAGCATAGCCAATCCACCTAACCCGCACATCTTTGGACATTAAGGGGCAATTTAGCATGGCCAATCCGCCTAACCTGCACATTCTTGGACATTTAGGGGCAATTTAAGATGGCCAATCTACCTAACAGGCACATCTTTGGAGGGTAGGAGGAAACTGGAGCACCCAGAGGAAACTCATGCAGACACGGGGAAAAGATGTAAACTCCACACAGACAGTTAACCAAGGATTTGAACACGGGTCCCTGGAGCTGTGAGGCAGCAGTGCTAACCACTATGCCACCTTGATGCCCATAACTAGGGTGTAAAGAAAGATCAGCTTAATATAAGGTAAGTCCATTCAAGGTCTGATGGCAGCAGGGAAGAAACTGTTTTTGAGTCGGTTGATACATGTCCTCAGACTTCTTCCTAATAGAAGAAGCTGGAAGAGAGTATGTCTAGGGTGTGTGGTGTCCTTGATTAAGCTGGCTGCTTTTCCAAGGCAGTGGGAAGTGTAGACAGAGCCGATGGGTGGGAGGCTGGTTTGAGTGATGGACTGGGCTACATTCACAATCCTTTGTAGTTTTTTGCGCTCTTGGGCAGAGCAGGAGCCATACCAAGCTGTGATACAACCAGAAAGAATGCTTTCTGTGGTGCGTCTGTAAAAATTCGTGAGAGTTGTAGCGGGCATGCCAAATTTCCTTAGTTTTCTGAGAAAGTACAGGCGTTGGTGGGCTTTCTTAGTGCCAGTGTGCAGGAACCAAGACAGATTGTTGGTGATCTACACACCTAGAAACTTGAAACTCTCGACCATTTCAACTCATCCCCATTGACATAGACAGGTGATTGTCGAGCAGCGTCCGTTCATCCATTGCCGTAACGTCTTCATGGTCTTGCCAATGAACCCTGCCTCAGACAATCACCAGGCAGAAGTGTTCCCTTCCTGTTGGGGAACATTCAGCGGTCAAGGGCATTCAGCCTCTGATCTTCGGGTAAACATTCTCCAAGACGGCCTTCAACATAGAATAGCTGAGCAGAAACTGATAGCCAAGTTCCACATACATGAGGACGGCCTCAACCAGGATCTTGGGTTCATGTCACACTATCTGTAACCCCCATGACTTGCCTGGACTTGCGAAATCTCACTAACTGTCCTGTCTGGAGACAATACACATCTCTTTAACCTGTGCTTAACCCTCTCTCCACTCACACTGTCTGAAAAGACCTGATTACCTGTTAAGACTCGCGTTCCAACCATTACCTTGTAATTGAGTCTGTGTCTATATATGCCCTGTTTGTGAATACACATCCTGAGTACCTGATGAAGGAGCGAAACTCCGAAAGCTTGCGCTACCAAGTAAACCTGTTGGGCTTTAACCTGGTGTTGTGAGACTTCTTACTGGGCCCACCCCAGCCCAATGCTGGCATTTTGGGGAGCATGCCTTATAAGGATAGCTTGGCCTTTCCTCCTTGGAGAGACAAAGGATGAGGGGTAACCTGATAGAGGTGTATAAGACGATGAGAGGTATTGATCGAGTGGATAGTCAGAGGCTATTTCCCAGGGCTGAAATGGTTGCCACAAGAGGACACAGGTTTAAGGTGCTAGGGAGTAGGTACAGAGGAGATGTCGGGGTAAGTTTTTCACTCAGAGAGTTGTGGGTGTGTGGAATGGGCTGCGGTGGTGGAGGCAGATTCAATAGGATCTTTTAAGACACTTTTAGATAAGTACATGGAACTTAGTAAGATAGAGGGTTATAGGTAAGCCTAGTAATCTCTAAGGTTGGGACATGTTCTGCACAACTTTGTGGGCCGAAGGGCCTGTATTGTGTTGTCGTTTTTCTATGTTTCTATCTCCACATCAATGAAAACCAGAGAACGGAGTGAGGCTTTTTCTTTGTCTAGAATTCATTTCCTGTGAGCAATGGTCTTGTGCCAAGCTCTGGTATAGCTGGTTTCTCAGTGATTAATAGAGCCACACAGTGTACCCAATTGCCCCTCCTCCTCACTCACCCGTTACCCAGGCAACTTCAACTCAGTCAGGGACTGAATGGACTGGAAGGATTATAGATTCGGTTGTGAATGTGATCAGCAGTTCCAGAGTATTCCGTGTGAACCCATTTGGCATGACCAACTCACAGGAATTTGCTGTATTTCAGTGTGGTCGCAAATCATTTGTGGCTGTCATTTCCCCTCTGTGATTCCCCTGAGTCAGTGTCAGGGGTTTTAAGCTCCCCCCGCCTTCATAAGAACACAAGAAATAGGAGCAGGAGTAGGCCATCTAGCCCTTTGAGCCTGCCCCGCCATTCAATAAGATCATGGCTGATCTGAAGTGGATCAGTTCCACTTTCCCGCTTTCTCCCCATAACCCTTAATTCCCTTGTCAATCAGAAAGCTATCTACCCATGACTTAAATATATTCAACGAGGAATATGAAATTCCGCTCCGCCAAACAATCCCCACCCTCCCCCATCCCAACAGTTAGAGTGTGTTTGACATAGAGGACCTGGAACCAGTACAGTGAAGATTCCCGAATGGTCTTTCTTGGGCTGCCAATGGATAAAGTTGCTCCCCTTTTCATGCTCTGCCCAATGCCCAGATCTCCCGCTGCCCCTTTAAGTCTTTGCCACCAACTTGGTTCACCCCCCCCAATCAGAGAACTGCCAATGGAGATGATCCACCATTCGTAGCTCGCCAACCAGATGGAAAAGATGTCTGGCCATCAAGGTGGCTCAACAAGGGCATGGAAAGGCAGTCCAGGTCACCCACACAATACCCATCAGGGACAGAGATTGGCACAGGTCAGCTTTTACACACCCAACAGGTCTAAAACAAATTGCTGGATTGGAGAAAGACATTGTCTATCAACACCAGTCTCTAAAGATTCACCATTTTTGTTAAGGCAATACAAAGCAAAGCAAAACTCGGACAGAGTGAAACCACAATGAGTTGAGACATGAAATTCCGGATATGTCAAAGTGTCAACCATTCCTACCAGTAAGAAGTCTCTCAACACCAGGTTAAAGCCCAATTGGTTTATTTGGAGCTTTTGGAGCACTGTTCCTTCATCAGGCGAGTGGAGAGGTGGGTTCACAAACATGGCATATATAGACAAAGGCACAATTGCGAAATTGAATGGTTGGAATAGTTGGAATCACATTCCAATCTGTAATTGTCTCGGAATTGTGTCTTTGTCTATGCCGTGTTTGTGAACCCACCTCTCCACTCACCTGATGAAGTCTCACCTGGTGAGACTTCTCACGGTGCCCACCCCAGTCCAACACTGCCATCTCCCCTCATTCCTGCCAGTTTGAATAATAAATCCCGTAGAACGATGGCTGCAAGCCAAAATTCCACACTGGTAACTCCCGATTAGCTCAACTTGCCTCAGCTTGTCATATGGCTGCATCGCCCAATCAGAGCAGGGTTAGACTACACAAGAGCATGGGTTCATGGGACATTGGGCATTAATTGGCATCGCGAGCTCCCTACAATAGGACATGAAAAACCTGCGAGAATGGCAAATCCATGGTGGTGCCCATCGGGGCAAAGGTGAAGTTGGCACAGTAAAAGGAAAACTGTAGCGTGAAATGGAAAACAGATATTGTGAAGGTGCTGCCATCAAGTTTGTCCACCCATCATAAAACACAAGGTGAACATCCTGGGATAGTTGGGCAAACAGGCGTTAGTTGAAATGTTATCGCCTCGTCCGCCCCGGAATCAAATTTGCAAACAAGGACGGGCATTTCAAAATCAAGATGTTGCTTAACCCAGGAGCCAGTGTGAGTCAGCGGGCACAGGGGATGAGAAGGGAACGGGACTCGATGTAGGTTCAGACAAGGGTAGCAGAGGTTTGGATGACACCAAGAGAGTAGAATGTGGAAGCCAGCCAGACCATTCCAACTTGACATAACACAGGACACATAGAGAGGCAGACAAACCCCAAAGAATAGAAGGCAAAAAATCAACAGATAACCAGCACTTGCGAACTGTGGATTTCATTGCCAGAAGAAT
Source organism: Carcharhinus amblyrhynchos (assembly GCF_965287045.1). Classification (NCBI taxonomy): domain Eukaryota; kingdom Metazoa; phylum Chordata; class Chondrichthyes; order Carcharhiniformes; family Carcharhinidae; genus Carcharhinus; species Carcharhinus amblyrhynchos. The sequence continues at coordinate 21,901,006 of NC_137334.1, read as the reverse complement.
GGGCAGAATGAGGATGATGCATTAGGATGTGTGGTAGTACACATTGTTAAATTGTGCTTGAGGTCAGTACACCCTGTTTCCATTTTAATGAAGTTTCTTGGCAGTTTCTAGATAGAAAATGATCTGAACTATTCCCCAAGTATCTCGTACACATCGCACTGATTTTCATTTAGTGGAGCCCGGAGATTTTGACTCAGATCAGTGCTTTAATGTCATGTTGTTTAAACCTCTGAGTACTCTGACGTAAACTCCACCACGCATCCATCTTCCATACAATAATCCGTTTAAAAACATTTAAAACGGAATTATCTCATCCAGAAAAATATTCGGGAAGGTGATTGTTTTCCCAACAATATATTCTGAAAATCCAGATGAAAGCAAAATACTGCGGATGCTGGAATCTGAAACAAAAACAGAAAATCTCAGCAGGTCTGACAGCGTCTGTGGGGGGAGAATAGAGCCAACATTTCGAGTCTAGGTGACCCTTCATCAGAACAGACTTGAAACATTGGCTCTACCCTCTCCCACAGATGCTGTCAGACCTGCTGAGATTTTCCAGCATTTTGATTCTGAAGATCCAACTGAATTCACTATGGTTCTGCCTAGATTTACTCCCAATGCACTAAGAAGAGAGGAACAGGAAAAGAGAAAGAGAGAGAAGCCTTCAGGCGCAGCTAAGAAGCAAAATAGAGTGAAGAGCAAGTCAATTACCAGATAGTCTGGTGACCAGTGGTTTTTAGCAGGTCAGTCTCATGACATCTTGGCTCCCCACTTCTATTAGGCACGATGGCACAGTGGTTAGCACTGTTGCCTCGTGATGCCAGGGACCTGGGTTCAATTCCTGCCTTAGGTCACTGTCTGTGGAGTTTGTATGTTTTCCCTGTGTCTGCGTGTGTTTCCTCCGGGTGCTCCAGTTTCTTCCCACAATCCAAAGATGTGCAGGTTAGGTGGATTGGCCATGCTAAATTGCCCCTCATTTATTTATTAGTCACAAGTAGGCTTCCATTAATACTGCAATGAAGTTACAGTGCCTTAGTGTCCAAAGATGTGTCAGTTAGGTGGATTTGCCATGGAGTGTCGCAACGTTTTACCAGGCTGATCCCAGGGATGGTGGGACTTATGTGTGAGGAGAGATTTACAAGGTCAGGATTGTTTCTGCTGGGGATCAGACGAATGAGGGGGGGATCTCATAGAGAAGACAAGGTAGATGCAGGGAGGATGTTCCTGACGGTGAGGGAGTCCAGAACCAGGAATCACAGTCTGAGCATTCAGAGTAAACCATTTAGGATAGAGGTGTGGAGACATTTCTTCACCCAAAGAGTGGTGAGCCTGTGGAGTTCATTACCACAGGAAATAGTTGATGCCAAAACATTGAATGCATTCGAAAGGTGGCTGGATATAGCACTTGGAGCGAATGGGGTCAAAGTTTATGGGGAGAAAGCACGATTAGTTGAATGATCAGCCATGATCATGATGAACGGCAGAGCAAGCTTGAAGGGCCAAATGGCCTCGTCCTGCTCCTATCCTCTATGTTTTTATGTTTCGATGTAAATGCACGGGGTTACGGGGATAGGGTTGGGGGGGGAGGCCCTGGGTGGGTTGCTCATTCGGAGAGTCAGTGCAAACTCAATGGACTGAATGGCCTCTTTCTGCACTTTGGGGATTCTATGGTCCACCTATTTAGACGCTGGGTAACTATTATCACTTTTTGTATCCCTCAAAATTAAATCTGGTACTTTTCATGTCTTTTCGACCCTTCCTAAGCTCTCTTGGAATATCACTGAAGGGGACAGTGTAGCGCTCCCATGACCAAGTATTCTCACATCATGAGCAGGATTCCTCCATGTAACCTACTGTGTGTTCCACGGTGGTAGAGGCAGCCCACCAGTGGTTAATGCCTGGGTTCTTCTGCCCCTGCCATTCTCAATGGAGTTTCCTTGAACTCGCTGCCAGGAATCCAGTGGGAGTGTGCCGTCAACCAGACTGGAAGATCCCCGCTAGTGGAATTGGCCGGAATATTCCAGTTTGGATGTTGCTTTGGCTGGGGAGAACATTTAGAACAGCCCACAGGAAATCGTGAGCTTTTCCTCTGGTTTAATGATTGGTGGTCAAGATGTGGAGATGCTGGCGTTGGACTGGGGTAAGCACAGTAGGAAGTCTCACAACACCAGGTTAGAGTCCAACAGGTTTATTTGGTAGCAAAAGCCACTAGCTTTCGGGGGGGGTGGAGGGGGCTGAAAGCTAGTGGCTTTTGCGACCAAATAAACCTGTTGGGCTTTAACCTGGGGTTGTGAGACTTCTTAATGACTGGTGCACAATCCATCCAAAGATACTCCTGAATAATGATGTTGAATTTCCATTTGAACAGTCACAATCCGGGTGCAATCGCCACATCAGCTCAAAATATCACAGGAACTCACATCTAGGTTAAAACATTCTTCCTGGTTGTATCACAGCTTGGTATGGCTCCTGCTCTGCCCAAAACAGCTAGAAATTACAAATGGAAGTGAATGTAGCCCAATCCATCACTCAAACCAGCCTCCCATCCATTGACTCTGTCTACACTTCCCACTGCCTTGGTAAAGCAGCCAGCATAATTAAGGATCCCACATAACCCCGGACATTCTCTCTTCCACCTTCTCCCATTGGGAAAAAGATACAAAAGTCTGAGGTCACATACCAACCGACTCAAGAACAGCTTCTTCCCTGCTGCTGTCAGACTTTTGAATGGACCTACCTCGCATTAAGTTGATCTTTCTCTACACCCTGGCTATGACTGTAACACTACATTCTGCACTCTCGCCTTTCCTTTTCTATGAATGGTATGCTTTGTCTGTATAACGCGCAAACACTCCAGATGCTTTTCAAGGCACGTGGACACTAATTTAGAAATTTACATATTTGAAATATCTAGAATCTTAGAATCTCAGAATCCCTACAGTGCAGAAGGAGGCAATTTGGCCCATTGAGTCTGCACCGATCACAATCCCACCCAGGCCCTATTCCCGGAACCTCTCGTATTTACCCTGCTAATCCCCCTGACACTAAGGGACAAATTAGCACGGCCAATCAACCTAACCCACACATCTTTGGACTGTGGAAGGAAACCGGAGCACCCGGAGGAAACCCACGCAGACACAGGGAGAATGTGCAGACTCCACACAGACAGTGACCCAAGCTAGGAATCTAACCCAGGTCCCTGGTGCTATGAGGCAGCAGTGCTAACCATTGTGCCACCATGCAGAAACTATTATGTGTGCATCGGTGAAACTATTAAATGGTTCCATATTATATCCTTGAAGTAATTTTCATGTGCTTTATTTCAAGTCAGTCACTCATAGGTAGACGTACTTATTTAAAGTGTTTTGGTAATATACCCATTTTCAAACGAATTAATAAAACTCCAGCAGGTCACCACTCTTAAAAACATCAAAGGATATTTTTTCATAGATGGAGTAAAGTGCAATTAATTACACTGGCTGTTGGAATATTTGACACACATTTACTTTAGCTGGAACCTGACCTGTGATCCTAACCAGTGCAATTTCAGGCACAATTTGAACCCAATTCTCTGATTGCACCCAAAGCAGAGACTCTACCCTGCAGCAGCCTGCAAACAAACTTTTTCTTTGGGTAAAGAATTAGTGAATAGTTCTGAAAGGCTGCACTTCGGAAAAATAGAGAGAAACAGGGGGAATCTGCCTGTTCGCTCACTGGGGAACGCCACATTTCCCATCAAGGGATAAAGGTCATTGCTTATTTAAACAGCAGAACAATAGAAGGCTTAGGTTGCTATTTCTCCTCTGTTTGCATGGCAACCACTTGTTTTGATTATATTCTATTTCGGAGTACAAACACTGTCGCTTGAGATTACTTCACTTCACTTTCTGAATCTTAACGGTACATCTGTTAGCTAGAACCATTCATGCTAAGCTTTTCAGTGGAGTTAAAGAGGGAAGCTGGCTCAGTTATACAGTTGGCCAGGTATATGGGGATGAGAAGGTGGAGGCAGTATCTGCACACTGGTCCGTGTTATCTCTCTGTGATAAATCAGTGGCATAGTGGTTAGCACTGCTGCCTCACAGCGCCAGGGACCCGGGTTCAATTCCTGGCTTGGGTCACTGTGTAGAGTTTGCACGTTCTCCCCATGTCTGTGTGGGTTTCCTCCGCGTGCTCCGGTTTCCTCCCACAGTCCAAAGATGTGCGGTTTAGGTTGACTGGCCGTGCTAAATTGCCTTTAATATCAAGGGGAGTAACTCGGATAAATATGTGGGTTATGGGCATAGATCTGGGTGGGATTGTGGTCAGTGCATGGCTAATCCCCCTAACCTGCTCATCTTTGGACACTAAGGGGCAATTTACCATGGCCAATCCCCCTAACCTGCACATCTTTGGACACTAAGGGGCAATTTAGCATGGCCAATCCCCCTAACCTGCACATCTTTGGACACTGAGGGGCAATTTAGCATGGCCAATCCCCCTAACCTGCACATCTTTGGACACTAAGGGGCAATTTAGCATGGCCAATCCACCTAACCTGCACATCTTTGGACACTGAGGGGCAATTTAGCACGGCCAATCCCCCTAACCTGCACATCTTTGGACACTGAGGGGCAATTTAGCATGGCCAATCCACCTAACCTGCACATCTTTGGACACTGAGGGGCAATTTAGCATGGCCAATCCACCTAACCTGCACATCTTTGGACACTAAGGGACAATTAACATAGCCAATCCACCTAACCTGCACATCTTTGGACACTAAGGGGCAATTTAGCATGGCCAATCCCCCTAACCTGCACATCTTTGGACACTAAGGGGCAATTTAGCATGGCCAATCCACCTAACCTGCACATCTTTGGACACCGAGTGGCAATTTAGCACGGCCAATCCCCCTAACCTGCACATCTTTGGACACTGAGGGGCAATTTAGCATGGCCAATCCGCCTAACCTGCACATCTTTGGACACTGAGGGACAATTAACATAGCCAATCCATCTAACCTGCACATCTTTGGCGTGTGGGAGGAAACCAGAACACAGGGAGGAAACCCACGCAGACACGGGGAGAATGTGCAAACTCCACACAGACAGTAACCTGAGGCATCCCTGATGCTGTGAGGTGGCAGTGCCAACCACTATGCCACTGTGCCGCCCCATGGATTGTTGGACTTATTTCCTCGGGTAGGCAGTTAGCTAGATAGGGAGCTGGATGGTGATCCACCTGCTCTGTTGCTGACAGAGGAACTGTACTGCCCAATGTTGAGCGAAGGAGCATGTTATAAAAATAGGCTATCAGGTACAAAGCTTGATTTGAAATAATCCAAAGATTGTAGGCGGAATTTTCCTTTCCAGGATTAAGTCCCATGGATGGAGCGGGAATGGACAGAGTTTTCCATCACAAAGGCTGCCAGGAATTTGTGCCATATCGCACGATGCTTACCTAATTGCAGCAGGGGATTGCCCAATAATTGCCACAGTGGGGGTGGGTGGATGATCCTTGCCCCACCATCACATCCGGGTGCCATAGATTACAGATCCATGAGATCAACTGACCTACCATCGAAGATAGAAAATAAACCTCCTGGAGTCAGAAAATCCATGCTTTTTTTTATTTGTGGGACATGGGCAACGCTGGCTGGGCCAGCATTTATGGTCCATCCCTAGTTGCCCTTACAGGGCAGTAGAAAGTCAACCACATTGCTGTGGCTCCGGAGTCACATGTAGGCCAAACCGGGTAAGAACTGCAGATTTCCTTCTCTGATGGACATTAGTGATGATGTAGAGATGCCAGCGTTGGACTGGGGTAAACGCAGTAAGAAGTCTCACAACACCAGGTTAGAGTCCAACCAGTTTACTACTATCAAATAAACTGATTGGACTCTAACCTGGTGTTGTGAGACTTCTTACGGACATTAGTGGACCAGATGGCTTTTTCCAACAATGGTTTCATGGTCAGTAGATGACCACGTAGATGACCATGACCAGTAGTTCCAGATATTTTTTATTGAATTCAAATACCACCATCTGCTGTTGGTGGGATTTGAACCCGGGTCTCCAGGACATTAATTGAGTTTCTGGATTGATAGTCTAGCAATAATATCAGTAGGCCATCACCTCCCCATTCTGATGCTCAATTTGTCCACTGCTTCACCAGGTGTTCCAGACTCCGGTCACTAGAGGCCTCCACCTCCTCTTCTGATTTCCATAAGCTACCCCAGGCCATCTTGCAGCTAAGGCCAACAATTGAACACTGCATTGGTACAGGTATGTTCTGTATTGACGTGAAAAGCCACAGGAGGGTTTGTCGGGGCAAGGGCGGGGATGGAGAATGGGACAATTCCAGCCAGGCCTCCATCTGTACCCCATTAACAGGATCCGAAATGGCTCCAGGCTGGTTGGAATGATGACCCACCACGCCATTCCCACCATCCTTCTATGCTGATGGGAAACCATCTTTCCATTGTCCCGTCCACCTCCACCCACCATGTGGGAGGGTCTGGAAAACTCCATCCTGTGTTTCTATAGAAAGAAGATCACACAACCTGTTAGAAGACCATTTGAATCGGAATGGTCCACTGAATGTTTGTTTAATTTCTGGTGAAAAACGTCCATTAGATAGAATTGCAATCAAATTCAAACACAATTGTTACCAGTTAGAAAAGAATCCTACAGTACAGAAGAAGGCCATTCTGCCCATCGAGTCCACACCAACAACAATCCCACCCAGGCTCAATCCCCATAACCCCATGCATTTTCCCTAGCTAGTCCCACTGACATTATGGGGCAATATAGCACAGCCAATCCACCTAACCCGCACATCTTTGGAGTGTGGGAGGAAACTGGAGCACCTGGAAGAAACCCATGCAGACCCATGCAGGAGAGAATGTGCAAACTCCACATAGACAGTAACCTGAGGCCAGAATTGAACCTGCGCCCCTGGCACTGTGAGGTGGCAGTGCTAACCACTATGCCACCGTGCCGCCCCATGGTGACCCAAGCCAGGATTTGAACCCGGGTCTCTGGTATTGTGAGGCAACAGTGCTACCCACAGTAACACTGTGCTGCTAGGTGTTTAAATTGAATTATAACTGGTCATAAACCAAAACAACATCCACACCCAGGCCCTATCACCGTAACCGCATACATTTATCCGACTAATCCTTCTAATCTACGCATCCCAGGACAATGAGCCCAATCAACTTAACCAGTACATCTTTGGAGGCAAGTGTCTGTCTGGATCACTCTCCAGAGTTATTAAAAGGCCAGAAATTGAGTAGCCATGTCAGCATCTTTGGTTTCTGTGCTAACTGGTTCTAAAGAAGGGATTCATGTCTCTGGGGACCCTGCTAAATTGGAACAGTAGAGATAGCTAGCTGTTAAAAATTACACTTTCTCATGTTTAATTGGTAAAAGTCATGTTAATACTTTTTTTATTATATTTTAACTGTGTTCTTAAATAAACTTTGTTTTGATAAAAGCTTCCTAGTGAATCACTTGAATCATACCTGGAGTGAAACAAATTAATCTGCAACCTAATACCAGAATCAAATGTAAACATTAGGGTCAAGGCTAACTTTATAAAATAGCTTTAGGTAAAATACATTTTATGAAGGTACCTAATCAAGTCTTTACCGATACTGTTTGTATGGAGGGAGGGACAATCACAGGTTAAAGAGGTGTGAATTGTCTCAAGCCAGGACAGTTCGGAGGATTTTGCAAACCCACGCAGAATTGCCAAGCAGAAACTGATAGCCAAGTTCTGCACGCATGAGGGTGGCCTCAACCTGGATCCTGGGTTCATGTCACACTATCTGTAACCCCCACCGTACTGCCTGGGTTTGCAAAATCTCACTAACTGTCCTGTCTTGAGACAATTCACACCTCTTTAACCTATGCTTATCCCTCTCTCCACTCACACTGTCTGTACCTGGAAAGACTTGATTACCTGTAAAGACTCTCATTCCAACCATTCTTCACATTCCAATCTGTAAGTATCTTGCAATTGTGTCTGTGTCTGTATATACCGTGTTTGTGAACCTATCTCCACTCACCTGATGAAGGATTCAAAATAAACCTATTGGACTTTAACCTGGTGCTGTGAGACTTCTTATGAATCTGAGGTGGACTGTGAACTTCTCACGGCTGAAAGTGATGTCCTTATGCTTGTTCATGAGTTTGTGTAATATGTAATACTGGTCAGGATAGCCATTATCCCAGGGTGACTTCCAGCCCCACAACCACTATCATCCAGAAGGACAAGGGGAACAGATATATAGAAACCACCTGGACTTTCCCTTCTAAGCCACTCACCATCCTGACTTTGAACTATGCCATTCACTATCATTGGGTAAAAATCCTGGAACTCAGCCCCTAATAGCAGTGTGGATGTACGTACACCTCACGGACTGCAGCAGTTCAAGAAAACAGCTCACCACCGCCTTCTCAAAGGCGATAAGTGCCAGCGGCACCCACAAGACCGCAAGAAACTACAAAGGGTCGTGAACGTAGCCCAATCCATCATGCAAACCAGTCTCCCATCCATTGACTCTGTCTACACTTCCCACTGCCTTGGAAGAGCTACCAGTGTAATTAAGGACCCCATACTCCCCGGACATTATCTCTTCCGTCGGGAAAAAGATCCAAAATTCTGGGGACATGTACCAACCGACTCTTCCCTGCTGCTGTCAGACTTTTGAATGGACCTACCTTGCATTAAGTTGATTTTTCTCTATGACTGTAACACTACATTCTGCACCCTCTCCTCTCCTTCTCTATGAAAGGTACGCGTTGTCTGTATAGTGCTCAAGTACTTTTCATTGCATACTAATACAGGTGACAATAATAAGTCAAATTGAATTGAATCAAACAGCCCTGGAATGAACTTAATTAAAATTGCTCCGGATAATTATACTTTGAAGTCTTAAGACTAACGTTCTATTTTTGATCGCATAGCCCAAAAGATGAAAGGAAGTCACGTTAATACAAGCATCAGCCAGTGGTTGGCTCTAGCTGTCAATTGGTACCATTTATACAATGCAGCATCCAAAATGCTGGATCAGATTTCAGCAAGTTTCTACTGGTCTGTAACATGACCCTTGCTCAGGATTCTAAAGTTATAAAAAAGGGAACTTGCTCCCACAAAAAAAACCTTAAAGGAGAAATGCTTGTGCTTGGATGTTTATGGGGTAATGTTGATGTACTGATGAGGAATCAGAGAATCAGTACAGTACGGTAGGAGGCTATTCAACCCATTCAGCCTGCACCGATAACAATCCCACCCAGGCCCTATCCCTTAACCCCATGTATTTCCCTAGTTGATTCTCCTGACACAATTTAGCATGGCGAATCCAACTAACTCACGCATCTTTGGAAACTAAGGGGCAATTTAGCATGGCCAATCCATCTAACCTGCACATCTTTGGACACTAAGGGGCAACTTAGCATGGCCAATCCACCTAACCTGCACATTTTTGGACACTAAGGGGCAATTTAGCATGGCCAGTCCACCTAACCTACACATCTTTGGACACTAAGGGGCAATTTAGCATGGCCAATTCACCTAACCCACACATCTTTGGACACTAAGGGGCAATTTAGCATGGCCAATTCACCTAACCCACACATCTTCGGACACTGAGAGGCAATTTATCATGGCCAATCTCCCTAACCTACACATCTTTGGACACTAAGAGAGAATTTAGCATGGCCAATCCACCTAACCTGCACACTTTTAGACATGAAGGAGCAATTTAACATGGCTAATCACTTAACTCACACATCTTTGGACACTAAAGGGACAATTTACCATGACCAATTGACCTAACCTGCACACCTTTGGAGTGTGGGAGGGAATTGGAGCACCTGGAGGAAACCCATGCAGTCACGAGGAGACCACACAAACAATCACCCAAGGCTGGAATTGAACACAGTTACTGGCACTGTGAGGCAATAGCGCCAACAACTATGTCACCACGCTGCACTTGAATAGATGCTCAGTGAAAATGTATCCCAGTAATTGCTGCATGGCTGTAGACATTACTCCGTATACTGAGAAACGTGGATGTTTCCCTTGCCTTTGCTAAACCCCAGCTGTCCACAGGAGGACATTGGCCAAAATTGGTCTGTCCAGTGTGAGTCTAATTTTCAGTGAAATGTAATACAGATAGTGCGAGGAATGGTTCTTCAATTGCTGGTCATGTTAAGACCCACATTTTTTTATCTCACAATGAGACATGGTTAAAAAGTTAACGTGGACCAATAAAGTGGGACTTCCAATCTCCAGGGAGCTCTTCTCACTGGCTGTGCATGTGGACCTTTGGCCTTTCTGCGTGATCATGTTGGAACTCATTTCCTTGATTTTTCTGTCTATAATTAAAGGAAGGACTGCATGTAGCTTCAAATCATCGTGAGAAGATTTCAGTTTAATAAAATACAGCCCGTGGCCCTCCAGAAGACAAACTGCCCTTTGTTGGCAAAATAGTTGAATTCTCAGAAGGAGCACATGCACATCTAATAGAAAGTCACGTTTAGACAAAGATAAACTTATGAATGCTTTCGAGTTTTGTATTTTAGAGGGCTTCTAAGGTTTATGGAATTCTACAGCTGCTTTTTAAATTTTAGTCAGTTGCTCTGCTTGATCAGTCATTTTAGAGTGACCACCTCCAAGCACGGTTGTTAATTTTGCAATAATCGAGTGCAGATTGTGTTTTCGGAACAGGACAGGATAATGTCTTGCAATAAACTTTCTGCAGCTGGCGAGACAGTTTAGTTCGGTTTTTCTCCAGGTTTTGTACTGGCAAACAATGTCACGGCAACACAGAAAGAAAATTCCATATTTCTGCAATATTAATCCGGTTGAATGATTTTTTTTATTCATTCACAGGATGCGTGCGTCACTGGCAAGGCCAAGCATTTGTTGCCCAATCCTAGTCGTCATTGAACTGAATGTGTTGTTCAGAAGGGCAGTTGAGAGTCAACCACATTGCTGTGGCTCTGGAGTCACATGTAGGCCAGATTGGTAAGGACAGCAGATTTCCTTCCCTAAAAGAAATTAGTGAACCTGATGGGTTTTTACAGCGATCAACAATGGCTTCATGCTCATTAGTAGATTCTTAATTCTTGATTTTTATTGAATTCAAAATTTCACCATCTGCCATGGTGGGATTCGAATCCAGATCCCCAGAAGATTACGCTGGGTCTCTGGATTACCAGTGCAGTGACAATACCAATCCATCACCACCTAATTATTCCAATTTTAAAGAGTGATTTTTGAAAATATTAATTCATACAATCTGAATGGTGCTGGCAACACCAGCACTTATTGCCTGCCCCTGATTGCCCTTGAGAATTCTCAGCCTTTTAGGAGTTAACCACATTGCTGTGGGTCTGGAGCCACATGTAGGCCAGACCGGATAAGGATGGTAGATTTCCTTCCCTAAAGGACATGAATGATTTGATTTGATTTATTATTATCATATGTGTTAGCATACAGTGAAAAGTATTGTTTCTTGGGAGCTATATAGACAAAGCATACCATTCATAGAGAAGGTAACAAGAGTGCAGAATGTAGTGTTACAGTCATAGCTATGGTGCAGAGAAAGATCAACTTAATGCAGGACAAGTCCATTCTAAAGTCTGATGGCAGCAGGGAAGAAGCTGTTTTTGAGTTGGTTGGCACTTGTCCTCAGACTTTTGTATCTTCTTCCCAATGAAAGAAGGTGGAAGAGAGTATGCCTGGGATGCATGGGGTTCTTAATGATGCTGGCTGCTTTGCCGAGGCAGCCTGAAGTGTAGACAGAGTCACTGGACGGGAAGCTGGACCAAGTTCAATTCCCAGCTTGGGTCATTGTCTGTGCAGAGTTTGCACATTCTCCACATGTCTGCATGGGTTTCCTCCAGGTGCTCTGGTTTTCTCCCACAATCTGAAAGACATGCTGGTTAGATGGATTGGCCATGCTAAATTCTCCCTCAGTGTACCCAAACAGGTGTCCGAGTGTGGCAAGTAGGAGATCTTCACAGTAACTTCATTGCAGGGTCATAGAAGTTTACAGCATGGAAACAGACTCATCGGTCCAATTTGTCCATGCTGCCCTTTTCTCTAACAACTAAGCTAGCCTCAATTGCCATCTTACTCATGTAAGTGTCTGAATGCTTTTCAAAAGACGACATTGTACCCGCCTCTACTACTACCTCTGGCAGCTTGTTCCAGACATTCACCACCCTGTGTGTGAAAAAATTGTCCTTGTGGACCCTTTTGTATCTCTCTCCTCTTAGCTTAAACCTATGCCCTCTAGTTTTAGGGTCCCCTATCTTTAGGAGGAGATATTGACTATCTAGCTGATCAATGTCCCTCATTATTTTATAGACCTCTAAAAGATCGTCCCTAAGCCTTCTACGCTCCAGAGAAAAAAGCCCCAGTCTATCTAGTCTCTCCTTATAACTCAATCCATCAAATCCCAGTAGCATCCTAATAAATTTTTTCTGCACTCTTTCTGGTTTAATAATATCCTTCCAGTGTTAATGTAAGTGACTTAAGGTTGTTTTTAAAGTTTTAAAGAAACTTTAAACTTTAATTTTAAACTGGAGGATTTTCACAATAACTTTATTGCAGTGTTAATGCAAGCCCACTTGTGACAATAATAACTAAACCTCTGAAAGATCTTGATCCCTGGGTGAGGGGGAAGCAGATGTGGCTTTAGACAGGAGAATGATTTCTTTTCTAAGAGGAATTCGGGAAGCAAATCTATTCCTTTGGAACTTCTAATTCACATACTGATCGATTTAGTCTCATTTCAACAGATGGATGAGCACTTGGCACATAATAACACTCAAGGCTATGGGCCTTGGTAATCCCATGGCAAAAGGATTAGGTGGGAGGTTGCATGTTGGCGGAGATTCAATGGGCTGAAGGGCCTTGTTATGATTTTAATCAGGCAATTGAGGTGGGCCTGCTTGAATAGGAACTCCCTGATTACGGGACAAATTGATGGTACGATCAGGGAGCCCCATGTTCTGTATGTAAACAGGAGTGTCAGTTCCTCTGGCACTCCGGATGGAGACTACGCACTGAGCGCGCTCCGTATAGTGTTGTGGGAACTTGTAAATAAAGGAATTTTGGTGAAGGGACTGCTGCCTCTGAGGACTTATTACAGGCCTCTTTTGCGCTATATGATTTTATGATTCTAGAGTAATTGCAATCAGACCTCTGGGTGTGGGTAATGTTAATTTCCTGAATAACCTGCACTATTAGAGGTTAATTCAGAGACTCTCAGTGGGAAAGGAGGTACAAATGGGCCTGAACTTTCACAATGGAGAGGCCTTGGCCCCGACCATCTGAAGAGTCAGCGGAGAACATATCCCTTCGATTTAGGATGTCCCACAAATCTCCAATCAGCAATTATTGGCTTCCCTTGCTTACTCTGAAGGAGTCCTGCCTCTCAGAGCTGCTGACCAACCTGATTTGCCAACAGCTCTCCAATCCCTCCAGCAACAGCGCTGCAGAGGCCAGAAGAGGAATTGCGCCAGGCTGCCTGAGACTAAGTCCTGGGAAGCAGAGACCCAGGAAAGGGAGGACAGGGAAGGCATGGGGCGGTCACAGGAGGGGATTAACTGGAATCTCGGGAGACAGGCTAGATGGAAGGGAGTCCGGAGGTCACCAGGCCTTAACAGGAAGGTGACCCAACTAGAAGAGGGCTTCTGATGGATTCTTCTCCACCCCCATCACCGACCTGCCACCTGTGATCTAACTTTCTTTATAAAGGGGTTTCCCAGTGGAGTTTCAGTCCAGCTGCCAGCCTAAAAACTCAGGCTTGAAGAGAAATAGGCCTTAAGTGGTCATTAATTGGCCCTGTAAGGAACATGGGGAGGGAATTCCACCCATCCAATCTCATGTTCACCCCACCAACACCCAGAAACCCACCGGGGGGGAGGAACGAAAGCTTGTGGCAACGGAGTTCCTGAGCCACGTTCACCAAGTGTCACTTCATAATTGTACAATGGGGGATGTTTTAACTTTGACAAATGGATGGGTTTGGGTCAAGATAAAAATTGGGAAAACGCAAATGTCTCTGGAAATTGGCTTCAACCCTTTGATTTCTGTGTTTACATCAAGATTGTTAGACTGCCAATTAACATAATCAATTAACGTAAACCAGTCACTCAATTAACTTAATTCAATTACTCAATTAACATTAACCAATCACTCAACCAGAGTGATATTTCCACTGATTTGAAATTTTAAACACATACACAGGTTTCCTATTCTAAAACCTTACCAAGGGAGCAGACTCTTACTCCTGAGGCACTGGAATCTCCCTTCAGATCTCAGCTTTCTCACATCCCAATGGGCGAGCTTTGCTTACAACACTTTTACTGAGAATTTGGAGCTCTGGAAGTTTCCTCATTCACCTCAGGGAAGGTGGCAAGTTAATAAGAGGAGGCCATTCAGCCCCTCGAGCCTGCTGCACCATTCAATACACTCATGGCTGATCTCACCTCAGCCTCAATCCCACTTTCTTTCCCATTCTCCATAAAAGTTCAACCCATTAAAAATCTGTCTAACTCCTCAACTTTACTCACTGTCCCGGCATCCACCGCACCTTGGGGTAGTGAATTCCACAGATTCACCCTTTGAGAGAAGTAGTTTCTCCTCATAAGAACATAAGAACATAAGAAGTAGGAGCAGGAGTAGGCCATCTAGCCCCTCGAGCCTGCCCCGCCATTCAATAAGATCATGGCTGATCTGTCGTGGCTCAGTTCCACTTTCCCGCCCTCTCCCCATAACCCTTAATCCCCTTGCCTATCAAAAACCTATCAACCCACGACTTAAAAATATTTAGCGAGGCAGCCTCCACCACTTCAACGGGCAGAGAATTCCAGAGATTCACCACCCTTTGAGTAAAGAAGTTCCTCCTCAACTCCGTTCTAAACCGCTCCCCCTTTATCTTGAGGCTGTGCCCTCTAGTCCTAGTGTCCTTTCTGAGCGGGAAGAGTCTCTCCACCTCTATCCTATCCATCCCATTCATCGTCTTATATGTCTCAATGAGATCTCCCCTCATTCTTCTAAACTCTAACGAGTACAAGCCTAGTTTATCATCTCTGTTTTAAACCTGGCGCCCCTTATCCTAAAACTCTAACCTCTTGTTCTAGATTGCCCCAAAAGGAAACATCCTCTACATCTACCCAGTCAATCCCCTTTAGCATCTTATACACTTCAATTAGATATCATCTCTTTATTCCAAATTGCAGACAGTATCGACCTAAACTGTTCAATCTCTCTTCATACGACAAACCCTTCATCAGTCTAGTGAACCTCCTCTGAACTGCCTCCAAAGCCACTATATCTTTCCTCAAATAAGGGAATCAAAACCATATACAATGCTCCAGATGTGGTCTCACCAATGCTGTGTATAGCTGCAGCAATACTTCCTCACCTTTATATTCTATTCTTTTAGCTATAAATGCCAACATTCCATTTTCTTTTCTTATTACCTACTCATAGTTATAGAATCATAGAGGTTTACAGCATGGAAACAGGCTCTTTGGCTCAACTTGTCCATGCCACCCTTTTTTTTAAACCACTAAGCTAGCCCCAATTGCCAGCATTTAGTCCATATCCCTCTATACTCATCTAACTGTCCAAATGCTTTTTAAAAGACAAAACTGTACCCACCTCTACTGTTACCTCTGGAAGCTTGTTCCAGACACCCACCACACTCTGTGTGAAAAAATTGCTCCTCTGACCCTTTTGTATCTCTCCCCTCTCACCTTAAACCTATGCCTTCAAGTTTTAGACTCTCCTACCTTTGAGAAAAGATGTTGACAATCTAACTGATCTATGCCCTTCATTATTTCATATTTTGCTATAAGATCACCCATAAGTCTCCTAGGTTCCAGGGAAAAGTGTCCCAGTCTATCCAGCCTCTCCTTATAACTCAAACGATTAAGTCCCGGTAGCATCCTAATATATCTTTTCTGCACCCTTTGTAGTTTAATAATATCTTTTCTATAATAGGGTGACTAGAACTCTACACAGTATTCCAAGTGGGGCCTTATGTTGCTGTACCCACATACCAGTTTTCTGTGACTCATGCCCAAGGGCACCCAGATTCCTCTGCACTGAAGCACCCCAAAGTCTCTCTCCATTGAGAAAATAAGTTGCCTTTTTCCGACCAAAATGGATAACCTAACCAGCACATCTTTTGGAGTGTGGGAGAAAACCGGAGCATCTGGAGGAAACCAGACACAGGGAGAATGTGCTGACTCCACACAGACAGTGATGCCAAGTTTGTGACTTTGTGTATTAACCTTCTGTGTGGCACCTTCCTGAAGTCTAGGTATACTACATCTACAGGATTGCCATTATCCACTTTGTTTGCTCCATCTTTGAAGAACTCGCGCAAATTAGCCAAACACAATTCACTCTTTATAAAACCACATTGATATTGATGGATTGTGTTTTGCAAATGTTCTGTTATTACCTCTTTAATAACGGATTCCAATTTTCCAACTATAGACGTTAAACTAACTGGTCAATAGTGTCTAAAAGAATACTATTCTCGATGACTTTCTGTCCTTGCCCGAGTTTCAGTGTCTCTTCACCCAGCCTTGCTGTCTCTTTTGCAGCGTGACATTTGTTAGTGCTCCCATCAACAGTTTGTGTAGTAACTTACTGGAACTTTGAGCTTGCAGATTTTTTAAGTAAAAATGACTAATTTTGTGGAGAAACATATTCCATCCTCCTTCTGACTTCCTTCCACTTGTATGAATATATGAACCACTGACTATGGATGACAGAAATTGGAGGGAATGTGTACAGTTTTGCTATAAATTCTAGATCTAAAGGTATTACGGAAGTTCAAGGTCATAAGAACATAAGAACATAAGAAATAGGAGCAGGAGTAGGCCATCTAGCCCTTCGAGCCTGCCCCGCCATTCAATAAGATCATGGCTGATCTGTTGTGGCTCAGTTCCACTTTCCCGCTCTCTCCCCATAACCCTTAATCCCCTCTCTTATCAAGAACCCATCAACCCGCTTCTTAAAAATATTTAGCGAGGCAGCCTCCACCACTTCAACGGGCAGAGAATTCCAGAGATTCACGAGGTCGGAGGAATAGGTTTGGCGCAGGCTACAGAAGGTAGCTGTAGACAAGGATAGCTTTCTGAAATGTTTCTTAAACTAGTCCTAATGGACGATATTGTACAGAAATAAGCTTGATGGACTTCATAGGGGCATTATTTTACCATTTTGATTCCAAACACTGGGCAGACTTGAAACTGGGAGTGTTTCAGATCTGACTTTTAGACCCGTTCTAAGGTGTCGCCATACACACTCAGCCTGAAAAAATATCAGTCGAGCATGAATCACACTTCACAAGCCTGTGGACAGGGCTTAACACACCCAAAATCCTGCAGCTCCAATTGGAGCCCCCAACTGCACATGCGCAGAAAAAAATAATAGAATGCTGCTCCCCTGCCACTTCCCTCCTGGGCCATATAATGCCTCCCCCTGGCCACAGAAACATTGCCCCACCCCCACAACATAACTGTCCCCCTTATCCCCAATCCCTCCTGCTATCCAAACCAATTGTGGGCCCCTCCCCACATCGCCCCCACTGATCTCAGGCAGAATGGCAGTGGACCTACCCCCCTTCTCCCCCACTGGTCACAAGTTGTTTGTCTTGGAGCCGATGCAAGAGCTGCGCATGGGGTCTTTTAATGGGCGCCAGCTAAAAATCACAGAATCCCTACGGTGCAGAAAGAGGCCATTCAGCCCATACAGTCTGCACTGCCTTTCTGAAAGAGCATCCCACGCAGGCCCTTCCCTCCATCCTATCCCTATAATCCCCATGCATTTAATATGGCTAATCCACCTAACCTGTACATCGTTGGACACTAAGGGTCAATTTAGCATGGCCAATCCACCTAACCTGCACATCTTTGGACACTAAGGGTCAATTTAATATGGCCAATCCCCCTAACCTGTAATCTTTGGACACTAAGGGGTAATTTAGCATGGCCAATCCACCTAACCTGCACATCTTTGGACACTAAGGGTCAATTTAGCATGGCCAATCCACCTAACCTGCACATCTTTGGACACTAAGGGACAATTTAGCATGGCCAATCTACCTAACCTTTGGACAATACTCACTTCACCAAAAGACCTGTTGCATACACTAGTGATCTGACCAATTCAGATGCAGCATTCCCAGGAATTTTGAATGCACCCAGAATCATTCAGCTGGAGCAGCCAGTTTCGGATCTGATGAGGTAAAGGAGTAATTATCCATTTAATCAGAATCCTAAATCTGAACCAAGAACAGTGCCTGGAGTTGGGGCAAGCCCTGACTTGTCTGATTGGCTCTGAAAGCTTGCTGCTTTTTGTCTGAATGTCGATTATTTTCTCAGGAAATTGCTTTGTGGTACTACTGCAATGCAAAGGGTAAATTTCCATACAGTCATTATCCCAGGGTGCTGTGTGTGTGTGTGTGTGTGTGTGAGTGGGTGCATGTATGTGTGTGTGTGTGTGTGTGTGCATGTATGTGTGTGTGTATGTATGTGTGTGCGTGTGTGTGTGCGTGTACATGTGTGTGTGTATGTATGTGTGTGTGTACGTGTGTGTATGTATGTGCGTGCGTGTGTGTGTATGTGTGTGTGTGTGTGTGTGTGTGTGTGTGGTGGAGGGGAGTGAGGGGGGCGGGGGGAGGGGGTGGGGGGGGATACTTTGTTCCAAACATGCTGACTGAGCTAGACTAGCATCTGTCGAAACACTGCCTGGAGAGTTAGGGGGATATTTTAAAGCCGACACCATCCAAGGTCCAGGACTACATGCTGAGGGACAGATTAAAGCTGTCGCACTCTCACAACGGGGGGAAAGGGAAGGCAATGGCCTAGTGGTAATATCATTAGAGTATTGACCAAGAAACTCAGCTAATGTTCTGGGGACCCGGGTTCGAATCCCGCCAAGGCAGATGGTGGAATTTGAATTCAATAAAAAATAGCTGGAATTAAGAATCTACTGATGACCATGAAACCATTGTCAGAAAAACCCATCTCGTTCATTAATGCCCTTTAGGGAGGGAAATCTGCCGTCCTTACTTGGTCTAGAAAACAGATGACGCCAGAGCCACAGCAATGTAGTTGACTCTCAACTGCCCTCAGGCAACTAGGGATGGACAATAAATGCTGGCCAGCCAGTGATGCCCATGTTCCACAGAATGAATAAAACAAAAGAAAAGCTGCTGTCTCAGGCTGCCAAGGAGCTGGAAACCATGTAATACCCCTTAGGCTATATGAATCTGAAGATTTGACATGAGATTTCAATGTAATTGCAAATATAACTTGTAACTGTGCATGTTGTGAGGCACGTCAGTGCCCCACATACCGTACTGAAGCAAACAGATCCGTCTCACACTTCATGGAATGTCAGATTTGAACACGCCTTTATAAACTTATGAATGTAACTTTGGGAAATAACAGCTTTTTTCCCCTTTTCGTTTCTTTATACTTGCTGAGTTTTGCGCACTGTTGGAAAGAGGAATACTATGGACATGTTCCACTGCACTCATTTTAACTAAATATATTTCAAACTGTCATGGAGAAAGCTAAAAAAAGATACACAGTTTGTAAGTTTTGGGGATGTCTTGAATTCCTCTGACCCTCCATTATCAGAAGATTACAATATAATACTGACAATAATATGTGCCGACAGATTAACAAAATGCAACTAAGAAAGCCTCACCAATGCCTCTACTTTCTCTGAAGACTAAGGAAATGTCAGCTACAACTCTAACCAACTTTACAGATGCACCACAGAATACATTCTTTCTGGTTGTATCACAGCTTGGTATGGGCTCCTGCTCTGCCCAAGACTGCAAGGAACTACAAAATGTCATGAATGTAGCCCAATCCATCATGCAAACCAGCCTCCCATCCATTGACTCTGTCTACACTTCCCGCTGCCTCGGCAAAGCAGCCAGCATAATTAAGGACCCCACGCACCCCGGACATTCTGTCTTCCACCTCCTTCCGTCGGGAAAAAGATACAAAAGTCTGAGGTCATGTACCAACCGACTCCAGACCAGCTCCTTCCCTGCTGCTGACAGACTTTTGAATGGATCTATTTCACATTAAGTTGATCTTTCTCTACACCCTAGCTATGACTGTAACACTACATTCTGCACTCCCTCCTTTCCTTCTCTATGAACAGTATGCTTTGGCTGTATAGCGTGGAAGAAACAATACTTTTCACTGTATGCTAATACGTGTGACAATAATAAATCAAATCAAAACTGATCTTCAAGATATTTATCTATAAAGAGTAGATTTCCAGGACAATTGTGCTCATTGTGTGTAAAGGATTAACCTTTAGCTCAAGTTTTGTACTAGCTGCAACCTGTGAATTCACACATCCATGAAATGAAAGACAACTTATCAGTCCTCTACCCAAGAAGCACCACGCTGCGATCTCCCTCAAGTGAAAGACAGGAGGCAGGTCCCAAACCCACTCTGGTCAGAGCAAGGAATAAACACTGTGCCAGTGGTTCAAATCAGATCCAGACCATCCATCCATCCAACTAAGCCAACTGGATACCACTGCCCGGAGAAGCCCACGTTGCTGGAACAATAGGAACTTTTATGTACATGTTATAATCTGGGGATTATAGACCATGATGGTCAACACTCCAATTTCTTTCTATCACACGGCTGACCAGGAATCTCTCCCACTTTTACTGTCTGCTATTCGCAGGATTCACAGGTTGATATGCAACCTATTTGGCCACAATACCTTCCTTGACCATCGGGTCCTGGGGTAGGACTTGAACCCAGAGCTTCTGGCTCAGAGGCAGGGATGCTACCCATTATGCCACAGGTTCACTGCCCATGGGGCAGCGCAGTGGTTAGCACTGCTGCCTCACAGCTCCAGGGTCCAGGTTCAATTCCTGGCTTGATTCGCTGTCTGTGCAGAGTCTGCACATTCTCCCGTGTCTGCGTGGGTTTCCTCCGGGTGTTGCAGTTTCCTCCCTCCGTCCAAAAGTGTACAGGTCAGGTGGATTGGCCATGTTAAATTGCCCCTTAGTGTCAGGGGGACTGGCAGGGTAAATACAGGTCCTTGGTGGGATTATAGTCAGCGCAGGCTCGATGGGCCAAATAGCCTTTTTCTGCACTGTAGGGATTCTATGAATAATTTTAATTGGATAATGAATACCATTTAATACTTGTCTTTTCCATTTCATGTTGATGAATTCTCTTCATTATATATTGGCTTTATATTTTCCGCTTCAAAGCCCGTAACCTTGCATTCACCCTCAATGAAATACAGCTAATCTCATAGAAACTTGTAAAACTCTAACAGGGTTACACAGGGTAGATTCGGAAAGAATGTTCCCAATGGTGGGGGAGTCCAGAATAGGGGGTCATAGTTTGAAGATAAGGGGGAAACCTTTTAGAACTGAGGTGGGGAGAAATTTCTTCACCCAGAAGATAGTGAATGTGCGGAATTCATGACCACAGAATGTAGTTGAGGCCAAAACACTGTGTAATTTCAAGAAGAAACTAAATATAGCTCTTGGGGCTAAAGGGATATGGGAGGCAGGGGGGATACTGAATTCAATGATCAGCCATGATCAAAATCGATGGCAGAGCAGGCTCGAATGGCCTACATCTTATTCTAGTTTCTATGTTTCTATGTTTAATCAACTATTTGTGCTGTGGATTCATCCCCATGGAATAAAATTAATCTGGGACAGTCCCCATGGAGATTGTCCCGGATTAATGTTGCTCAGGACGGAGATTGAAGAATTGCACACCATGTAGATCTAACTGAGATCGGAAACCAGCTTCCTAAATGTGAATCTCGTTACACCTATTGTCTCACTCAGCATCCTCGCACTAACTGGAATTTCCTTGGTGCTTTTGGTGATTGGTGGATCCAATAGTGGCAATCTCATTTACGTGTATATCTGGGATTTCTGCCAAAGGTACCATGGAGACCCCTCATGGAATTTCCTGGAAATTATTTTTTATCCCATGGGTTTCTTCCAGGTGTTCTGGTTTCTTCCCACAGTCCAGGAATGTGCTGGTTAGGTGGATTGACCATGCTAAATTGCTCCTTAATGTCCAAATATGCGCAGGTTATATGGGTTGGCCATGCTAAATTGCCCCTTAGTATCCAAAGATGTGTAGATTAGGTGAACTGACCATGCTAAATCGTACCTTAGAGTCCAAAAATGCACAGTTCATATGGGTTGGCCATGTTGGATTGTTCCTTAGTGTGCAAAGTTGTGCAGGTTAAGTGGATTAGCCACGATTAATGTGTGAGGTATGGGGCTGGGGTGAGGAATTGGACCTAGGTAGCTCTTAAGAGTTGGTGCAGAACCGATGAGCCAAATGGCCTCTTCTGTACTATAGGCATTCTATGATATCACCGTAACCCCCCTCATTTGCTTGTCAAAAAGTAGCACTTGTTGACAGTTGACAGCTTAGAGTGACATAATCACCATATATAATCCAACAAATTCCAGTATGATTATGTATATCCCTATCAGAAAAATGGCTGTACACATTGTCTGATTTAAATGATACATAATTAGTGGTCTATTATAAAGCTTATTTCTAGAGGTAGGATACACCAAGACAAATAAGTGTAATGTTGACTAGGAGTTGTATCACAGTTTTGGAGCAGTATTTCTCCAACACTTTATACCCGAAATGGACTATTCTGCTTTGATGAGGGAAAATCTACAAAGAAGTTTTAATAAACCATAGAAAGCATCTTTTATGTATCTCAGCTTGGTATGGCTCCTACTCTGCCCAAGACCGCAAAAAACTACAAAAGGTTGTGAATGTAGCCCAATCCATCATGCAAACCAGCCTCCCAACCAACGACTCTGTCTCCACTTCCCGCTGCCTCGGCAAAGCAGCCAGCATAATTAAGGGCCCTACGCACCCTGGACATTCTCTCTTTAACCCTTTCCCTTTGGGAAAAAGGTACAAAAATCTGAGATCGCGTACCAACCGACTCAAGAACAGCTTCTTCCCTGCTGCCACCAGGCTTTTGAATGGATCTACCTCACATTAAGTTGATCTTTCTCTACACCCTAGCTATGACTGCAACACTACATTCTGCACCCTCTCCTTTCCTTCTTCCTTATGTACTCCAGGAATGGTGTGCTTTGTCTGTATAGCGAGCAAGAAACAATCATTTTCACTGTGTTTCAATACATGTGACAATAATAAATCAAATCAAAGCAAATCAAATCAAAATTTGATGTCCGACCTGCTCCTGTCAATTAGAGGGAAATCATGAGTAAGCTTGCCAGCCCTTTGCATCTCTTCTTAGCTGCTTTTATATGATTTAAAGTATTATTTATTGTCTTGTGTTCCAGCCCTTGTTCCGCTTTCAGATCCTACATCAATGGAACTCCCCCTAACAGCAGATTCAGTCAGCTTTTTTGATTTTCCAGTAAATCCAAGTTCCTTCTCTTTTTTGTTTGTTTTCACTTTTAGATCTGAATGTCCAAACCTGCAGAGTGATGCAGAAACGGTAACCTGCGAGGCGAGAAAAATCTCCAACATGCTGAAACTCAGGTGCAATTTTAACACCATGGGTGGCAGGTTGGGACAGGCAGGGATAATATCGTTTGAGGATGCTTTAGTTTAACAGGACTTTTCTTTTAAAGGGATACAAAGGGAAGCAGGAACAGCCAGATCTGGGAGGCAAGTGCATTTACAGCACTGCTTGTGCCCAGACTTTCCTCAGAACCAACAACCTTATGCACATTGATGAACGTAGAGGAGAACATGCCCCTGTCTACATCAATGGTGATGAAGTGGAAATAGTTGAGAGCTTCAGGTGTCTAGGTGTCCAGATCTCCAACAACCTGTCCTGGTCCCTCCATGCTGACACTATAGTTAAGAAAGCCCACCAATGCCTCTACTTTCCCAGGAGGCTAAGGAAATTTGCCATGTATGCTATGACTTTCACCAACTTTTAAGATGCACCATTGAAAGCATCCTTTCTGCTTGTATCACAGCTTGGTATGGCTCCTGCTCAGCCCAAGACTGGGAGAAACTTCAAAGAGTTGTGAATGTAGCTCAGTCCATCACTCAAACCAGCCTCCCATCCACGAACTCTGTCTACACTTCCCACTGCCTTGGAAAAGCAGCCAGCATAATTAAGGACTCCACGCACCCCAGACATACTCTCTCCATCTTCTTCCATCAGGAAAAAGATACAAAAATCTGAGAACGTGTGCCAACCGACTCGAGAACAGCTTCTTCCCTGCTGCCATCAGACTTTTGAATGGACCTACCTCGCATTAAGCTGATTGTTCTCTGCACCCTAGCTATGACTGTAACACTACATTCTGCACTTTCTCCTTTCCTTCTCTATGAACGGTATGCTTTGATTGTGTAGCACGCAAGAAACAAAACTTTTCACCGTATGTTAATACATGTGACAATAATATTTCAAAGCAAATCAAAATCAAACTCCCCCCAGTCATCAACTAACCCACTATCTCCTCGCCCCTCCACACAATCTTTGACTCCCCCCAAACTCACAAGTTTAAATTTCCCCCTCATGATCTCCTGCCACAATCGCCTACAATCTCCAATTTCATTTGATTTATTATTGTCAAAATATATATATATACAATGAAAAGTATTGTTTCTTGTGTGCTATACAAATAAAGCATACAGTTCATAGAGAAGGAAACAAGAGGGTGTTACAGTCATAACTAGGATATAGAGAAAAATCAACTTAATACGAGGTAGGTCCATTCAAAAGTCTGTTGGCAGCAGGAAAGAAGCTGTTCTTGAGTTGGTTGGTATGTGACCTCAGACTTTTGTATCTTTTTCCTGATGGAAGAAGGTGGAAGAGAGAATGTCCGGGGTACGTGGGTCCTTAATTAAAAGCTGGCTGCTTTTCTGTTTCTGGTCTCCAACCCCACACATCCCCCACCCCCAACCCATGATTTCCCACTTACCTGGTTAGAATCATAGAATCCCTACAGGTTAGAAGGAGGCTATTCAGCCCATTGAGTCTGTACTGACCAAAATCCCACCCAAGCCCTACTCCCACAACCCTATGCATTTACCCTGCTAATCCTCCTGACACTGATTTAGCATGGCCAATCTACCATAGCATGGCACATCTTTGGGGGGAAACCGGAGCACCCGGAGGAAACCTACGCAGACACAGGGAGAATGTTCAGACTCCACACAGACAGTCATCCAAGGCTGAAATTGAACCTGGGTCCCTGGCGCTGTGAGGCAGCAGAGCTAGCCACTGTGTCAGCTTGACACCCTGGCTGTTGCCCCCATCAAGAGGCAGACAACCTGCCAATCAGGCGAAAAGGCAGTTGAGAAAACTCTGAACACATCCTATCGTCAAATTCTTCGGAAAGCCTGGGGAACACACATAGCTTTCATATCTGGGAAACACTTCTTCTCTCCCCCTCCTCCATCCACTTTCCAGCCCCAAATGAGACTTCAAGATCGATAGTGTTAAATTTTGGAATGTCTGTCAAGATTGACTCTATTTAAGGCTTGTAATTGCAACTTTGATGGTTATTAATGGTACCACTTCCTCCAAGTTACGGGTTTTAAAGACTAATTGAGTTAATTGTTACCAACTGCTGGATGCAACTATAATTTAACACCTGCCAAATAAAGCTAGACATTTGAAGCCTTGCTCAATGACCATATTTACTGGGTGCTATTATACGACACTGCTGTAGCTCAACAGTATAAAATGCAAAGCACTTCTGGATGGGGCGAGACTGGCAGAAGTAATTATCACAATCACCGCGAGTGTCGCAGCAAACACAGCCATGTGGGCTTTGTGCTGGAGTAGCAGCTGACACGTGCAGTGGTGCAGACTCAGAATGAATGCTGTCAGGTTACACCACACCACCACGTTACGAAGTTTATGCAACTGTCAGCATTCACACCAGCCCATGATACAATTGCTGTCACAGTGCCGCTCTGCAAGCAACAACTTGATAAACCACATCCCTCAGTAACTTGTTCAAGCCTCTTTGAGGCTGCAAAGAGGCAATGTATTATCTACCATCAGCATTGTTTTCTGCTGCCAACTCTTCAAGTTATGCCTCCCCGAAAAAAATACTCCTTTTGTTTATTAGTGTCACAGGTCAGCTTACATTAACACTGCAATGAAGTTACTGTAAAAATCCCCTAGTCGCCACACTCCGGCAGCTGGTCAGATACACTGAGGGAGAATTTAGCATGGCCAATGCACCTAACCAGCACATCTTTTGGACTGTGGGAGGAAACTGGAGCACCCGGAGGAAACCCACACAGACACAGGGGGAATGTGCAGTCTCCACACAGACAGTGACACGAGCCGGTAATCAAACTTGGGTCCCCGGCCCTGTGAGGCAGCAGTGCTAACCACTGTGCCATTTCTAAGCCTCTTGTTACTGCCTCTTGCTGCTCTGTAGGGATTCTATGGTTCGATGACACTAATGACAAGTGACTCACCTCACCCACCTGCTACAGACATGTGCCCACCCCACCCACCACGGAATTGGAGTGAGCGAGGGACAATGGAAATGTCCGTTGTCCTCAGGTGGGATTTTCCAGTCTCGCTCGAGCGAGGCTGTAAAATCCCACCCACAGAGTCTCCTCGGAGAGGCAATGTGCCAAGAGAAAGCTTCACCTGTGATACCATGAAGAGCTGCCAAGTGAGAGTCGAGCTATTTCTAACACTGGGAGTCAGCGGGTGATTAATGCAGGTTCTCCTCAGGTACTTCCTTGTGGCCAGTGTGAAGGAATGTTGACCGAGGTTGCTATGCCCTCATCTTGTCCTCTGAACCTGGAACGATGTGAAATTCCAATAGCACGCCAAAATTTACAACCCGACAGATGAGAATGTTTTCCTGTTTGTTTCAGCTGCTAATAGCCACACTCTGCTTCTGCGATAATTGGCTTTCTTCACTTTCTGTGAACTATTATAGCTGCGTTATGAATGAGGATTTCACTGAGCCTAAAAGAGTATGTCCCTCAGGCCCTGTCAAATCATGAAATTAGCATTCGTGCCAGATGTGGCAATGTACTACTCAAGAGGAATGCACTTGCCTTGAGAATGATTTATTACACTGACAGTGGTTCAGACCAAACAGGTTTAGTCACTCCATGTTGCTTTAGACGGTGTCATGGTTCACTCTCTAGAAGAAATCCTTCAGCAAGGCTCTCTTTTGAGCTAAAGTTTATAAGTTTACTTCCATTAGTATCACAAGTAGGCTTACATTAACACAGTAATGAAGTTACTGTGAAAATCACCTAGTCGCCCACTCCGGCACTGTTAGGGTACACTGAGGGAGAATTTAGCATGGCCAATGCGTCTAACCAGCACGTCTTTCAGACTAGAAAAAGAAAAGTACAGCACAGGAAAGGCCCTTCGGCCCACTAAGCCTGCACTGATCACGTTGTCCTATCTAGACCAACCCTCTATTCCCCGTCTGTTCGTGTGTCTATCCTGATAAGTCTTAAATGTGGCTAACGTGTCTGTCTCTATCACTTGGCAGCGCATTCCAGGCCCCCACCACCATCTATGTATAAAACTTACCCCCTGCACATCGCCACTTTCTCCCCTTACCCTGAACTTGTGCCCCCTTGTAATTGTCATTTCTGCCCTGGGAAAATGCTTCCAATTGTTCACCCTATCGATACCCCTCATAATAGTATAAACTTCTATCAGGTCATCCCTCTGTTTTTCCAAGGAGAACAATCCCAGTTTATTCATTCTCTCCTCATAGCTAATACTCTCCATACCAGGCAACATCCTGGTAAACCTTTTCTGCACTCCCTCCAAAGCCTCCACATCCTTCTGGTAATATGATGGGTACAGTGTACCAAATGTGGCCTAACCAATATTTTATATAACTGTAACATAATATGCCAACTTTTATACTTAATGCCCCGTCTGATGAAGGCAAGCAAGCTATATGCTTTCTTCACCACCTTTTCCACCTGTGCTGCCACTTTAAGTATCTGTGGACATGTACTTTCAGATTTCTGTGTACCTATGCTCCTGATGGTTCTGCCATTTATTTTATAGCTTCCACCTGAATTGGATCTACCAAAATGCATCATCTCAAATTTGTCCGCATTGGATTCCATCTGCCATTTCTCCACCCAATTTTTCAGCCTATCCATATCCTGCTGTATTCTCTGACAATCTTCATCATTATCTGCAACTCTGCCAATCTTAGTATCATCCGCAAACTTGCTACATTTTCTTTCAAGTCATTTATATATATTTCAAACAGCAGAGGTCCCAGCACTGATCCCTGTGGAACACCACTAGTTACAGACCTCCATTCAGAAAAACACCCTTCCACCACTACCCTCTGTCTTCTATGGCCAAGCCAGTCCCAAATCCATCTAGCTAGGTCACCCTTGATCCCTTATGATTGTGGGAGGAAACTGTTTCGAAGTTTAAAGTTTATTTATTAGTGTCACAAGAAGGTTTACATTAACACTGCAATGGAGTCACTGTGAAAATCCCCTAGTTGCCACACTCCAGCACCTGTTTGGGTACACTGAGGGAGAATTTAGCATGGCCAATGCACCTAACTGGCACATCTTTGGGTTGTGGGAGGAAGCTGGAGCACCCAGAGGAAACCCACGCAGATACAGGGAGGAAGTGCAGACTCCACACCGACAAGCTGAAAATTGAACTCTGGCGCTGTGTGGCAACAGTGCTAATCATTGTGCCACCAAACCACCGTGTTTGAAAACAAATGGTGAGGCCCTTTCTTCAAACATAAGATTCATTCACTCTTTGCACTTAAACAAAAAAATGGCCACACAAAGTACTGCTTCAAATGAATGAAACTTTCCACAATGACCAATAAATTTGCCTCTGTAATTGTGTACAATGTAGCCCAATCAGCTGCTGTAAGCTATCAACACCCTGCTCACCCCAATGCCCCACATGTGGCTAAGATGCTTGCAAACACATTAGACTTTAATTCCCTTGATCTTAATTG
Organism: Carcharhinus amblyrhynchos; assembly: GCF_965287045.1. Classification (NCBI taxonomy): domain Eukaryota; kingdom Metazoa; phylum Chordata; class Chondrichthyes; order Carcharhiniformes; family Carcharhinidae; genus Carcharhinus; species Carcharhinus amblyrhynchos. Next base: position 21,871,986 of record NC_137334.1, on the reverse strand, counting down.
CAGTGGTTACACCAGAATCATTTTTCTTTTGTTTGGTGTTTCTTCTGTTCATGGGACGTGGGCATCACTGGCTAGCCAGCATTTATTGCTCATTCCCACATTGCTGTGACTCTGGAGTCACATGTAGACCAGACCAGGAAAGGATGGCAGATTTCCTTCCTTTAAGGACATTAGTGAACCAGATAGGATTTTTCAGACAGTCGACAATGGTTTCATGGTCACCGTTAGACTTTTAACTCCAGATTTTTATTGAATTCAAATTTCATCATCTGCCATGGTGGGATTCAAATTCTGGGGGTGGGATTTTCCGGGCCGTACTCGCCCCAAATCAGTAAATCCTGCCGGAGGTCAACAGAGCTCTGCATGCTCCGTGTCTCGCCTGCTACGATTCCCATGGCGGCTGACCCAGGAAATTCTGTCCTGGGTCTCTAGATTACTGGTCCAGCAACAATACCACTATGCCGCTGCCTCCCGTTAATGCTGGAGTATATCCGAATCATTTTTCAATTCTCTCCACTGTTAGAAGTGCTCTCAAAACACATCTTTTCAATCAGAGTTCAAGCCTCCTCTCCTAACCTTCATAATATGTTTGAACCAGCCTCCCATCTGCTTTGACAAAGGACCATCTGGACTTGAAACGGTAGCATAGTGGTTAGCACTGCTGCTTCACAGCTCCAGGGTCCTGGGTTTGATTCCTGGCTTGGGTCGCTGTCTGTGTGGAGTTTGCACATTCTCCTCATATCTGTGTGGATTTCCTCCCACGGTCCAAAGATGTGCGAGTTAGGTTGATTGGCCATGCTAAGAAATTGCCCCTTAGTGCCTAGGGATGTGTAAGTTAGAGGGACTAGTGAGTATAATACGTAGGGATAAGGGAGTAGGGCCTGGGTGGGATTGTGTTCTGTGCAGACTCGAAGGGCCTCTTTCTGCACTGTAAGGTTCTATGATTCTATAAAACGTCAGCTTTTTTCTCCCCTTACAGATGCTGCCAGACCTGCAGAGATTTTCCAGCATTTTCTCTTTTGGCAGCCATGGACTCTATCTACACTTCCACTGCCTCAGCAAAGCAACCAGAATAATTTAAAATCCCATGCACCCGGACATGTTCCTTTCCGGCTTCTTCCATTGGGAAAAAGATACAAAAGTCTGAGGTCACGTACCAACCAATTCAAGAACAGCTTCGTCACTGCTGCCATCAGACTTTTCAATGGACCTACCTCGCATTAAGTTGATCTTTCTCTACACGCTAGCTATGACAGTAACACTACATTCTGCACCCTCTCCATTCCTTCTCTGTGAATGGTATGCTTTGTCTGTACGGCGCGCAAGAAACAATACTTTTTGCTGTATTATTGTCATTGTATGTGGCAATAATAGATCAATTCAAATCAAGTCTATGTCTCCATCTTTGTTCGTTTTATCTATTTCATATTTCTTGTCACGTGAAAGCCTTGTTATTGTTGCTATAGTAGAAATGTGATTATAATGTTAGTTGCTGGGTGAAAATTAGAGAAAAAAAGTGGAAAAGTGTTGCTTGTATGTGTGATTTGTATCTGCATGTGAAGAATTTCACACTAGAAAATCTCTCCTGTATCAGAATGGAAAATGATTTCATTTCCCTGCGCTCATTCCTTTCCATGTGTGTTCTGTTCAAAGGCAGTTCCTTGACTCATTGCTGACGCTTTCATCCTAAGCTGTTTCTCGTGGCAGTTTTTGGAGGGCAGAGCAAGAAGACCTCAGTCAGGTTAGAATTGAACCTGCATTGTTGGAGTTACTTTGAACTGAAGTGACACGGTGGCGCAGTGGTTAGCACTACTGCCTCACAGTGCCAGGGACACAGGTTCAATTCCAGCCTCAGGTCACTGTCTGTGTGGAATAATAGAAACCCTACAGTGCAGAAAGAGGCCATTTGGCCCATTGAGTCTGTACTGACCACAATTCTATCAAAGCCCTACACCCATATCCCTACATATTTACCCACTAATCCCTCTAATGTATGCATCTCAGGACACGAAGGGGCAGTTTTAACATGGCCAATCAACCCAGCCCGCACATCTTTGGACTGTGGGAGGAAACCCACGCAGACACGAGGAGAATGTGCAAACTCCACACAGATGGTGACCCAAGCCAGGAATCGAACGCAGATCCCTGGAACTGTAAGGCTAACCACTATGCTACCGTTTTCTGTAACCTTCCATTTTCTGTAACCTTCTGCCTATATCCCATGAATGAATAAAAAGAACCCTCAAAGCACAGTGGCAAGTAAATGGCCAGTTAAGCACTTTCTGTAAACCATGCTTCTGAAAAGATACCTTCAATAAATAAAACTTATTTTAGTTTTATTTATAGGATTCTACACAAATATATTTTATAACAGCCTGCACATTCTCCCCATGTCTATGTGGGTTTCCCCCAGGTGCTCAGGTTTCTTCCCACAGTACAAAAATGTGTGGATTAGCTTGATTGGCTATGTCAGGGGGATTAGTAGGGTAAATATGTGGGGTTATGGGAATAGGGCCAGGATGGGATTGTGGTGGGTGCAGACTCAATGGGACAAATGGCCCCCCTCTGCATGTTGGAATTATGGGATTCTAAGATAAAGGCTAACCATCTAAACAAACGCTATATTGGCTTCCGTTACAACATTTAGTCTGATCTTGCAATGGCCAGCTTTGCCAGGCTTCGGTTATTGTAGCTGAGATCTTGCTTGCTGGTTGCCATCACAGCTGCTCCCTTTTGATGTGGAAAGTAAAAACTGAAGATGTTTTTCTTTTTGCTTAGAGATGTGACCTATGCAGGTGGGTTAAGTACTATTGGGCAGGAAACAGTTAGGTTCCAGAAACTGCCACTTAACGTACATAACCTGCAGCTTAAGCAGCTGTACGAGCGATTGGTTTTACTTATTGAAGGCATCTTTTCGGAAGTATGGTTTACAGGAAGTGTTAAATGGCCATTTACTTGCCACTGTGCTTTGTGAGTTCTTTTTATTCATTCGTGGGATATGGGTGCCATATGGGCATTTATTGCCCATCATAGTTACGCGAGGGCAGTTGAGAGTCAACCATATCGCTGTGGATCTGAAGAAACATGTAGCCAGTGTAATAAGTCTTGGAGGCTGAATTCCTTTCACCAAAATCCCTTTATTTACAACTCCAACAGCAGTACACAGAGTGCTCCAGTCAGCAGTTTACCTCCAGGAGCGCCAGAGGAACTGACACGCCCAGTTAAATACAAGGGAAAGACTCCCTGACTGGCCCATCAATTGACTCCTTAATCAGGGAGCTCATGTTCCAATAGGCCAATCTCAATGGCCTGATTGATGTCATTACAGCCAGACGAAGTATGGACGGCAGATTTCCTTCCCTAAAGGACATTAGTGAACCAGATGGGTTTTGCCAACAATCGACAATGGTTTCATGATCATTAGATTCTTAATTCCAGATTTTTTATTGAATTCAAATTCCACCATCTGCCGTGGCGGGATTTGAACCCGGGTCCCCCAAAGCATTAGTTGAGTTTCTACATAAATAATCAAGCGATAATACCACGAGGACATCACCTTTCCCAGTATCCATCAATATCAGACCTTTCTGAATCTCAATGTTAATGTGAGCAAAATTACCCTGTCCGGCTGTGGCAGAGCCTCTGTTCTTTGGTCTTTTGATCTGTTTATCCCTTTGTAGATACTCTCTCTAGCTAATCCAACCTTCAGACAATCCTGTTGTTTTACTGAATCTTAGAAGCTCCAAGGACCACATCAGCAATGTCGCACGCAACCAAAGTATCTACCTCACCCACTATCACTGAAACCTCATCCAGGTAGTGTTCGAGCTCCAGAGAGGAATCTTGCCACTTCCGCACCTCCAATGCGGAATTGAAAGAACAAAGAAAATTACAGCACAGGAACAGGCCCTTTGGCCCTGCAAGCCTGCACTGACCATACTGCCCAACTGAACTAAAACCCTTCCAGGGACCATATCCCTCTATTCCCATCCTATTCATGAAATTCTGCCCAGCAGAGCCCACAATGGCGAGGTGCGCACATCCAGCTTGCCAGTTTCCATCAAGAAGCAGAAAACATGTGTTTAGGTGTACACTGTGCCGCTGGAGTTCATGCTGAGACGGTGGAATAGGAAACCCTCTCTTTCCCTGTCCAGTGCTTCACCTCACTAGCATCTGCATAAACTCATCAAGAACCCTTATCCTACCCCAAGCCAAGTCTCACTGCCTGTCGCCCCTGTCATGCCAACACTATCGTTAAGAAACCCACCGATGCCTCTACTTTTTCAGGAAACTAAGGAGATTTGGCACGTCAGCTACAGCCCTCACCAACCTTTATAGATGCACCATAGAAAGCATTCTTTCCGGATGTATCACAGCTTGGTATGGCTTCTGCTCTGACTAAGACCGCAAGGAACTACAAAAGGTCGGAAACAAAGCCCAGTCCATCACTCAAACCAGCCTCCCATCCACTGACACTGTCTACACTTCCCACTGCCTCGGGAAAACAGGCAGGATAATTAAGGACCCCATGCATCCTAGGCATAATCTCTTCCATCTTCTTCCGTCGGGAAAAAGGTACAAAAGTCTGAGGACGCGTACCAGCTGGCTCAAGAACAGTTTCTTCCCCACTGCTGTCAAATTCTTGAATAGATGTACCTCACACCAAGTTGATCTTTCTCTACACCCTAGCAATGACTGTAGTACTACATTCTGCACTATCTCATTTCCTTTTCTATGAATGGTATGCTTTGTCTGTATGGTGCGCAAGAAACAATACTTTTCACTGTATGTTAATACATGTGACAATAATAAATCAAATCAAAGGCCAACTTTATATTTGATCGCCAGTCGGCAGCTCATTAACTTCAATATCCTCATCCTGATCTTCACATCTCTCCAAAGCCTCAATTTTCCTTAGCTCTGCAACCTCCTCAGGGTATGTTCTTGTTTGCACCAGTCCAGGTTTCATGCATGCTATTTGCCCCCCCAGATTGCCTCTCCATTAAGATCAATCCCAAAGATAAACTTTCACAATCAAACGTTACCTCCTAAAACATTTCAAACTTTGCTTATCCCAACGTCTACAGCCTTTATACATAGAAAACATTTCCAAGCCTCAAAGTGGTTCTAAGGGGAGTGCTCTTTTAATTAAACTTTCAGTAACAGAAACAGGAATCCATTCCCCGTAAGCAATTGCTTTATGCTCTTCTCCAAATGAAGAAAGCACGATGATAGATATTGCCAGTTGCTGGTGTTTGCTGAGCAGCTGATAAAAGAAAGCAATATTACTGGAAGATGCACGTGCTCGGAATGCACAATTGTGTTTGAAAAATCCTCTCTGACTGCTGTGAGCTCAGACTATCCAAAGCACTGATAGAAACCGAGTCACTGAACTGTGCAAACATTCATGAGGACTGAGTAAAGCAGAAAAATCAATGTTTTCATAAATGTATTCAGGTTATTATGAAAACTGTATTTTTGGGGGGGAATTTGGAATCCATAGGGTAGAATTCCTCCAGTGCAAAAGGAGGCCATTTGGCCCATTGATTCTGCACCAGCCACAATCCCACCCAGGCCCTATCCCCGTAACCCCTCATATTTACCCAACTAATCCCCCTGACACTAAGGGGCAACTTAGCATGGCCAATCAATCTAACCTGCACACCTTTGAAGTTTGGGAGGAAACCGGAGGAAACCCATGCAGACACGGGGAGAATGTGTAAACTCCACACAGACCTGAGGTCGGAATCGAACCCGGGACTCTGGTGCTGTGAGGCAGCAGTGGTAACCACTCTGCCACTATGCCTCCCTAGGCAACATAAGTTTCAGTTACTGGGGCAGGGAGATTAACTGGATAGTTCTATCAAAGAGCTAATACAGGCAAATTGGGCCAAAGGGCCATGGTCTGCGCAGTGTATTCTAACATTCCACCAAGATAGGAAAAAATGGTGGATGTTTTTATTTCAGAAAGAGCATTTTGATTAATTGAATGAGTTTCCATTAAACCGTGACAGGCAACTGTTTACATTGGAGATTTCCCACCGTAAGCAGCACCAATGGTAAATATTGATACAAAAATGTGACCAAAATCATAACAAAGTGGGGTAAAGGTTGTACACAGAGAGAGATCTTTCACCGAAAGTATTAGTTAATCTCCAGTGGTGTTGCACATGTGGAGGAGAGCTGAGATTTCAGGTGAAACAGGAGTGGAAACCAGCAGGCAATTAAAATAAACCTGCAGAAATAATTCACACCCAATCAAGAGAATGTTATTCCGGGAGACGGGACACTTCATATTCTGGACCCCCAGTGCTAGTTTTTTTTACAAAATCTCAGAATGATGATAGCAGGAGTCCAGAAAATAATGCAAGCACGTTTTTGACATTTTTGTAAAGACTATTTCAAGCTCCAATGCAAGACTGGTTCCTTGAGAAGAGCTTTTGAAGAAGGGGTTACTGGATCTGATGCTTCAATATTGTCACCAAAAAGGTACTGATTAGAAGAAATCCTAAAATATTTTTTCATTCATTTGCAGGACATGGGCATCGCTGGCTCTAGTGTTGCAATTGCCCAGTATTAATTGCCCCTTGAACTGAGTGTCTCACTCAGCCATTTCAGAGGACAGCTAGGAGTCAACCACATTGCTGTGTTTCTGGAGTCACATGTAGGCCAGACCGGGTAAGGACGGCAGATTGCCTTCCCTAAAGGGCATTAGTGAACCAGATGGGTTTTTCCAACAATGGTTTCGTGATCATTAGTCGATTCTTAATTCCAGATATTTTTTATTGAATTTAAACTCAACATTTGCTGTGGTGGGATTTGAACCCAGGTCCCCAGAGGATTGACTGAGCTTCTGGATTGATAGTCAAGACCATCACCTCCCTAGTGTAACTTTCACAAACAAATTAAAGCAAAGGGACGATTTTTATTAATGCTTGTTTAAAACAGTCTTGCAATTGAGAGGGGAGATTTGATAGAGGTGTATAAAATTATGATGGGTATAAATAGAGTGAATGCAAGCAGGCTTTTTCCACTGAGGCTAGGGGAGAAAAAAACTAGAGGACATGGGTTAAGGGTGAAGGGGGAAAAGTTCAAAGGGAATATTAGAGGGGGCTTCTTCACACAGAGAGTGGTAGGAGTGTTGAATGAGCTGCCAGATGAAGTAGTGAATGTGGGCTCACTTTTAACACTTACGAAAATCTTGGACAGGTACATGGATGAGAGGGGTGTGGAGGGATATGGTCCAGGTGCAGGTCAGTGGGACTAGGCAGAAAAAGGTTCAGCACGGCCAAGAAGGGCCAAAAGGCCTGTTTCTGTGCTGAAATGTTCTATGGTTCTAATTCACAAATCAAGTGTAAAGCTCACATGGCTTAACTGTAACGGAGGGAGTGAAATCCCATTTGAATGCAAATGCATTATTTTAACCTTGAGTTTCCAATCTATATCACTGAGGGGTTTGTATAATTGTACAGGTTCTTTTCTCTCTTTTGGAATAATTGAGATAAATGCAAGGTGATGCATTTTGATGGATCGACCAGGGAGGGACTTATTCAGTTAATAGTAGGGCGTTGGGGAGAGTTACAGAACAAAGATATCTAGGGGTACATATTCATAGCTCCTTGGAAGTGGAGTCACAGGTGGACAGAGTGGTGAAGAAGGCAGTCAGCATGCTTGGCTTCATCGGTCAGAACATTGAATACAGAAATTGGGAAGTCTTACTGAAGTTGTACAAGACCTTGGTAAGACAACACTTAGAATATTGCATGCAGTTCTGGTCACCCTATTATAGAAAGGATATTATTAAACTAGAAAGAGTGCAGAAAAGATTTACTAGGATTCTACCAGGACTTGATGGTTTGAGTTATAAGGGGAGGTTGGATATACTGGGACTTTTATCCCTGGAGTGTAGGAGACTTAGGAGTGATCTTATAGAGGTCTATGAAATACTGAGGGGCATAGATCAGCCAGATAGGTAGTGGAGTTTAAAACTAGAGGGCATAGGTTTAAGCTGAGAGGGGAGAGATACAAAAGGATGCAGAGGGGCAATTTTTCACACAGAGGGTGGTGAGTGTCTGGACCAAGCTGCCTGAGGCAGTAGCAGAGGTGGGTACAATTTTGTCTTTTAAGAAGTGTTTAGACAGTTACATGGGTAAGATGGTTATCGAGGGATTTGGGCCAGACGTGGGCAATTGGGACCAGCTTAGTTGTTAAAATAAAGGGCAGCATTGACAAGTTGGGCCAAAGGGCCTGTTTCCATGCTGTAAACCCCTGTGACTCTATATCCATAATCTTAGCAAGCTTTATTGAATCTGGAAGCCTGTAGCTCTGTTTCCGCAATTTATTAAAACAAGAAGTCACAACCCATCATTCCCAATGCAATATTTTACTGATCTCAATCTAGTCTCTGTTCAGAACCCCTCACAGGTATTGGTGCGGAACTGAGACCATTCACCCGCTGTCTCAGTTGGAATGGGAAAGAGGCAACAAAATAATGTAGAATAAAGGATTAGGGAGGTTAGTGATCTAACAAAACTTACCATGTGACATCATCTGGCTGTGGCATCACCCACATTGGTCTGCATTAACAGGTGGCATTATTTTGTACCGGTTAATCTTTCTTTAAGACTTTGGTCTATTAAAGCATATGATAACAAGTAATTTTGCTTTAATAAATGAACCGCCAATCTTGAAGGCAGTTAATCATCTACATCCATCCAATCTTTCACCACTTGTAGGGAGTATCCATATTACCCGGAAAGAATGTAATTGACAGGTGAACGGTCAGGCAAATATTGTTACACTGGGAAGTACAGTGTTTAATTTGATGATGTATGTTTTATAACACTGTTGAAAACAGGGTGAAAGCACATCTGCTTGTAACTGATTACACTGTGAAAGATGACATGTTCCACAGGATTTGTCTTGCTCCTGCACCCCCCAGCCCCAGCCTTCTAGCCTGTAATTACTGCAGTTGTAATTATTCCTGCAGATCACTGGCTTTGTGCCTGCCTTCAACACTGAAAGCAGATTCGAAGCGTGTCATTTGCAGGCAGTTGGATACAGCAGACCCTTTGCTTTGTGTTGACTGCCATGTGTGCTACTTTTACACAGGTGTGCACTTGCGAGAGCGAGGAAATAACATATCGGGGGGAGAAACTGGCCCCCCTCCAAATGTGGGTGTGAGAATCTCACTACACGATTAACCCTCAACAGTGCATTGCACTTGCAAGAGGTGCGATAAATGGATATTGCCTGCTGTTTCAAATGATTGCTGCAAGTAGTGCTCTCCATGCTGTTCACTGGCTGCAAGCTGCAGCAATAGACCCAAAATCACAAGTGGCTATCGCTACTTAAAAGGCACTCCATACTTCTTAAAGGGGAGCAGTGGCTGCAAGAAGTGACGGAAGCCATTTGAAAATTCAGCCTGTGCTCTGATATGTTCAACACTGGCTAAACTTGAGACAGAGTGAGTGAGCAATGTCTCTTTTTATTCATTTGTGGGATTGCCATTCTGCTCATAGCAGGTTTGGTGGTAGGTGGAGTGGATAATCTAGCAGAAGCCAAAATGTCAACATTTGCTGGCCGAAAACAATTTGAAATTCTACCAATGGGTAGGTTATTTCTACCAGTCGGGGGGTTAGTTCTACCAATAGGTGGATTAACTCTACCAGTGGAGGGTTAGTTCTACAAATGGAGGGGTTAATTTTACTAATAGGGGGGTTAGTTCTACCAATAGGGGGGTTAGTTCTACCAATAGGAGGATTAGTTCTACCAATGGGGGGGTTAATTCTACCAATGGGGGGGTTAATTCTACCAATGGGAGGTTAGTTCTACCAATAGGGGGGTTAGTTCTACCAATGAGAGGTTAGTTCTACCAATAGGGGGGTTAGTTCTACCAATGGGAGGGTTAGTTCTACCAATAGGGGGGTTAGTTCTACCAATAGGGGGGTTAGTTCTACCAATAGGAGGGTTAGTTCTACCATTGGGAGGGTTAGTTCTACCAATAGGGGGGTTAGTTCTACCAATGGGAGGTTAGTTCTACCAATAGGGGGGTTAGTTCTACCAATAGGGGGGGTTAGTTCCACCAATAGGGGGGGTTAGTTCCATCAGTGGTCAATTATTCTGCTGGCATGAACTCCATCCGCATTTATCAGAATCTCAATGAATACTCATTAAAACACCTTTTGCCCACCAAAATCTCCTGCGATATATACTTTGTGATTTTGACCACACCAGTGGGAAATTATGTCAGCCTCAAGGCAGACTTTACTTCGCAAGACACTTCAAGATGAGTGCAACAGACATGAGTCCTGTCTCCCATAGCACTGCACCAGCCCCAGTGAGCTGAACACCATTCTGCTGGGGCAGAATGATTCCTGCTCTCCAGCTCCATGGCAAGCTAGTCTTTACAGGCAATGTGCTGCTGGGCACATGGACATTTCTGTTTTACCGACTTGGATCAATACTATGCCCAGGACTGGTGCGTGCAGGGAGCCACACATCATTATTTGTCTGCTCAGCATTGTGCTTTAGCCTAGGGCAGCATGCTGGCACAGTGGCTAGCACTGCTGTCTCACAGTTCCAGGGACCCGGGTTCAATTCCCGGCTTGAGTCGCTGTCTGTGTGAAGTTTGCACGTTCTCCCCATGTCTGCGTGGGTTTCTTCTAGGTGTTCCAGTTTCTTCCCACACTCCAAAGATGTGCTGGTTAGGTGCATTGCCCCTTAGTGTCCCAGGATGTGTAGGTTAGCGGGGTAAATATATGGAGTTGCGGAAATAGGGCCCTGGGTGGGATTGTGGTGGGTGCAGTCTCGATGGGCCCAGGAAAGATGCCTGATGGTGCAGGCCTGCCCTTCAGTCAATGTCCCTGGGCTTGGCAGCCTCTGTGCTGGGCTGCAGGTTGAATGGAGACAGTCACTAGGGACGTTTGCGGCCTATAGAAAGGGAGAGGGTATATGAGGCTCGAATGGGGGAATCACCTCTCAGTTCTCTCCTTCCTGCTCCATGTCCATTCTTCCAGTCATGTTTAATTCTAAGTGGAATGTCCACCAGACAACCCACATCTATCAACAAGTTATTGCAGCAAAAGCTTTTAAATTAACAACAAAGGTCATCAGTGCCAGACAGCCAATTCTTGTAGATTCTCGAAGTTTTAAGGAAAATTCTGATTGAATGAGTGGGCAGAATAAACAATCCAGCAATTAACCTGCAAGTAGTTAGTGATCTGTTTAAGTTGCATAGTTTCTGGGGGTTGAGGGAGGGTGGAGGAGGAGAGATCCATCATGTCATTTTCATCATGTTTATTTGGGCAAGGTTAATGCAGAGAGCGGCACTGGAAAATGGTGTCAAATCAGCATTGATGACGTGATAACCTGCCACTCTGCGTGCTCGTGATGTGAGATGCCAGCGTTGGACTGGGGTAAACACAGTAAGTCTAACCTGGTGTTGTGAGACTTCTTACTCTGCATGCTGTCAGTCGGTGCCAGGCACTGCCCTCTTTAACTAGGTTGGTATCCAGATGCACACCTTGGATGTAATTGTTGATTGTTAGGTTGATTGGCCATGCTTAATTGCCCGTTAGTGTCAGGGACGTTAGCAGGGTAAATACATGGGATTACGGGGATAGAGCCTGGGTGCAATTGTTGCTAGTGCAGCCTCAATGGGCCAAATGGCCTCTTTCTGCACTGAAGGGATGATTCCATGATTCATTATTCCCTCCAACACCACACCTTTTCCAATGGAATTCTAACTGTATGCTGATTATTCTCTACATGACCAATTCTGGTAACAATTGTTTTCAAAGGGATTATACCTTGTGCGATCATTCTAGCTCCCCATTATTTACGCTGAAAATCCAAACCTTGAAGTGAAGGGCACAGTAGAACAGTGGTTAGCACTGCCACCTCAGAGCACCAGGGAACGACGATCAACTCCAGCCTCACATCACTGCCTGTGTGGAGTTTGCATGTTCTCCCCATGTCTGCATGGGTTTCCTCCGGGTGCTCCAGTTTCCCCCCACAGTCCAAAGATGTGTAGGTTAGGTGGATTGGCTATGCTAAATTGCACCTTAGTGTCGGGGGATTAGCAGGGTAAATATGTGAGGTTATGGGGATAGAGCCTGGATGGGGTTGTGGTCGGTGCAGACTCAATGAGTCGAATAGCCTCCTTCTGAACTGGAGGGATTCTATGAAAGGCTTATAATATAAAGTGCTGTGACTGTACTGTTTGCAAACATTACAGGCTGTGACAATGTGAGAAGCGATCAGTCAGTTATAACAAGGGCTGTACAAATCAAAGTAACATTTGTTTTCTCATTTAACAGTGCAAATGATTAAAATCAAAGTTTAAAATATTAAGAATAATGTTACCAGTTGATTAATAAATACAAATACCATCAAAATATGCTTGGCAAAAATATATAGACAAAAATGTCTAAAAATGCCATGTTTGTCTAACCAACTTAATCTTTCCTCATATGACAGACAATACAATATCAAGGGCAGGAGTCTTAGCTGTGTTGAAGAGCAGAGGGATCTTGGGGTCCGGGTCCATAGGACTCTTAAATCGGCCTCGCAGGTGGAGGATGTGGTCAAGAAGGCGTATGGCGTACTGGCCTTCATTAATCGAGGGATTGAGTTTAGGAGTCGGGAAGTAATGCTGCAACTTTATAGGTCCCTTGTCAGACCCCACTTGGAGTACTGTGTGCAGTTCTGGTCACCTCACTATAGGAAGGACGTGGAAGCTATTGAAAGGGTGCAGAGGAGATTTACAAGGACGTTGCCTGGATTGGGAGGCATGCCTTATGAAGATAGGTTGAGGGAGCTGGGACTCTTCTCCCTGGAGAGACGAAGGATGGGAGGCGACCTGATAGAGGTTTATAAGATGTTGAGAGGAATAGATAGGGTGGATTCTCAGAGGCTACTTCCCAGGGCTGAAATGGTTGCTACGAGAGGACACAGGTTTAAGGTGCAGGGAAGCAAGTACAGAGGAGATGTTAGGGGTAAGTTTTTCACTCAGAGGGTGGTGAGTGAATGGAATCGGCTGCCGTCGGTGGTGGTGGAGGCGAACTCACTGGGGTCTTTTAAAAGACTTCTGGATGAGTATATGGGATCTAATGGGATTGGGGGTTATAGATAGGTCTGTGGCTTAGTAGGTATAGAAGTGATCGGCGCAACTTGTGGGCCAAAGGGCCTGTTTGTGCTGTAGTGTTCTATGTTCTATGTTCTATGTACCTGCCATCCCAGGAATCAGCCTGGTAAATCTTTGCTGCACTCCCTCTATAGCAAGGACATCCTTCCTCAGATAAGGACACCAAAACTGCACACAAGAAGATGCTGGCTTTGTAGAATCATAGAGTCCTCACAGTGCATAAAGAGTCTATTCAGCTCATCAAGTCTGCACTGACGGAGTTGAGGAGGAACTTCTTCACTCAAAGGGTGGTGAATCTCTGGAATTCTCTGCCCATTGAAGTGGTGGAGCCTACCTCGTTAAATATATTTAAGTCACGGGTAGATAGATTTCTGATCAATAAGGGAATTAAGGGTTATGGGGAGCAGGTGGGAAAGTGGAACAGATCCACTTCAGATCAGCCATGATCTTATTGAATGGCGGGGCAGGCTCGACAGGTTAGATGGCCTACTCCTGCTCCTATTTCTTATGTTCTTATGAATTAGTCATGTACAGAACAATTAGCGTACAGTCAGAATTCCATTGGAAAAGATGTGGTGTCAGAGCGAATCATGAATCATAGAATCATCCCTACAAAAGGAGGCCATTCGGCCCATTGAGTCTGCACCAATAACAGTCCCACCCAGGCCCTGTCCCCATAACCCCACCTATTTACCCTATTAATGTCCCTGACATTAAGGGGCAATTTAACATGGCCAATCCACCTTACCTGCACATAGAACATAGAACATAGAACACTACAGCACAAACAGGCCATTCGGCCCACGAGTTGCACCGATCACATCAACACCTACCAATCCATAGACGTATCTATGACCCCCAATCCCATTAAATCCCACATACTCATCCAGAAGTCTTTTAAAAGACCCCAGCGAGTTCGCCTCCACCACCACTGACGGCAGCCAATTCCATTCACTCACCACCCTCTGAGTGAAAAACTTACCCCTAACATCACTTCTGTATTTGCCTCCCCGCACCTTAAATCTGTGTCCTCTCGTAGCAACCATTTCAACCCGGGGAAATAGCCTCTGAGAATCCACCCTATCTATTCCTCTCAACATTTTATAAACTTCTATCAGGTCGCCTCTCAACCTTCGTCTCTCCAGGGAAAAGAGTCCCAGCTCCCTCAACCTAACTTCATAAGGCATGCCTCCCAATCCAGGCAACATCCTTGTAAATCTCCTCTGTACCCTTTCAATAGCTTCTACGTCCTTCCTATAGTGAGGCGACCAGAACTGCGCACAGTACTCCAAGTGAGGCCTGACAAGGGTCTTATAAAGTTGCAGCATTACCTACCGATTCCTAAACTCAATCCCTCGATTAATGAAGGCCAGTACACCATATGCCTTCTTGACCACATCCTCCACCTGCGAGGCCGATTTAAGGGTCCCGTGGACCCGGACCCCAAGATCCTTCTGCTCTTCAACACTACTAAGACTCCTGCCCTTGATAGTGTACTCGTTCATCCCATTGGTTCTGCCAAAATGGACGACTACACATTTATCCGCGTTGAAGTCCATCTGCCACTTCTCCGCTCAGTCCTGCACCCTATTTATGTCCTGCTGCATCTTGGACTGTAGGAGGAAACCAGAGCACCTGGAGGAAACCCACGCAAACACGGAGAGAACGTGCAAACTCCACACAGTCACCTGACGCTGGAATCAAACCAGGGTCCCTGGTGCTGAGAGGCAGCAGTGCTAACCACTGTGCAACATCTCAGAGTGATTCCGTTGAAAATAATGGGTAATCGTAAGAGTTTGAATCACTGTTATATCCTTGAAAGGAGAGGAAAGAATGATTTTGATGGCTTCTATTGCTGGTTGAATCATAGGATTATAGAATAGTTAAAGCACAGAAAGATGCCATTTGTCACCTCATGTCAATGTTGGCCCTCTGGGAGCAATTCACCTAGTGCTACTCCCTTGCCTTTCCCTATGAGCTTTCCAGCAAGCTTTTCAGATAATTATGCAATTTCTTATGAAGGCCTCAATTGAATCTGTTTCCCCGACAGTCTCAGGCAGTGCACTCCAAATCTAACCCCTTGCTGCATCAAACAGTAAGTACTTCCTCATGTTGTCATTGCTTCTTGAAGTGTAACTACTGCAATGGGCCGCATTTTTCTGTGCCATTTTTGTAAAAAACACTGCCACAGTGAAGGGCTTATGTATGAGGGTTACTGACTCAGTAACTGTGCCTCCCCAGAGGTGAACAGATAGTCAGGGCTCATTCACACTACATTGAAGAATCCAACTGTAGATGTGGTGCAAATACAGCTTGATTCTTGAAACAGTGCCCCCAGGGAAGGGAATTTCACTTTGCTTTGTCCCAGTTGGGATTTGATCTCCTATTTACATTCCCCACAAATCTGATATTGATGCCTTGTACCAAGGTGAGACATTCGGGTAAACGCAGCCACGTTCCGCATCAATCACCAAATCAAAGCTGCGTCAACCCTTCATTGCCAACATACCTGAATAATGCTGCAGAAAATCAATTCTGAACAGTATAACTGATAACTCTCGGCACAGTCTGCATGGATCAAACAACTTGTTTTTGGTGCTGCAAATTAGGGTGTCCCGGTCCACCTGTATTACTGGTGAGATCTGGTTCTTTGTCAGCATAACGGACCCTCTGGAGTGAGGTGCAGGACGAAACTTAATCTAATGGTTTAAACTTTTTTCTATTCCAATTCAATCAAATCAAGTCCAATTCAGAGTCTCAACAAGTTGAGACATTCCCGATCTAAGCTGACAAGACAGGGCTCTCACCTCCTGTCTTGGGCTTGATCTACGTGATCCAAGCTGATTGGAGTAGGCATAGCTCCTCATCCAAGGCTTGATCTCATTTGTATCTGAGCCAAAAGGCTGAGATGCTGAGTTTAAAAATTGCTTCAAATGAAGCTAAAATGTAACCTAATGCCTTCAACCAAGCGCAGCATGTCAATACTACTACACTTGATCTTGTAACCACAATATGTAACAGGCTAGAATTCAATCAAAGGGTCCAGCAGATATATATATACCTGGAATAATGAATAAACTGGCCTCCCTGCCACTGGGTGAAAGAGAAGAAAAAGCTTCTTCTATAAATCTTTGATTTATATTTTCTACTCGAAATTACTCGAGTCATATGCTTGCACTGAAAATAATCCCTGAAAATATAACAGAACTAGACTTCAATAAGATGGAGTCTAAACTGGTTAATTGAACAAATCCTTTGAGACATGCAAAATGGGGAGCATGGTGGCACAGTGGTTAGCACTGCTGCCCCATAGCGCCAGGGACCCAGGTTTGATTCCTGGCTTGGGTCTCTGTCGATGTGAAGTTTGCATGTTCTTCCTGTATCTGCATGGGTTTCCTCCGGGTGCTCTGGTTTCCGCCCACAGTCCAAAGATGTGCTGGTTAGGTGGATTGGTCCTTAGTGTCAAGGGGACCAGCTAAGGTAAATGCATGAGGATAGGGCCTGGGTGGGATTGTGGGTGCGACTCGATAGGCCATTCCCTCTGCACTGTAGAATTCTATGATTTATTCTGGTGTGCAATTAGAGTTGAGGGGTAAAATTTGCAAAGTGCTACCAGTCAGTATGAGGGAGTCAATGAATTTTGAGGAAGTCCCACTAAAGTTGAAAGAATCATAATTCCAGAACAGGGAACCAATCAATATCTGGAAAAATAAGTGAAACAATTTTCTTCTTATCATAGAATGCCTACAGTGCAGAAGGAGGCCATTTGGCCCATCGAGTCTGCACTGGCCACAATCCCACCCAGGCCCTATCCCATGCATTTACCCTCACTAGTCCCCCTGACACTAGAGTCAATCTGTGCATGGCTAATCAACCTAACCCACACATCTTTGGACTGTGAGAGAAAACCGGAGCACCTAGAGGAAACCCACACAGACTTACAATTCTGGAGCAAACTTGAGGGCCAACTGCAAAATAATTGATGTCAAAATGATTTCTTTGGCTGTGACAGTCACTGCCAATGCTAGCATTCATTTTCAGTCTTCAACACGTGTGGAGGTGAGCAGTGTTAGACATGTTCATCGCTATGGAGCACAATGGTGAACATTCAGCTAGCAGAATCACTATCCTACAGTTCATTTCCTCCTGGGATCCATCTCTGCTGCTGATCCTTCATCACAATGACCTGTGCCTCGCCATCGGCTGCCTTTGCTTCATATTTTCCGTGAAAAGATGAGCAAATTGTTTGCTATTTAACAAGTCGTTGAATGGCAACTTATTAGCTCAAGAAGTGCCAGAGGAATGTCATTACAGCTGTATTTTAATGACTAGCTTTCCTTTGTAACTGACATGAGGTGCAGAATAATGTCAGAAGTATAATCATGTGTGCACCTGCCACTTTGATTTGGGTTTGTTATTTTCTACAGAAGAAAGACAATTGACACTAGGTTCGTGAAAAGAGAAATCAAAGTCGCTTCCCTTGATCGTTGTTGTATGAGTAAATGCATCACATGATGTTGTATAGGTTCATTCCTCAACCTGTGCTGAATAAAGTGTGAGTTGGGCAGCAGTGGAGGTATTACCCCGATGAAATCAGAATGATTCCAGCTTCTGGATTCTGTCATTTCCATGTTGGACCTCTGCAAGATGGACTCAGTTTGACACTTTCCCCTGCCTTTACCACAAAGCTCAGCAAATCTCTTCCCTTCAGATTATTATCCAGTTCCTTCAGAGATCCATGAATGAATCAGCTTCCACTGTGTTCTCTTGAAGTCTCTTATCACTGCAACCATTTTTGTAAATCTCTTCTGCATCCTTTCCGGTATTTTCACATCCTCTCTACACTGTGATGTCTAGAATTGGACATAGTTGAGTTCAAACCTAAAGATTCAATATAACTTACTAGCTTTTGGACTATATGCCCAGGACCTTGTGTGCCTGGTTAACCATTTACTTAACCTGCCCTACCATATCACTCTCAATGATTTTTGTACATTTACCAGCCTTTCTAATGGTTTCTTATCATCAAGCACTTAGCCTGTCCAGCATTTCAACTACCTTTTCTTTCACAAGGACATTGGCAGCACCTTCTTCCCTGGTGGAGACAGATGCAAAGTACTCGGAGTCACAGAGATTTACAGCATGGAAACAGGCCCTTTGGCCTAATTTGTCCATGCCACCCCTTTTTTTAACCCCTAAGCTAGTCCCAATTGCCTGTCTTTGGCCCATATCCCTTTATACTCATCATACCCATGTAATTGTCTAAACACTTTTTAAAAAACAAAATTATACCCACCTCTACTACTACCCTTGACACCTTGTTCCAGACACTCACCATTCTCTGAGTGAAAAAATTCCCCCTCTGGACCCTTTTGTATCTCTCACCTCTCACTTTAAACCTATGACCTCTAGTTTTAGACTCCCCTACCTTTGGGAAAAGATGTTGACTATCTACCTTGTCTCTGCCCCTCATTATTTTACAGACCTCTATAAGATCACCCCTAAGCCTCCTACGCTCCAGAGAAAAAAGTCTCAGTCTATCCAGCCTCTCCTTATACCCTAAACCATCAAGTCTCAGTGGCATCCTAGTAAATCTTTTCTGCACTCTTTTTAGTTTAGTAATATCCTTTCTATAATAGGGTGACCAGAATTGCACACAATATTCCAATGTCTTACCAATGTCTTGTACAACTTCAACAAGACGTCCCAACTCCTGTATTCAATGTTCTGACCAATGAAACCAAGCATGCTGAATGCCTTCTTCACCACTCTTTCCAAGGAACCTGTACCCCTAGATCTCTTTGTCCTGTAACTCTCCCCAACGTCCTACCATTAACCGAGTAAGTCATGCCCTTGTTCGAACGACCAAAATGCATGACCTCACATTTATTCATACAGTACTACAGTCATGACCTCTGCCTCCATGCATAATTCCCCTTTTTGGTCCACAATAGACCACACTTCTTCTTTCACCACCCTTTTGCCATGTATCTGTCTACAGAAGATTTGAATTTCCTTTCACATTGGCTGCCCATCTGAGAGATGCTATGTAAAGAATCTTCTCTGTTTTAAATGGGTGACCTCTTATTTTTAATTGTGTCCCCATAAACTCCATTCAGCCTGGTTTCACAAGTATTAGCAACCTGACACACACATCCCTTTTCCGCATCAACCTCCATCATCATCCAGGAAATTCTAGATTTGTTTGTCTCGCTTTTCCCTCTCATGAGGATGTACCTTGACTGTACCTAAACAAACTCTGCTCTAAAGTATTACAGTGCAGAAGTTGATCCCCTTTTGAGGAGCCATGCCAAATCACCCAAAGAGGAATACCTTGCTTTGTAATCTGTTACAAGTGTTTGGCAAGGCATGAACTGTTCTTCATTAATGTTTAGAGGTTCACTAACAGAAAGACCTGACATTCACATTAAGACAATAATTAATAAGTTATTTATTTAACCAACCAGGAAATTTAACTGAACAAGTAACATATAGACTAAAGTAAGAGACTACTGGAATGCTGTTCAAATAAATACAAGGATCATTCATTAACAAAAGAAATAATAACAAAAAATATATACAATCAGACGTTTTGGCTTTGGAAAACATTTGGAGTTCTTCTGTTTTTTCTGCTGCCTGTAAGCTCTTTCTGATTTGGTAGACTTTTGTTTGACTGTTGGAGAGTTCTCTTAAGAGATTTTAGCTGATAGTGAGCCAGTCTTTCCCTCTTTAGGTGTTGAGAGGTAGCAGAAGTGGTGTTGAACTATTGCAGGCAGGCTGTTGAGTTCCTCTTCATAACTATGATGACCTATCAATTTTCCTGCACTAGGATTGGTCTGATGGTGTTAACAACAGCAAATTCAAATTTGATAGGTTCCTAATAGCTGAGTGTCTTCTTTAAACTGATGGGCTGTCAAAATTCAGAAGCCTGCAAAGCCTGTTATCAAGGCAGCCCTGATGCTTGGTCTTGGTTACAAATGTTGCAATCTGTGTACCCTGTATTTTAAACATCCAACTGATACAAAACCAGCTTTTAAAGGGACCATGCTTCATAAACTCAACTTCACAATGAAAGGCAGCCCATTGTTCCATACCAGTTTCACCTGTCAGCCTTTGATTCCATTTTATCTGGGCCAGATGTATTTATACCCACTGAAATTGCCCCTCCTCCATTCAATTATTCCTACTCTGGATTTCTCCTTGTCCTTTTCCGTAGCTAACTTAAACCCTATGTTACTATTATTGCTGTTCCCTACAAATTCCCCCCACTGACACTTGATCCATTTGACCCACATCTTTCTCCAGAACCAGATCCTCCTTCCTCATTGGAATGTTCACATCCTAGGAATTCTTTCTGATCTTTGCCCTTTTTCTAACCCAGTCTATGTTAGAATAATTAACCCCCCCCCCAATGTCTACTCTAAAGTTTCTGCACCTCTCTGTAACTTCCTTGCATATTTGTTCCTCGGTATTTTTCAGACTAATTGGGTCCCATCCAGTAGTGTAATCATATCTCTATTGTTTCTTAGTTTAGAACCAATTAGGCTATATCCTTGACACTTTGGGAACACCTTTCTCCCACACTGTAACATTAACCTTAATGAATACTGTTACCCCTCCTCCTTTCTTTCCTTCCCTATCTTTTCTGAACATCTTATGTTGAAGTCTCACAAGGCCGGATTCCTGAACTAGAATTATTTGTTAAAGCATGAGTCTGTAAGGGTTAGGCTTCTAAAAGCTGATTCCCCACATGAAGTTCTTTTCAATTTACTATCCAAAATTCTGCTTTTGCCTTAGTTGGTTAATTTCCTGTCCAAACCAAAGTTAATATTATTGCAAAATTGAGTTTGTGGAGAGTGGTCCCTTTAAAAGCTGGTTTTGTGTCAATGTTTGGAGTTTTAAAATGTAGCTGCATACAGGGTATGCAGACTGCAATATTTGTAGCAAAGAACAAGCATCAGGGTTGCCTTGGTAACAGGCTTTGCAGGCTTCTGAATTTTGAATTTGGCCTATCAGTTTAAAGAAGGCACTCAGCTAACAGGAGCCTATCAAATTTGAATTTGTTGTTGTTGACAACATCAGACCAATCCTATTGTAGAAAAATTGATAGGTCATCCCAGGTATAAAAGAGGAGCTTGCCTGCAGTTCAACTGAAGGGCTGCCACATCTCAAAGCCTAGAGAGGGAAAGAGTGGCTCTCTGCCAACTTCAAATATCTCTTAAGAGAATTCTCCATCTACCTAATGAAGGGTACCAAAATCAGAAAGAGTTTACATACAGCAAAATTACAGAGGAACTCCTGAAGTTTTCCAAAGCCACAAAACTGTTTGTATGTTTTTTTGAGAGTGACTAAGTTTTTTTTACTTAATGAATGGACCTTGTATTTATTTGAATGGCATTTCTGTAGAACCTTACTTTAATTGGTATGCCATTTGTTTAGTTAAAGTTTCCTGTTAATTAAATAAATTGTTAATTGTTCACTTCAAGTGACTATCAGGTCTTTCTGTTAATGAACCTCTAAACATTAATGAAGAACAGTTCACACCTTCTCAAACACTTGTAACAGATTACGAAGTGAGGGATTACTCTGGGAATTCAGCGTGGTTTCTCAAAAGGGGATCAACCTCTGTGTCTTTACAATATATTAAATGGCAAGTTGGGGTGTTTGAAATCAATTAAGTTACAGATAATAAGATCAGATAATCTTTCCATAAATATTAGACTAGCTGACCCCTGTCCTCATCCATTATCAAAATATATATATGATATACATTCCATTATGTATGCAATCATTAGAAGGCTGGGGATCCCTAGTTGGTTTTAAACTTGTCCAACAGGAACTCTGGCTAATGCTGTTGGGGCTGATTTAAATGAACTTGACTGGGAAGTTGAAAAAAGGTGACAACATGAGAGGGGAAAAACCCAGGTGCACAAAGAATTGAAAAGGACAGGTAGCAGGACTAAATAAATTATATGGTATTAGGTGGGCTGACAGTAAGAAGAATAGGAATAAGACCTTAATTGGGTTTTACAGGACATCTCTGTGAGCACAGGGAATGGCACTAGTGCGTCTGATGAGCTGAATGCTCAGGTCACCATGGGGAAATATGATGTAATGGCAGAAAACAGAGACCTGATTCAGGAAAGGGCAGGAAGGAATAGTAGTATAAATAGCAAAGCAAGGCCCCAGGCCCATCACTTTTATCACTTTTAGTGAACATCACGTCACATTAAGTGATTAATCTTTAAGATTTTAGGTATCCAGATCATGGATTGCCACAACATGGCCGCCACAAAACAACCCCCTCTGAGCATCATGGAACAGTTTGAACGCTGAGACTCACCTCCTCACTCATCCTCACTGATCAAGCACCTGAATCCGACTTTTATAAAGCAGGTATTTTCCACACTGATCCATTTACAGTGAACAAGATGGGTAAGACAGGTGAGCTGGGATGATTGGGAGTGAAACTCACTAATGACTTGCAAACTGATGTCTCACACGTTTTGGGCAGGCTCCCGATCATGCCAATTATTTTTGGGTAAAATGGGAATGGACTGAAAATGGGCACCATTCCCACTAGTCATATCACGCCCGATTTTAAGATATTTTCCTGCCGCAAAACGGGCACATTGAGGTCATAAAATTCTGCCCAGTCTACGAGTGTTTCTTTTAAACTAAATTTTGAGCATCCAGACCTATTTACAGTTGTGGACCATTCACATTCCAGGTTCTTGATTAAAGAATGGCCATTTGGAGGGTTCGCAGTCATTGGCTGCAAAGAGGAAACAAATTAAAAGGAGAACAATATAAATTTGAGGAACATTATTGAAGTTATAATGAATTCCTCCCCAAAGTGGCAGTTTGAGGTTAAGATTTCTTTGGCTGCAGAAACAATACGGTTTTATATTAACCACACAGATAATCTATTGTGAGCATTCTTTGAGTCTATTTACATGGAACATTTCTGTGCATTACGCATGGTTATATCAAGTACAGCACAAACTCTCCATAAAACATTCTAGGTCAATTATGTAAACATTATGTGAAGTCTGTGCAATTGCTTCATCTGTAACTCACCAGCAAATGAGTTTTTATTTTTAAGACTCTCCAAAGTAAGATTATATGTGCTATCCTATCACTGTTTACTTTAATACATGGCTGCACATGGCTCCAATTCATTCCCTTACCTATTCAAATCCACTCTGATTTTTATTTTCTTTAGGTCTCCTAAGTTCTCTGCTTACTCTGCTTAAGTTGAGCAGAATTTCAGCAGGCAGGCCTTTACCAATGCTACTTTGTAGCTGGCTCAGAAACAGAAAATGCTGCAAAATCTCAGCAGGTCTGACAGCATCTGTGGAGAGAGAATAGAGCTAATGTTTTTAGTCTGGTCATCCTGACTTGAAATATTGACTCTATTCTCCCTCCACACGTGCTGAGTTTTTTCCAGCATTTTCTGTTTTTGTATGTAAAAGTTTTTTAAGTTTAGAAGTTTATTTATTGGTGTCACAAGTAGACTTACATTAACACTGCAGTGAAGTCACTGTTAAAATCCCCTAGTCGCCACACTCTGGCACCTGTTAGGTACACAGGGGGAGAATTTGGCGTGGCCAATGCACCTAACCAGCACATCTTTCGGACTTGTAGGAGGAATTCACAACACCCAGAGGAAACCCATGCAAGCAGGGGGAGAACGTGCAGACTCCACACAGACAGTGACCCAAGCCAGGAACTGAACTCGGGTCCCTGGCGCTGTGAGGCAGCTGTGCTAACCACTGTGCCATCATGCTGCCCTAAAAGTGGATCATGCTCAGTTTGTGGGATCCAAACCAGACAACTGGGCTGCAAGTTATCTCACAACACAAAGTTAAAGTCCAACAGGTTTATTTGGTAGCAAAAGCCACTAGCATTCAGAGCTTCATCAGGTGAGTAGGAGTTCTGTTCACAAACAGGGCATATAAAGATACAAACTCAATTTACAATATAACGGTTGGTAACCATTGTTACCAACCACTGAGTCTCAATTTGAGACTCAATTGAATACAACAACGGATGAATGAACACTGCATGACAATCACCAGGCAAGAGTGTTCTCTTCATGTTGGGGAACACTTCAGCAATCATGGGCATTCAACCTCTGATCTTCAGGTCAGCGTTCTCCAAGGTGGCCTTCACGACACACGACAATGCAGTCACTGAGCAGAGACTGATAGCCAAGTTCCGCACACATGAGGACAGCCTCAACTGGGATCTTGGGTTCATGTCACACTCTCTGTAACTCCCATGACTTGCCTAGGCTTGCAAAATCTTACTAACTGTCCTAGTTGGAGACAATACACATCTCTTTAACCTGTGCTTAACACTCTCTCCACTCACTTTGTCTGTACCTTTAAGACTTGATTACCTGTAAAGACTCGCATTCCAACCATTATTTTGTAAATTGAGTTTGTGTCTTTATATGCCCTGTTTGTGAACAGAACTCCCACTCACCTGATGAAGGAGCAGTGCTCTGAAAGCTAGTGGCTTTTGCTACCAAATAAACCTGTTGGATTTTAACCTGGTGTTGTGAGACTTCTTACTGTGTTTACCCCAGTCCAACACCAGCATCTCCACATCACTGCAAGCTGTGCCCAGCTGGTAACTGTGAGGTGTGTCTGAATAATCTAGACAAGGTTCCTATAGGGCACTAGTGCCTCTAATTTGGGTTACTGTTTCTGAGGCGGCATTTCACGCATATTGTTGGAGTGCTTAACCTAGCTACTGGGTGCATTTGATAGGAACAGTCAGTGCCTAACACACCTTGATGAGGAGTGAAGTGCTTAATTTATAAATTGTGATGTTGGGGATCATTGATGTGAACATTTGTCCGGCTGTCCAGTTCTTTCTAACCTGGCCCTGTGTGTAGCAGAAACCTTGGGTCAAGGTTTCTGCTATACACTACACAAACTGGGCCTGACAATCATTCAGGTTGCCCCAATATTAACAGCCTTTGATATGCAGAAATAAGCAACGCAATAGAATTTAATCTGACCCAATGTTTCTATTGTGGGAATTCCAAGGTTAATCATATTATTCAGTGTAAACCTTTCATCACTGATGCACTTCCTTTTGATCAGTCTCCGTGCTGGGTAAGATTTAAAACGAATCTGATAATAAATCCCCCCCTATTTTAAAAGATACCTGTTAGCACTTCAAGGCCAAAATACTGTGTGTTATTAGAAAATACTGTCATGCTGTTGAGAGAAATACAGCCAAGGTAAGTGCTAATTTAGTTTACTGGTGCGAAATGTAAGCAACCCAAAAGGGATGTGTGTGTACGCTGTGTATTCACTTCAGGACAATATGGTTAATTTGATATATGAAATGGAACCTGAGTTTACCAATCATCCCAGTTGTCACCAGTTTGCTAAATGAAAGGCAAATGTGGATTTTGAGTGTGTTAAATTGGTCTAGCGCGACCAATTTACTGTTTTTGTCATTCTCTTTCATGCTTCCTTACTTAATTTTGTCATTCTTTTTAATTGTGCATATTGTAGATAGATGCAAAGATCCTTAGTCAGCACCTTCCAAACCCACGATTACTTCCATCTAGAAGGACAAAGGCAGCAGATACATGGGAACACCACCACCTGCAAGTTCTCCTCCAAGCCACTCACCATCCCGGCTTGGAAATATATCACCATTCCTTCACTGTTGCTGGGTCAAAATCCTGGAATTCCCTCCCTAATGGCATTGTGGGTCAATCCACAGAACATAGACTGCAGCGATTCAAGATGGCAGCTCACCATCACCTTCTTAAGGGTAACTAGGGATGGGCAGTAAATGCTGGCCAGCTAGTAACACTAGTGTCCTATGAATGAATTTTAAAAAAGACAGAAATTAAATAACTGGAAGGACCATTAAGGCACATGCAGGACAGAAGTATTATGGAAGATCAGGCCACAGACAAATGCTAAAATGAATTATTTCACAAACGTAGTCGACAAATTCCGAATCCAACTATTTTAATTCAGTAGATAGCAGCACATGTTGGTGTTGGCCTTGGTTCAGACATATCACTCTTATGTTTGAATTAGAAGAGCATGGCTTCAAAATCCACTTCAGCGTATTCATTGCGTAATCCAGGTCTCCCCAGTGGAGGAATGAAAGAGTGCTGCACTGTTGGAGGTGCTGTCTCTCCAATGAAATGTTAAATTGAGCTCCCATCTGTTTTCTCAGGTGTATGTAGAAAATCCCCACAGAAATATTCAAAGAAGAGTAGAAGAGATCTCCAGGCGTCCTGATCAATATTCATCCTGCTTTCGGATGAGATGCTAAACCAACATCTGAACAAACACCTGCCTTTCAGGTGGATGTGAAAGATTCTGTGACACCTTTTCTCCTGGTGTCCTGGTCATTGCTTCTCTCTGAACCAAATCTACCAAACCAATTTATCTGGTATTTCTCCCATTGCTCTCTGACTAAATTCGCATTATAACAATCATTTTCTCTTATCCATTCATGGGACATGAGCATCGCTGGCTGGCCAACATTTATTGCCCATCCCTACTTGCCCTTGAGAAGATGGTTGTGAGCTGCCTTCTCAATTCGCTGCAGTCCATGTTCTGTGTGTTGACCCACAATGCCGTTAGGGAGGGAATTCCAGGATTTTGACCCAGTGACTGTGAAGGAATGGTGATATATTTCCACGTCAAGGTGGTGAGTGACTTGGGGGAGAACTTGCAGGTGGTGGTATTCCCCTTTATCTGCTTCTCTTGTCCTTCTAGTGTGGGTTTGGAAGGTGCTGTCTAAGGATCTTTGGTGAATTGCTGCAGTGCATCTTGTAAATAGTACACACTGCTACTACTGAGCGTCAGTGGTGGACGGAGTGGATGTTTGTGGCTGTGGTGCCAACTGCGGGCTGCTTTGTCCTGGATTTTACTTCAAAATCTACCTCATTGGCTGCAAATTATTTCCCAATACCTGGAGGTTGTGTAAGATGCTAAATAAACACAAGCTATTTTTAACTTTGAGGTTAACTTGTGAACTATGCCTTGGAATTCCCCTACTCTTACCCCTGCCGTTAGGATACATTGGAAGGATTTACAAGTTGGTACTCAACCTGTTTGACCATGTTCAGAACACATCTTCCTTGACCATCAAGTTCTGGGGTGGGATTTGAACCAGGAGATTCTGGCTGGGGGGCATGAATGCTACACATTGTGCCACGAGACCTTTCACAGAATCCCTACAGCGCAGAAAGATGCCATTTGGTCCATTGAGTCTGCACTGACCACAAACTCAACCAGGCCCTATCCCCAAAATCCTACATATTTACCCTAGCTAACCCCCTAACACTAAGGGGCAATTTAACATGGCCAATCCACCTAACCTGCACATCTTTGGACTGTGGGAGGAAATCGGAGCATCCAGAGGAAACCCATGCAGATACAGGGAGGATGAACAAACTCCACACAGATAGCGACCCAAGACAGGAATTGAACCTGGGTCCTTGGTGCTATGAGACAGCTGTGCTAATTACTGTGCCGCCATGCCACCCTCCTCAGTGTCCTATTACAAGTCCCAAATTTGCAAGTGGTGAATTTTTAAGAGGCATGTGGACCAGTTGCCAAATATTTCACAATCCTTAAGGAAATGAGAAGTAGTTGATAGTATTCTACTTAATAATTTAAGAGCTCCATAAACAAAGGGGTCATATGCAAGAAATTGAGAACAAATATAATGTGAGTGAGACCTGAACCAGGCATCTATAAACCAGTTAGCCCAATATCTGTACCAGGCCTGAATGCCCAAATATTTAATAGGATGGTAGCAATTTACATCCAAACAAACTAGAGACTTTAATAGCAGAATCTTAGAATACCTACAGTGCAGAAGGAGGCCATTCGGCCCATTGAGTCCACACTGACAACAATCCCACCCAGGCCCTATTCCCAAAACCTCACATATTTACCTTGGTAATCCCCTGACACTTTAACACAGCCAGTCTACTTAACCCACACATCTTTGGAATGTGGGAGGAAACTGGAGCACCCGAAGGAAACCCACGCAGAACATGCAGACTCCATACAGTCATCCAAGCCCAGAATTGAACTTGGGTCCCTGGTGCAGCAATGCTAACCATGAAGAGCTAAATTATTTAATAAAGTTACGAATGAATATGATGTGGTTACATTTTCAGAAAGCATTTGCTACTGTTATAGATAGATAATGCATAAGAAATATCTTTGGATGCCAACAGTGACTAATTGGAACTCTGCAAGAATTTCTTCTAATACTCTGTTGCTGGAGTTATTCTCAGATAATATGAAGAAGGGAAGTTTTTAATGATAGGAATTATAGATGAGGAAGGCCAACCGGTCCATCTTCATTCATCCAGCGAGGAAAATGCTAACATTCACTCAATTGCAGCAAACAGTTATTTATAGAATCATGGAATAGGGAAATACAGAATTGATTCTGACTGTTGATTCCATACATTGGTCGCTGAGTGAATCGATGTCTGTTCTTACTTTTGAACTCTCTGCCCAAACGCAGCTCTGACCCACAGCACTACAATGTCCACCACTGGCAGAGCAAGGAGGCAGGTTCTTAATGCACTCCAGCTGGAACAGGGACCCCATGCTTTTGGCACCAATCTGAAGCCATGGATAGCGATATTCCAATTTCTTTCCATCACATAAATATGGCTGCCTCAGAATCTCTCCTACTCTTACCACCAGCCTTTAGTGTATGTTAGAAGGATTTACAAGTTGTTACTTAATCTGTTTTACCATGTTCGGAACCCATTCCCTTGACCATCAAGTTCTGATGTGGGACTTGAACCTGGAGTTTCTGCCTGGGGGGCATGGATGCTACCCACTGTGTCACAAGATCTTTCACAGAATCCTTACAGTGCAGAAAGTTACCATTCAGCCCATTGATTCTGCACCGACCACAATCCCGACCAGGCCTTATCTCCAAAATCCCCGTAGCTAATCCCCTAACACTAAGGGGCAATTTAACATGGCTAGTCCACACATCTTTGGACTGTGGAAGAAAATTGGAGCACCCAGAGGAAACCCACACAGACACGGGGAGAACATGCAAACTGCACACAGACAGTGACCCAAGCCAGGAATTGAACCCGGGTCCTTGGTGCTGTGAGGCAGCAGCACTAATCACTGTGCCACCATGCTGCTTTCCTCAATGTCCTGCTACAAGCCCTAAATTTACATTCAACTGGTTTGAACTTGTATGCACTTAACTTACCATCACAATTTAGAGTAACAATCTGTCTTTTCCAACTCCCTTGGATACCTTACATACCTCGCTAAGATCATTCTCAGGGACATTCATTTCAGAATAAAAATCCCTCAGGAGTGACTTTCTGTGTGGCTTCTCCTGTTTCAATGGGAAAAAAAGTATGATGTTTACCTTGCTTTTTCCTGGGTGTTCACTTGAAAATATTTGGAGAAACAATTATTTAGAATTTTTTATTTTGTGCTCATCTTTAATTACAATGGCAGCATGGTGACACAGTGCGCTGCTGACTCTCAGTGCCAGGGTCCCAGGTTCGATTTCCGCTTGGGTGACTGTCTGTGTGGAGTCTGAACATGCTGTGTGGGTTTCCTCCGGGTGCTCCGATTTCCTCCCACAGTCTATGGATGTGCAGATTAGATGGATTGGCCATACTAAATTGCCCTTTAGTGTTAGGGAAACTGGCTAGGGTAAATGCATGGGGTTGTGGGGATAGGGTCTGTGTGGGATTATGATCAGTGCAGGCTCGATGGGCCAAATGGCTTCCTTCTGCACTGTAGGATTCTATGATATGAGTCTGTGTGCAGCTTGATGGTCTTTAGTTCTGGTTGTTTTCTTGCTGTTGTAGTGTTGAATTAATGTTTTACTGCCACTTTCTAGCCTCTACTGCAATGCTTTTTCTCCAGGTTTGTCAGTGCTCCTCTAGTTACACTTTTAATGTGACTCTGAATGTTCTAACATTCAGCCCAGCAGCCCTTTCCCTCTGCAGGATTCAGAGAGTAAACTTTACAATGGCCCCCAAGGTATATGACCAGCCGATAAATATAAGATCAATAGCATTCAGAAAAATATTGAGTCTAATTAAATGGAAGGACTAATAAATGGCAGATGTTATTCTAATGTTGTTAAATGTACTATTATGTACATTGGAATGGGAAACATAAAGCACATATAAGCTGTAGCAATGCCCACTAAGAAAGGCAGAAATGGAATAACATTCAGTCAGGGTGAAGCCATTATTTGCAAGGTTTACAGGATACTAGAATGTATCTGAAAGATATTTTATGATGAACAAGTTATTTTACATTTGTTCAAACCACATTTAAAATTTAAAACTTATTTATTTGTCACAAGTCGGCTACATGAACATTGCAATGAAATTATGATGAAAATTCCCTAGTCGCCACACTCCAGTGCCTGTTAGGGTACACTGAGGGAGAATTTAGCATGCACCTAACCAGCACGTCTTTCGGACTTTGGGAGGAAACAGGAGCACCCGGAGGGAACCCACAGGGAGAACGCGTAGATTCTGCACAGATAGTCTATCACAGAGAGACTATCTGTGCAGAATCTACGATAGACAGTCACCCAGATGACTGGGTGACAGTTAAATGGTCGCCCAAGCCAGGAATCGAACCCGGGTCCCTTGCGCTGTGAGGCAGCAGTGCTAACCACTGTGCCACCATGCCACCCTACTGCTGGGCAGAATTAATTCCCTAGAGCAAGATCGATTCAGTCCAGGTTGGGAAGATCTGTGGATAGCCTTCCTTTCCTGTTATAAATTGAGGCTGAAGCTCTTAATTAGGCAATTAACACTCCTTCAAGGCCCTCATCCCACCACTGTTGCTATTTCACCCTGGTTTGTTTGTAAGCAGGGAGTCTGAGGTTGAGGGACGTACCCTTGTTGGCATGATTGAGGAGCCATCATCAAGAAGGGCCAGCTGAAAGCAAGCCCCCACATACCCCCCTCCGTCACTGCCTCCAATCCCTCCTCTCCTGTAACCTTGTCCCTCCCTTAGTCATTTGTGGCCTGGGTTTCTGGTGGGAGGATTGCCAAAAGCCACCATAGAGCAGTAGTGATAATGCTGAGGGCCTTTGATTGACCGGCAATTCTAGGGAGCAAGATTTTCTTGATCTTGGTGAAGACTGCTACTGGCCACTAGAATGTTTAACTGACATTCAGTGAGCCTAAGGGACTAGGGCCTCTTGACTGCTCACCAGCCAGAGGGCAAGACCATCTTCACCTGGATTAAATCCTATGCATTGTGCTCTCTTTGGATCATTCTACATTCTATCTATGCTTTATGCTTATAATGTGTTTTCAGGAGGTTTAGAGAAGAGCTAGGGTGATCTAAGGCTCAGGATTCCAGCTTATGAAAGAAGGCTGTCTATTGAAATTGTTTCCCTTAGGGAAAGATCATTAGGAGGGGATTTAACGCACATTTTTAAAATGCTAACTAGTGAATGTTATTGCAATCAGATTGTGTAACCTGGATTGAACGCAGGGTAGAACAGAAAATAAATAACTAAACAAAAACAGAAAAATGTTGGGAAATTTCAGCAGGTTTGACAGCATCTGTGGAGAGAGAATAGAGCCAATGTTTCAAGTCGAGATGGCCCTTCATATGCTTGTGTTTGTGAACCCACCTCTCCGCTCACCTGATGAAGGAGCAGTGCTCTGAAAGCTCGTGACTCCAAATATATCCGGTAGAAGCAGCTGAGGTACTTCACTGGTCATTCTGGAAGAAGTTGGACCAGCAACATTTACCATTTCTTCCAGGGCAAATGGGACCTGTACAAGAAGGACGGGTTGCATCTAAACTGGAAGGGCATAAATATTCTGGCCAGGAAGTTTGTTAGAGTCACAAAGGAGGATTTAAGCTAATTTGACAGGGGGGTGAGAACCAAAGCAAAGGTGAATTAGCTGAAGGGGAACCAGAGAATAGGGCCAGTCAGACTCAGGGAAAACAGCAGGCAGGATGGGGCTGTTAATCAAAGAGGGTCTGGTGGACCGAAGTGCATTTGTTTCAATGTGAGAAGTGTAACAGGTAAGGCAGATGAACTTAGAGCTGGGTTTAGTTCTAGGAACTATGATGTTGTTGCCATTACAGAGACTTGGTTAAAGGAAGGACAGGATTGGCAGCTTAACATTCCAGGATACAAATGTTTCAGGTGGGATAGAGGGGGATGTAAAAGGGGTGGGGGAGTTGCACTACTGAGGAGAATATCACAGTTGTACTGAGGGAGGGCACCTCAGAGGGCTCATACAGTGAAGCAATATGGGTAGAGCTCAGGAATAGGAAAGGTGTAGTCACAATGTTAGGGGTTTACTATAGACCACCCAACAGCCAGTGGGAGATAGAGGAACAGATAATGTACGCAGATTTTGGCAGGGTGTAAAAGTAACACAATTGTTGTGGAGGGAGATTTTAATTTCTTCTATATTGACTGAGGTTCACTTAGTGCTAGGGGTGTGGATGGGGCAGAGTTTGTAAGGAGCATCCAGGAGGGCTTCTTGAAACAGTATGTAGATAGTCCAACTACGGAAGGAGCCATATTGGACCTGGTATTGGGGAATGAGTCCAGCTAGGTGGTCAGTGTTATTGTAGGGGAGCCGTTCGGGAACAGTGACCACAATTCAGTAAGCTTTAAGATGCTGATGGATAAAGATAAATGTAGTCCTCAAGTTAAGTTGCTAAACTGGAGAAAGACTGATTACAACAATATTAGGCAGGGACTGAAGAATGTAGATTGAGGCAGATGTTTGAGGGCAAATCAACATCTGGCATGTGGGAGGCTTTTGAGTGTAAGTTGATAGGGATTCAGGACAGGTACGTTCCTGTAAGGATGAAGGATAAGTATGGCAAGTTTTGGGAATTGTGGATAACGAGAGATATTATGAGCCTAGTCAAAAAGAGGGAAGCATTTGTCAAAGCTAGGAGGCTGGGAACACACAAAGCAAAAGTGTGGAATACAAGGAAAGTAGAAAGAAACTTAAGCAAGGAGTAAAAAGGGGTAAAAGGGATCATGAAAAATCATTGGCCAGCAGGATTAAGGAAAATCCCAAGGCTTTTTATACATATATAAAGAGCAAGAGGGTAGCCAGGAAGAGAGTTGGCCTGCTCAAGGATGAGGGAAGGAATCTATTTGTGGAGCCAGAGGAAATGGGTGAGATATTAAATGAGTACTTTGTGTCAGTATTCACCAAAGAGAAGGACTTGGTGGATGACGAGTCTGGAAAAGGATGTATAGATAGTTTGAGATATGTTGAGATCAAAAAGGAGCTATTGAGGTTTTTGAGAAACATTAAATTAGACAAGTCCCCAGGGCATGATAGGATATATCCCAGAATACTGAGAGGGGCAAGGGAGGAAATTGCTGGGGCCTTGGGAGAAATCTTTGTATCCTCACTGGCTACAGGGGAGGTCCAACAGGATCGGAGAATAGCCAATGTTGTTGCTTTGTTTAAGAAGGGTAGCAAGAATAATCCAGGTAATTACAGGTCGGTGAGCCTTACATCAGTGGTAGGGAAATTATTGGAGAGGATTCTCCGAGACAGGATTTATTCCCACTTGGATATTGATCAGTTGAAGACTTGGGCGGAGAAATGGCAGATGGAGTTTAATTCGGACAAATGTGAGGACAAATTTTGGAAGGTCTAATACATATTGGAAATATACAGTAAATGGCAGAACCCTTAAGTATATTGATAGGCAAAGGGATCTGGGTACACAGGTCACTGAAAGTGGCAATGCAGGTCGAGAAGGTAGTCAAGAAGGTATACAGTATGTTTGTCTTCATTGGCAGGGGCATTGAGTTTAAAAATTGACAAGTCATGTTGCAGCTTTATAGAATCTTAGTTAGGCCTCACTTGAGATATAGTGTTCATTCCTGGTCGCCACACCAGCAGAAGGATGTGGAGACTTTGGAGAGGGTACAGAAAAGATTTACCAGGATGCTGGCTGGTATGGAGGGCATTAGCTATGAGGAGAAGTTGGAGAAACTTAGTTTGTTCTCACTGGAACAACAGAGATTGAGGGGCGATCTGATAGAAGTCTACAAGATTATGAGAGGCATGGACAAAGTGGATAGTCAGAAGCTTTATTGCAGGGTGGAAGAGTCAATTCCTAGGGGGCAGAGGTTTAAGGTGCGAGGGGCAAGGTTTAAAGGAGATGTACGAGGCAACTTCTTTATACAGAAAGTAGTGGGTGCCTGGAACTCATTGCCGAGGGAGGTAGTGGAATTGCATACGGTAGTGACTTTTAAAGGGCGACTTGACAAATGGATGGGAATTGAGGGATCTGGTCCCCAGAAGGGTAGGGGGTTTTAGTTAAGATGGGCAGCATGCTTGGTGCAGGCTTGGAGGGCTAAAGGACCTATTCCTATGCTGTAATTTTCTTTGTACTTTGTATGTCTGGTGGACTTTAACCTGGTGATACTCCTTAACGTGCCCACTTCAGTCCAACATACTCTATTTTCTCTCCACAGATGCTGTTCACATCTGTTAAGATTTTCCAGCATTTGTTTCAGATTCCAGCATCTGCAGTATTTTGAGTTTATCTTAGAAAATAACTAAAATAAGATTTGACATTTCCAATAATGTTTCTCCTCAGGAGGTTATAGCTTAGTAGAGTAGATTTGACTAAAGTAGCTATCACTGTCAATTGGTAGCATTTAAAGAAATGTTGAGTATCTGATTAGGATTGGAATTGCAGATTTTAAGAACGTAGAGTTAGTTGATTGAATGCTGTCTGAGCTGTTGCAATCATCAGAATCTCTTGTCAAGTGATTCAGTTGGCTTTGAAATGAGCAATACTATAGTGGATTGATGGAGATGTTCTAAATGGGTATTAAGAGCAAGAAGGCTGTAGACATCAATTGCTGCACCAAATGAACTAGCTCAGGCTAAGGCCTTGAAATTCAGGCTTTCACAGACTGATTGCTCAACATCATATCATGCAATGCCTTGACCAGTGATCTCCAGATGCAACTTCTTGACAGATTTTCTGTTGAAGGAGGATAGAAAGACCCTGAAATGTGCTGCATCCCTTTCTTGCCTGGAAATTTCCCTGGCTGCCATGGCCCTGGGAACTGGGTCAGTGATAGAGAACGGTGCCTACCCACAGCAAATCTCACAGTGTAATCCTCTCCCATCCTCCCCCACTGGCACCAACAGTTTGGTTTGTAGAGACACTCTTGAAAAGACTACAGATCTTGGCCCCCTGCAAGAGTGCAGCTGCATTCAGAAAGTGAGCTGCCTGGAAGTTGTTCTGCATTAAACAAAGGACAGTGTTCCAAGTGAGAGACAATCTGAAGGAAGTTATAATTGTCTGGTGAATCCATATTAGTTGGTTCACCTGAGCTTGTTTTGTATATTTATATCTTATTTAAAATTAATTGTAGAACTTACCTTAATTCAGCTCCTGGTGTAATGGGAGTTGACTTTAACAAACCACTATAGAACCAACAAGGGTCTGAATAAAACAACCAATGACATTGCTTGAGGCATAGTACAAATGACATATTCTTGTTTTGAAGAGATTCTTCTGCTGTAGATTAATTCATTCAACAAAAATTCATTCTTTTACATTTGACTGCTACTCCAATCACAGGGCACAGTATAGGATTATAATGAACCAACCATCAGTAATTATTCTTATACATTGCTTGTGGGGTCAATAGTAGTCCAACAAGTAGCATGTAACACCACAATAGAATTATTATCAGACACAGATGCACCTGGGAAAGTTGTCACTCAGCATACTCAAGTTCAAGACTAATGTGCAAACCAGGAGTGTTAGGTAATTATAATCTCATCAGGAAAGGCCAAGTATAGCCAGCAGCTGTTAGATACTGTCAGTGGCCATCAGCAAGTTCTTCCGCCTGTGTGATGAAGTTTGGTGAATGGCTTTGCAAATGAACTACATTTGAGATAGTCACAATGCCCAAGTTAACAAGCACACGGAACCATGCTAAATATCATTCTCTTAAATCTCATCAATCGTGCATTTAAGCACTACTTGACTTCATCAGGCAGTCACTCACTGTGTGAACAAGTGGCAGAGGACTAGTTTGGCTTCAATAGCTTCACTCCTTTTTCTTTCCCTATCCTATCTGAATTCATTGGGGGCGATTCTCCCAGTCGGCGCAGCAGGCCAGGAGACTGAAGCAAAGGCCCAGCTTCCTGCTGGGCGACACGGCCTCCACGAGTCTCCAGGCGCCGGATTTTCGGTGCTGTCAGCTCCGTGCCAGAACTCGGCGCAGAGCTGTATAATTTATTTAAATTAGAATTTAAATCTCATTTGTGGGCCCAGGACTGAAGTCTCCGGGCCCGCTAGCCTCTCCTCTGCTGCAAGGAGTGGTTCACTCCAACGAGGTTTACAATAGTTCCCCTACTTGCGGGGAGCTGGTGGCCCGACCCTGCTGGAGTGAAAGCGGGCCGTGGAGGGCCCCCCAAGGAAGTCAAGGTGAGGAGGGTTGTCCCTGGGCATTGCCAGCTCGGCAGTATCAGCCTGACCTACTGGCACTGCTCACAGGGCAAAGTGCCAATGCCCAGGGGGCAACTGGGCATCAGGCAGTACCAAGTGGATGGGCCTAATGAGGTGGAGCCTAATGGGGTACGGGGCCTCTGGTGGGGCAATTGATGGGGGTGGAGGATCCTGCTGCCACTCTGCACTTTGGGATCTGTGACAGAGGGAGGGAAGCCAGTGAACGGGGTGAGAGAGTGGTCAGGGCTGTGAGCAGGGGAAATTGAGACTGCCAGGGGGCAGGGAAGGTGGTCAAGGTAGGCCTAGACACATCTGGGGGACCAGTAATTTAAACTTGGGGGAATTGTTGGCGCAGCGTTGCAGGGCTGGCCAGCGATTGGGAGGCCAGCAATGTGGGACTACTGCGCACGTGCCGATCTCGACGCTGACAGATGAAGCGTGCACAGTGGCCCACTCTGCGCCATGCTACCTACTTCTCTGGCAGGAATAGACCCCACCCATTGATTTTTCCCATGGTTCATGCTAGTGCTCAGAGTGTGGGAGATTCATTCTGGAACTCCCACTGAAAAAAACAGAGGGATTTACTCCAGTTTTTATGCAAATTTGACCCATAGAATTTTTTGGGAGAATCCCACCCATTATATCCTGCAACATATATACCATAGAACATAGAACATTACAGCGCAGAACAGGCTCTTCGGCCCACGATGTTGCGCCAACCAGTTAAAAAACAATGACCTTCTAACCTAAACCAATCCCTTTCCATCCATAAACCTATCCACGGATCTCTTAAACGCCCCCAAACTAGGCGCATTTACAACTGCAGCAGGCAGGGCATTCCAATCCCTCACCACCCTCTGGGTAAAGAAGCTACCCCTGACATCCGTCCTATAACTACCCCCCCTTAATTTAAAGCCATGCCCCCTCGTGCTAGCTTTCTCCATCCGAGGAAAAAGGCTATCACTGTCCACCCTATCTAAATCTCTAATCATCTTATATGTTTCAATAAGATCCCCTCTTAGCCGCCTTCTTTCTAACGAAAACAACCCCAAATCCCTCAGTCTCTCCTCATAGGACCTCCCCTCCATACCAGGCAACATCCTGGTAAACCTCCTCTGCACCCTCTCCAAAACCTCCACATCCTTCCTGTAATGTGGGGACCAGAACTGCACACAATACTCCAAGTGCGGCCGCACCAGAGTTGTGTACAGTTGCAACATGACGCTGTGACTCCTAAATTCAATCCCCCTACCAATAAATAATAATAACTAATAACTGCCAATATTGATCAAATGCCGCTGATTTATTGGCTACCTTCTCATCAGTCAGTTTGTATCTCAAAGAGTTTCTAAACAGAAGGATTGCGCAGTTTTAAAATCCAGTTAAGTGTGCGGGTTAGGTTGATTGGCTATGCTAAATTGACCCTGGTGTCAGGAGGATTAGC
Organism: Carcharhinus amblyrhynchos; assembly: GCF_965287045.1. NCBI lineage: Eukaryota > Metazoa > Chordata > Chondrichthyes > Carcharhiniformes > Carcharhinidae > Carcharhinus > Carcharhinus amblyrhynchos. The sequence goes on along the minus strand of NC_137334.1, from coordinate 21,833,888 downwards.
AGGTGCTTGGGGTTATGAGAATAGGGTCTGGGTGAGATTGTGGTCGGTACAGACTCAATGGGCTGAATGGCCTCCTTCTGTAGTATGATAAGGCTTCGATTTGACTGCACCAAACAGTAGCCCAAGAGGCATAGATGCATATTTCCAAGAGTGAAACTGATAGGGATTGGATGGATTCTGTATTCCCAAAACTGTCTACCTGACTTTTGTTTGATGGTTCATCAAAGAAGATTTTTCAAAGGAACTCAATGATAGTTTTGTCTGTCAAATGCTTTATTCAGTATTTAAAGTTGTGATGTTACTTGGATTCATTTCAATAACTGGCTGCTACTGCTTGAGGCTGTGAATGATTCAATCTGTATATAAACCTATTTGTTGTTTTTGTCTAATGTGAAAGTCTTTGCTGTGTCTGATATTAATTGCTTTCTGGAATGGTATATTAGAAAGCCTTTGTGTAATTCCCAAACAATAAATAGGCCCATTATTTGCTTTGGACATTGCTAGGGTCAGGAGAGAAGTGGTAGAATGGTTCCCCTCTCATTCCACCCCTCAGTTCTGGCAGTACAGTGGCCAAGTGGTTAGCACAGCTGCCTCACAGTGCCAGGGTCCCAGGTTCAATTTCGGGCTTGGATCACTGTTTGTGTGGAGTTTGCACGTTCTTCCAGTGTCTGCATCGGTTTCTGTTGAGTGCTCCAGTTTCCTCCCATGGTCCAAAGATGTGTGGGTTAGGTGGATTGGCTATGCCAGATTGGCCCTTTAGTATCAGGGGATGTATAGGGTGAATATATGTGGTTATGGGGATAGGGCCTGGGTGGCATTGTGGTCAGTGCAGACTAGATGAGCTAAATGGCCTTCTTCTGCACTGTAGAGATGCTATGCATTGACTGAAATAGGTTGTTAAAAAAGATATATGCTTATCAACTGTGCTGTGAGCGTAGAACATAGAAAAACTACAGCACAAGCCGGCCCTTTGGCCCACAAGTTGCGCTGATCATATCCCTACCTACTCGGCCTACCTATAACCCTCAATCCTATTAAACCCCACGTACATGGGGCTTAACTTGGACATTGCTAGCAGCAAAGAAGGAGAGATGCACAATTGGAATGTCCAACGTGAAGGACATTCAGACTTAACCTACAAGTTCTTAAAACTAGTATTTAATGCATGAGCTAAATAAAAATAATAAAACGCTCCTACTCAAGAACTCTGATACAAGAGTTCTTGTACACAAGAACATGTACACAAGTTAGTTACCAAGTGGGAATAAGTAATCTAAAAGTCCAAAAAAGATTGTTATATACAGATCTGGTGGACTGATGACTTGGGTGGCTTCACTTGATGGACTTTCCAAATACTGAATCGCAATGATTAAAGATGTTGATGGACGATATCTATTTGTCTCCTGAAGTCAGCAGCTGCTGGGTTGATTTTGTAAAATACTGCATGTGGCACATAACTGGTCAAACACCAAGCAGGGCTCAAGCTTGCAAAATGGTGAAGAGGGAGAGAGTTGCCACACAGCATCCTCCTCCTTGTGCATCTCTCTTTTCCTTTCCTTCTCTAGGTGCGCTTTGTCTGTATAGCGCGCAAGAAATAATACTTTTCATTGCATACTAATACACGTGACAATAAATTACATCAGACCACCAGGTTGAACACGATTAGAGGACAGTGAAGATAGATGGGACTGAGCAATTGAAAGGCTAGTATGGCTTTAAACTTACATGTTTTTGACCCAGGAGACTTGTTCCAGAATGTGCACTCTGTCCCTCTCTAAAGAGAAATACAGATGGTCTGGTGCAGTCTTCTGAGGAATGTAGAAAGCTGGACAAGTCAGAAGCATGTTGAGGGGGTTTGAACTGGAATGTAGGATCTCAGTCGGCTTCCCTGCCCTGATGAGGCCATTGAATCTTGTGCCAGTGTATCCAGGAACGAGGCTCCATAGTCTTGCTCCTCTGCCACTTTCAACCACGATCTCCAGGACAGGTTTCTTCCTTCCATCCTTTGGGAACAGAACATCTCTGCGGCGCCTTAGAGCTTTCAGCATGATGCTCAAGAATACATCAGAGAACCACAGGACAGATGGACATTGCAACATCATTACTCAAATAGGTGACACTCTTATCCAATTGGAGCCTTGCTTCAACTTTCAGGTGTGCGTCGTCATCGCGTCTTCCTGTAATAAGTGGTGAAAAATCCAGATATGGGATGCTCACACTCTGACTGTTAAAAGATCACTGAAAACATTGCTCTTCTTATTGCAGATCACTGATGGCTCTCACTGTTAAAATTCAACCCCATGTCTTCAGATAATTTGTCAAGGCCCCTGAACTGATAGTCTTTTTTTATTCATTCATTGCACATGGGAGCAGCTGGCTGGTCAGCATTTATTGCCCATTCCTAGTTGCCCTCATTCAGCTGGAGGTCAAGCACATTGCTGTGGCTCTGCACTCACGTGTAGGCCAGATTGGGTAAGGATAGCAGATTTCTTTCCCTAAAGGGACATTAACAAACCAGAAGGGTTTTTCTGATAATTGGCAATGGTTTCATAGTCATCAGTAGACTCTTAGGGTGGGATTTTATGGCTTCACTCAACCCAAGACCGGAAAATCCCACCCGACGTCAAGGGACATTTCCATTGTCTGCCCCACACTTGCTCCAATTCTGTGGTGTGGGGGTGGGGGGCAGTAGAATTCCAGCATTAATTCCAGTTTTTTATTGAATTCAAATTCCACCATCTGCTTTGATTCGAAATCGGATCCCCAGAACATTATTTGAGTTTCTGGATTAATAGTTTAGCGATAATACCACTAGGCCATTGCATTCCTCCTTGTCCAGTAAGACAACTATGCTACCATTCTCCTCACTATTATCCCCTCTCTCAACAAGTTGATTTATTTATCATAGCAATTTCATTGGATTTTGTTTATTTATATTGACAATGCCACAGAGAACTTTCTAAAGTGATAGCTTGTTTCTGTTGAGTGACATTGAGGCCATCTTACTGATTTAAGTAATTCTTTTGGAATTTCCCCCCTAAATCTCTCTGCCCCTCTCCCTTCCTCACTCTTTTAAAGAAACTCCTTATAACTTGTCTTTCATCAAGCTTTGATCAATCCTTTTTAATTCCACTTTTGGACCCGTGTAGCACCTCTCATGATGCTATCTAAAATGCAAGTTGGCGTGGCAGCCATATGACTTGTATCATCTTTTTATTCATTTATCTTGTATAACTTTTGGAGATCTAGAGATGGAAGTAGGCAAATCTCTGTCGACATCAAGTAAATTATGCATTGTGCAGGCCTTATTGTGTCTCTCAGAAATCTTGAAGCGCAAACACCACATTTCATAGGCAAAATAGCAGAATGAATATATATATTCAGTGCTATACATTCTACCAATTATAACAGCTCTTGAAGCAACTGTTAGATACAGACTTCTGTCCAACCAAAGTTTATTTGGATCTCGGTGTAGTGATCCTCATGGCCACCTGAACCACTGGCCGAATAACTGTGAGATGGAAATGATATACCAAGTACAAAATACTTTTAATTAGAAATATTAATCAATCTAGAATCAAAGAATCCCTAAACCAATCCTACCCAGGCCCCATCCCTGTAACACCACATACTTACCCCACTAATCCCTCTAACCTACATATCCCAGGACACTAAGGGGCAATTTAGCATGGCCAATCCACCTAATCCACACATCTTTGGATTGTGGGAGGAAACTGGAGCACCTGGAGGAAATGCACGCAGACACGGGGAGAATGTGCAGACTCCGTACAGACAGTGACCCGAGGCCGGAATTGAACCCAGATTCCTGGCACTGTGAGATAACAGTGCTAAACACTGTGCCACCGTGCCGCCCATAGAATAAAGAAAGGGATGTTGCATTTCTTGAGGCAAAGACTGAGGATTCCACTGACATATCAAAAATAAAACAATTCCCTGCTGAGACTTTCCAGCACTTTTGGTTTTTGTTTCAGATTCCAGTATCTGCAGTATTTTGCTTTAATCCATTCCCTCTCTGTATCACTTTGGGAATATGTAATCCCACAGCCCCTTGATGGGAGCATGGCAAAATGATATGATTGTAATTATGACAATGGGTGCAAAACCAAAACTGCTGAAAACTACCAAACTAACATTGATGAGTTAAAAGCAAAGTATATTCCTGTAGGAAAAAAATCCCCATTGGAAGGGGAAAAGTGAAAGCCAGAGAGTTGAGAATTACATACGGACTTTAATACAGGATTAGCCCAGTTCTGCAGGGACAGAAGCTTGCAGTATCTCATGCTTGTAGTTTGCATTCTTAATATTTTCAACTATTGCAGATACAGAGGCTTAAAAATTAGAGAGAGGCAGACGCCAGGGAGAGGAAGGAGTGTGTGTGTGGGGAAAGCAGGGGCAGCAACCAGGGTGAAGAAACTTGACGGGTGGGGTGGGACAAAGGGGATGGGGGCCAAAGGGAAGAGGGGGGCAAAGAGGGGTCCAAAGGGAAGGGGCAAAGGGTGAGTGATGAGAGAGGGAGAGGGATAAGAAAGGGGGGATGGGAGAGAAAGAGGATGGAAATGAGAAGGGGGAGACAAGAGCAGGGGGAGATGAGAGGGGGGGAGAACAGGGGGAGATGAGAACAGGTGTGGGAGGTGAGAACAGGGGAGACGAGAATGGGGGACTTGAGAACGGGGGAGACTAGAATGGGGGAGATGAGAACAGGGGAGGCTAGAATGTGGGGGAGACAAGAATGGGGGGAGAGATGAGAGCAGGGAGCGGTGAGAATGGAGATGGGGGAGGCAGGAAAGAGGGAGATGAGAATGGGGTGAGGTGAGAATGGGGTGGGGTGCGAATGGGGGGAGAGGCGAGAACGGGGAGGGAAATGAGAACTGTGGGGAGGCGAGAACAGGGGGACGCAAGATTTGGGGGAAAATGAGAATGCGGGGAGATGAGAATGAGGGAGACGAGAATGGGGGGGATGATGAGAACAGGGAAGGTGAGAATGAGGGGGAGATGAGAACAGGGGAGACGAGAACAATGGGGAGGCAAGAATGGGGCAGGTGAGATGACAATGGGGGGGCGAGAACAGGGAGAAGCGAGAATGGGGGAAGGCAAGAACGAGACAGGTGAGAATGGGGGGAATGAGAATGGGGGAATCGAGAATGGGGGGAGGCAAGAACAATGGGGAGGAGAGATTTGGGAGGAGATGAGAATGAGGGTGAGAACAGGGGGAGGTGAGAACTGGAGAGATGCAATTGGGGTGACAACAGGGGTAAGGAGAACAGAGGGATCCTGGGGGTGTGGAGGGTTGGTGAGAGAGGGGGACCTGGGGGTGTGGTGGGGGAGGGGAAGAGGAAAGGGACAGAGATCCGGGGGTCTTTGATTTTATTATTGTCACATATATTGGGATACAGTGAAAAGTATTGTTTCATGCACGCCATACAAAGCATACCATTCATAGAGGAGAGAAAGTGCAGAATATAGCGTCACAGTCATAGCTAGGGTGTAGTGAAAGATCAACTTAATGCAAAATAGATCCGTTCAAAAGTCTGACGGCAGCAGGGAAGAAGCTGTTCTTGAGTTGGTTGGTACGTGACCTCAGACGTTTGAAACTTTTTCCCGACGGGAAGATGGAAGACAGAATGTTTGGGACATACGGGATTGTTTATTATGCTGGCTTTTTTCTCCTGCTTTAACTTAATAATTTTTCTTTTATTGTCACTGTTTTATTTCTCCCTTCATATTTCATTCTCTGCCATGTTCTCCCCATGTTTGTGTGGGTTTTCTCCAGATACTCCAATTTCCTCCCTTACACAAAGGTATGTAGGTTATGGTCAATGTGCAGGATTACAAGGTTAGGTCAGGAGAATGGTTGCCCTTTTGATTTGATTTATTGTGACTTTTTAAATTACAGTGAAAAGTATTGTTTCTTGCACACAATTCAGACAGAGCATACCATTCATAGAGAAGTGAAAGAGAGTGCAGAATGTAGTCTTACAACCATAGCTAGGGTGCAGCGAAAGATCAACTTAGTGCAAGGTAGAGGTGGTGGGGGAAGGGGTGGGGGGTGGCGCACGGCAAAGGGGAGGTGGCGCGCAGCGACGGGGGAATGGCATGCGGTGGGTGGGGGGGGGAGAGAGTGCGGTGGGTGGGGGGCGGGGAGAGAGTGCGGTGGGTGGGGGGCGGGGAGAGAGTGCGGTGGGTGGGGGGCGGGGAGAGAGTGCGGTGGGTGGGGGGGGGAAGAGAGTGCGGTGGGTGGGGGGCGGGGAGAGAGTGCGGTGGGTGGGGGGCGGGGAGAGAGTGCGGTGGGTGGGGGGCGGGGAGAGAGTGCGGTGGGTGGGGGGCGGGGAGAGAGTGCGGTGGGTGGGGGGGGAGAGAGTGCGGTGGGTGGGGGGGGGGGGAGAGAGTGCGGTGGGTGGGGGGGGGGGGAGAGAGTGCGGTGGGTGGGGGGGGGGGAGAGAGTGCGGTGGGTGGGGGGGGGGAGAGAGTGCGGTGGGTGGGGGGGGGGGGAGAGAGTGCGGTGGGTGGGGGGGGGGAGAGAGTGCGGTGGGTGGGGGGGGGGGGAGAGAGTGCGGTGGGTGGGGGGGGGGAGAGAGTGCGGTGGGTGGGGGGGGGGAGAGAGAGTGCGGTGGGTGGGGGGGGGGGAGAGAGTGCGGTGGGTGGGGGGGGGGGAGAGAGTGCGGTGGGTGGGGGGGGGGCAGAGAGTGCGGTGGGTGGGGGGGGGGCAGAGAGTGCGGTGGGTGGGGGGGGGGCAGAGAGTGCGGTGGGGGGGGGGGGGGGGAGAGTGCGGTCGGGGGGGGGGGGGGAGAGTGCGGTCGGGGGGGGGGGGGGGGGAGAGTGCGGTCGGGGGGGGGGGGGGGGGAGTGCGATCAGCCGGGGGGGGGGGGGGAGTGTGGTCAGTGGGGGGGGGGGGGGGGTGGAGTCTGCAATCGAC